>NC_059173.1:69998975-70650072 GCF_019923935.1 Bubalus bubalis
AGTATTCTTATTCCCCAACAGCTGAGACACAAAATGAATGGGTATCATTGTTTTATTTTGTTTAACAGATGATCTGAAATATACAACCATATAAATGGCCTAAATGCTAATATGATTATGTTTTTATGGGCATTTATTGTACAACTATATTAGTTTTTCTTATTTTTTACCCATAGCACTCATCTTATTCTCTATGAGTATATCAACATCAAAGAGACCTTATTGCAACAGGCCTGGTGTATATGTCATTTGTTTCCCATCAGCAGAAACACAAGTGACCAGGGTATGTTGCAGAGACACTGATGTATTATTGGGATTTCTCTCCTCTCCCTTTCTCTCAGTCTTTTCTTATGTGTCTCTTCTCACTTATTTGCATCTGGCTCTTTAGTAATGTTAAACAACACTATTTCTATGGTCAATGCATGAAAGGAGAATTGATTAGTGTTCACTTTTGGTTATATTTATCTTTTTCTCCATCTCAAAACAATTATTGACTCAGTGATATCCAAATTTCTTCTTCCTTCCTATCTTTATTTCCCTCTCTAAACTTATTTCATGCCTTTCTTCTCTTTCTTATACTTTCTCTCTTCTCTTTCTCTTTCCCCCTCTTTCCCTCCTCTTCCCCTCTTGCCTTCCCTCTTCCTTCCTTCCTTTCATTCTTTGTTTTTTTCTTTCCTCTCCCTTGATTATTATCCTGAGCAATACTGTAATATTATTGCTTTATAGTTACACTACACTTAAAAGAAATTCTAAATTCTTTGTGACAAATTTATCCTAATTGCTAGCCTTTAGATTTCTGGTATGCAGATAGTAATAATAGGGTGTTTGGAACTAAAGAAACCAGGGAGGTTTTTGGCAGTGTATGAAACGTGAAAGTCACTCAGTCATGTCCAACTCTTTGTAAGCCCATGGACTATACAGTCCAGGGAATTCTCTAGGCCAGAAGACTGGAGTGGGCAGACTTTCCCACGGGGATCAAAACCCAGGTCTCCTGCATTGCAGTTGGATTCTTTACCAGCTGAGCTACAAGGGAAGCCCAAGAACACTGGAGTGGGTAGCCTATCCCTTCTCCAGTGGATCTACCCAACCCAGGAATTGAACTGGGGTCTCCTACATTGCAGGCAGCTTGTTTACCAACTGAGCTATCAGAGAAACCTAAGCAGGGTATACTAGCATACAAATTCATTCTTATGCTGATCCAGAAGTTTAGAAGTAATGAGTCTATATATGATACACCACATATCTTTCATGACAAACAGCTAAGAGAATGACATCAACATTGCCGTCTCGTTTTTTTTTTTTTTTAATTTTTAATTTTATTTTTTAACTTTACAATATTGTATTGGTTTTTGCCATATATCAACATGAATCCGCCACAGGTATACATGTGCTCCCCATCCTGACCCCTCCTCCCTCCCTGTACCATCCCTCTGGGTCATCCCAGTGTACCAGCCCCAAGCATCCAGTATCATGCATCGAACCTGGACTGGCGACTCGTTACATATATGATATTATACATTATACTTGTCTGAATGCCATTCTCCCAAATTATCCCACCCTCTCCCTCTCCCACAGAGCCCAAAAGACTGTTCTATACATCAGTGATTCTTTTGCTGTCTCGTATACAGGGTTGTTGTTACCATCTTTCTAAATTCCATATATATGCGTTAGTATACCGTATTGGTGTTTTTCTTTCTGGCTTACTTCACTCTATATAATAGGCTCCAGTTTCATCCACCTCATTAGAACTGATTCAAATGCATTCTTTTTAATGGCTGAGTAATACTCCATTGTGTATATGTACCACAGCTTTCTTATCCATTCATCTGCTGATGGACATCTAGGTTGCTTCCATGTCCTGGCTATTATAAACAGTGCTGCGATGAACAGTGGGGTACACGTGTCTCTTTCAATTCTTGTTTCCTCGGTGTGTATGCCCAGCAGTGGGATTGCTGGGTCATAAGACAGTTCTATTTCCAGTTTTTTAAGGAATCTCCACACTGTTCTCCATAGTGGCTGTACTAGTTTGCATTCCCACCAACAGTGTAAGAGGGTTCCCTTTTCTCCACACCCTCTCCAGCATTTATTGCTTATAGACTTTTGGATTGCAGCCATTCTGACTGGCGTGAAATGGTACCTCATAGTGGTTTTGATTTGCATTTCTCTGATAATGAGTGATGTTGAGCATCTTTTCATGTGTTTTGTTAGCCATCTGTATGTCTTCTTTGGAGAAATGTCTATTTAGTTCTTTGGCCCATTTTTTGATTGGGTCATTTATTTTTCTGGAATTGAGCTGTAGGAGTTGCTTGTATATTTTTGAGATTAGTTGTTTGTCAGTTGCTTCATTTGCTATTATTTTCTCCTATTCTGAAGGCTGTCTTTTCACTTTGCTTATAGTTTCCTTTGTTGTGCAGAAGCTTTTAAGTTTAATTAGGTCCCATTTGTTTATTTTTGCTTGTATTCCCAATATTCTGGGAGGTGGGTCATAGAGGATCCTGCTGTGATGTATGTCGGAGAGTGTTTTGCCTGTGTTCTCCTCTAGGAGTTTTATAGTTTCTGGTCTAACATTTAGATCTTTAATCCATTTTGAGTTTATTGTTGTGTATGGTGTTAGAAAGTGTTCTAGCTTCATTCTTTTACAAATGGTTGACCAGTTTTCCCAGCACCACTTGTTAAAGAGATTGTCTTTAATCCATTATATATTCTTGCCTCCTTTGTCAAAGATAAGCTGTCCATAGGTGTGTGGACTCATCTCTGGGCTTTCTGTTTTGTTCCATTGATCTTTATTTCTGTCTTTATACCAGTACCATGCTGTCTTGATGACTGTGGCTTTGTAGTAGAGCCTGAAGTTAGGCAGGTTGATTCCTCCAGTTCCATTCTTCTTTCTCAAGATTGCTTTGGCTATTCGAGGGTTTTTTTGCTTTGGCTATTTGAGGTTTTTATTTCCATACAAATTGTGAAATTATTTGTTCTAGCTCTGTGAAGAATACCATTGGTAGCTTGATAGGGATTGCATTGAATCTATAAATTGCTTTGGGTAGTATACTACCCATCTCAAGTTTTATAATAGATTTTGATATAAGCTATTCTGTTTTGGTTGAATTGTTTTTTAACATTTTATACAGTTACATGGACTTATTTTAAACTAAGATTTTTCTAGTCTTGTTCTGAAAATATATATATCAGCACTTTCCATAGCACTGAGGTTTTGAAAATAATAATTGTGTAATTAATTGTAATTGTGTACCAAAATAATGGTTTGTGTAATGGAAGTTTTTAGTAGATTTTGTACAGCACTTCTTCACAGAATAGGGACAGTATAGATTTGACACCTTTAATTCAAATGTGAATTATTAAGAAATGGTTGTGGTGTAAAAGCAAAAATTATACCAAATTATTGTTTACTCTTTGAAATTCAGGTTCTCGTTTTATTTTTTTCTTTTTAGTCTGCATTCTTTCAGTGATTTCCCAAAAGTTTCCTTTGCTCTTAAACATATACCTTAGGGCAAGCATCATGTTCTGGGAATTAATTAAGAGAAATATTAAAACACAAGATCCAATGAAACCTGCTGTACCAAGTAGTAAGGATCTGTTAGGCAAGACTGTGGGGTTCTTGTGATTGCCAGACTTTGGTTAGGGTGTAGTCAGGAAAATACGAGAGATCAAATAGGTAGACTGGGTAGACTGGGAATATGAGGGCCCATTTCTGTAAGTCTAGGCTACTTTAACATTATGCTACCTTGGATTGGATGAAATATGGCCAACAAAACACCCTCAGTTATGCTCTGCCTGCTTATAAGGTTTTGTATTTAAGCTTTCCATTTCCTAATCAAGAATCGGTTTCCATAGAGACACAAATAAGAGTATCATGAAAGCGATTTCTCTGCTTTTGCTTCCATTTAAATGGAAAGAGGATTTACAGCAGGCAAAAAAACTCAGCTTTAATAAGTAATATTTTCAAATGTGCCCTTCAAATTTATCCCTCTCAATTTATAAAGTAGTTACTGGTAGCTAAAATTTTAAAGCAAAACAAGGCAATTTTATATCTGGAGCAAATTATAAGGCCTGCATTTAAGCTAAAATAGGTTCCTGATCTTGAAATGCCTGCTAGTCTCAGCTACGGTTCCAAAATAATGTGTACTTTTTCCATCTCAGGGTCAGCTCGCATCTCTTCCTTCCTGCAGAGATCACCATGGGACATGGTTACCAGGGAGGGAGTAACTTGATGTTCTGAGGTGTGTTTTTTGTCTGTTTCCAAGTGTCCCATACAACTTTTCTATTATTGCTGCTTTGGACACACTCTGCTATATACTTTATTTTTAATTGAAGGATAATTACTTTATAGTACTGTGTTGGTCTTGGAGTACAGAATGAAGCAGGGCAAAGGCTAATAGAGTTCTGCCAAGAGAAGGCACTGATCATAGCAAACATTCTCTTCCAACAACACAAGAGAAGACTCTGGACATCACCAATGGCCAACATCAAAATCAGATTGATTATAGTCTTTGCAGCCAAAGATGGAGAAGCTCTATACAGTCAGCAAAAACAAGACCAGGAGCTGGGTGTGGCTTGGATAATGAACTCCGTATTGCCAAATTCAGACTTAAATTGAAGAAAGTAGGGACAACCACTAGACCAGGTATGACCTAAATCAAATCCCTAATGATTATACAGTGAAAGTGAGAAATAGATTTAAAGGACTAGATCTGATAGACAGAGTACCTGATGAACTATGGACGGAGTTTTGTGACATCGTGCAGGAGAAAGGGAGTAGGTAATCCCCAAGAAAAAGAAGTGCAAAAAGGCAAAATGGCTATCTGAGGAGGCCTTACAAATAACTGTGAAAATAAGAGAAGTGAAAAGCAAAGGAGAAAAGGAAAGATAGACCCATTTGAATGCAGAGTTCCAACAACAGCAAGGAGATATAAGAAAGCCTTCCTAAATGATCAGTGCAAAGAAATAGAGGAAAACAATAGAATGCGAAAGACTAGAGATCTCTTCAAGAAAATTAGAGATACCAAGGGAAGACTTCATGCAAAGATGGGTTCAATAAAGGACAGAAATGGTGTGGACTTAACAGAAGCAGAAGAGGTGGCCACAATACACAGAAGAACTATACAAAAAAGATCTTCATGACCCAGATAATCACGATGATATAATCACTGACCTAGAGCCAGACATCCTCCAATGTGAAGTCAAGTGGGCCTTATGCAGCATCACTATGAACAAAGCTAGTGGAGGTGATGGAATTCCAGTTGAGGTATTTCAAATCCTTAAAAGATGATGCTGTGAAAGTGCTGCACTCAATATGCCAGCAAATTTGGAAAACTCAGTAGTGGCTACAGGACTGGAAAAGGTCAGTTTTCATTCCAATCCCTAAGAAAGGCAATGCCAAAGAATGCTCAAATTACCACACAATTGCACTCATTTCACACGCTAGTAAAGTGATGCTTAAAATTCTCCAAGCCATGCTCCAGCAATATGTGAACCGTGAACTTCCAGATGTTCAAGCTGGATTTAGAAAAGGCAGAGGAACCAGAGATCAAATTGCCAACATCTGCTGGATCATTGAAAAAGCAAGAGAGTTCCAGAAAAACATCTATTTCTGCTTTATTGACTATGCCAATGCCTTTGACTATGTGGATCACCACAAACTGTGGAAAATCCTTAAAGTGATGGGAAGACCAGGTGACCTGACCCGCTTCTTGAGAAATTTGTATGCAGGTCAGGAAGCAACAGTTAGAACTGGACATGGAACAACAGACTGGTTCCAAATAGGAAAAGGAGTACGTCAAGGCTGTATATTGTCACCTTGCTTATTTAACTTATATGCAGAGTACATCATGAGAAATGCCAGGCTGGATGACGCACAAACTGGAATCAAGATTGTGGGAGAAATATAAATAACCTCAGATATGCAGATAACACCACCCTTATGGCAGAAAGTGAAGAAGAACTCTTCTTCACTCTTTAGAGCCTTTTGATGAAAGTGAAAAAGGAGAGTGAAAAAGTTGGCTTAAAGCTCAACATTCAGAAAACGAAGATCATGGTGTCTGGTCCCATCACTTCATGGCAGATAAAGGGAGAAACAGTAGAAACAGTTGCAGATTTTATTTTTTTGGTCTCCAAAATCACTGCTGATGGTGACTGCAGCCAAGATATAAAAAGACATTTACTTCTTGGAAGAAAAGTTGTGACCAAGCTAGACAGCATATTAAAAAGCAGAGACATTACTTTGCCAACCAAGGTCTGTCTACTCAAGGCTGTGGCTTTTCCAGTAGTCATGTATGGATGTGAGAGTTTGACTATAAAGAAAGCTGGGTGCCAAAGAATTGATGCTTTTGAACTCTGGTGTTGAAGAAGATACTTGAGAGTCCCTTAGATTGCAGGAGATCCAACCAGTCCATCCTAAAGGAAATCAGTCCTGAATATTCATTGGAAGGACTGATGCTGAAACTGAAACTGCAATACTTTGGCTACCTGAAGTGAAGAGCTGACTCATTTGAAAAGACCCCGATGCTGGGAAAGTCTGAAGAAAGAGTTCAGTTTAGTTCATTTGCTCAGTCGTGTCCGACTCTTTGCGACGCCACGGACTGCAGCACGCCAGGCATCCCTGTCCATCACCAACTCCTGGAGTTCACTCAAACTCATGTCCGTTGAGTCATTTATGCCATCCAACCATCATGTATGGATGTGAGAGTTTGACTATAAAGAAACCTGAGCGCCAAAGAATTGATGCTTTTTGTCCCTTTTTATACTTTAATAAAACTCTGCTATACAAAAGCTCTTGAGTGATCAAGCCTGGCCCCTGGTCCTGAAGTAAAACCTTCTTCTTCAGAGATCACAAATCCGACACTGTTCACCATAAGCTATCAATGGGAAGAAGGGGTTTTGTAGAGGGATGCTCTCTATGAATATTCCAGAGACTCCACAAGTGTATCTCATGTCTAAAGGCCCCATATCTCAGACAGTTACTCCCAACAGAAAGCTAAATAGCTTTTGAGGGATCCAGGGCCTCTTCAACTCCAGCCTGGGAGCACAGTAACGTGGCTCCTGCCCTCTCTTCCACCACCACTGCCCAGCTGCCCCAAGTTCTCAGACTCAGAGCCTCCTGTGCCAGATAGCCTTGGCTGCCCTAGTTCACCTAGGACAGAAAGCAGAGGGAGAAGGCTTTAGCTTTCTGCATTACAGTCAACGCATTAGAGGGCAAATACAGAATTACCACAGCAACACGGCCACTGGAGTGATTTCCGACTCATCTCAGCTCAGATGCAGCTTCCCTGTGCCCTCTCGGCCACCCACCCCCACACCCTCACTGTGCTGTAAAATCATTGTTTAGTTTATCCTTCAACATTTGAAGATGTATCTTTAGTTATCTCATCAGTATATATTTTCATTTGTATCTTATACATGAAATAAATATTTGGCAGTCCTTTTTTATCTGAATTGTGGAAATTTTTGCAAGTATAAAATAAAATAAGAGTAATAATAGTAAAAAGATGACAAATGTAGCTTGTCAGGATGGCTGCCTTTCCGCTCTTGTTCGCTCCCATTTGGGGGAAACCAGCCGCTGTCACTGAGCTGCCACTGTTGTCAAATTCCCACAGCGTCTTTTCAGTCGAAAGATTGTCCTACAGAGCCAGTATTTCAGTTTCCATTGCATTTCTCAAACTATGTGGTAGTCTCATCAGAAACACAATGGGGTTTCAATAAAAAGATAATCTTTTCTATATGTTCTGTTAATCCTATGCTCATCAAAAGAAGAAAAATACTTTGGAATAAAAATGGCTACTGCTGGGGGCCTCAGGCTTCTTTGGAAGTGTAGCAATTCATCTACGTGCTGAAATAAGACGCTCCTAAATCTGCTGGGAATGGTAGAGGGAAAAAACCACCCTGCAATCCAATTCTGGTATAAAGCAAAACAGAGTATTTGTCTGAGAGGGCACAAACATATGACTTGTTCCAAGCAACTGGTACAATTGTGTGAACCGGGACAGATTCTTGTCTGTTGTAGCCAACAGAATACCTGCTGAAGGAACTGAACAGTTCTTGATATTGAGAGAGTAAATACCTAGTATATTTGAGGCAGTTGATTCATTTATTAAGCACTTATTATATGCCAGATACCGAGCTAAATGTTTGTCATTTTTCTTGCACTTATAATTAGAGAACAATTATAAAAGAGAGAACAGAAGGTTAAGGGCCAGGAGAAGGGAAAGGAAGTAAAAGTCAAAAGAGATCCATGTGAAACATGTACCTAGAAATGCTTCATGAATGAAGTGGAGCGTCATTTTCATTCCATGACTACTTTCTGCTGTTGAGGGGCATGGTGCCTAAACTGTCGAGACAACGTATTCTCCTAACCCTCATATTGACCATCTTTGATCCAGGGGCCCCAAGTAATAGTTGTTGGAGGAGGTTGTGGCACTCGTAGGAGCCTGGACAACCATTTGTAACTTAAAAGATTTCAGACCATTAGAAACAAACTCCCTTTGACAGTTACAGATGTAAAGCAAAACAGTCATTAAACCAAGTTAAAACATAATCAAGATTAAAAGTCACATTATGTCCATAGTTACATCAGTCCATCTTAGGATTGTTAGATGTCATCACAGAGTTGAAGAAAGTCCTTTCCTTGAAGCAGAAAAACCCACCATGGGAGTCTTCAATTGATGAGGTGGGGAGTGCTCCACAGATCCAGCAATTAGACTGATTGCAGAATGCAGCATAGAAATGAGTTCAGGAACGTGTTGTCGTTAGGGTCAAATGGCAGACTCAGGACTTTTGGAGTCAGCAGAAGCAAGCCCACCTAGATTCTCAGGCCCATCTCATTTCCTGGCACAAACAGCAGTTTCTTTAACTGAAAGGCTGGATCAGGAGTTAATGTCCCAGTAATATCTGTTGAAAAGCTAAAAGCTGAGTCACATAGTTAATTTTAAGACTTCAGAATCTATGACAATATCTGTGCACAAAAACAGTCTGTCACAGAGAGAGTCCCTTCTTCATAGGGATGGTTTGAGCCCTCATTAAACCTATGGGTAAAACTTTAAACCAACTCTCTTGTGTTTCCTGAGTTAGCTTACATGGGTGTCTTTTAATAATGTCATTAGCCTTTTCGAACTGTGGAATGAGGTTCGTGACATTGTACAGGAGACAGGGATCAAGACCATCCCCATGGAAAAGAAATGCAAAAAAGCAACATGGCTATCTGGGGAGGCCTTACAAATAGCTGTGAAAAGAAGAGAAGCAAAAAGCAAAGGAGAAAAGGAAAGATATTCCCATCTGAATGCAGAGTTCCAAAGAATAGCAAGAAGAGATAAAAAAAGCCTTCTCAGTGATCAATACAAAGAAATAGAGGAAAACAACAGAATGGAAAGACTAGAGATCTCTTCAAGAAAATTAGAGATACAAGGGAACATTTCATGCAAAGATGGGCTCGATAAAGGACAGAAATTGTATGGACCTAAAAGAAGCAGAAGATATTAAGAACAGATGGCAAGAATACACAGAAGAACTGTACAAAAAAGATCTTCACAACCCAGAAATCATGATGGTGTGATCACTGACCTAGAGCCAGACATCCTGGAATGTGAAGCCAAGTGCGCCTTAGAAAGCATCACTATGAACAAAGCCAGTGGAAGTGATGGAATTCCAGTTGAGCTATTTCAAATCCTGAAAGATGATGCTGTGAAAGTGCTGCACTCAATATGCCAGCAAATTTGGAAGACTCAGCAGTGGCCACAGGACTGGAAAAGGTCAGTTATCATTCCAATCCCAAAGAAAGGCAATGCCAAAGAATGCTCAAACTACTGCACAATTGCATTCATCTCACATGCTAGTAAAGTAATGCTCAAAATTCTCCAAGCCAGGCTTCAGCAATATGTGAACCGTGAACTTCCCTGATGTTCAAGCTGGTTTTAGAAAAGGCAGAGGAACCAGAGATAAAATTGCTAACATCCGCTGGATCATGGAAAAAGCAAGAGAGTTCCAGAAAAACATCTATTTCTGCTTTATTGACTATGCCAAGGCCTTTGACTGTGTGGATCACAATAAACTGTGGAAAATTCTGAAAGAGATGGGAATACCAGACCACCTGACCTGCCTCTTGAGAAATCTGTATGCAGGTCAGGAAGCAACAGTTAGAACTGGACATGGAACAACAGACTGGTTCCAAATAGGAAAAGGAGTACGTCAAGGCTGTATATTGTCACCCCGCTTATTTAACTTATATGCAGAGTATATCATGAGAAACACTGGACTAGAAGAAACACAAGCTGGAATCAAGATTGCCGGGAGAAATATCAGTAGTCTCAGATATGCAGATTACACCACCCTTATGGCAGAAAGTGAAGAGGAACTAAAAAGCCTCTTGATGAAAATGAAGGAGGAGAGTGAAAAAGTTGGCTTCAAGCTCAACATTCAGAAAACTAAGATCATGGCATCTGGTCCCATCACTTCATGGGAAATAGATGGGGAAACAGTGGAAACAGTGTCCGACTTTATTTTTCTGGGCTCCAAAATCACTGCAGATGGTGACTGCAGCCATGAAATTAAAAGACGCTTACTCCTTGGAAGGAAAGTTATGACCAACCTAGATAGCATATTCAAAAGCAGAGGCATTACTTTGCCAACAAAAGTCCATCTAGTCAAGGCTATGGTTTTTCCAGTAGTCATGTATGGATGTGAGAGTTGGACTGTGAAGAAGGCTGAGCGCCGAAGAATCGATGCTTTTGTACTATGGTGTTGGAGAAGACTCTTGAGAGTCCCTTGGACTGCAAGGAGATCCAACCAGTCCATTCTGAAGGAGATCAGCCCTGGGATTTCTTTGGAAGGAATGATGCTAAAGCTGAAACTTCAGTACTTTGGCCACCTCATATGAAGAGTTGACTCATTGGAAAAGACTCTGATGCTGGGAGGGATTGGGGGCAGGAGGAGAAGGGGACGACAGAGGATGAGATAGCTGGATGGCATCACTGACTCGATGGACGTGAGTCTTAGTGAACTCCAGGAGTTGGTGATGGACAGGGAGACCTGGAGTGCTGCGATTCATGGGGTCGCAAAGAGTCAGACACGACTGAGAGACTGAACTGAATTGAACTAGCCTTTTCGACTTTTTTTTTTTTTCCTGAAAATTGGGGTCTCCAGGAACAGTGTAAGTAATATTCTATTCCTAGAGCTTTTGATACTTCTAGAGTTACAGCAGCTTTAAAGATGGTGCCTTTGTTAGCCTGAACTTTAGAATTTAAGATATCATTTACATCATGAGAAATCAGTACAGTAAGATTTTGTCCATTCATTAACCTTGGGCTTTAGTGGATATGGCTTTTGATGTTAAAATAGGTGATGGTCATTGAGCCTGATAATGACAGGAACAGCATTTCCTGCTTGACCCACAGTTTTTCTATCAACCCACACTCTAGGATTTTCATCTTATTCAATTAAAAAGAGCGGGTTCTATATTCATGAAAACAGATGCCTGGACCTTGCTCAGTATATCCCTCCCCAGAAGGGGTAAGGGAGACTCCGGCACTATCAGAAACTCATGAGAAAATAGTAGGGTCCCAGTTGCAGCTTAAAGGATGACTGAAATAATAGCATTGGGCTCATCCAGACAGCCCCATTATGGTAGTGAGCACAGAGAAAGTTTCCCCAATGTCCAAAAGAAATTGATTGGTCCTCCACAGTTATTAATACCCAGGGTTCCTCCGGTGTTGTTAAGACAGGGACTTGTGTGGGGACCCCCAGGCACCTTCAGTCCCGATTACCTTGAGAGTCCAACCCCTGGGGCCTGTGCTTCGGGGGACAGTCTCGTCTCCAGTGTGGTCCTTGCAGACTGGATATGGAGCTGGGGGCAGCTTAAAAACTTAAGAGCAATCCCACTTGAAATGAGAGATGACCCTCCTTGCCACAGTAATAACAAGTCCATCCCTTTTCACCTGGGTCCCTCTGAGCATTTTTCCTCAGGCAATTTCAAAGCAGATCCAACAGCCATTGTTGGGGCTTCAGTCTATAGGATGCCGCTTTTCGTTATTTTTTCCTCCACTTGCCTCCTCACATTCTCTACCATAATATACTGTCTGAGCCAGATTCAACAGTTTTTCTAAAGACTCATTTGGTCCAAACGCCTGTTTTTGTAACTTAACAGCAGATACCCGGAGCCAACTGAGTGAGAAATCTAACTTTTAAGATCATTTCTCCCTCTGAACTTTCAGGATCAATATCAGTAAACTTGTAGAGAGCCTCCCATAATTATCTAGGAATTTACCAAGAGTTTCCCTCTCTTCTTGTTCTATGTCAGCCAACTTAGCATAAAGTCTTAGCATGTGCTCACTTGAGCCCTACAAGAATACATTTGACAAAGTGGCTCTGTTATAGGAATTTCTTGGCTCTCAGTAGGGAGGAGGGCTATTTTGTGCTCCTCTTTCCCCTTGTCTCACGTTTAAGCCATTCATCTCCAAAAGTAATAGCTTCCCCCAAAACTCAAGCTCTTGAGTCAAGAGTCAGCGTCTGTCCCAAGACATGTATTACATCTCTCCAAGTAATGTCATAAAGTAAAGTCCTGTAAAGTCTTCTATGTACTTTTTGGCTCCTCTTGACGGTCTCAACTGCAACTGGTACTGTTTGAATTCCTACCAAGACTGAGGCAACCCCTCCTGGAAGGGTGTATTACATCTCTCCAAGTAATGTCATAAAGTAAAGTCCTGTAAAGGCTTCTATGTACTTTTTGGCTCCTCTTGACGGTCTCAACTGCAACTGGTACTGTTTGAATTCCTACCAAGACTGAGGCAACCCCTCCTGGAAGGGTGTCCTGACTCTCAGCCTGTTCAGTTGGGAGCCCCAGATACAGGGGCAAAGTAAGAGGACAAGAGGGAGCAGAAGGTTTCATACCCAAATTTGTACCCTTAGGACATAAGTCTGGAATGTCTCACAGAGAGACAAAGAGCAACACATATGGCATTTCTACTCATTTCTCTTGTTTTCTACAGAACTGGCCTAATTATAAACAGTATCGTAATTAAGAGACCCTTCAACATTCCCTGTCTTCCAACATTCCCCATCCTTCAAAGGATGCTATGGCCATTCAGTATTACAGAAGACCAGGCATGTCTTTTTAAGCTCTGGGGATTAAACCTGTCCCAATTTTTAAAAAAATACATTTTAAAGGAGTGGTTCTGGAACTGTTAGCTCCCATCTGTGAGAGAGAAAAAAGTGGCATACATGCCCGTGGCTTCCTTTCACCAGACACGTCACTCCCTGCTCTAGATGGGGGTGTAGACAGACTTTCCAGCAAAGCTTTCCTTCCCTGGTCAGATTTAGTCTGTCCCTTACCAATGCAGGCACCTTATTCATCCCTCCTGGCTCTACCACCAAGGTGTGGTGGAGATGCACCAGGGGTAGACTTGATGGCATCCCAAATTGACTTAGTTCCATGCCACCAAGACTTTGTTTGATTTGCCCTTTTCCTCTGATGCCACCTGGGGTGGCACAGAATAGCTTTTTGGAATGCCTCCAAAGCTAGGACTACTAGGGGAAGCAACCGTGTTACGTGTGCCTGAGCACATTCCTGAGTATAGTCCTGACTGCAGCAGAAATGGTGAGCCATAAAGAGATAAATGAAAAATCCAAGATGTCTCTTCTCTGAAAGTCGCCATACCAGTATAATAGCAAAAATGTCAGCCAGTGAGGAAGAAGTGATTTTTATTCTCAAGCTACTAGGGCCAATCTTTCCAGTTCGTTTCCACAGATTCCACAAAAGGGATATATAAGGAGTTGAGACGAAAGTCACTAGAGCGCCTCCTCTGGTCCACTAAGAGCTACTTCTACCAAAGGAAGCACCCCATTGATTTTTCCAAACTAACCAGATCCTGCAATTCCCGATCTGTGTCCTCAAAAACCTCATGGTCACCAGCACGGCTTCTATCCTTATAGATAGGAGGCGCAGCCGTGACAAAGACTCACTTTCAGGTTGCCGGCCCCTGAGGCAGGCAGGCAAGAGAGCAACCCCAAGCCTGAGAGACACTCCTGGAGCTAGAGCTCCAACTGGTTCTTGAACCTGCTGCTGGAGCTGGAGCTCCACCTTGCTACATTCGTGCTCCTAGTGACTTTCCAGCGAGGCTCGCCTAGTCCAGCAAGGCTAAGCGCTTCCATACATGGGATCTAAGGAAAAGTATAAGCAAAACACAATAACAGCATGGATCACAAGTCTCTTTAAAGTCTATGATCTCACAGATTATGTTAGTAGTTTTAATTCCCCATGCAATTACAAAATGGTCAAAGAGATTAGGAAAAGGTGACCAAGAAAGGAAAGTTTCTTTCACATTCTTTGCCCATCTCTGGCTGCTCCTCTCACAGGGACATTGGGTGTCTCTTAGTATTGGCAGGTCTGTATAAAGCCCTGACAAGGCTGCCCTTTGGGGGCTGTCTTCAGTCATTATAAGGCACCATGAAACCACAGAGCAGGGCTCATCACTTTGTGCAGGGCATGTCATTCATTCATACAAGCACACCATAGAGTTAGTAAAGCAAAGCAGAAAATGTGCATACTGAGAAAGCAGAGAGGCTAGAGCTCTGAGTGTTCTTACCTTGTCCTGAAGATCCTGGACGAGTCCCAAAGATGATAGCTTATGGTGAACAGTGTTGGATTTGTGGTCTCTGAAGAAGATTTAACTTTGGGACCAGGAATCAGGCTTGATCATGCAAGAGCTTTTGTATAGCAGAGTTTTATTAAAGTATGAAAAGGGACAGAGAAAACTTCTGACATAAATAACAGGCGGGGGCTAGAGAGTGCCCCCCTTGCTAGTGTTAGCAAGGGGGTTATATAATTTTTTAATAAGCCATTACAAGAGCCCTCAATAAAGGACAGAAATGGTATGGACCCAATGGAAGCAGAAGATATTAAGAAGAGGTGGCAAGAATACACAGAAGAACTGTACCGAAAAGATCTTCATGACCCAGATAATCGCGACGGTGTGATCACTCACCTAGAGCCAGACATTCTGGAATGTGAAGTCAAATGGGCCTTAGGAAGTATCACTACGAACAAAGCTATGGAGGTGATGGGATTCCAGTTGAGCTATTTCAAATCCTAAAGATGATAATGTGAAAGTGTTTCACTCAATATGCCAGCTAATTTGGAAACTCAGCAGTGGCCACAGAACTGGAAAAGGTCAGTTTTCATTGCAATCCCAAAGAAAGGCAATACCAAAAAATGCTCAAACTACCACACAGTTGCACTCATCTCACACACTAAAGTAATGCTTAAAATTGTCAAAGCCAGGCTTCAGCAATATGTGAACCATGAACTTCCAGATGTTCAAGCTGGCATTAGAAAACGCAAAAGAACCAGAGATCAAATTGCCAACATCCACTGGATCATGGAAAAACCAAGAGAGTTAGAGAAAAACATCTATTTCTGCTTTATTGACTATGCCAAAGTTGTTGACTGTGTGGATCACAATAAACTGTGGAAAATTCTGAAAGAGATGGGAATACCAGACCACCTGACTGGCCTCTTGAGAAATCTGTATGCAGGTCAGGAAGCAACAGTTAGAACTGGACATGAAAAAATGGACTGGCTCCAAATAGGAAAAGAAGTATGTCAAAGCTGTATATTGTCACCCTGCTTATTTAACTTATATGCAGAGTACATCATGGGAAACTCGGTTGGATGAAGCACAAGCTGGAATCAAGATTTCTGGGAGAAATATCAATAACCTCAGATATGCAGATGACACCACCCTTATGGCAGAAAGTGAAGAAGAACTAAAAGAGCCTCTTGATGAAAGTGAAAAAGGAGAGTGAAAAAGTTGGCTTCAAGCTCAACATTCAGAAAACTAAGATCATGGCATCTGGTCCCATCACTTCATGGCAAATAGATGGGGAAACAGTGGAAACAGTGGCTGACTTTATTTTTCTGGGCTCCAAAATCACTGCAGATGGTGATTGTAGCCATGAAATTAAAAGACCTTTACTCCTTGGAAGGAGAGTTATGACCAACTTAGGCAGCATATTAAAAAGCATAGACATTACTTTGCCAACAAAGGTCCATCTAGTCAAGGCTATGGTTTTTCCAGTGGTCATGTATGGATGTGAGAGTTGGACTGTGAAGAACGCTGAACGCTGAAGAATTGATGCTTTTGAACTGTGGTGTTGGAGAAGACTCTTGAGAGTCCCTTAGACTTCAAAGAGATCCACCCAGTCCATCCTACAGGAGATCAGTCCTGGGTGTTCACTGGAAGGACTGATGTTGAAGCTGAAATACCAATACTTTGGCCACCTGATGTGACAAGCTGACTCACTTGAAAAGACCCTGATGCTGGGAAAGATTGAGGGCAGGAGAAGAAGGGGACGACAGAGGATGAGATGGTTGGATGGTATCACCGACTCAATGGAGATGAGTTTGTGTAAACTGCAGGAGTTGGTGACGGACTAGGAGGCCTGACGTGCTGTGGTTCATGGGGTAGCAAAGAGTCAGACAAAACTGAACGACTGAACTGAACTGAGTACAATAAATCAAAAGAAGTTCTCAAGGTTGTAAAAATTTTACCAGACCCACTCCCACAATATACATTCTAAGATACCAGGACTAGTCAGAAGCTTTTCAGGAAGGAGAAACTGTCCTCAAGCAGTACAGAATATACATTGTTTTAATATTATCCCTAGTAGAGAGTTTAAACTGAGTTTTTTGTTGTAATCATCAAGCTTAAGGTAAAAAACATTTTATGTGACTAAGACTAAAGAATGTAAAGAAAAAAAAGATGTGTGTCCTTTCCTCCTCCTTGAGAATTCCAGACCCCTATCTCCTCCTTTAGAGCCCCAGACCCTGTTCTTCTCCTCAGGGACCCCAGACTTCTTGTCAGTCTGCCTAGGAATTGACACTCCCCCCACTATGTTGAATTATCCTCCTTTTTCCAGACCCTAACTTTCCAGACCTAACCACATTCTGGGCTTTTCTGAGAAAACTTTAGGCCTTGGCATGCCCAACTTTGTTTCTCTTCCAGACCAAGGAGATTCCAATCTTCACTTCCTCAGGACAGCTACTTCTTGGTGGAGGAACGTTAGTTGTGTAGCAAGGTCACACACTGTCACCATGAGGATCTTCATGGTTTTGTATAGTTCAGAGGGATCATCACACATGAGTACCAGAAATTACAGAGTATTGATCCCAGTCCAGTTCAGGGATTTTCCCCTCTTTGTTCTTATTTCTGTTTAAGCATGTGACACACCTAAAGCTCTACCTTCTAAGAAGAGTCTCTTTAGGCTTAAGGAAGAGAAGACCCCTTCTGTAAACACTTACACAAACCTGGCATTGGCACATATTCTGGTTCTGAAAAGGACCACCTTTAATGCCACCTCAGTAAAGCCCAGCAGAAGAGTTTAACCTGTAGTTGGACTGGAAGAAATGTAGAGATGTGAGAGTTGGACTATAAAGAAGGCCAAGTGCTGAAGAATTGATGCTTTGTACATGTGCTAGAAAAGACTCTTGAAAGTGCCTTTGACAGCAAGGAGATCAAACCAGTCAGTTGTAAAGGAAATGAACCCTGAATATTCATTGGAAGGACTGATGCTGAAGCTCCAATACTTTGGCTGCCTGATGCAAAAAACTGACTCATTGGAAAAGACCCTGATGCTGGGAAGGATTGAGGGCAGGAGGAGAAGAGGACAACAGAGGATGAGATGGTTGGATGGCATCACTGACTGAGTGGACATGCGTCTGAGCAAACTCCAGGAGATGGTGAAAGACAGGAAAGTCTGACGTGTTGCAGTGCACGGGATTGCAGAGTCAGACATGACTCAGAGACTGAACAGCAAAAGGGTGTTTGGTGTACCATATATGAGCACATATATATGGAATCTAGAAGGATGGTACTGATGAACTAGTTTGCAGAGCAGTGATGGAGATGCAGACATAGAGAACAGACTTATGGACAAGGGTTGGGGAGAAGATAATATGAATGGACAGAGTAGCATGGAAGCATACACAATAACATATTTAAATAGATAGCAAATGGAAATTTTCTGTATGACTCAGGGAACTCAAACTGGGGCTCTGCAATAACCTAGAGGGGTGAGAATGGGCAGGAGGTGGGAGAGAGATTTAAGAGGGGAGGGGACATATATATACCTATGGTTAATTCATGTCGATGTATGACAGAAATAAAACCAATATTGTAAAGCAAACATCAATTAATTAAAAATAAATGAATATTAAAAAAATTTTTAAATGCATTTGGCATGTTAATTCATTAGAAATAAATACAATGTTAGTTCAAAATTTCACCACTTCTTTGCCATCAGAAGAAGGAAAATCTTCAGCAGTTCCTCAATAGTGGTTTAGTAGAAATAAAATTCGGAGAAGGCAATGGCAACCTACTCCAGTACTCTTGCCTGGAAAATCCCATGGATGGAGAAGCCTGGTAGGCTGCAGTCCATGGGGTCGCTAAGAGTCGGGCATGACTGAGCGACTTCACTTTCACTTTTCACTTGCATGCATTGGAGAAGGAAATGGCAACCCACTCCAGTGTCTTCATGTTAAGTTCTATTTACTTAGGGATTTTGTTAGTTCACATATGTTGAAGTCCTACTATGAAAATTAGTCAGTATTGGGACATAGATTTTTGTTTGTCTTACAGATATTCTACTCTGAAACATCCTCCTAAAGCCCCCACCATAAGGGAGTTCCAGCTCTGTTCATCTTATTTCCTAGATGGATGCTTCAAACATGGAACACCTACTGTCTTTCCAGAGTGAATCTGGGATCCTATGAAGAGGAAGAAGAGAGAAGTCTGTAAAATCAGAATCCTGGATACCCATTAGAGAACACTTTATGCACAAAAAAAAGTGATCATGAAAATGAAGTCTAAAAGATGTTTCTCCCTCTCTTCTGGCTCTCTGTGTTTTCACTTTCTGTTAGCGAGGCATTCCAGAGGGATTAGACAATAGGGTCATGATCTAAACTGATATTCAACTGCTTTCTTATCTTACAGGCATCTCTATTTTGAATATTCAAAACTGAACTAAGGGTCTTTCCCTATACCCTCAAATATGCTGTTACCTCAGGGCCTTTGCACATAAAGTTTTCAACTTTCCTGTTTCCCCCTTAGTTCCAAGAAAGCTCTTTGATCTCAGATCAATAGTCAGCTTCTAAGGTGGGGTTCTCTGACATTGCTATGTCATATCATCTAACTAAAGTTCTCAGAGCTCTATGCACATTTTTTGTATAGTTCATATTACAGTTTTCAATATATGTTATGTTATCATTTAGTTAATGTCTATTTGCTTAAAAGAATTGACAGTAAATGCTTTGAGGGCATGATATATATATATATATATATATAATTATATAATATTTATATATAATATATAATTATATATTATATATAATATATGTATAATTATGCATATATTAATATATATTAATTATATATAATAAAATATACATTATATGTATATAATATATAATATATGATATATAATATAATATAGTATAATTAATATAATTATTAATATAATATTAATATACATAATATTAATTAATATACATTATATATACTATATATTATATATCAATATTTTATATAATATATTATATAAATTATATTATTATAATAATATATATTATATTATACTATACTATTATATTATATATTATATAACATAATATACATATATATTATACATTATTATATATAATGTATATAATATATATATTATTATATAATTACTATAATAATATATATTATATATTAATATACATAATATATAATATATATTATTATAATATATAATATATTATATTATACAATATTATATATAATATTAATATATAATATAATTAACATAATTATTAATATATAATATTAATATATATTATATATCACATATATTATATATTATATAATATTATATTATTATATTATATATTATATGAATTATATATATAATATATTATATATTATATTTAACATTTTACTTGAGTTGTATCATATTCATTCTTTCAACTTGGTTTTTACTCTCTGCATTATTTGTTCACCCAACAAATATGATATTTGTGTCCACAATGTTCTATGCACTATTTTAGGTGATAAGGTTAGAGATTAATAACTACTAACCTGCCCTTATGGAGTTTATATTTTAATTGGAAAGAGTCAAACAGAGTAGTAAAATATGTATTATGTCAGATGATGATAATATTATAGAAAGAATAGGAAAAAGGAATGCAGAGGGCTGGGGTTAGGAGTCTGGGCACGTGAGATGAGCTCTGCGGATGTCAGGGGTGACAGGAGCTGCCAGGCTGCATGCTGCCTGGAAGTGAAATGCAGGGAAGGAGACTCACCCAGAGCACATGGCGTTCCGAGTCCTCCTCCTCACCTAACCAGAAGCAGGCGTTATTAAGACATATCTGTTGATATGTATGAAACATGTTCACAGCTGTGACCTACTGCACAGCATTCCATGTTATAGATAAACTATATTTTATTTATTTCTTAATGGATGGCCATTTGGCTGCTTTCATCTCTGTTTCTGCTGCATCACTGCTCTGAAAATTTCTGCTCACTTTTCCTTCTACTATGTGCAAGATGTTCCCTGGGCTTAGAAGCGCAATGGCTGGTATTTTTGTCATGAGTGCTTTCAGTTTGGTCTACATTGCTAAATCCTTCCCTGAGATGCTTGTTCACGTTCTCCCAGCATGTACAAGCACAGGCCATACTTTCCCTACAGCCTTACCATCACTAGACTTTGTCACACATTTTAATTTTTGAACTCCTAAAAGGTACAAAATAGGGATTTGTTGCTTTAATTTGGCTTCTCTCAATACTGATGAAGTTAACCATTTTTTTCTTATTTATTGGCCATTACACTATTTGTTGTATAAGTCACCTTTCATATATTTTGATTTTTATTACTCTCATATTGTTTGTCTTCTGAAAGATTTGCATCAGTTTCTTATCTATTCTGGATATGAAGTCTCTCAGTACACTTTTAATGAAGTCTCCAAGGCTCTTCCTTGTTATTTATCTTTTTTAATTTTGCCCTTAGTTACATTCAGATTTTAATTTTTATGTAGTCAATCCACTAATATTTTGTTTTATAGTTGAAACTTTAAATGTCTTAAGAAGTTATTTAATGTTTTTTTAATGTCACAAAGATATTCTTGTCAATCTAGCATCTCTACTATTCAAGAGGACTCCCAGGCTCCCATTGGAGGGCTGCAATCACTGATGAGTATGACATCCTTATTTACTGATACAGCAGGAAATATTGCATTTCTCATTGCTAGTCTCCACTTCAGAATCTGTTTTCCAGAGAACCTGATCTGTGACAATTGGTAGAAGTGGTCCTAGTAAACAGAATTCAAAATGAATTTTTGGAGCTGAATCACCTAATACCTGGCTGGTAATGATGATATATGTCATAGATGAAGCAAAAATAAATTTTGGCAGCCTAGTGACTTTTAAAACTTTCACTGGGGGAAACTGAGATGGCATATTGCTAGAAGAAAATGTACTGGTGGGTGCAGTATGTCAAGTGATTGAGAGGATCAGAGGTAGAAAAGATTTATAAGGAAGGAGTTTGGAATTGGATGGTGTTGAGAGTTTAGCTTGCTGCTGCTAAGTCGCTTCAGTCGTGTCCGACTCTGTGTGACCCCATAGACAGCAGCCCACCAGGCTCCCCCGTCCCCGGGATTCTCCAGGCAAGAACACTAGAGTGGGTTGCTATTTCCTTCTCCAATGCATGAAAGTGAAAAGTGAAAGTGAAGTCGCTCAGTCATAGTCCATAATATCATTGCCTCAGCATTCATTTTGTGTGGTCAGGAGGCCTGTAGGGGCCTTCAATTTGAACTGGCACTAGCTCAGCCTCCCATTCCCTAAATCATAGCCCAAAGAGTAACAAGTAAATGTAAGTTCCTGATATGACTCTTCTAATGGCCTTTGTGATAAGCATTCTCTCTTTATGCCCAGGGCCTTCCCCTTGTACCCACCTTAGATAATACTCTCAGGAAGCTTGCCAAAAATCCCAGCTGTTTTTGGTTTGAATCGACCTCTCCAGCTTTAGCCTGAGCACTGCAAAGCACTCTATCAACAGACCCGAATAAAAACATGTGTAGCTGCTGGCACTCTTCCTCTGCCTGGGCCCTGCCTTGGCCTCCCTCATGCTGTGTTCCTCCTCCAGGACTTAGCAAATAGTAAGCTTCTCCATTTCACTTTTCCTTGTAGTCTTTTTTGAACTCTGGCTCACCATTCCATATACTCCTGTGCTCTACTTAACAAATGTTAATTTATTAAAATTATAACAGATAGCTGTTGCTGAGAGCTTTTGATGTGCTAGAAAAAGTCAAGAAAAGTTGAAGACAATTAATCACCAATTTAAGACTTTGTTGTAGCCAGAGGATATCCTTGGCAATATATAAAGATATTCTCAGCTTTTGCATTGGAGAGAAAACCCACAGTTTCAACATAAAAATAGTGAAGCTCCAAAGAAAGCTGAATTCTTAGCCCTGAAAGTCTGCTATACCAAATTCAGGGCAGTGTTTGGGAAGATGAGACTCTAAGAATTGGGTTGACGCACTCAAAAATTTTGAATCCTTAGATTCTCCTGAACAATCCAGGTTTGAATAAGGCACCTCTTCCTTGCTACTTCCCTGGTGGCTCAGACAGTAAAGTGTCTGCTTACAATGCGGGAGACCTGGGTTCAATCCCTGGGTCAGGAAGATCTCCTGGAGAAGGAAATGGCAACCCACTCCCGCATTCTTGCCTGGAGAATCCCATGGACGGAGGAGCCTGAAAGGCTACAGTCCATGGGGTCACAAAAAGCTGGACACGACTGAGTCACTTCACTTCACTTTTCACTTTCTTGTTTACGTTAAGATTATGTGGAGGCCTTCCATCCAAAGACAACAGATTCCTTCCTTAAGATCTCCCTGGCTCCTTATCCTTTGACTATCACATCAGTTACTAGGGTTAATAAATCATAACAGGATCTGGCCAGGGAAGGGCTGAGCCTGCTGAGGGAAGAATAGGACCACACCTGAGAGTTACAGCGTGTAACAGCAGGAGACGGGAATGTTTGTTTTGTACCATAACATGCTGAGGGGTCTGGATTAAAGAAGGTGGAGTATGAGATTAAGTAAGGGAGACTTCAGTGATATGGGAATAACAGTTTGTGATCAAAGCTTTTACCACCATGATGAGGCCCCAGGAGTCCGTACTAGCACACAGTTTAGATAGTTCCTAAAATCTTGGAGAAAGTGAAATGCCAGCATCATTGCAGGTGGTGGAAGACAGGAGCAAAATAAGTGAACGTGCTAGGGAGGAGTTTGGACATACTTCAGAAAAATATCACACAAGGCTGGACACCACCAGCAATTATGTTCCATGTGACGGTCCAGATAAATAATAAGAAGTGCACTTGTAAGAGGGGCCAAAATAACGTTGAGATATAATGTTTAGAAACTTAGTGGTGGCTGTCCTCTGTAGACCAAGTCTGGTGGTAGGACCAAGCTCCTTCATTGCAAAGGAGATTGTATGATCCGTGAATAATTAGAGGTCGAGTGGGAGTGCTCAAGAATCAGAAGCAAAATGGGAACAATTGTAATGGATGAAAATGTTACAATGTCTGTGTTACATGTTTATACCTACTAGGGAACATCACTTGTGTAGCAGTCGCTAAACATCTAAGCAGACGGAATGATTTAGCCAGTTGACATCAACCATCTTCTGTTAGGGACCGTTTTAATACTAGCACACTGGGTACAAAAAAAGAATAATCTCTGCAACAGAGATAGGTAATATGGGTAGGCCAGCAATATGGACTCTCACTCACCAATAATGATTTTAACTATTGCTGTTGTTAAGTTTCCCACCTGTTAACAATGGAAATGAGCTACTGTCTTATGGCTCTCAACATAGCATCATCTTTCTAGGGAAACCACCAGGCTTTTGGTAATGGGTTGATTACTTTGAACCTCTTCCACCCTGCAGAAGCAGTAATTTGTCTTGACGGGATTTGAGTTGTTTTGCCTTTCTTGAGTGCAGGACTTTACTCAGCACCATCAGAAAGACTTAAAGATTGTTTCAACAATTGGCAGGGATTCTGCGTATAATTGTGTCAAACTGAGGGACTAACTTAAGAGCAAAGGAAATGAAACAAGAGGCTTGTGACCACACGATCTGCGGGTCCTATTACATACTATATCACTGGGCAGCTTCCAGCTAGAGTGATGGGACAGTTTTTAGAAGGTGCCAACTTAGAGACAATACCCTTAAGAATGGGGCATTATGCCCCAAGACATGGTATAATCAAGCAGAATCCTATAAGGCCTTCCCAAAATAGACCCCCACCCATGTCCCTCACCTGCCCTTTTGTCATTTTGAATCTGAAGGCTGATGATGCTGTCCCAATTACCTCACCACCAATCAATCAGAAGAATGTCCACGAGCTAAAGCCTCCCTGCTCCTTGAACACTGTGACTCCTTACTACCCCCGTCAGGGTGCAGCACACAGTCTTGAAGGCATTCACCTGCTGTGGCCCCCTTTGTCTGACAAAGCAATAAAGCTATTCTTTTCTACTTTACCCCAAACTCTGTCTCCAAGTTTCTATTCAGCACCTGTGAACAGAGACCGAGTTTCAGCCACAATGGTATATTAACTAAATCCATGAATTGAATACTTATTATCCTTAATAGAGAAAATAATAGAGAATATTATTTTATTTATATTATTTTTTCTTTTAATAGAGAAAATACATGCTCTAGAAATCAAGGCTTCAGAGTATGAATAGCTCCTTGCCTTCCCTCTACCAGGTCACTTACATATTTGTGCTTTTTTTCCTGGATCTCTAGGCTCTTCAGGCTAAAGATCCTATTTCACAAAGAGAGAATACTTCTACCAGGGGAAACAGCAAGAGGGCATTAAACTTTAAGATATGGCTGAAAACAGAGTTATCATTTTGGCAGAGATGTTTGACACTTACCCTTAGGAGAAGCCAGGGGTGCTGTTATGTAGTAGGAGTGGGGAAGACTCTATTTGGCACCCACATAATTCATTGGAAAATCACTTGGTACCCTCTGACAATTGTAATCATAAATATAAAAGTCAATAAGGAAGGCTTGGTCACCAGTGGCTCAGAGCACTTAGAAATGAAGATCTAAGCTACTCCACTGGATAGTGTTAGCTCAGAGTGGAAGGAATGAAGGAGGAGTACAAACTATAGAAATGATCCCTGAAAGTATAGTCTTGGTGACGTTTGGCAGAAACCAACACAATACTGTAGAGCAATAATCCTTCAATTAAAAATAAATAAATTTAATTTAAAAAATGAACAGTAAAGGGGGAAGATGATGAACATTTTTGTGACCAGTAGACACCAGTGTGGCAGTGGAAGGCATCTTTATAAGTGTCCCCTAGAGAAGAGATCAATAAGAACCCTGGAGTTCTTCCTAATGGGGTAAACGTATCCAAAGCAATAAGATTTGAGGAGTGTGAGGGACAGACTGGAGTGAATACTGCAATACACTTCCCAGATCTTCCTTAAACCATAAGACACATGCTTCTGGAAGTTTTGCCTGATTATGTTTCATAGCTGGATCCCTCCATAGGAATTCTCCTCAGTCAGAGGGTGCTATAGAACCTAGAAGATTCCTCCCCTTCCTGAGGGCAGTCTGTTGATGTCTCTGAAGAGCCCTCAAAGTTTCCTTTGAGATTAGCTGAAACCTGTTGCAATTGAATCACAGTTAATTTCTGCATTTGTCCAATTCTGATTTTCTCACTCCTGTGAGAACTCCTCAATAAATCTCCTGTGTATAAATCTGAGAGCTGTTTCCTGGGAAAATTGAGCCACAACAAGATCTTACTTTAGCACGTATTTCTGTGTGGTGTGTTAAGAGGATCTAATCTTATTTTATTCCGTATGGAAAGTTCAGTGCTCCAAAGTTATGAAAAGGCCCATTGAGGTGTAATGCCAACACTATTGTATATCAAGTTGCTGTACAATCTTGTCCCCTGTCTTTCTCTGTTTATTGATCTATTTTTTTACTGCTGTATTGTTGTTTTAATTATTAATACTATATATTTATAATAAATATTATCTGTCAGGGCACATCGCCTCTCTTTGTTCATTCAAAAGAATTATCTTAGCTCTTCTTATACTACAATTATGCCATTTGAATTTTAAACTCTGGATTTTAACTTCATAAAAATATTGTTTGAATTTAAATTATGAATGAGTGGAATTTATACCAAATAGTTATGGTAAATTGACTTTATAATTTTTTTCTAATATATATAAATACATGATATATATAATATATATTGCATATATACATGTACATATATCTCTTCACTTCAATTGCACATTCCTGTCTGACTCATTGTGACCCCACGGAAGGCAGCATGCCAGGCCACCCTGTCCATCACCAACTCCTAGAGCATGTTCAAACTCATATCCACAGAGTCAGTGATGCTACCCAACATCTCATCCTCTGTCATACACTTCTTCCCCTGCTTTCAATCTTTCCCAGCATTAAGGTCTTTTCCAATGAGTCAGTTCGTCTCATCAGGTGGTCAAATAATTCAGCATCAGTACTTACAATGAATATTTAGGACTGATTTCCTTTAGAATTAACAGGTTTGATTTTTTGCAGTCCAAGGGACTCTCAAGAGTCTTCTCCAACACCACAGTTCAAAACCATAAATTCTTTGGCACTCAGCTTTCTTTATGGTCCAACTCTCACATTCTTACATGGCTACTGGAAAAACCAAAAACCCAAAGCTTTGACTAGAAGGACCTTGGTTGGGAAAGTAATGTCTCTGCTTTTTAATATGCTGTCTAGCTTGGGCATAGCTTTTCTTCCAAGAACAAATGTCTTTTAATTTCATGGCTGCAGTGATTTGAGAGCCCAAGAAAATAAAGTCGATCACTGTTTCCATTGTTTCCTCATCTATTTGCCATGAAGTGATGGGACTGAATGTCATGATCTTCATTTTTTGAATAAGTTTTAAGCCAGATTTTTCACTCTCCTCTTTCACTTTCTTCAAGAAAATCTTCAATTCTTCTTCACTTTCTGCCATAAGGATGGTATCATATGCATACCTGAGGTTATTGATATTTCTCCTGGCAATCCTGATTCTAGCTTGTGCTTCATCCAGCCAAGCATTGCACATGATGTTCTCTTCATGTAAGTTAAACAAGCAGGGTGACAATTAACAGCCTTAATGTACTCCTTTCCCAGTTTGGAATCAGTTCATTGTTCCATGTCTGATTCTAACTGTTGCTTCTTGACCTGCATACAGATTTCTCAGGAGGCAGGTCAGGTGGTCTGGTATTCCCATCTCTTTCAGAATTTTCCTCAGTTTGTTGTGATCTACACAGTCAACAGCTTTGGCATAGTCAATAAAGCAGAAATAGATGTTTTTTTCTGGAACTCTCTTGTTTTTTTCTATAATCCAACAGATGTTGGCAATTTGATCTCTGGTTCCTTTGCCTTTTCTAAATCCAGCTTGAACATCTGGACCTTCTCAGTTCATGTAGTATTGAAGCCTCACTTGGAGAATTGTGAGCATTACTTTGCTAGTGTGTAAAATGAGTTCACTTGTGCAGTAGTTTGAACACTCATTGGCATTGCCTTTCTTTGAGATTGGAATGAAAACTGACCTTTTCCAGTCCTGTGGCCACTGCTGAGTTTTCCATATTTACTGGCACATTGACAGCAGTACTTTAACAGCATCATCTTTGAGGACTTGAAATAGCTTAGCTGGAATTCCATCACCTCCACAAGCTTTGTTCGTAGTGATCCTTCCTAAGGCTCACTTGGCTTCAGACTCCAGGATGTCTGACTCTAGGTAAGTATTCATACCATCATGGTTATCTGGGTCATTAGGATCTCTTTTTGTATTGTTCTTCTATGTATTCTTGCCACCTCTTCTTAACATCTTCTGCTTCTTTTAGGTCTATACTATTTCTGTTCTTTATTGTGCCCATCTTTTGCATGAAATGTTCCCTTGAAATCTCTACTTTCTTGAAGAGATCTCTAGTCTTTCTCATTCTATTGTTTTACTCTATGTTTTTGCATTGATCACTGCGGAAGGCTTTCTTATCTCTCCTTGCTATTCTTTGGAACTCTGCATTCAGAAGGGTATATCTTTCCTCTTCTCTGTTGCTTTTAGCTTCTCTTCTTTTCTCAGCTATTTGTAAGACTTTCTCAGACAACCATTTTTTATTTTTGCATTTTTTTTTTCACCTGGGATGGTCTTGATCACTGCCTCCTCTACAATGTCATGAACTTCCATTCATAGTTCTTCAGGCACACCTTCCAGCAGATCAGTTGAATCTCTTTGTCACTTCCACTGTATAATTGTAAGGGATTTGAATTAGGTCATACCTGAATGGTCTAGGGAGAAGGCAATGGCACCCCACTCCAGTACTCTTGCCTGGAAAATTCCATGGATGGAGGAGCCTGGTAGGCTGCAGTCCATGGGGTCGCTAAGAGTCGGACACGACTGAGTGACTTCACTTTCACTTGAATGGTCTAGTGGTTTTCCCTACTTTCTTCGATTTCAGTCTGAATTTGGCAATAAGGAGTTAGAGCCACAGTCAGCTCCTGGTCTTGTTTTTGCTGACTGTATAGAGCTTCTCCATCTTTGGCTGCAAAGAATATAATCAATCTGATTTCAGTGTTGACCATCTGGTGATGTCCATGTGTAGAGTCTTCTCTTGTGTTGTTGGAAGAGGATGTTTGCTATGACCAGTGCAGAACTCTATTAGTCTTTGCCCTGCTTCATTTTGTACTCCAAGGCCAAACTTGCCTGTTACCTCAGTATCTCTTGGCTTCCTACTTTTGCATTCCAGTCCCCTATAATGAAAAGGTCATCTTTTTTTTTTGTTGTTAGTTCTAGAAGATCTTGTAGGTCTTCATAGAACCGTTCAACTTCAGTTTCTTCAGCATTAGTGGTTGGGGCATAGACTTGGATTACCATGATATTGAATGATTTGCCTTGGAAACAAACAGAGATCATTCTGTTGTTTTTGATATTGCATCAAAGTACTGCATTTTGGACATTTTTTTTTTTCCCACTATGATGGCTACTCCATTTCTTCTAAGGGAGTCTTGCCCATAGTAGTAGATATAATGGTCATCTGAATTAAATTCACCTTTTAGAGTCCATTTTAGTTCACTGATTCCTAAAATGTTGATGTTCACTCTTGTCAGCTCCTGTTTGACCACTTCAAATTTACCTAATTAATAGACCTAACATTCCAGGTTCCTATACAATATTGTTCTTTACAGAATCTAACTTTACTTCCATCACTAGTCACTTCCAAATCTGGGTGTTGTTTTCACTTTGGCTCTGTCTCTTCATTCTTTCTGTAGTTATTTCTCCAGTCTTCTCCAGTAGCATATTGAGCACCTATTGACCTGGAAAGTTCATCTTTCAGTGTCATAACTTTTTGCGTTTACATACTGTTCATGGGTCTCTCAAGGCAAAAATACTGAAGTGGTTTGCCATTCCCTTCTCCAATGTATATGTGTGTGTGTGTTATATATATATATATATATATATATATACACACATAATCTTTTCACTATGCTTGATAAAGGCTTGAAAAAGAACACCAAAAGTAAAAAAAAAAAAGAAGAGATGGAGAAATTGCAAAATATAAACTAAATGAAATGAGAGCTCTAATCTGAAATAGAAAAATGAAGCAAACTATATAAAAGATTATCATATACTCTAATTGCTTTTAACAGCAATGCTCATAATAAGCATATCTAGATTTTTGGAAGAAAAATAGCATTACATGGGCATTTGTATTTTTTTTTAATTTCCAAGATAATTCTGATATGAATCTGGATTTAAAAAAAAAATGATTACAGTTTTTTCTATTATATGGCAGTTTTGTGATATAGAATTCTATATTTTACTGTTGACCAATCATGATACAATGCTATTAAATGAGTAATAGTTACATAGCCATGAGAGTAAAAGGTATTTATCAGTTTTCACAATCAATAGTCAGATAAAAAATAAAAGATATTTAAAATTTTGAGCCATAATGGGAACATGATTAACCTAAAAATATAAAATTGAGGGGTCAAGCAGAATGATATGACAAGTGGACATATACACATGTTTTCATCTGCCCAGGTAATATTTGCATTATTAGTCTTTTGGTTGAAGAATTTAATCCATTTCCAATTAAGGTATTTATCAAGTCTATTACCATGATCTTAATTGCTTTGGGTTTATTTTCTGTAGTTCTTTTCCTTCTCTTATGTTTCCTGCCTGGAGAAGTTCCTTTAGCATTTGTTGTAAAGCTTGTTTGGTGGTACTGAATTCCCTTAAATTTGCTTATCTGGAAAGCTTTTAATTTTTCCATCAAATCTGCAGAAGAGTTTTGGTGGGTAGAGGTGGTTGTAGTTTTTTTCCCTTCATCACTTAAATATACCGTGCCATTCCCTTCTGGTTTGTAGTGCTTCTGTTGAGAAATCAGCTGATAACCTGATGAGAGTTTCGTTGTATGTTATTTGTTGTTTTTCCTTTGTTACTTTTAATATTTCATCTGTTTTTAATTTTTGTCAGCTGATTACTACATGTCTTGGTGTGTTCCTCCTTCAATTTATCCTGCCTGGGACTCTCTGCACTTCCTGGACTTAGTTGACTATTTCCTTTCACACGTTAGGGAAATTTTCAGCTATTATGTCTTTTAAGTTTTTTCTGGGGTCCTTACTTTTACTCTTCTCCTTCTGGGACTCCTATAATGCAAATGTTGGTGTGTTTAATGTTGTTCCAGAGGTCTCTTCAGTTCAGTTCAGTTCAGTTCAGTCACTCAGTCGTGTCTGACTCTTTGCGACCCCATGAATTGAAGCACACCAGGCCTCCCTGTCCATCACCAATTCCTGGAGTTCACTCAAACTCATGTCCATAGAGTCAGTGATGCCATCCAGCCATCTCATCCTCTGTCGTCCCCTTCTCCTCTTGCCCTCAATCCCTCCCAGCATCAGAGTCTTTTCCAATGAGTCAACTCTTCGCATCAGGTGGCCAAAGTACTGGAATTTCAGCTTTAGCATCATTCCTTCCAAAGAATACCCGGGACTGGTCTCCTTTAGGATGGACTGTTTGGATCTCCTTGCAGTCCAAGGGACTCTCAAGAGTCTTCTCCAACATCGCAGTTCAAAAGCTTCAATTCTTCAGCGCTCAGCTTTCTTCACAGTCCAACTCTAACATCCATACATGACCACTGGAAAAACCATAGCCTTGACTAGAAAGACCTTTGTTGGCAAAGTAATATCTCTGCTTTTGAATATGCTATCTAGGTTGGTCATAACTTTTCTTCCAAGGAGTAAGCATCTTTTAATCACCATCTGCAGTGATTTTGGAGCCCCCCAAAATAAAGTCTGACACTCTTTCCAGTGTTTCCCCATCTATTTCCCATGAAGTGCTGGGGTCAGATGCCATGATCTTAGTTTTCTGAATGTTGAGCTTTAAGCCAACTTTTTTACTCTCCTCTTTCACTTTCATCAAAAGGTTTTATAAGTTCCTCTTTACTTTCTGCCATAAGGTGGTGTCATCTGCATATCTGAGGTCTCTTAGGCTGTCTTAATTTTTTTCATTCTTTTTTTCTATATTCTGTTCTGCAGCAATGATTTGTGCCATTCTGTCTTCCAGGTCACTTATCTGGTCTTCTGTCTCAGCTGTTCTGCTATTGGTTCCTTCTAGCATATCTTCATCTCTCTTTGTTTGTTTGTTCTTTCATTCCTCTAGGCCTTTGGTAAACATTTCTTGCATCTTCTCCATTCTTTTTCTGAGATCCTGGATCATCTTCACTGTTATTATTCTGAATTTTTTACAGAAGGTTTGCCCATCTCCACTTCATTTAGTTGTTTTTCTGGGGTTTTATATTGGCCCTTTATCTGGGACATAAATCTCTTTTTTCATCCTGATTAAATTTCTGTAATGTGATTTTTGTTCTAGCCCCTGTGGGACTGTGGCTCTTCTTATTTCTTCTGTCTGCTCTCTGGTGGATGAGGTTAAGAGGATTCTATATACTTCCTGATGGGAGGGACAAGGTGGGAAAAACTGGGTCTTGCTCTGGTGAGCAAGGCCTTAGTTAGTAAAGCTTTAATCCAATTATCTGCTGATGGGTGGGGTTGTACTCCCACCCTGCTAGTTGTTTGGCCTGAGGTGACCCAGCCCTGGAGTTTATAGGCTCTATATAGGGCTAACAGTGACCTCTAAGAGGACTTAAGCCAAGGAGACACGTTTCAGGGCTGCTGCTGGCAGTGCCTCCATCCCTGTGGTGAGCTCTTGCTGACCCACACCTTCACAGGAGACCCTCCAACACTAGCATGTAGTTTGGGCTCTGTCTCCTGTGTGGTCACTGCTTCTTTCCCCTGGTGTTGGTGCTTGCGATATTTTGTGCCCTCCAAGAATGGAGTCTCTGTTTCCCCTGGTCCCTGTGGAAGTCCTATAATCAAATCTCACTGGCCATCAAGGTCAGATTCCCAGTCCTTTTGTCAGATCCCCGGGCTGGGAAGCCTGACATGGGGCTCAGAACCTTCAAAAAAGTGGCAGAACTTCTTTTGGTATTATTGATCTCCAGTTTGTGGATCACCCACCCTGTAGGCAAGGGGTTTGATTTTATCATAATTGTGTCCCTCTTATCATCTCATTGCAGCTTTTTCTTTTCTTTGTGCATGGGTTAACTTTTTTTTTTTTTTAATGGGTTCCAGCATCCTCCTGTCAATGGTTGTTCAACAGCTAGTTACAATTTTGGTGCTGTCACGGGAAGAGATGAGTGCACATCCTCTACTCCACCATCCTGAATCAGAAGCCAAAAATCGACAACTTTTAATATGAGTCTTCTACTCCATTAACATGGATTAGAATAATCCATGTTATATTCCATATATATTATATATAATATATATATAATAATCCATATATATTCATGCATGCATGAATCCCCAGTCCTTGACTCAAACGACCCCAGCACAACCACTCACCAACCCCCCTTTCCCAGGCACCCCGTGGCTCAGGATGGGCCCTCCCGCCTGCCCCCCTTTTATATAGCTTCCTTTTATGTTTTCCGTTTGGTCTTTTATTTATTTATTTATTGATATCTCTACTTTTTTTAATGTTGTTCTTAGTAGTAGTACCATTTCTTTTTCTTTCTTTCTGGAATTATTTCTTACCTTGAGGATTCTATTCAAGATCTTCACATTGAATGTTTACCTTCTGAAGGTACACCCAGTAGACTCCCTGACAACTCTGCATTTTTCAGATATCTTATTTATTTCCCTAGTGAAGAGAAGTCAAATTCTAGAGAATAGTAAAGTCCAAGTCAGGCTGGTAGGATGGAGGGGTACAAAAGGCAACATAAGTTAGATTCACAGATGATAAAATGCCAGCTCACTCAGTATTTTTCAGCAGCTGTACTAAATGTAAAAAGGTTGTATTACTTTGCAACCATCTTGGTTCTTGGATGCTTTGTTGTATTGATTTGATGGCAGCCCATTTTCGATTTTTCAAAACGCAAAGAAAAATCACATAAAATGTAATAGATGTTGCCTGCAGTGAAATAAAAGACTTCTTCAGAGATCTTAGCTTCTCTAAAATTACATGGAACCTAATGTTCTAAAATTGACATGTGTGGAGAAAATCACTCCTACTGCTCTTTTTGATTTGGTATTAAAATACTTGAAAGGAATGAACATTGGCATGTAAGACAGCTGGGCCAAGATTTCAAGGTGGAAATAAGGGGAAGTAAGAAGAGATTTTTTTTTGTCTAGTACACTGTCATAGAATTAACACATATGGTCTTTAGATACAAATTTATAGTATCACATGCTGAGGTAAACATTAAGTCATTACTGATATGATGACTCAGTAAATATTTTATTATTGTCTTCCTTGAGATGAGGAAAATGTCTAGGATTTTGAAATATATTCATAGCTGTGTAACTCTGTTCTTGGAAGTTATTTGAAATTCCACTTCCAGTTATGATAATGTATAAGCATTTGTACTTACCTTTGCCGGGAGAAATATCAATAACCTCAGATATGCAGATGACACCACCCTTATGGCAGAAAGTAAAGAGGAACTCAAAAGCCTCTTGATGAAAGTGAAAGTGGAGAGTGAAAAAGTTGGCTTAAGGCTCAACATTCAGAAAAGATCATGGCATCCGGGCCCATCACTTCATGGGAAATAGATGGGGAAACAGTGGAAACAGTGTCCGACTTTATTTTTTTGGGCTCCAAAATCACTGCAGATGGTGACTGCAGCCATGAAATTAAAAGACGCTTACTCCTTGGAAGGAAAGTGATGGGCAACCTAGACAGCATATTCAAAAGCAGAGACATTACTTTGCCAACAAAGGTCTGTCTAGTCAAGGCTATGGTTTTTCCTGTGGTCGTGTATGGATGTGAGAGTTGGACTATGAAGAAAGCTGAGTGCTGAAGAATTGATGCTTTTGAACTGTGGTGTTGGAGAAGACTCTTGAGAGTCCCTTGGACTGCAAGGAGATCCAACCAGTCCATCCTGAAGGAGATCAGCCCTGGGATTTCTTTGGAAGTAATGATGCTAAAGCTGAAACTCCAGTACTTTGGCCACCTCATGCAAAGAGTTGACTCATTGGAAAAGACTCTGATGCTGGGAGGGATTGGGGGCAGGAGGAGAAAGGGACGACAGAGGATGAGATGGCTGGATGGCATCACTGACTCGATGGATGTGAGTCTGAGTGAACTCCGGGAGTTGGTGATGGACAGGGAGGCCTGGAGTGCTGCAATTCATAGGGTCGCAGGGAGTTGCACATGACTGAGTGACTAAACTGAACTTAACTGAACTCCCACTAAAAAAAAAAAAAAAAAAAAAAAAAAAAAAACTAGAAAATCTGGGTACTGTATGCAGCAACTTTTTCAGACATCAGAAAAATAAAACTTCAAACTGATCTCTGAGAAAAGGGGAAAAAAGATGAATCCTATTATTTTATTGTCCTAAATTTCTTCATGGAAGAAGCTATTACACTAATAAACAGTAAGTCAAAGAGGGGAACCAGTAATCTTGCTGAGCTGAAGAGACAGAAGTAGGACTCCAAGGACTTTGAAGCAGCCAGAATTTTCAGAGCAGAGTACTGCAGAGGAGTAAGCTATGAGGAAAGGATTCCAGACATGTACATGGGCAACATATTAAATCTTTAGACTGAGAACATTTTTCACAAGCATTCAGCATGAGGCCAGGAAAACAAAGACTCTTAAGAAAAGAATAATTACTGAGGAGTATGATGTCTGCTTGTACAGGTAACATGGATATACATGGCTAATTTATCATGCCAATCTTAATTATGGAAATGCAAGAGATGAAATCCTCAGTCGTGTGTGACTTTGTGACCCCCATGGATTGCAGCATGCCATGCTTCCCTGTCCATCACCAACTCCCGGAGCTTAGATAAACTCATGTCCGTTGAGTTGGTGATGCTATTCAACCATCTCATCCTCTGTCATCCTCTTCTCCTCATGCCTCCAATCTTTGCCAGCAACAGGGTCTTTTCCAAAGAGTCAGTTCTTCACAATCAGGTGGTCAAAGTATTGGAGTTTCAGCTTCAACATTAGTTCCTCCAGAGAATATTCAGGGTTTATTTCCTTAGGATTGACTGGTTGGATCTCCTTGCAGTCCAAGGGACTCTCAAGAGTCTTCTCCAAAACCACACTTCAAAAGCATCAATTCTTCAGCTTTCTTTACAATCCAACTCTCATATCTATTCATGACTACTGGAAAAACCATAGCTTTGATTAGATGGACCTTTGTTGGCAAAGTAATGTCTCTGTTTTTAATATGCTGTCTAGGCTGGGCATAGCTTTTCTTTCAAGGGACAAGAGTCTTTTATTTCATGACTGCAGTCACCATCTGCAGTGATTTTGGAGCCCAAGATAATAAAGTTGGTCCCTGTTTCTATTGTTTCCTCATCTCTTTTCCATAAAGTTATGGGACTGGATACCATGATCTCAGATTTTTGGACATTGAGTATTAAGCCAGCCTTTTTACTCTCTTCTTTTACTTTCATCAAGAGGCTCTTCAGTTTCTCTTCATTTTCTGTCATAAGGATGGTGTCATCTGCATATCTGAGGTTATTGATATTTCTCCCAGCAGTCTTGATTCCAGCATGATGTTCTCTGTATATAAGTTAAATAAGCAGGGTGACAACATACAGCCTTGATGTACTCGTTTCCTGATTTGGCACCAGTCTGTTGTTCCATGTCTGGTTCTAACTGCTGATTCTTGACCTGCATACAGATTTCTTGGGAAGCAGGTAAGGTGGTCTGGCCATCTCTTGAAGAATTTTCCACAGTTTACTGTGATCTACACAGTCAAAGGCTTTGGCATAATCAATAAAGCAGCAGATTTTTTTTCTGGAATTTTATTGCTTTTTTGATGATCCAATGGATGTTGGAAATTTGATCTCTGGTTCCTCTGCCTTTTCTAAATCCAACTTGAACATTTGGAAGTTCATGGTTCATGTACTGTTGAAGCCTTGCTTGGAGAATTTTGAGCCTACTTTGCTAGTGTGTGAGATGAGTGCAATTGTGTGGTAGTGTGAACATTCTTTATCATTGCCCTTCTTTGGGATTGGAATGAAAACTGACCATTTCCAGTCCTGTGGCCACTGCTGAGGTTTCCAAATTTGCTGGCATATTGAGTGCAGCACTTTCACAGCGTCATCTTTTAGGCTTTGAAATAGCTTGCCTGAAATTCTATCACCTCCACTAGCTTTGTTCATAGTGATGCTTCTTAAGGCCCACTTGACTTCAGACTCCAGGATGTCTGGCTCCTGGAGGGATCACACCACCTATTACTCAACTATTGCTGAGATATAGTATACAATTAATTTATTATTAATCCATGATTTATTCCTTCCCTACATTCCATCAGACACATGAATATAGTTAACTAGAAGATGGCAGCCTGGCTACTCTGATGTTATATGTGCTTTTTAAGCCAAGGTTTTAATAATTTATGAAATATATCTTTGGACCTTTTTTAATACTTGTCAAGTGTAGGCATATCTTCTGGATCTCCTTCCCAAAAATCTCTGAAAAAAAAAAAAGAAGAAGAAGAAGAAGAAAAAAGAGAAGATTTAGAAGCTACAATAAAACCTTTAAAAGAAAAACTCGACAATATTCAGATTTTTGTGGCTTTTAGAACTTCAAAGATTGAGTCAGACTTGTATAAAGTTCAACTTCCCAAAAGAATTTCTTACTTACAAACAATACAACTTAATTGTCTAAGTGTAAGCAGAACGTTTAAAATAACATTAACTATAAACTATTTCTAAGCACAGTCAATACCCTCAAGTACTTCAGAAATAATTTATTTACATACAATTGATATGATAATTATGGTTAATTCATGAATAATTCTTATCTATTTGTTCAATCAGTCCCCTAAGGATTTTTATTAGTCAACATATTGTTAGCTGGAAGAGTTTGAGTTACTTCAGACTTGGCAGCAAATGAAGAAGACAAAATGATGAAATAGTTGGTGCCTTTCATCTTTGTCAAGTGAACTTGGACGTTTATTTCCCTTTTCTTCAGTGACTATCCCATCTTGTTTGGTACCTTTTTGCTTAGGACCTATGACCATTATGTCTGTTGAAATGTGAAAGTGTTTGTCACTCAATCGTGACTGACTCTTGCAACCCCAAGGACTGTAGCCTGCCAGGCTTCTCTGTCCATGGAATTCTCCAGACAAGAATACTGGAGTGGGTATCCACTCCCTTCTACAGGGGATCTTTCTGACCTAGGGATAGAAACTGGGTCTCCTGTATTGCAGGCAGATTCTTTACCATCTGAAACACCAAGTTGGATATGTCTGCTGAAAATATCCCCCAAAGAGACCACAGAGTGGTTTTTTGAAGACATAATTAGTTACAAAATTAAGGTTTCCATCTTATAGGGCCTGGACTCACTAAAATAGGTAGCCTTAGTACAGCTAATATCTTATTTTTTGAAAAGGGCAGAAGCAGGAAGGTCACTATGACCTCCCATCACCCCCCACACCCTTCTTTGAAGAAGAAGAAAAATATGTGAAAGATTCACTCCCTGTAACAGAATGAAAGACAACATTCTTATTACCAGAGATGGGGAAATCTGCAGGAACAAATCTTGTTAAACTCACCGTTACCTTCCTGGTTATTTCTTCGCCACCCGTACCCCAAACTGCTTTGGCCAATTCCTCACAAACTTACTATTTATTTTTCTAGGAGGAATAAGATCACAGCTTCCTGTTCTAGTCACTTCTTCAGGTCTTTATTCTCTTGAGAATGCTCCCCATATATGCAAAAATTCAAAAAAATTTGTATGCTTTTCTCTTGTTAATCTTTGTCAATTTGATTATCCCAGGGACTCTAAAAGGGCCTAAGAAAACTCTGCTTCAAATCTCTCCAGCTCACAATTTAATCCAAAATTTAGGGCAGGAAAAAACTCCTAAACCTTACCCAATACATTTTCCTCCTCTAGTGACTATTTGGAAGCCTTTCATTGAAAAAAAAAAAAAAAAAAAAATTAGGTGCTCCTATCTTGCTAGAATCCTAAGCATGAATTTAGCTTGATTATTGGTTAACCCAGTATTAGCCACTTTAGTGGCCAACATGACAAGTTTTTGGCAGATAATGTCCTGAACCATCCAGAGAGCCAGCATTTAACCTTTAGAAATAGATACCTATGGCTTTGGGTGCAGATTGCTATAAGGGTGGCTTTACCTGTAGCCCAGCTGCATAAATTTACAGTAGATACTGAATGGAAGGAAATGTGTTTTTATTAGTCCAGTCTCTCTTATAAAATTTACCTGTGCTTTCCTAGTACTCCAGTGTTTGAAAATGTTGTGCCCTTGTTATATGAAAATGACAGTGCTGAACTGTGCTTTGAGTTGTTTATTTGAAGGAAGTGAAAGTTTACAGATCCAGTCACTCTTTTCTTTCCTGTTCCTCTTTTAAAAGGTAGCATGCATCCTTGAGACAGATGAATCAGAATGGAGTTTATTGAATGCTCCCCATGTGTAAGGCATATGCCAGGCAGTCAGGAGATATGGAGAGACTGGTTTGAATTCTGCCCCTGATAAGCTATTGTGGAGGCTTTCCTGCCACTAAAGATAAAGTTGGTGTGAATTACCAGTGTCCACTCCTGGGAGCTTAGATTCTCATGATCTACTTTGCCACCAGCTCCTGTGTCTGTATTTCCTACATCCTTATACCTTGCACTAACATATATATGAAATTCAATCCCTTGTTTAGTTTACATAGTAAATCAGCTTCCAACAAGTGTCCATAAGATTAATCCTGAATATTTGGAAGGGACAATGAAGTTATAGTGTGCTGAGGTCAGACTTCTACAACAACTGTCTTTTTCTTCTCTCTTCCTGATTTTGTACTTTCCTCTCCATTGAAGCAAAACAAAATGTCCTTCCTCTCTCATGCATGTAGTTTTAGTGATCATCATTTATTGATTCAACTTGTCTTTGAGAGTCTCATTCAAAACATCAAGAAATAATTTTTCCTTGTAATACTGTTCTTCCCTAGAGGAATTCTGATGAATACATTTCTCTCCCCTTCATTATAGGAGAAGGCAATGGCAACCCACTCCAGTACTCTTGCCTGGAAAATCCCATGGGCGGAGGAGCCTGGTAGGCTGCAGTCCACAGGGATGCGAAGAGTTGGACATGACTGAGGGACTTCACTTTCACTTTTCACTTTCATGCATTGGAGAAGGAAATGGCAACCCACTCCAGTGTTCTTGCCTGGAGAATCCCAGGAACGGGGGAGCCTGGTGGGCTGCCATCTATGGGGTTGCACAGAGTCGGACATGACTGAAGTGACTTAGCAGCAGTAGCAGCAGCAACATTATAGGAGTAGGAGAGAGACATTTTAAAAGGTAGATCTGATTATTTATAGAAAGCTTTTTACTACTGCTCAAAAAAACAAAACAAAACAAAACTCCCACGTGCTATACTCCCAACTCCTCCCAATAGCATTCCAATCAAGGCTCTAATTTATCACCTTCTCTTTCCTCCACCTGAACAGTTTAGTGCCACTTGTGAAACATCTCCCAATCTTACAGATGTTGCCTCCCTAAAATCATATTTTCAAAACTCAGTTGGATCCTCAGCTTCTCCTATTAATCCCTTGAGTTGTACTTAACCTCCTCTCCCTCAACTATGAATCCAAATTGGCACAAATCTTATCAAACTCTCCATTCAGTTTCAGGCCACTTTCACTGAGAAAACTGAGGCCATAATACATAATCTCTCTTAACTGGAGATCTCTCACCTATGAGATAATGTAGATAAACCATTCACACTTACTCTTTTCCTCTAATTTTGAGGATGAAGGGTACCTCTTACGGTTCCTGGATATAATATCATCCAGGCCTTAATCTGTCAATGACTCCCACTATCACTTAATTTTGTTCAGGGACAAGCATCTTCTCTTAACTCAATTACTATAATAACTTTTGACTCTTCTAACCACTATTCTTATTCATATTAACTCTACACTTCACAGGATCTCTGTAAAGCCAGATCTGAATATGGAATTATCCTTTTCAAAAATTTTTAATGACTTCCTTTCACTGTAGATAAAGTTCAAGCTTATTTACATGGTATGCAAACTCTTCATGGTGTTGAATCTCACTTTTGGACATGCCCAGTCTCCCACTTTATGCCCCAGACAAATAGGACACCAATAGTTCCTGCACTTAGCATGTCATTCTTGCCTGAACGACCTTGTTTACACCTGTTTATGACCTTCCCAACTTTCCCTCGGTACGCCACACTGAATAACACATTTCCTTTGCCTAATTAACTTCTGCTTACTTTACTGGAGTCATTTAAAATGTCACACTAAAACTCTTTCTTTTTTTTGCTGTAATGATATCCTGTGGCTCTCCATCACCTATTTTTATCTGTTATTTTCTAATTCTCTCTTTAATCTGGGCCCCACAACTATACTTCCACACATACCTTATAGGTCCTTGAGGGTAGAAACTACATTTTTTTCCAACTTTGATCTACCAAATCGTTTCTTGTATTGCAGTGTAAAACTCTCAATTTTTACTATGAAATATTTCATCCATACCAGACACAAGTGCTCATAAACAAAGAATATTAATGGAATTAATACCACCTGGGTTAATAAATAGTGGCCAAGACCTGAGTGAATCCCTGGTAGCAATAAAGTTCACCAATCTGGGCATCTGGCCCAGCTGCAATGTGGAAAAGGTCCTTGCACTAAAGCAGAAATTATGTCCACAGGGAGTAGGCCACTCTATATACTTTTTCTTCTAAGATTGCTATGTTCTATATCTAGCTCTCAGGAGTAATCAACTTAAACATACATCTATATAGTGAGATCAGGGTTCTTGGCTAATACAGCAAGGAAAAATGGAAACTTTGCTTGTAAATAGCCAAGACAAGTCAATCACAGATAACAATCTGGGCTAGGCTCATTAGTATCCTTGGCCATAAAAAGTAACTGGGACCTGACATGCCCTCCTACCATTAAAATGATAAGAAACACTATAAAACTTGAAAAATATAAGCAAATGTTTTCATACACTGGACAACAAACAGCACAAGACCAAGAAAAGGAAAAAAATGAAGTGAGCCCTATGATCTCTCCAACTTGTCCCTGAAGGCACTTTCTGAAATACGGTGAGGAGAGAATTAAACACAGCACAATATGACAGTCTCACTAAGTTGAGGTGACAGATATCAGATTCAGAAGAGGCTAAATCACTTGAAATTTGAACTGATGAGAAACTAAAACAGAAGGAAAGCAGAGGAATTGCTCCAGAAATCTGAAAGAGTTACCCAAGAGTCTCCTGGTGAATACTGAGCTACACATGCATAGAATAAACCCTCTGTAAAGCTGGTCAAAGAATGACTGATGATCTGTAAGCTGAGTAATGATCATTGCTCTCACAGGGCTTGGAGATATTTGAGCTCCAGTATCTTTGTCTGGGTATAGCCTTGGTGGCCCAGATGGTAAAGCATCTGCCTGCAATGAAGAGAACCAGGTTTGAGCCCTGGGTCGGGAAGATTCCCTGGAGAAGGAAACAGCACCTCACTCCAGTATTCTTGCCTGGAGAATCCCATGGACAGAGTAAGCCTGGTGGGCTACAGTCCATGGAGTCACATAGAGTCAGACACAACTGAGCGACTAAGCATACACACAAACCATGGTAGAGAGTCTTCATTGAATTTCCCATGTATTCAATGGAGACCCCAGAAATATCATGCTTTAAGAGTGGAACTAAACAACCCGTAGTGGTGTTAAGATTACTCTTCACCTTCACTAACCAAGCCCCAACCCCCCAAAAATGAGTTGCATTGATCTGAAAGTAGCTAAAATGATCTGAAAGTCAGTATTAGTCACTCAGTCTTGTCCAACTCTTTGCAACCCCATGGATTGTACCCCACTGGGCTCCTCTGTCCATGGAATTCTCCAGGCAAGACTACTGAAGTGGGTTGTCATTTCTTTCTCCAGGGGATTTTCCTGATCCAGGACTCGAATCAGGCTCTCCTGCATTGCAGTCAGATTCTTTATCACCATCTGAGTTGTCAGGGAAGCCCAACACTAACTTAAGTGTCTACCAAAATAATTCAACTCTCTTTAAAAGACAATGAAACACAGACACAGAAAAAAGTAAACTTCGCTATGTCCAGAACTCAATACAAATTTACAAGACATGTACGCCAGCAGAAAAAGAGACTCATATGTAAGAAAAATGTCAATTAATAGAAATATACCTTGAAATTATAGGGATGATGGGTTTTAGCAGGTTTTAAAAAGTGATTATACATATGCTTATAAATATAATGACAGAAATAAAAGATATAAAAAGATTATTTTATATAAAATCATTTTTATATAACATATATAACTAAGAAATTAAAAAACCACACGGAACTTCTAGAGCTGAAGAAGATAATAGCTAAAATATTTTGTGGATAGGTTAAATGGAGCTTTTAAACACTGCTGAAGAAAAGATCAATGAACTTGAAGACATAAAAATCAATAGAAACTATCCAAACTGATAAGAAGGAAGAAAAGACTGAAAAAATGAACAGGGTTTCAATGTCCCATGGTACAATAGTAAATAGTCTAAAACATGGGTAATTGAAATTCTGAATAGGGAAGGGAAAACTGGAAATACCTGACAAATTAATGAATGAAAATTTTCCAAATTTGATAAAACTATTAACTCACAGATTCAAGAATTCAACAAACACCAAGCATGATAAGCACACAAAAACCCCTTCATATGCCACATCATAATCAAATTGTTGAAAATCAGTGATGAAGAGAAAATCTTAAAATCAATCAGAAGAAACAAAATATGATTGCAGATCTCTTTCCAGAAAAAAATTGCAATCCAGATGATGTGCAATGACATCTTTAAAGTGTTGAAAAAATTTCCTTTCAAACTAGAATTCTATATTCAGAGAAAATATATTTCAGAAGTTAAAGAAAATGAAATTCTATTCCAGACAAAGATGAGAAATTATCAGCATATTGGTACTATAGTTTCCACAGATAGGAAAATTATAGTAGAGAGGGAATTGAATCCTGTTGAAGGAATGAAAATGCTGGAAAAGGTGAATATGTGGTATATTTACAGTTTTTTTTTTTTTAATTTTAAAAGTTTCTTCAAAATATAATTGATTTCTTAAAGCAAAAATAAATAGCAATTTATTAGACCCAGGGAACTGAGAAGGGTACACAAGACAGTTTTCACACAGCAAAATTCTTAGTTCAAAGGAGGGTGTTGATCACTGTAAGATGGGATGAGTGTCATGATAGACAAGCACGGGGGTCACGGTTGATCCATCTTGCACAGAAACAAAAGGAGACTTCAGAATATCTCTTTGCATTTTCAAGGTGGGGACAAAAAAAAAAAGAAAACCACTATTATCTTCCAATGATCTCTAAAATTTAGCTCTTTGCCCTTTGAAGCCCAAACCTGAATTACTTGATATTTACATTGAATTGTTCCTTAGCAACCACTCCATATATATGGAGAATTGTAGAAAATTGCTTTAATAGAGCTGAAAATTTAACAAATCTCAGCTATATCAAAATATTATTATACAAACATATCTCAAAGATTTTTTAAAAATTAAATTTATAGTCACCACACATCATTTCAAAATGGCCAGTGATGTATCAGCAATTGTAAATTTTTCAAAATAATAAAAAAGAATACAACTTACACTAACAAATATTTGCTATGGTTGCTTACTGAACATATTGTAACAGGTTATTGAGCCAGTACAGAGTAGCAGTTGGGAAGAAGGCTTTGTTAGGGATCCATGGTCAGACGATGTGTCAGGGGTTCAGGGTTCCAGTTATGCTCTTGTTGTTGTTGTTTAGTCACTAAGTAATGTTGAACTCCTTTGTGACCCTGTGAACTGGAGCCCTCTAGGCTCCTCTGTCCAGGGATTTCCCAGGCAAGAATAATGAAGTGGGCTGCCATTTCTTTCTCTAGGGGATCTTCCTGACCCAGGGATTGAACCTGGGTCAATCACCCAGGCTTCCTGTCCATCACCAACTCCTATATTGCAGGCGGATTCTACACCACTGAGACACCCAGAAAGCCCACTCCAGATATATGAAAGACTTTAAATAGACAAATTCATAGAGACAAAAGTTAGAATAGTGTATGCATGGGTACAGAGTTTCAGTCTGGGATGGTGAAAAATCTGGAAGCAGATCATGGTGATGGTAGCACAACATGAATGTACTAAATGCCCCTGAATTGTGCACTTAAAGTGGTTAGAATTATACATTTTACATTATGTCTATTTTATCACAGTAAAAAAATATATATGTATAAGCATTCATTTTTTATTTAATATTAATGAACCCCTACTATTAGAGTTGGCCAAATAAAAATATGAGACACTCAGAGAAATTTGAATGTCAGAAAAATCAATTTTTTAGTGTAAATGTGTCACTTGAATATATGGGACCTACTTATATTTAAAAAGTGTTTTCTGAAACAGAGCATATTTATACCAAAAATATCATTGCTTATATGAAATTCAAATTTCATTGGGAATCCTGTAGTTCTACATGCCAAGCATCAAAAAATTCAGTTCAGTTCAGTCACACAGTCGTGTCTGACTCTTTGTGACCCCATGGACTGCAAAGCACCAGGCTTTCCTGTCCATCACCAACTCCCAGAGCTTCCTCAATCTCATGTCCATCCAGTCGATGATGTCATCCATCCTGTCAACTCATCTTCTGATGTCAACTCATCCTCTATCATCCTCTTCTCCTCCTGCCTTCAATCTTTCCCAGCATCAGGGTCTTTTCCAGTGTCACAACAGGTGGTCAAAGTATTGGAGCTTCAGCTTCAACATCAGTCCCTCCAATACATATTCAGGACTGATTTCCTTTAGGATGGACTGGTTGGATGTCCTTGCAGTCCAAGACTCGCAAGAGTCTTCTCCAACACTACAGTTCAAAAGCATCAATTCTTTAATGCTCAGCTTTCCTTATGGTCCAACTCTCACATCTATACATGACTACAGGAAAAACCATGGCTTTGACTATATGGACCTTTGCTGGTAAAATAATGTCCCTGCTTTTTAATAGGCTGTTTAAGTTGGTTATAGCTTTTCTTCCAAAGAGCAAGCATCTTTTAATTTCACGGCTGCCGTCACTGTCTGCAGTGATTTTGGAGCCCAAGAAAATAAAGTCTGTGACTGTTTCCATTGTTTCCCCTTCTATTTGCATGAAGTAATGGGACCAGATACCATGATCTTTGTTTTTTGAATGTTTAGTGTTAAACCAGCTTTTTCAGTCTCCTCTCTTACTTTCATCAAGAGGCTCTTTAGTTCCTCTTCGCTTTCTGCCATAAGGGTGGTGTCATCTGAATATCTGAGGTTATCGATATTTCCCCCTGCAACTTTGATTCCAGCTTATGCTTCATCCAGTCTGGTATTTCTCATGATGTACTCTGCATACAAGTTAAATAAGCAAGGTGACAATATACAGCCTTGGCGTACTTCTTTCCCAATTTGGAACCATTCTGGCGTTATGTGTCCAGTTCTAACTGTTTCTTCTTGATTTGTGTACAGATTTCCCAGGAGTCAAGTAAGGTAATCTGATATTCCCATCTCTTTAAGATTTTCCATGGTTTTTTGTGATCCACACAGTCCCAGGTAACTCAGCTGGTAAAGAATCCACCTGCAAGGCAGGAGACCATGGTTTGATTCCTTGGTCTGGAAGATCTGCTGGAGAAGAGATGAGCTACCCACTCCAGTATTCTTGGGCTTTCCTGGTGGCTCAGCTGGTAAAGAACCTACCTGCAAAGCGGAAGACCTGGGTTTTGATCCCTGGGTTGGTAAGATCCCCTGGTGAAGGATCCAGTATTCTGGCCTGGAAAATTCCATGGACTGTATAGTCCATGGGGTAGCAAAGAGTTGGACACGACCGAGTGACTTTCACACAGTCAAAGGCTTTAGCATAGTCAATGAAGCAGAAGTAGATGTTTTTCTGGAACTCTTTTGCTTTCTCTATGATCCAACGGATGTTGGCAATTTGATCTCTGGTTCCTCTGCCTTTTCTAAATCCAGCTTGAATATCTGGAAGTTCTCCATTGATGTACTGCTGAAGCTTATCTTGTAAAATTCTAGCATGTGAGATGAGTGCAATTGTGCAGTAGTTTGAACATTCTTTGGCAATGTCTTTCTTTGGTATTGGAATGAAGACTGACCTTTTCCAGCCCTGTGGCCACTCCTGGGTTTTCCAAATTTGCTGGCATATTGAGTGAAGCACTCAAGCAGCATTATCTTTTAGAATTTTAAATAACTCAGCTGGAATTCCATCATTTCCACTAGCTTCATTTCTAGTGATGCTTCCTAAGGTCCACTTGACTTTGCACTCCAGGATGTTTTCCTCTGTTTCTTTGCATTGGTCACTTAGGAAGACTTCCTTATCTATCCTTGCTATTCTTTGGAACTCTGCATTCAAATGGATATATTTTACCTTTTCTCCTTTGCCTTTTGCTTTTCTTCCTTTGTCAGCTATTTGTAAGTCTTCCTCACACAACCATTTTGCCTTTTGCATTTCTTCCTCTTGGGTATGGTTTTGATCACTGCCTTCTGTACGATGCTATGAACCTCTGTCCATAGTTCTTCAGGCACTCTGTCTATCAGATCTAATCCCTTGAATCTGTTTGTCACTTCCACTGTATAATTGTAAGGAATTTGATTTAGGTCATACCTGAATGGTCCAATGGTTTTCCCTACTTTCTTCAATTTAATTCTGAATTTTGCAATAAACAGTTCATAATCAGAGCCATAGTCAGTTCCTGGTCTTGTTTATGTTGACTGTAAAGAGCTTCTCCAGCTTCAGATACAAAGAGTATAATCAATCTGATTTTGGTACTGACCATCTGGTTATGTCCATGAACTTACTATTTATCAGATATTATGCTAGAGGCTGAAATATGTGGGGTATGAGATAGAATTCTGGCATTTGGGTAGTTTTGTTAAGTTGTGGTGATGCTTAGCCATATTAACAATATGAATTCTATCTTTATATTGGAGAAGGCAATGGCAACAAATGTTATTAAATAAAACAGTGACACAGCTTCAAAAATTCTTGAAGTTTTAATTTTTAAGTGATTAAGAAAAAGAAAGCTAACAATAATAAAAAAAAAAAAAAAACAAGAAAAGATCTATGAATTCATTTCCAGTTTTTCCAGTGTTTACTTGTAGCATTTTCACAATGTTGTGTAATTTTTTTCATTCTTATTTAAAGAATACAATTAAAAGGAAACATTTTAAAGCTTATTTCTTTATAAGAAAAACAGAATAAGTTATGCTTCTAACCTTATTTTAGAATTTTAAAGTTTGTATTTATGATGTGTATTTATATATATATTTAGTTAAAAAATGACAGACTCCAATCTTGTTCAGCCAGTAATACCACTAATCTCTCACCCGTGTATAATTTCTACTTCCTGCAACCTATCCCTGATGGATTAATCTTCTTAGTACAAGCTCTGATATTGTTCCTTCCTCCCCTAGATTTTCAGTGGTTCCTATTTTAGAATAATACATGAATTCTTTGGCTTGGATCTCAAGTTTCTTCAAAATTCATTCCTTTCCTCAACTTATTTTACTTTTCCATTCTTTTCTCACTCCTCTAGTAAACTCTATCTTCAAGACACTGAATTATTTTATCCTTCAGTATGTTTCTATCTTTTGACCTCTGCCAAAACTATGCCTATTCTCCTAGCTCATTTTTTTCCTTGAATCTTTTCCATTTTTAACATAGTGAGTTAAAATGGTTTTTGCTTTGTTTGCTTTGTTTTACTGAGACCTACTGAAAGGTATCTTATTTGCAACCTAATGCACATATATATGTACATAAAACAACAAAGAAGCAAAGTTTTCCTGAAAGTATATTATCCCTTACTTTGAGTCATAGAAAACTTCTTTTTGATTGTTTTGTGTTCTTTTCTTTATCATTCTGTATCACTAAAAGAAAATGCTAATCTCATCCCATTAGATTGAATTCTTGTCCCAGTTATGGGTTACTGTTCTATTCTCCAGTTGGAAACACTACCTTAATGCTTATCTAAAATGTCCCCTCCTATATGAAGACATTTATCCCCCTAATCAGAAACGGCTTTTCTTTTCTTTCTACGCTGATAAGGGCTTTCACTACTGATGCACTTAATTAACACAAAATCTGACATTATAGCTATGTGTGTCCATTTTATGCCTTCTTGTAAGATTGTAAACTTCTCAAGAGTAAGGCTAATATTATATTTATTTTGTGTCCTATTTGATACAATATTCTAGAGTCTCATAGGAAGTTAATCAACTGAAAGAAAGCAGATATTAGTCTTTATATGACTCATCTAGTCTACTCTAAAAGACTTGCCTCCTCTTCAGCTGTATCTGATTTAGGGGCATGACGACAAAATTTATTAAGGTGTTCTCTATTATCTGTAATCACTTAGTGCTACTCTTGAGTAATTCATCCAGACACTGCCAATTCTTACAGAGCATCCAATGCTAGGTCATATTTCTATGTTGGTTCCTTAAATGCGGTAGTAATTTTTATATTACTTCTGAATCTGATCTGATGCAGGGTGAGGCTGAGAAATCCAATCCTGGTTTTATAGCAGGTAGGAGGAGTCCTGGTATATTAATATCTTCAATCTCTCTTATTAGAACAAAATAATTAAAGGTATGTTAATAATAGGGGAAAATGAAAAGAAAAGCAAACCACTCGAACAGAGAATACATTTTTCAGAAAAGTAGTACTCAATAACATGAAAATATTCAAAGGGGGAAATCCTTTAAATATTGTTTTAAAAAAAACTTCAAAGAGGATACCCAAGTCATGCAACTGTTTTTTAACTTGAAAATCTTCAAAGAATACATTTCTCATGCAATGCTTAAAATTCCTAAAGGGGGCTCCGTCTGGAGTAAAACACTTTGAAGGTGAAATCTCTTCAATCATATGAGTTTTTTCAAAGAGAAAACTTTTTCCAAATTTTCTTTAAGCCAGGGACATTCTTTAAGGAGAAATTATTTCTGAAGTAGCAAAACTGCCTTTTCAGTGATGTGTGTATTTTCAGATTCCTCCAAGTGAAGCTTTTAAAAATAATGAAAATAAAATACGACCAGTAATATAGTCTGCATTAAGTTTGGCAAGAGAAAGTAAGTTCTTGTCAGCAATGTCTGTAATATACTTCATTTTAATGTTATTTAAAATGTAAATGCCTTAAGATTGTTAGATACATTGATTTAATTAAAATAAGGGAAACAAAATGATTTTTTTCCTAGGATCTTCCTTTTGGTTCAAAAAGGCAGCAAGAAGAAGCTTATTATGTGTGGTTAGACTTAATTTCTAACTTTTATACTTAATGTAACCTTTGATGTGATATTACCAGCAGTTTCTCTTCAACTACCTATTGTAAAGCTAATTTTGCAGGTTGCTATGACATCTGAAGAGAAAAATTGCCAGAAGTCTTGGGTCAGATCCATTGCCCAGAGAACTCAGTATTCTGTTAGTCATACCGGATGACATGGTTTTGTTGCCTGGCCATTTATATGTTTATTCATCAACAAATACTTATTGCATTTACAATATGCCATTTATTATACTCTGTCATTACTCATGACATCAGTATAAGAAACTTGGATGTTTGCCCATCAAATAGTCTCTTTCTCATTTTCTTTTCTCCAGAAGTTTCTGAGATTAGTCCCTAGAAGGACCAAAAGAGGGGCAGGTGTTTTCACCCTCACAATTAATTTAGGTCTTGACCTTCAAGGTCAAGCTGGAGGTCAACCTTGACCTCAAGCTGGAGTAGGCATCCAGCTTATCTTTGTACCTCTAGTGTGTGTATTCCATTGCTTTGGTAAACAAAAGAACTATGTACCAGGATTTCTAGGCTTAGAACAACCCAGTACTCCCACCAGTTTGACAGGTGTTGTGTGTGATACAAAATATTCACTTTGTTTTGTAAAATAGCAGCATCATTTGGAATACAAAAATTAATGGACTAGTATACTTCACCTCTGTGAGGTTCTTCCTCCAAATCTATATACTTAGTCTAATCATGACACAGTAGACGTATTCAAATTAAGAGAGTCTATAGAATTATTGACCACAAATCTTCACAAGTGTCTGTTAGTCAAGATCATGAAGAAACAAGGAAAAGTCCAAGAAATTATAACAGTTTAGAAGGAGACTAAGGAATCATTATAAATGCAAAATGGTATTCTGGGTTGAATTCTGGAACAAAAAATGATGCTGTAGAAAAATTAGTAAAATACAAGTACAATACAATTAGTAGTACAGTATCAATGTTAATTTCCATGTGTTGACAAATGTTTCATGGTTGTATAACATGTCAGCATTAGGGGAAACTGGGTGAAGGGTACATGGGAACTCTATGTACTATTTTTACAACTCTTCTTTAAAACAAAAATTGTTTTATAATAAATAATTGAAAAATATATCAGTGCAGCTGTGATGTAGGGGAAGAAGCAACTTTAAAAGTGATATTTAAATGCTTGAGGTCTGGTAAATGCCACCTTAGTTCATGCTCTGTCCTGAGAAGTGAATCAGCTTTTATGTGAATTTCATAGAAAATTGAATTGAATTTTCAACTTGTCCTTGAACCCTACAGCTGACTAGAAGAGCTTGTAGGACACCTGATAAACAAAAGACATCTATGTTTGGCCCAAAGGTAGATTCCAATGCACTATCTCTGGATTGGAAAGAAAATTTTTTTTCTCCTGGTTCTACTTCCAAATAATTAATTCAACAAATATTTACTGATGCAAAGAGGTCTCAGACAGTGAACTGGATGCTGGATGTACAAAACCCAATTCAATATGGTTCTTGCTCTCAAGTGTCTTAGAGTCTCCTAGGGGAAGGAGGCCTATACATTCAATACACAGTTATTGTTTGAGTACCTACTCTATCCTAGCCACTATTCTTGGTGCTTGTGATGCAACAGTAGAACACATCTACAAAGATACTTGCCCTGAAGGAGTTTATATTCTCTTAGGAGTGGTTTTGGGGAAGACAGCTGATTTACAACCAGAGAAATATATTAGTAAATGATGAATCTTCTGATTTAAACCCAGGATTTGTCTTTGTCAGAGGGTTTTGGAGGCAGGTATGACTGGCCTGTGTCATAATTTCCCCTCACTTTAAGTGCTTGCATTATGATTCATCTCCACTTGTACATGGTCAAGCAGAGACACCGAGTGTCATAATACCGATATAATCATGATTACATATCCTCCAAAGGACACTTTAAAAAATTATTTATTTATTTTTGGCTGTGCTGGGTCTTTCTTGCTGTGTGGGCTTTTTTCTAGTTTCAGCAAGAGGGAGCTACTCCATAGTTGCAGTGCTCAGGCTTCTCATTGAGATGGCTTCTCTCATTGCAGAGCAGTCTCTAGACTGCATGGGCTCAGTAGTTGTGGGTACCAGGCTCTAGAGTACAGACTCAATAGTTGTAGCACTCAGACTTAGCTGCTCCTCGGCATGTCGGATCTTCCCAGATCAGGGATTGAACCCATGTCTCCTGCCTTGGCAGGTGGATTCTTACCTCTGAGCCACCAGGGAAGCCCCAAAAGGCATATTTGTTGGGGCAAGGAAAACTAACTTTGTACCTATGAAGTAGAAACTATAATATGACTGGAACCAAGGAGCTTATAACCTTAGTGGGTCTTTGTAATGATTTCCTCTACAGGCCAGTGAGTCCCACACCCATTTCGAGCAACACTATCTAGCCTCTCCATTTATTCTCATTTACATTCAGTATTTTCAACACCATTTTATTCTTTTTCTAGATGTCCTCCAGGTGTCCCAGTAGTGTCTGTTAAATAGTTCATACTAAGATAATTTTTCTTTGATAGTTGTGTAGGTATACAACTATAATGACTTCAAGTACTGTTTCCTCTGTTTTGTCAACCAATGCAAGTATACATATTGTAGTTTTTATTAGTATTTTTACAGCTTATGCAATTTACCACTTCTTCCAGGCATTGTTTCAAAATTATTTTTATATTTATAATAAGAAAATAATAGTAAAATTCAATAAAACAAACGATGTAAAATTAATGGGGGGGGGGGGAAGAATTACTACATTGAATAGGTAAAGTACATCCAAAGAATTGCTACCAACATAGTGAAGTTAAGTTGGAATAAACTGCTTTTTTAAAAATTAGATAACATATAAGTATGTATTTGAGGGCTCCTTAGACAGAATAAATAGTAATTTTTTGACCAAAAAAAAAAAAAGTCCTGACTTTTTTTTTGCCTGTAAGAAGATGTTGTGAAAACTGAAAACATTAATCTCGAGGGACTTTCTTTTTTTATATTTAATATATTACAATTGTCCTTGACTGATAAGAATTTTTTAACTAAAAGCAAATATTTTAATAGACCGATATTTCACTATTCTTTGAATATGAGTATGATTTTTTTAATCCAAAAAGCACACAATCATTGAAACATAGTTTGTTAGCATTTTTTACTTGTAATTAATCTAGGAAAGTTGAACTACTCTTCTAATTTTTCAGATTATTTTTTGTCCTAAGTTTGGTGGACAAAAAGAGTCTCACAATAAAATTGAGGAAATTAAAATTTGGAGATTAAGCAAGACTGATTATTTCTATTATGTACCTTCCATAATATGAAGAAGCAAATTTTTGTGTTTTTAACGACCATTTAGGAAAACTAAAGATTCTTCATATATTTAAAAAAAAAAAGTTGCTTTTGTTTTAACTTAAATTAGGGTATAAATTAGATGATAACAAAATCAATGATTATTTAGAGGATTCAAGATGTGAATATACATTGCTAGAATCTGAAGGCAAGAAATATAGTAATATGAAATACATTTTTAATAATTAAATTTTTTAAGGAAATTTTGTTAAAATGATTTAAGAATATGTCAAAAACACAGAACAAAACAAAATATTTTGGTATTAAAGAAAACCTCTGCTCACTGGGTACAAAAAACCTCACATTTTTTGAGAGAAAACACAATTTCTAGTTTTGTTCTTTTGCATGTCATCCATGTAACAAGTTGCAGGAAAATGTTCATAAACTTTCTGTCTCATAAATTTTGTTGTTTAGTCGCTCAGTTGTGTCTGCCTCTTTGGATCCCATGGACTGCAGCACACCAGGCATCCCTGTCCTTCACTATCTCACAGAGTTTGTTCAAACTCATGTCCATTGATGCCATCCAATTATCTCCTTCTCTGTTGCCCCCTTCTCCACTTAACATCAATATTTCCCAGCAAATCCAGTATATTTACTTACCTTTGCCAAATATTTTGATATATTTTATTCATTTAAAAAGTATCATTTGTAAGCATTATATTTCCTGGAAAATCAGGCCCATCATTTAAGATATGTTCTCCAACCACAATAGAATAAAAGTAGAAATCATTAACAGAAAGAAACTTGAAAAACTTACAATACATGAATTTAAAAAAATATAATCTTAATCAAAGAAGAAATTATAAAGAAAATTAAAAAATACTTTTAAATGAATGGAAATGAAAAAAGAACATAGCAAAATGTATGGGGTGCACTTACAGCGGCATTCAGAGCAAAATTTATAGCTTTGAATGTATATATTAAAAAGAACAAAGATTTCAAATCAGTGACTTAATTTTCCATCTCAAGATTCTAGATAAAGAAGAACAACCCATCCCAAATATTTGTCTCCTGATGAGCAGATGAACAAATGTGGTATATCTACATTGTTATTGTTTTGTTGTCCAGCATTTTGCAACCCAATGAACTGCAGCTCACCAGGCTTCCTTGTTCTTCACTATCTCCTTGAGTTTGTTCAAACTCATGTCCATTGAGTCAATGATGTCATCCAACCATCTCATCCTCTGTCGCCCCCTTCTCCTCTTGTCCACAAATTCCCAGAATAAGGGTCTTTTCCAATGAGTTGGCTCTTTGCATCAGACTGCCAGAGTATTGGAGCTTCAGCTTCAGCATCAGTCCTTCCAATGAATAATCAGGGCTGATTTCCTTTAGGATTGACTGGTTTGATCTCCTTGCTGTTCAAGGGATTCTCAAGAGTCTTCTCCAACACCACAGTTTGAAAGTATCAGTTCTTCAGGGCTCAGCCTTCTTTAAGGTCCAACTCTCACATCCATACATGACTCCTGGAAAAAGTCTTAGCTTTGCCTATACAGACTGTTGTAGGCAAAGTGATGTCTGTGCTTTTAAATATGCTAAGTTTGTCACAGCTTTTCTTCCAAGGAGCAAGCATCTTTTAATTTCTTGGCTACAGTCACCATCTGCAGTGATTTCAGAGTCCAAGAAAATGAAATCTGATACTGTTTCCACTTTTTCCCCATCTGTTTGCCATGAAGGATTAGGACCAGAAACCATGATTTCATTTTTTTGAATGTTGTTTTAAGCCAGTTTTTTCACTCTCCTCTTTCATCTTCATTAAGAGGCTCTTCAGTTCCTCTTCACTTTCTGCCATTAGAGTGATATCATATGCATATCTAAGGTTGTTGATATTTCTCCCACAATCTCGATTCTAGTTTATGAGTCACCCAGCCCAGCATTTTGTATGATGTATTCTGGATGTAAGTTAAATAAGCAAGGTGACAATATACAGCCTTGATGTAATCCTTTCCCAGTTTTGAACCAGTCCATTTTTCCATGTCCAGTTCTATCTGTTCCTTCTTGTCCTGCATATAGGCTTCTCAGAAAGCAGATAACATGGTCTGGTATTTCAGTCTCTAAGAATATTCCAGTTTGTTGTGATCCACACAGTCAAAAGCTTTAGCATAGTCAATGAAGCAGAAGTCCATGATTTTTTTTTTAATTCCCTTAATTTTTCTATGATCCTGCATATGTTGGCATTTGATCTCTGGATCCTCTGCCTTTTCTGGATCTAGCTTGTACATCTAGAAGTTCTCAGTTCATGTACTACTAAAGCCTAGATTGAAGGATTTTGAGCATAATCTTGCTAGCTTGAAATGAGTGTATGATTTCACTGTACAGTGATTTGAACATTCTTTGGCATTGCCTTTCTTTGGGATTAGAAAGGTATATACATATAACAGAATATTGTTCAATGATAAAAAGGAATGAAATATTCATAAATGAGGCAACATGACTGACACTTGAAAGCATTAAAGAATGATGCCTGGTCCTAAAAGGACACATATTGCATGTATCCATTTACTGAACTGTTGAGAAATTAGGTAAATCAATAGAGACTAAAGAGTAATTAGTGGTTGCTTAGGGCTTGGAGGAAAGAAAAGGGTGTTGTGACTGCTAGTGGATCTAGGGTTTCTTTCCAGGGTGATAAAAATGTTCTGAAATTTTATTGTGTTTATTGCACAATTCTATGTATAAATAATCAGTGAATTGTACACTTTTAAAAGATAAATTGTACAATATGCTATAGTTCAATAAATTTGTTGTTAAAATTTGTTCTTGGGATTTGGATTCAGATTTGGGTGGCCTCAGATGATTCATGTACTGTGGGAAGTGTGAGGTACCAGCCATGCTATTGCATCTTCAGAAGATTGTTAACAAAATGCAAATATAGTATCTGGGAAGGGTATAACAATAAAACTCTGCTTTCCCACAGACAACATATTCAAAAGACATCACTTTGCTTATCAAAGTCCATAGTCAAAGTTTATAGTCAAAACTATGGTTTTTCCAGTAGTTGTGTATGGATGTGAAAGTTGGACCATAACGAAGGCTGAGTGCTGAAGAATTGATGCTTTTGAATTGTGGTGTTGGAGAAGACTCTTGAGAATCCCTTGGATTTCTGTGAAGTTCAGTTCAGTCGTGTCCGACTCTTTGTGACCCCATGGACTGCAGCACATCAGTCCTCCCTGTCCATCACCAACTCCTGGAGTTTACTCTAACTCATGCCCATTGAGTTGGTGATGCCATTCAACCATCTCATCCTCTGTCGTCCTCTTCTCCTCCTGCCTTCAATCTTTCCCAGCACCAGGGTCTTTTCTAAGGTGTCAGTTCTTCACATCAGGTGGCCAAAGTATTGGAGTTTCAGCTTCAACAATCAGTCCTTCCAACGAATACCCAGGACTGATTTCCTGAATTCAGTTGGACTGATTTCCCTTGGACTTAAAGGAGATCAAACCAGTTAATGCTAAAGGAAATCAGCCCTGAATATTCACTGGAAGGAATGATGCTGAAGCTGAGGCTCCAACACTTTGGCCATCTGATCAAAAGAGCCAATTCATTGGAAAAGATCTTGATGCTGGGGAAGACTGAAGGCAAAAGGAGAAGTGGGTGGCAAAGGATGAGATGGTTAGATAGTATCACTGACTCAATGGACATAAATTTGAACAAACTCTATGAGACAGTGGAGTACAAAGTAACCTGTCATGCTGCAGTCCACTGAGTCACAAAGAGTTGGACACAACTTAGCAACCGAACAACAACTCCCAATGATATAGTACTTCCCAGGTGGCTCAGTAGTAAAGAATCTGCCTGCCAATGCAGGACACTCAGGAAACACGTGTTCAATCCCTGGGTCAGGAAAATCTCCTTGGAGAAGTGCATGGCAACCCACTTCAATATTCTTGCCTAGAAAATCTCATGGCCAGAGGAGACAGGGGGCTACAGTCCATTGGTTTGCAAAGAGTCAAACATGACTGAGAGACTGAACAATCTCACAGATGTGGGTCAAATCCTCAGAGGTTATTTTATCATCTGTCTTGTGCTCTCTGAAAGATTGAAACCTAATCATGAGAATTTTAGTACCAAGAAAGTGGAATAGTTAAGATAAGTGGCTGATGATGGGAGGTAGGAAAAGAATCCTGTAAGGGACACTTAGGGGAAAGGACTCTGGGCAGATGGAGGTAACTGAGACCCACTGTTCTAGATTAACACTGGCTCCATCTGCCTTTCCACTTAAATATCAGGGTAAATATAATAGCTCATATATATTAGGCACTTAATTTGTAGCTGCCAGTATTCTGAGTGCTTTTTAGTGTAGTAACTTCTTTTTTCCTTAAAAAAATGAGATTGATACAATTATTATTTCAATATTACAAAAGAGGAAACTAAGGCACAGAGTCCCAAATCACATAACTAATGGAGTAAAGAGCCTGAATTCAAACTTTGCAGTCTTGCTTCAGAACCTTTTAACTACCACACTAAGGGAATCGCCAGCCAAGGCAGATGGTGGAAGGAAAGCTGCCTTATCTGTGTCTTCTAGAGGCTATGGCAAGGCCGTGTAGAACTTCAGAGAAGTTGGGTAACACATGTGGCAGTGGAAGTAAATATTAGACTTGGATTTGGACCATCTTGAGATTAAAACCACAGCAGAGATGTTAGATTCTCATGATTCCTGAAGATTCTTGGATTTATAAGTGATCTGGGAAAGAAAATCTGTCTTTTCAGTCCAGTCCTTAGAGATGAGAGATCTCCCTTGCAGTCTGAGGATAGGTCTCCTAGTAAGTCAGTCTAGTTTTAATTAATTGACATTAAAAAATAATTTTTCTTAGAAAATTATTGTTACTATGTTTTGTGGGAAAAAAGCGCTGGCAGACGTTAGTTTGTAGCATACTCAGTCAATGAAGCTTTCAGTTCCACCTCAGGGCAATAGCCTAGCACATCTTTCTGAACAATGGCCTAGCACATCTTTCTGAACAATGGCCTAGCACATCTTTCTGAAGCGTAGCCATGGTGGCAACTGTCACATGGGGGAAGAGGTTCTGAAAAGCTCACCTACCTGGGGGGCTCACATCAAATTACAACATCACGCTTCAGTCAGGTGGGTTCCGTCTTTTATGTCTCTGTTATGTTCAGTTCAATGGCAGGAGGGAAGAGGAGAAATGATTTGCTTTTGATTTCAGCTTGCTGATTAGTGGGTGGGAGACTTTTTCTGAATGTGCCATTATGATGGCTAGCAGATGTCTTCTTAATATTTGTACTGGAATTTAGAAATTTCAGAAAGTGTTCAATGACTTTCTGGTAGCTGTGGGATTTCATGGCTTCTGAATATGCTAATTTAACATTTGTTTAGTGTGGATGATCTTGTTTTGAAATTGTAGCAAAGATGGCTCTGAGGATCATTTTGAAGGAGAGTAATTTTGAATGTAGTGACAAGCTCATAAACTGTAGGTCATAACTGTGACCAGTGAATCATCAATTTTTTCTCTTCTTCTGGGTAGACCAGATTCTGCTTATTTATAGCAGATTTTAATGCTCGTAATTTAAATAATGAGAAATGCCTGTGCTCTTATTTCTACCTTCAGAGGCTCTGAAACATAAGCAAAAGCAGGCTAAGCTAGAAAATTAGAACCAGAGGTCTTAGCACCATTTTAAACTGGTGGATCCTTTTACCCCAGTCTCTTTCTGTTTCTTTAGAACTGGTACATTTCTGTTCTAGGCAAGATAGATTTAAACTGATCGATATCTGGGCCTACTTGAGGAAATTATTTTTCTAGGATTTGTTTTTAAATTAGGTTTTATATTTTCTTTGTTGGCTAGATTCATAAATCAATAGGTGGAAATAGTTTAAAAGTAGTATGTGACCCTCTCTGCTGCTCTCCTAGGGAAACCTAGCCAGGTTTCTCTCTCCCTTTCTCTTTCTTCTGAATATATAATTAAGTATCCATGAAGATTTGTGTTCCTTTGATTCATGCCTTTTTTATACTGCTTTGGTCCAGTTCTTTCAGGGATATTCAAGATTTACTCTCAAAAGAAGATAAGAGTCCTACTTTATTAACCATGCCTGAGTCACATACTCCAACTCAGGTTTCACCTAAAGGCCTTACTTTGACAAAGTCTGATACGGGCTCATGCATGCATGCATGCTAAGTCACTTCAGCCATGTTCAACTCTTTGCAACCCTATGGACTGTAGCCTGCCAGGCTCCTCTGTCCATAGAATTCTTCAGGAAAGAATACTTGAATAGGTTGCCAGGCCCTCCTCCAGGAGATCTTCCCAGCCCAGGGACAGAAGCTGCATCTCTTAAGTCTCTTGCGTTGGCAGGCGGGTAACGCAGTCTCTTGTATTACCACTAGTGCAACCTGGGAAGCCCCACTTATATATAAATAACTGCTTCCACACATGATTAGTTCTTCTTTTCCAGAGTTCTCCAGTGAAACTCACACGGTCATGTCTGACTTTTTGCAACCCCATGGAATTCTCTAGGCCAGAATACTTGAGTGGGTAGTCCTTTCCCTTCTCCAGGGGATCTTCCCAATCCAGAGATTGAAAGCAGGTCTCCCGCATTGCAGGCAGATTCTTTACCAGCTAAGCCATAAGAGAAGCCCAGGAATACTGGAGTGAGTAGCCTATCCCTTCTCTAATGGATTTTCTTAATCCAGGAATTGAACCGGTGTCTCCTGCATTACAGGTGGACTCTTTACCAACTGAGCTATCAGCGAAGAGTTCTCTAGGACAGAGGCTAATAGCTCAAGACTTGGATATCCCTGATCATTATATTCTCAAGATAAAATAAAGACATTTTTAGGTGTTTCACTGCATGCTTACCTGACTAGTGCTTTTGCTCGGTTACAATGGGCAGCACATTAACTTGATGATCCTGATTATATTCTATTCCAAGCTCTGCCTCTTACTCCTTTGGTGACACCAGCCCTTAATTTCCTCATTTGTAAAATAAAGGAGAGCTAGATTCTTTCAGGCTCACCTTTAATCTTTAACTTTTTATGATAATAAAAATGTCTCTGTAGTGAACTCAGACCAAACCCACTTATGTAGCAAATTTATTTTTATTTTTAATATTTTTTTTTCTGAATTCCTTTTGTATCTTGATCTACCACTCTCTCCCTCTCCACCATCCCTCCCCCCACCACACATACTTCATATCTGTGAATTAAATACATTTTCTGTGAAGGGAGAAAAATTTTACGTGACACAAAATGTCTATGGGGAAATGGAAGAAAACACCCAGAGTAAAACAGGTCTACCATATTTAGGAGGCCTTTTAAAAAGCAGCTTCAAGCCAAACATCCTAGTGTCAGAAAAAGCAGATAAAGCAGTTTCTAATATGCCTCATTTATAGCTCTTTTACATAACCAAGGGTATCATGTTTTTAAAAAGAATGAGCCATGCCAAACTCTGAAAAGAGCTTAATGTTTCTGTGAATAAAATAATTAAAATGAAGATTCACATCAATGACTTAATCTGGGCCATTGCTTTATGAAGAAGTTCAGAGAGAAGGATTTATTCAGAAGGCCCATGGAGAGGATAGTAAAAAATAAAAATACAGCCTGGCTTTGGAGGAGGAGGTTACACAGTCACACAGGACAGCTGCTGAGTCCAAGCTGGATCAATGGCTCTGGAATCATAAGCCAAATGGATAAGAGAAGAACCAGATGGAGAAAAGGAGAGCAAAATCTGAGATACAAAGTGTAGTATTGTTAGGGGAAGGACACTGACTGGAACCGCCCACCCTGGCCAGACACCATAGTAACCATTTCCATGAGTTGTTTTATGACAGGAGGTCCTGCTAAGGAACAGGGGACTAATAAGCCACCAACCACCAACATGAAGAGTTTGGGAAAGGTCAAAAGGAGACAGCATATGTCCAACCACCTCCCAGAATCCTTCTCTCTGGCATCCATCTTGGCTGAACAAGGCATGCACCACCAGGAAGGACTCTGAGTCAAAATGATTGGGTAAGGACAACCCGGAAACGAATCCCATCACCATAAAACCCGAGACTGCAAGCCATTTGACAGCTGTTCTCCTGGGTTCTCTTACCCTACTGCTTTCCACCTGGGTGCCCTTTCCCAATAAAATCTCTTGCTTTGTCAGCACATGTCTTTCCTCGGACAATTCATTTCAGAGTGTTAGACAAAAGCCCAGTTTTGGGCCCTGGAAGGGGTCCCCCTTCCTGCAACAGTATCTCAGAATGAGTATATGAACCTCAACCTCAATGGCATGTAGCTGAAGAGGAGAGCTTGCTCGTGTGCAGCACCTGTGAAAGAACAGAGCAACACAGGAGATGGAGATAAAGCACCCGCTCTGTGAGGGCCTCTGGTGTAGTCTCTTTTAATCTTAACTCTGGAAATTTCATGAGACCTGGGTTCGATCCCCAGGTCAGGAAGATCCCCTGGAGAAGGAAATGGCAACCCACACTCTTGCCTGGAAAATTCCATGGATGGAGAGGACTGGTAGGCTACAGTCCATGGGCTCTCAAAGAGTCGGACACAACAGAGCAACTTCAGTGTTCACTGGAACGTTCAAGGGATTTTCCACATGGCTCTAGTGGTAAAGAATCCACCTGCCAATACAGAAGATGCCCTGGAGAAGGAAATGCTGACCTACTCCATTATTCTTGCTTGGAAAATTCTGTGGATAGAAGAGCTTGGCAGGCTACAGTCCATAGGATTGCAAAACACTTGGACATGACTGAGCATGCACTCATCCACCAATCTTCAAACTTTCAGGGGTTAGAAGGGGTTGTGTTGTTTGTGCAGATGTTCAAAATTACCTTCATATCCTTGAGGATTAGAAAAGGAAATGGCAACCCACTCCAGTATTCTTGCCTGGAGAATTCCAGGGACAGAGAATCCCAGAGGGTTACAGTCCATGGGGTTGTAAAGAGTTCTGCTCAGTTCAGTTCAATTCAGTCACTCAGTCCTGTTTAACTCTTTGTGACCCCATGTTTTGAAGCACGCCAGGCCTCCCTGTCCATCACCAACTCCCGGAGTTCACTCAAACTCACATCCATCGAGTTGGTGATGCCATCCAGCTATCTCATCCTCTGTCATCCCCTTCTCCTCCTGCCCCCAATCCCTCCCAGCATCAGTCTTTTCTGATGAGTCAGCTCTTCGCATGAAGTGGCCAAAGTAGTGGAGTTTCAGCTTTAGCATCATTCCTTCCAAAGAACACCCAGGACTGATCTCCTTTAAAATGGACTGGTTGGATCTCCTTGCAGTCCATGGGACTCTCAAGAGTCTTCTTCAACACCACAGTTCAAAAGCCTCAATTCTTCAGCGCTCAGCTTTCTTCACAGTCCAACTCTCACATCCATACATGACTACTGGAAAAACCATAGCTTTACCTAGATAGAATTTGTTGACAAAGTAATGTCTCTGTTTTTAAAATGCTGTCTAGGTTGATCATGGGGAAACAGTGGAAACAGTGTCAGACTTTATTTTTGGGGGCTCCAAAATCACTGCAGATGGTGACTGCAGCCATGAAATTGAAAGATGCTTACTCCTTGGAAGAAAGTTGTGACCAACCTAGATAGCAGATTAAAAAGCAGAGACATTACTTTGCCACAAAGGTCCGTCTAGTCAAGGCTATGGTTTTTCCAGTGGTCATGTATGGGTGTGAGAGTTGGACTGTGAAGAAAGCTGAGAGCTGAAGAATTGATGCTTTTGAACTGTGGTGTTGAAGAAGACTCTTGAGAGTCCCTTGGACTGCAAGGAGATCCAACCAGTCCATCCTAAAGGAGATCAATCCTGGGTGTTCATTGGAAGGACTGATGCTAGAGCTGAAACTCCAATGCTTTGGCCACCTCATCTGAAGAGTTGGCTCATTGGAGAAGACTCTGATGCTGGGAGGGATTGGGGGCAGGAGGAGAAATAGATGACAGAGGATGAGATAGCTGGATGGCATCACCAACTCGATGAACATGAATTTGGATGTACTCTGGGAGTTGGTGATGGACAGTGAGGCCTGACGTGCTGCGATTCATGGGATGCAAAGAGTCGGACACGACTGATCGACTGAACTCAACTGAACTGAAGTTAATCATAGCTTTCCTTCCAAGGAGCAAGTGTCTTTTAATTTCATGGCTGCAGTCACCATCTGTGGTGATTTTGGAGACCCCCCAAGATAAAGTGTTCCGCTGTTTCCGTTGTTTCCTCTTCTATTTGCCATGAAGTGATGGGAGCAGATGCCATGATCTTAGTTTTCTGAATTTTGAGTTTTAAACCAATTTTTTCACTCTTCTCTTTCACTTTCATCCAGCAAGTCTGTTTTTTCACTTTTTCTATTTCATAATCAGTGCTTTCATTTCATTTAGTTTGTGTTTTCCAACTTCCCCATCTCTCTTCTTTTTGTTGTTTTTGTTTCTCAAGCCTTCATCAAGTGTAGTGGAAAAGCTTTTGTATAATAGAATATATATATACACACACATATGTATATATATATGCATCATTTCTAAAATTCAATATAGAATATATATATATACACACACAAATAATCAAATATACATATGTATATACACATATACGTGTGTGTGTATATATATATATATATATATACATTCTAGAAAATATGCAAATTCTATTCAAGTTCTAGACTATAAACCAGAAGAAACTGGAACATATCCAGGAACATAAAACAAGTTGCACAATTTTCATGGCTTAAAGGTACTGAAATCATACCTTTATGATGAGAGATGAAAGAGGACAGATGAGAGAATCTGTTCTCTCATCACTGTGGAATTATGTTAGAAATCAGTATCAAAAGATATTTGAAAATAACCCACTTCAAGAGAAATTTCTGATAAAAATCATGGAACAATAAGAGTTTAATGTGTTGTTTGTTTGTTTTTAAATATCCAGTCTAAGTCTGGCAGAGGATAAGTTGGGAAGTTTCCTGAGGATTCTGAACTTTTCACAAAGAATTTATCTGGTTGATGAGATCTTTTGCTCTCACTTGAATGGATTTACAGATCTTATCCCAGGGCTCCACACCTGAGAAAGAACAGGACATAATACTCACAGCCAGAGTCAATGCTAACCACATGGGAGCCTGAGCCAAAAAGGAACCAGATGAAAATCCTGCAGTTTTTCAAGAGAGAATAATGGAAATCTTTTAAAAAATATATGATTGCAGATCCCTCCTCCCTGGAGGGACAGGTCTTTTTGATTATGCACTTCATAGTTCACTCTGCCTCCGATATCAGGTGCAAAATTTAGAAAGCTACTGCTGGCCCTCAGACCCCTATGAATGATTTACTCCAGTTGGTTTATTCAGTTTTCAATTAATAAGTTCATTTCAGTTCAGTCGCTCTGTTGTATCCGACTCTTTGCAACCCCATGGACTTCAGCACACCAAGCCTCCCTATCCGTCACCAAATCCTGGAGTTCACTCAAACTCATGTCCACTGAGTCAGTGATGCCATCCAACCATCTCATCTTCTGTCGTCCCCTTCTCCTCTCACCTTCAGTCTTTCCCAGCATCAGGGTCTTTTCAAATGAGTCAGTTCTTCGCATCAGTTGGCCAAAGTATTGCAGTTTCAGTTTCAGCATCAGTCCTTCCAATGAATATTCAGGACTGATTTCCTTTAGGATGGACTGGTTGGACCTCCTTGCAGCCCAAGGGACTTGCAAGAGTCTTCTCCAACACCACAGTTCAAAAGCATCGATTCTTCAGCACTCAGCTTTCTTTATAGTCCAACTCTCACATGCATACATGACCACAGGAAAAACCATAGCCTTGACTAGACGGATCTTTGTTGGCAAAATAATGTCTCTGCTTTTTAATATGCTGTCTAGGTTGGTCACAACTTTTCTTCCAAGGAGTAAGTGTCTTTATTTCATGCCTGCAGTCACCATCTTCAGTGATTTTGGAGCCCCCAAAATAAAGTCTGCCACTGTTTCCACTGTTTCTCCAACTATTTGCCATGAAGTGAGGGGACCGCATGCCATGATCTTTGTTTTCTGAATGTTGAGCTTTAAGCTAACTTTTTCACTCTTCTCTTTCACTTTCCTCAAGAGGCTTTTTAGTTCTTTTTCACTTTCTGCCATAAGGTTGGTGACATCTGCATATCTGAGGTTATTGATATTTCTCCCGGCAATCTTGATTCCAGCTTGTGCTTCCTCCAGCCCAGCGTTTCTCATGATGTACTCTGCATATAAGTTAAATAAGCAGGGTGACAATATACAGCCTTGGCGTACTCCTTTTCCTATTTGGAACCAGTCTGTTGTTCCATGTCCAGTTCTAACTGTTGCTTCCTGACCTGCATACAGATTTCTCAAGAGGCGAGTCAGGTGGTCTGGTATTCTCATCTCTTTGAGAATTCTCCACAGTTTGTTGTGATCCACAGAGTCAAATGCTTTGGTATGGTGAATAAAGCTGAAATAGATGTTTTTCTAGAACTCTCTTGCTTTTTCAATGATCCAGCAGATGTTGGCAATTTGATCTCTGGTTCCTCTGCCTTTTCTAAAACCAGATTGAATATCTGGAAGTTCACAGTTCATGTATTGTTGAAGTCTGGCTTGGAGAATTTTGAGAATTACTTTACTAGCATGTGAGATGAGTGCAATTTTGAGGTAGTATGAGCATTCTTTGGCATTGCCTTTCTTAGGGATTAGAATGATAACTGACCTTTTCCAGTCCTGTGGTCACTGCTGAGCTTTCCAAATTTGCTGGCATATTGAGTGTAGCACTTTCACAGCATCACTTTCAGAATTTCAAATAGTTCAACTGGAATTCCATCACCTCCACTAGCTTTGTTCATAGTGATGCTTCCTAAGGCCCACTTGACTTCACATTCCAGGATGTCTGGCTCTAGGTGAGTGATCACACTGTCGTGATTATCTGGGTCGTGAAGATTTTTTTGTACAGTTTTTCTGTGTATTCTTGCCACCTATTCTTAATATCTTCTGCTTCTGCTAGGTCCATACCATTTCTGCCCTTTATTGAGCCCATCTTCGCATAAAATGTTCCCTTGGAATCTCTAATTTCCTTGAAGAAATCTCTAGTCTTTTCCATTCTGTTGTTTTCCTCTATTTCTTTGCATTGATCATTGAGGAAGGCTTTCTTATCTCTCCTTGCTATTCTTTGGAATTCTGCATTCAAATGGGCATATCTTTCCTTTTCTCCTTTGCTTTTCCCATCTCTTCTTTCACAGCTATTTGTAAGGCCTCCTCAGACAGCCATTTTGCTTTTTTGCATTTCTTTTTTAGGGGATGTTGCTCCCTCTCTCCTGTACAATGTCACAAACTTCTGTCCATAATTCACCAGGCACTCTATCAGATGTAGTCCCTTAACTCTATTTCTCACTTTCACTGTATAATCATCATGGATTTTATTTAGATCATACCTGAATGGTCTAGTGGTTTTCCCTACTTTCTTCAATTTCAGTCTGAATTTGGCAGTAAGATGTTTATGATCTGAGCCACAGTCAGCTTCTGGTCTTGTTTTTTTCTGACTGTATAGACCTTCTCCATCTTTGGCTGCAAATAGTATAATAAATCTGATTTTGGTGTTGACCATCTGGTGATGTCCATGTATAGAGTCTTCTCTTCTGTTGTTGAAAGAGGGTGTTTGCTATGACCAATGCATTCTTTTTGCAGAACTTTATAAGCCTTTTCTCTGCTTCATTCTGTACTCCAAGGCCAAATTTGCCTGTTACTCCAGGTGTTTCTTGACTTCCTACTTCTGCATTCCAGTCCTCTATAATGAAAAGGACCTCTTTTTCAGTTTCTTCAGCATTACTGGTCGGGGCATAGACTTGAATTACCCTGATATTGAATGGTTTGCTTTGGAAACGGACAGAGATCATTCTGTCATTTTTGGGACTGCATCCAAGTACTGCATTTCAGAATCTTTGTTGACTATGATGGCTACTTCATTTCTTCTAAGAGATTCTTGCCCACAGTAGTAGATATAATGGTCATCTGAATTAAATTCACCCATTCCAGTCCATTTTAGTTCACTGATTCCCAGAATGTAGATGTTCAGTCTTGCCATCTCCTGTTTGATCACTTCCAATTTGCCTTGATTCGTGGACCTAACGTTCCAGGTTCCTATGCAATATTTCTCTTTATCACTTCGGACCTTGCTTCCATCACCAGTCTCATCTACAACTGGGTGTTGTTTTTGCTTTGGCTCTGTCTCTTCATTCTTTCTGGAGTTATTTCTCCACTGCTCTCCAGTAGCATATTGGGCACCTACCAACCTGGGGAGTTCATCTTTCAGTGTACTTTCTTTTTGCCTTTTCATACTGTTCATGGGTTTCTCAAGGCAAGAATACTGAAGTGGTTTGCCATCCTGTTTTCCAGTGGACCACATTTTGTCAGAACTCTCCACCATGACCTGTCCATCTTGGGTGGCCCTACATAGTGTGGCTCATAGTTTCATTGAGTTAGGCAAGGCTGTGGTTCATGTGATTAAATTGGTTAGTTTTCTTTAATTGTGGTTTTCAGTCTGTCTGCCCTCTGATGTTCCCTTGGTATCTCTAGTTTTCTTGAAGAGATCTCTAGTCTTTCCCATTCTGTTGTTTTCCTCTATTTCTTTGCATTGATCGCTGAGGAAGGCTTTCTTATCTCTCCTTGCTATTCTTTGGAACTCTGCATTCAGTTGCTTATATCTTTCCTTTTCTCCTTTGCTTTTCACTCTCTGATGGAGAAGGATAGTTCAGTTCAGTTCAGTTACTCAGTCGTGTCTGACTCTTTGCGACCCCATGAATCGCAGCACACCAGGCCTCCCTGTCCATCACTAACTCCTGGAGTTCACTCAGACTCACGTCCATCGAGTCAGTGATGCCATCCAGCCATCTCATCCTCTGTCGTCCCCTTCTCCTCCTGCCCCCAATCCCTCCCAGCATCAGAGTTTTTTCCAGTGAGTCAACTCTTTGAATGAGGTGGCCAGAGTACTGGAGTTTCAGCTTCAGCATCATTCAGGGATCAATATAGTTGTTTCAATTAACCAATTACATTTATATGAGGCACTTTTGGTTATTGTGGTTTCTTCTCTAACTCATCCTGGAATATTGAAACATGGTTTGAACTAAGGTCCCAGTGAAATGAGAAGTCTTTCAGTTGGCATGATCTTATAATACAAAATCAGAGAATGCTAGGATAATAAACATAGCTGGGTGAAATTTCATTCAGTCTATAGTGGAAAGTTTGTCAATTTACTGGCAAGACTAGGATGGCATGTTTCTATACCTTCCCCTCATGTATTTTCATGTTCTTTTCAATTTTTGTCTCCTATTACCTTGTGCACTGTGAGGGGCTCCACAATCAAGCTTATGATCAGATAAATTTGAGAAATTGCTAAATTTTTCCATAGCTATTTGACCATAAAACACTTAATTTTTTAATCATATAACCTTTATGTGATTATTAAAGTGGGGAATCATCTTCTGTTAAAGTAGAAATCAAGGCTACAGATTTAAAATTTTCTTTTTTCCTATGTTTCAAAAACCTTGATATGTGGTCAAAGTGCTCAAGGTTACATTTCTCTGTTGGTGAAATGAGAGCCCTAAAGGCAGTATTAACCACTGAGTGTCTCTTTCCTGTCAAGTTCCTTTAGGTCTTGGAGTTTGTCTGTCTTGAGAATTTCCTCCTCGCCTCCCCTGGTGCATCCCTCCTGCCCACAGCTCTTACTAAGGCAGGAGGTGAGACACACAGCAGTCTTGTGTCTCTTCAAAGCTTTAATTCGGGGATCAAAAGTTGGCTTTGGAGACTTGAATGTAAGTAATACAGATGTTTTAATAATAATAGTGTCTATTATTTACTTTTTCATCTACACATTCTCTTTTTTTTCTAATTTTTCCATTATTTATCTTTTGTCCATCTCTACCTATTGCTGTCTGCTCCTTTCAAGTCACAATTCTGTAAAATTTCTGTTTATAAATATGTATTAGTTAAGGCATTGCTTACTGCAGTAACAGGCAAACCCTCAAATCTTATCCATTGATCCACTACAAGATTATTTCTCTGTTCGTTTCATTCAAAGTAGATGTTATGATTCTGACTCTTTCTACTTTGTGCTCCATAATCTTCATGTGACCTCCAAAGTCTCTGCAGAGGGGAAAAAGCATGGAGGATCACACTTTGGATATTTTATGGGCCAGTGTGAACGAGGCACAAATCACTTCTGTTCTTGGCCTGTGGGCTACAGTGCTGCCCTGCTGCCCACGCAAGTGGCAGCTGTAAGGAAGATGGGGAAGACAGCCAAGCGATTACCCGTGAAACACCGAGAGCAAGCGGAACAGTGGCACTGAGCATCTAACTTGAGGAGGGCTTGGAACACTATATTTCAATTGTTTGGGGAGAAATTTCAAGTTGCTGACTGAATTAAAATGAGAGGTGAAAATTGTACTTTACCAGGGCCCTTACATGTTTCTCTAAGCACAGAGGTTCTTAACCAAAAGAAGTTACCAAGAAAACAAATGTTACAAGTAAGAAAAGTTTACTATGTGAGCTTGATTCCAGTTAAATAGGAAGATGAATAATGGAGAAAATCTAACTATTCATGAAACATACACAATTCTCTAAAGGAATTATCTTTATGCAAACAATAAGCACATGATAATTGTGTTTCATTAAAAATTTAACAGGCAGTTTAGAGTTTTAAAAGCTTGTCTTATGATTTTTGTTACAAAACCTAACTTCTAAGCCAGCTCCCTGAGAGCAATTTCAAAACCTTCCCAAACATGACATTCCATTTGCTATACATGCCATATTGCCTTCTTAGAAGACAATTTCATAATGAGCCCCAAATATTTAATATTCTTATTATAAGAAAAAAGTTTTCCAAGTCACAGCCATTTGAATATTCAAAACTTTCTCTAGATTCAAAGAAATAAAAACAATCTGATATGATGCTAAATATCTTCATTAAACAAAATATAGGCAGGATAACATGTTCTCTTACCTCACTATAACTGACAGTATTAAAAACAGTAATTAAATAAGAAAATTGAAGTTTCGATTTTCAAGAAAATATACTTCTTTTACTTCCTACTCAGGGTCCAGATTGATTTTAATAACTATTTTTCATTCTGCTTTCTGCATTCTGCTTTCAACAGAATTTCTGGCTCAAGTATGCAAATTGTTTTTAAAAGATAATGGTACATGCATAGCTTCTGTCTGACATTCTTCTTGGCTATTTCTTGTAGCTGCTTCTCTTTCTCTCAAATTTCTAAAAATTCCTTCCAAATTCCTTTCAAATTTCTGCTTTCTTTTGGCTAAAAAACAATAAATCTTCCAGAAAATATCTTCATATTCTATGCTCAAACATAAAGTTAAAAAAATGATTAGAAGAAAGGCAGAGTATATGTGAATCCTTATAGTATAGTGACTAAATTGGATTTTGCCATTTTCACTTTTTTCTTAGTGTGTTTATTACTTCGGCCATATAAAAGCAAAATATCTTATTTCCATATCTCTTAGCTTTTGCACTTTTTAGTCATTGTACTTTGTCCACCTGGGTGAATGGTGTTAGAAATATTTAAGGTTAAGTTATGATGTTGGCTCTTCTATTCTATCAGCCACTCTGTGTCTTTTGAATAAGCAAGATAGGTATTACCAATAATTACCAAGATGCTCTTAGTTGACCAGTATTATCACTAAGAAACTTACCCTCTAATCTGGCAATTTACTATTACTGATTAATTTTTTGACTAAGATTAATTTTTCTGTGTGGTTTATATTGAAAAAGAAATAAATTCTTTTGGGAAGGATAGCCTTTCAAAGAGTTGGCTAAAGAAGCAGCTCATTTTATTCTTCATTTCATGACAAGAAAGCAAGGGTTGCAATACTCACATCAGACAAAATATTATTTAAAACAGAAGTCATAAAGAAAGATAAGGGCAGTATAAAATGATAAAAAAGATTAATACAAGAAAATGATATTATTCTTCATTTCAAACTTTAGTAAAAACTATGTTTAAGTCTTTATGTCCTCTTCTGGACCAAATTAAGAGATGTCTCTGCACTGGTAAATTCCATTTCCTTTTGAATCTTAAAAAATAAGTAAAAATAGTAACATCTATGCTCTTCTCCAAACAAGAAGAAGAAGAGGACATCACTTAAGAAATAATAGGCTTAAAATTGAGAAATGACTAGTGTTTTTATGGGAGAGATTTTAAGTGATATGAATGATAAAGAAAAGATACATCCAAACATAGCAATAATCCATGAGAGAAAAATTATTGAAAGCATTTAGCAACTGTAAATTCTTTTAAAGAATGTGGAATCCCCTTTGTTATGAGAAAAATATTAAATATTCATAATATAATGCTCATTTATCAACTGTAATCAGCATTCTGTAAAAGTGTTATGAAATGATCAGAATGTTATTACCTAATTTAAAACAAATTTGACTAAAATAAAGTATATCAAGCTAAATTAAGTTTAATTTAGATCAATTTGCATGTAATTACTCTAAGTTTAAGGGCGTTTTCACCAAATACAGATTTTACGACTCATTATGCACTCACTCATTTATTACAGAGACATTTTTTAAAATGAGGCTGATGTTCTAAGTGTTCTTTGACTTATCTCTGAACACCCACCATGTTCTAGGAACTGCGCCAGTGGCGGCTGTTTCAGAGCAGTGTAGATGAAGGGACTAACTAGCCTACTCTCAACCTCCAAATGTCCCCTCCCCAGGTCTCCCCTCACTGCCTCATCTAAGTTAATTTTCACAGTAATTGTTTTGTCAGTGTTTGCATGCTTCCTTTGTAGGATTTCAGTTCAGTTCAGATCAGTTGCTCTGTTGTGTCTGACTCTTTGTGACCCCATGGACTGCAGCACATCAGGCTTCCCTGTCCATCAAAAACTCCCAGAGCTTGCTCAAACTTATGTCCATCGAGTCAGTGATCCCATCCTCTGTCCTCCCCTTCTCCTCCCCTTCAATCTTTCCCAGCATCAGAGTCTTTTCCAATGAGTCAGCTCTTCGCATGAGGTGGCCAAAGTATGGCAGTTTCAGCTTCAACATCAGTCCTTCCAGTGAATATTCAGGACTAATTTCCTTTAGGATGGGTTAGTTGGATCTCCTTGCAGTCCAAGGGACTCTCAAGAGTCTTCTCCAACACCTCAGTTCAGAAGCACCAATTCTTCGATGTCCAAGTCCCACATCCATACATGACTTGGAAAAACCTTAGCTTTGAGTAGATGGACCTTTGTTGGCAAAGTAATGTCTCTGCTTTTTAGTATTCTGTCTAGGTTTTTCATAGCTTTTCTTCCAAGGAGGAAATGTCTTTTTATTTCATGGTTTCAGTCACCACGTGCAGTAATTTTGGAGCCCAAGAAAAGGAAGTCTGTCACTGTTTCCATTGTTTCCCCATCTATTTGCCATGAAGTGATGGGGCTAGATGCCATGATCTTAGTTTTTTGAATGTTGAGTTTTAAGCCAACTTTTTCACCTCTCCTCTTTCACTTTCATCAAGAAGCTCTTTAGGTCCTCTTCACTTTCTGCCATAAGGGTGGTGTCAACTGCATATCTGACGTTATTGATATTTCTCCCGACAATCTTGGTTGTGGACTTATCATCACCAGGAGTTATCACCACTAGTGTTTTTATCTATTAAATATTAGACCTCTGTTCTTCACAATGTAAGCTTTATGAAGCCTTGCGTATTTTATATGTAAACATATTAGCTGCTCAACTAATGCATGAAAGAGACATGCATTAGTTAAGATAGTATGACTTGATCACTTAAGGTAAATAAGAGCTTTTCTCTTAATGACACAAAGTAGTTAGAGTGAAACAATCAGAGAGTCTATAAGAACTAAATCATGTACACCTATCTATATGCAAGAATACAAGAAAAACACCAATACAGTATACTAACACATATATATGGAATTTAGAAAGATGGTAACAATAACCCTGTGTACGAGACAGCAAAAGAGACACTGATGTATAGAACAGTCTTATGGACTCTGTGAGAGAGGGAGAGGGTGGGAAGATTTGGGAGAATGGCATTGAAACATGTAAAATATCATGTATGAAATGAGTTGACAGCCTAGGTTCGATGCACGATACTGGATGCTTGGGGCTGGTGCACTGGGACGACCCAGAGAGATGGAATGGGGAGGGAGGAGGGAGGAGGGTTCAGGATGGGGAACACATGTATACCTGTGGTGGATTCATTTTGATATTTGGCAAAACTAATACAATTATGTAAAGTTTAAAAATAAAATAAAATAAAAATAAACACACCACACACACACACACACAAAAAGAATACATATTAATACATATTATATAGCTGTATTAACACATGTTATAGTGGTACATGTTAACACATGTCATGCAGAGTTATAGACTGAACATATGTGTCCCCCTGCTGGGGTCCAGCCCCGGTAGATCCAGGGAATTCTAAGCGGGGACGGCGTCGGCGAGGATCAGGAAACAACTGCTTAATTAAACGTGAATTAAGGATATAAAGAGTAATAGAATGAGGATAGCTCAGTGAGGAAATTCAGTGGAGAAAAGAGGCTGAAATAAGGATAGCTCAGTGAGGAAATTCAGTGGAGAAAAGAGGCTGAATAATTCAGCCAGAAGGTGAGAGAAAGAACGACATGGGGAGACCAAGTTTTGGTGAACAAGGCCCGCACTTTATTTTCCAAAGTAGTTTTTATACCTTAAGTTATGCATGGGGGAAGGGGTAGAGTCATGCAGTAAGCCAGGCTTTTTTCCTGCAAACTTATCATATGCAAAAGTTTAGGTGATTTGCATCATCTTCTGGCCCGGAGGCCTGTTAACATTTTAAGACCCTTTCTTCAAAAAACTTATTTTTCTCTAAAGGTGATTAGTCAGGTGCCACCCTCCAAAAGCATTAAAGTTGCATTCCTATAGGGCAAAGGTGTGGTGGGCTACAACGAGAAAAAGAATTAACTCAAGGGTCCCAGGTTACAAACATTAAAGCTACTACTTACACCAATTATATTAATCAATACACTGCCAGGGACACAGCAGGTAAGGGATATGGAAACTTAGCAGCAAACATTGGCCCAACAAGTGAAAATCCCTTCACCAATATAATTTCTAATCAATCTTTTAACTGCTCAAAGGAATCTGTGTTTAGACAGTTTAGAACATCTCCTGCCTCTCACAGTTGGGAGGCTCTGAGCAATCACATGTGGCCGGAAAAACCTATTCAGGCAGGCTAGAGGACTTCCAAAGGAGTATGTAGGTTGAAACACTATCACACCCAGGAACTTTATTAACTGGAGCTGTAAGTTAACTCTTTTTTTCAGAGAGAGGTAGTGGGGGACAGCCCCCCGTAAAGTCAGAGGTGTAGGTGAGCGCACAAAGCAGAAAGTAGGCAGACTCTGGTTTTGGGGGTAGATGCTCGAGAATTTCCAGGGGGACTCCTGAGGCTCGATCCCACCTTTGCGTATGTATGCTGAGCCTCCTTCCTCATGACCTTTGTCATGGGTGGAGCTCCTCACGCTGGCTCCCGGCAGTGATAGAATTCCAGTTGAGCTATTCCAGATCCTGAAAGATGATGCTGTGGAAAGTGCTGCACTCAATATGCAATATGCACTCATTATGCAATATGCCGGCTCCCCGCATCCCCCTCCCGATTCATATGTTGAAATCTAATCCTTTGGGATGTGGTTGGCACGTGATAGTGGGAGTGAAAGTATTAGTCCCTCATTCATGTCTTAATCTTGCAACCCAAAGGACTGTGGCCCACCAGGCTCCTCTGTCCATGGAATTCTCCAGGCAAGAATACTGGAGTGGGTTGTCATTCCCTTCTCCAGGGGATCTTCCTGACCCAAGGATAGAACCCCAGTCTCCTGCATTGAAGGTGGATTCTTTACCCTCTGAGCCACCAGGGAAGCCCAATGGTGGGTGAGTTGAGCCCTTACAAAAGAAACTTCAAAGAGGGTCCTCACCTCTTCCACACAGCCAAAAAGATGGACATCTATAATCCAAGAAGTGAGTCCTAGCCAGACACCAAATCTACTAGGACCTTGATCTTGGACTTCCCAGAATCATTATGAGAAATAAGTTTCTGGTGTTTATAAACTACCCAGTCTGTGGTATTTTTGTTCTAGCAGCCCCAAAGGACTAACACATAGCAATACATATAAACCTATGTTACAAAGTATATATTAATGCTTCGCAGGTGGCACTAGTGGTAAAGAACCCACCTGCCAGTGCAAGAGATGTTAAGAGATGGTGGATTCAACCTCTGGGTCAGGTAGTCCCCTGGATCAGGTCACGGCAACCCACTCCAGTATTCTTGCCTGAAGAGTTCCATGGACAGAGGAGTCTGGCAGGCTACAGTTCATAAAGTCACAGAGACTTGGACACAACTGAAGCGACTTAGCACACACACACACATGCATAGAGGTTCATGCTAACACATTGTAGGAGTACACATTAACATATAATGGAGATGTGTGCTAACATACTATAGACGTACATGGTGGCATGTGTTATGGAGGTACATGTTAACACATTTTATAGAGATACACATTAAAGCACATTATGGAGCTAACACAGTTATGGAGGTACATGTTAGCATATCTTAAGGTGGAACATGGCATAGAGGTGCATATTAACACATGTGCATGTACTTGTTAATACATGTTGTGGAAGTACATGCTACTACATGTCATGGATGTACATGATAACACATGTCATGGAAGAACATGCTAATACATGTTATTAAAGTACATATTAAGTGTTGAAGAAGCACCAGGGCTGGATCAACTAATTTTATGTAAGAATGAGTAAATGATTTTGGACGTGGGTCTTATATGGCAAATTAACATTCTCTAGGCAAAAAATATTCAATATAGAACACAAAGCTGAAAATAATCTAAAGAGCTAAAAGTTTGATAAAAACTGTAAAATAAAGGGCTTGTAGACCTAGCATCTCAAATCTGAAAGAGAGGCCATTGCAGCCCTGCTAACTGAATAGGATTACCTTTTGGTCTGAAAACTTGGAACAGCTTATCTGAGTATGATCTTTAGTTTCTCTTCAAGACTGTGATTTTTAGATTTGCTACTTTTGGCCATCTCAGGTAAACATTCCACCTGAACTTCTCCATCCTTGAGAGGCCATTTCTTTACCTCTTTCCCACATTTCTCATCTGATAAGCAGACCCTGGACTCTTTGCTGTGTAATTTGACATTGCTAGTGTGTAGAACATTAAGTGTTTTCAATTGCCTTTAAGAATTTTAGGTTTCCTTATTATGGAAATAACGAGTTAATTATGTGGTATTTAAGGGCTGCCCTGGCGGCTCACATGGTAAAAAATTTGCCTGCAATGCAGGAGACTTGGGTTCGATCCCTGGAACAAGAAGATCCCCTAGAGAAGGGAATGGCAAACCATTCCAGTATTCTTGCCTGGAGAATTCCATGGACAGAGGAGCCTGGAAGGCTATATATTCCATGGGGTCACAAAGAGTCAGACACAAGTAAATGATTGGCTCTTTCACTTTTTCCACTTCATTTTAAGTGCAATTATTTTTTAAAAGGAGAATATATCAACACTTATAACTTTGAGCTCTGTTTAACAGAGGTTTGCTGAATATGGAAGTCCCCCATGATTTTTCAGGATACAGTGACACCAAGTATATGTCTCTTCAAGTTCTTAGGTAATTCCACATATTGCTTCCACATTCTCACTACGTTATGCTGATGAAGAAGTGAAATTATAAAACTGAACTCTCTATTTGTTCATTCTACGTTTGCCACCAAGGAAGTTATTCAAGATGTATATCACAGTTACTGGATTGAGATGAATTGGCATGAAATATGATCTGAAGAGCAGGAAGAATTTACCTATAACTTTGGGTTACTGCAGTTCCATAGAGAAGCCTTTGTGAGTTCCTGAAGATTGAGAGCTGGAGGCAGGAGAAATCATAGCTGCATGGTCATAGATACCATCAACCCCCTCTTCCTCTGAATGTCAGTGGTCTCCTTGGCAACACATTTCTCTCTTGCCTTTGGAAATTGTTACTGAGTAGAAACAATGTGGATTGCTATAGCAATGAGATCACTAAAACCAAGGCCAAAAGATAATTGTTTTTCTCCCAAGTAGGAAAAGAGGTCTCCCATGAATGTGCCTTAGTTGAGCATTTCCCTCATACTTGGCTTTATAGGGGCCCTCATGCTGAAGTCCCAATAAACTGGGTTTGAAAATACCTTGGAAACCCAAGTGACTTCTGCCAGGAAAAGGACAATTCAGAATTCATTATAGGAACCAATTCAAGGAAAAATAAATCAAGAAGTAAGTTATGGCCCATTTTCTACTTTGTTTCCTGTTAAACTGAAGGAACTGTAAACTTATTAGCTACATCTTAGAAAGTGGAACAGTGCAGCATCACAAATGTTGTCTCATTTATCAAAGAACACAGGTTTGGGAGGACACTGTAAATATTAGGCTTTAATTACTGTTAAAAAATGTACTGATTCAACCAAAGTTTTCATGGAGTCTTGACAGTAAATGGAGGGAATGCATCCAAGTAAATGTTCATAAAAGTAAAATAAAGGTTTACCCTTTATGTAAGCCTCACCAGCTATGAGTGCAAATGAAATGATGCCAGTATTCCCCTGGCCTCTGAACCCACCTGGTAATACAGCACTTTTATCATCACCTAAAAATTCTCATAGGATTACTGCTTAGCACCTCTGGGGTTGTTACATATGAGACCATAAATGTGTTGTATACCAGATTCTGCTTTGACCCTTTCCAGATGCCTATTTCCTTTCACACCCCATGAAGGCATCTCACAACTACCACATCTGATAGTACCTGCCCTGAGAATGATAATATCTCTATTAAGAGTTTTAGTTTATTATTCTCCAAATAGTCCTGTGTATATTGGGGTTCTCAATGTACAGAATCATGACACCTTGCCTAAGAACAACAAAGTTCCCACATCTTGCAGAATCCCTGTGTAAACAGCTATTTCAGACTCTGTGTACGGGCTCTGTTGCATAGATTCAAGTACAATTGCATGAGGACTAATAAAATTTTTTGTGATATCATGCTTCTTGATGCCTCTTGCCTTCTTGAGCCTCTTAATAAGGGTGAAATAGGAGAGTGAAAAAGCTAGCTTGAAACTCAACATTCAAAAAAAAAAAAAAACAAAAACACTAAGATCATGGTATCTGATCCCATCACTTTATGACAAATAGAAGGGGAAAAAGAGTAAGCAGTGACAGATTTTCTTTTCTTGGTCTCCAAAATCACTGCAGACATTGACTGAAGGCATAAAATTAAGATGCTTGTTCCTTGGAAGGAAAGCTAAGACAAACCTAGATAGCATATTTAAAATCAGAGACATCACTTTGCTGACAAATGTCCATATAGTCAAAGCTATGGTTTTGCAGTAGTCATGTACAGATGTGAGAATTGGACCATAAAGAAGACTGAGCACTAAAGAACTGATGCTTTCAAATTGTGGTGCTGGAGAAGACTCTTGAGAGTCTCTTGGACAGCAAGGAGATCAAACCCGTTGATCCTAAAGGAATCAACCCTGAATATTCATTGGAAAGACTGATACTGAAGCTGAAGCTGAAGCTCCAATATTTTGGCCACCTGCTCTGACAAGCTGACTCATTAGCTGTTGCTGCTACTAAGTTGCTTCAGTCATGTCTGACTCTATGCAACCCCATAGACAGCAGCCCACCAGGCTCCCCCATCCCTGGGATTCTCTAGGCAAGAACACTGGAGTGGGTTGCCATTTCCTTCTCCATTGCATGAAAGTGAAAAGTGAAAGTAAAGTCACTCAGTCATGTCCGACCCTTCGTGACCCCATGGACTGTAGCCTACCAGGCTCCTCCATCCATGGGATTTTCCAGGCAAGAGTACTGGAGTGGGTTGCCATTTCCTTCTCTTGACTCATTAGAAAAGACCCTAAAGATGGGAAAGATTGAAGGAAAAAGGAGAAGGGGGCAGCAGAAAATGAGATGGTTCGATAGTATCATGGACTCAATTGACAGGCTTTTGAGAAAACTCAGGGAGATAGTGAAGCACAGGGGAGCCTGATGTGCTGCAGTCTATTGGGTTGTCAGACATGACTTAGTGACTGAACAACAACAATACATACTTCAGGTCCAGAATCTCTTTCCTCCAGTCACTCATGTGTGACAACCTTCTCTTCATTTCTAATTCCAACTCTTCGATTCCATTAGATATTCCTTTATTCTTTTTTTTTTTTGTAGAATAAGAAAATTTATTCATAATCCCAAGATTCAGAGCGAGCTCTTCTTTACATTTTGGTATACATTTGGCATACATTTTGACCAACATGGATTTGAACTGCCTGGGTTCACTTACTTATATGTGGATTTTTTTCTTTCTTTCTTTCTTTCTTTTTTCTGTTCAATGGCAGTGGAATTTATTAAACCCACAGGAAAATTGAATAATGTATTTCAACAATTATTAAGGTATAGTTCATGTACCTCTGGGTGTTCCAGGGGCATTTAAGGGACATTCAGAATTTAAGAGGTCAGAACTAATTTTAAATCAACAGGCCTCCTTTCATTTATAGTGTTCAAAGATTAGGAATTTTGGCTTATGAGCATGAATTGAACCCTACTTATGTCCCCACTCATGCTAATCCCTTTGACAACCAAAAATAATGGCAGAGTTTGCATAAGCTAAAAGAACTCAGGGATTAGATGAGAAGCCCAGCATTACAGCTTAAAAGGCTTTCTGTTTTGTGCAGGATGGTGTCAACCTTATAATGCAGGGTAGGAAGAAAGGACTCCAAGAGAAGAGAGAGCACAGTTGGAGCTCATTTGTGACATTTGCCTGTTACCCATTGAATGAGATTTCATGGTTTCTTTGAAGTGTCACCTCACCAAACTGCTTACCCTCCTAGCCAGAGCTGGCTGACCGAAACTGGATAAGGTAGTCTGGCCTTTTGGTAATTTGGAAAGAAAGCCAGAAAAACAGAGTTCTTGGACCTCTTGGTATTCATCTGTTCTTTAGTGCCTGGTGTCAGGCTTTCAGGAAACTGGCTCTATTACAATTTTTTTTTAATTTCAAAAAATATCTCTTTATCCTAAAATAAGTTTCCCTCTATAATTTAAACCAGTTGAGTGAGTTCTACTCCTTAAAAACCAAACAATTCCTAATGGAGAAAAAATTTGACTTGGAAAGTGCTGCTATCAGCCCACATTAAATTTTTGAAAAGATTTTCGAAAACACATGTTCATCAAATAAAATATATAGTCAGTACACTATTTATATAACAATTATATGTTATGTAGGATTATAGCAATCGCCTGTTATATGACAGTTACAAATGGCAAATAATTCTGGAAATACAAATATACTTTTGAACAACATACTCATTTTAATCATGGTAGATGGAAATTCAAAATCTCTCAATAAAATAATCATCATCATCTATGATGCACCACACTGCATCAATATACTGTACCATATTATTCTTTATTATTTTCAGTAACATGAATTATTAATTTTTACATGATTTGTCTAGTTTGCATTCATTATAATTCTATTATATAGCTACGTCATCTAAACGATGAAAGACCACAGTGTTTTTTCAAGCCTTGCCTACCCTGCCTCAGTGAACAGTACAGCCAGTGTGAACAGTAAGACAATCAGCATCACAAAGAGAATCTGTAACACACACACACATATGAAATATTAAAAGAAATGAAACCCTACCTTTTAGAACAATATGGATGGGCTTGGAGGATATTGTGTTAAGTGAAATAAGCCATACACACAAGGACAAATAATCCATGATCTTACTTATATGTGGAATCTAAAATAGTAGAACTCATAGAAGCAGAGAATATAATGATGGTTTCTAGACGCTAAGGGAGGGCAAAATAAGGAAAAGTTGGTCAAAGGGCACAAAGTTTCAGTCATGTAAAATGAATAAGTTCTGGAGATCTAATACTCAGAAATATGTCTATAGTTAACAATGTGCTCAGTAACTCAGTCATGTCCACTCTTTGTGACCCTAAGGACTCTAGCCCACAGGCTCCTCTGTCAGTGGGATTTTCCAGGCAAGAATGCTGGACTGGGTTGCCATTTCTACCTCTACGGCATCTTCCTGACTCAAGCATCAAACCCATGTCTCTTGCATCGAACAGGCAGATTCTTAACCACTGAGCCACCTGGGACCCCCTCCTCCCCCATAGTTAACAATACTGTATTATATACAAATTTGTTAATTACCTGGACTGTACAGTCCATGGGGTCGCAAAGAGTCGGATACGACTGAGCAGCTTTCACTTTGTTAAGAGGGTAGATTTTAAGTGTTCTCACCACACACACACACACAAGAAAATACTATGTGTGGATATACTTCTGTATTTGAGTATGGTAATTATTTCACAATTTACACATACATCAAAATATGTACAAATTTTTATTGTTGTTGTGGGTCAGTTGCTGAGTCACGTCCAACTCTCTTCAGCTCCATGGACTGCAAGACACCAGGCTTCTCTGTCCTTCACAACCTCCCAGAGTTTGCTCAAATTCATGTCCATTGAGTCAGTGATGCCATCCACCCATTTCATCCTCTGTTGTCCCCTTCTCCTCCTGCCTTCAATCTTTCTGAGCATCAAGGTCTTTTCCAGTGAGTCAGCTCTTGGCATCATGTGGCCAGAGTATTAGAACTTCAGCTTCAGCATCAGTCCTTCCAGCAAATATTCGGGATTGATCTCCTGTGGGGATGACTGGTTTTACCTCCTAGGGGTCCAAGGGACCCTCAAATGTCTTCTCCAGCACCACAATTCAAAAGTAACAATTCTCCAGCACTCATCTATCTTTACGGTCCAACTCTCACATGCATACATGACTACTGGAGAAACCCAAGCTTTGACTGCTGCTGCTGCTGCTGCTAAGTCACTTCAGTCATGTCCGACTCTGTGCGATCCTATAAACAGCAGCCCACCAGGCTCCCCCATCCCTGGGATTCCCCAGGCAAGAACACTGGAGTGGGTTGCCATTTCGTTCTCCAGTGCATGAAAGTGAAAAGTGAAAGTGAAGTTGCTCAGACTAGATGGACCTTTTTCAGCAAAGTGATGTCTCTGCTTTTTAATATGCTGTCTAGGTTTGTCATTGGAGAAGGCAATGGCACCCCACTCCAGTACTCTTACCTGGAAAATCCCATGGGCAGAGGAGCCTGGTAGGCTGCAGTCCATGGGGTCGCTAAGAGTCGGACACGACTGAGCGACTTCCCTTTCACTTTTCACTTTCCTGCATTGTAGAAGGAAATGGCAACCCACTCCAGTGTTCTTGCCTGGAGAATCCCAGGGATGGGGGAGCCTGGTGGGCTGCCGTCTGTGGGGTCGCACAGAGTCGGACACGACTGAAGTGACTTAGCAGCAGCAGCAGCAGGTTTGTCATAGCCTTCCTTCCAAGGAGCAAGTGTCTTTTAATTTCATGCCTGCAGTCATCATCTGTAGTGATTCTGGAGCCCAAGAAAATAAAGTCTGTCATTGTTTCCATTTTTTCCCTATTTCCCTAGAAGTAATAGAACCAGATGCCATGATCTTAGTATTTTGAATGTTGAGTTTCAAGCCAGCTTTTTCACTCTCCTGTTTCACCTTCATCAAGAAGCTCTTTAGTTCCTTTTGACTTTATGCCATTGTGTAGTAGCATATGAACATTAGAGATTGTTGATATTTCTCCCAGAAGTCTGGATTCCAGTTTATGATTCATGCAGACTGGCATTTTTCATGATGTTTTCTGTGTCTAAGTTAAATAAGCAAGGTGACAATATACAACCCTACCGTATTCCTTCCCCAAAATATGGAAAATTCTAAAGAAGGTGGAGTATCAGACCACCTTACCTGCCTCCTGAGAAAACTGTATGCATGTGAAGAAGCAACAGTTAGAAACAGACATGGAACAAAGTATTGGCTCAAAATTGGGAAAGGAGTATGTCAAGGCTGTATATTATCACTTTGCTTATTTAACATATACAGAGTGCATCATACAGAATGCTGGACTGGGTGGAGCTCAAGCTGGACTCAAGATTACCAGGAGAAATATCTAAAACCTCAGATATGCAGATGATAATAATAGCAGAAAGTGAAGAGGAACTAAAGAGCCTCTTGATGAAGGTCAAAGAGGAGAGTGGAAAAGCTAGTTTAAAACTCCACATTCAAAAAACTAAGATCATGGCATCTAGTCCCATGATGTCATGGCAAATAGATGGGGAAAAAATGGAAACAGTGACAGACTTTATTTTCTTGGACTCCAAAATCAATGCAGATGGTGACTGCAGCCTTGAAATTAAAAGATGCTTGCTCCTTGGAAGAAAAACTATGACAAACCTAGACAATGTATAAAAAGCAGAGAAATCACTTTGCTGAAAAATCTCAGTATAGTCAAGGCTATGGTTTTTCCAGTAGTCATGTATGGATATAACAATTGGAGCAGAAAGAAGCTTGAGCACCAAAGAATTGATGCCTTTGAACTGTGGTGTTGGTGAAGACTCGTGAGCATCCTTTAAACTCCAAGGGTATCAGACCAGTCTATCCTATAGGAAATCAACCCTGAATATTAATTAGAAGGAGTGATGCTGAAGTTGAAGCTCCATTACTTTGGCCACCTGATGCAAAGAGCCAGCTCACTGGAAAAGACCCTGATGTTCGGAAAGATTGAGGACATGAGGAAAAAGGGATGGCAGAGGATGAGATGGTTGGATGGCATCACTGTCTCAAAGGACATGAGTTTGAGCAAACTCTGGGAGATAGTGAAGGAAAGGGAAGCCCAGCATGCTGCAGTCCATGGAGTGGCAGAGTCAGAAATGACTGAGTGACTGAACAGCAACTTACTCCTCTCCCAATCTTGAACCAGTTTGTTGTTCCATGTATGGTTCTAACTGTTGCTTCTTGACCAGCAAACAGGTTTCTCAGGAGGCAGGTAAGTTACCTGGTATTCCCATCCCTTTAAGAATTTTCCAATTTGTTGTGGTCCACACAGTCAAAGACTTTAATGTAGTAAGTGAAGCAAAAGTAGATGTTTTTCTGGAATGTTGGCAATTTCATCTCTGATTCCTTTGCCTCTTCAAAACTCAACTGGTTCATCTGGAAGTTCTTGGTTCACATACTGCTGAAGCCTAGCTTGAAGGATTTTGAGCACTACCTTGCTAGCATGTGAAGTGAATGCAATTGTTAGGTAGTTTGAACATTCTTTTGCATTGCCCTTCTTTGAGATTGGAATAAAAACTGGCCTTTTCTAGTCCTGTGGCCATTTCTGAGTTTTCCAAATTTGCTGGCATATTCAGTGCAGCATTTTAATAGCATCATCTTTTCAGTTCAGTTCAGTTCAGTAGCTCAGTCTTGTCTGACTCCTTGTGACCCCATGAATCACAGCACGCCAGGCCTCCCTGTCCATCACCAACTCCCGGAGTTCACTCAAACTCATGTCCATTAAGTCGGTGATGCCATCCAGCCATCTCATCCTCTGTCGTCCCCTTCTCCTCCTGCCTCCAATCCCTCCCAGCATCAGGGTCTTTTCCAATGAGTCAACTCTTCGCATTGGGTGGCCAAAGTACTGGAGTTTCAGCTTCAGCATCAGTCCTTCCAATGAACACCCAGGACTGAGCTCCTTTAGGATAGACTGGTTGGATCTCCTTGCAGTCCAAGGGACTCTCAAGAGTCTTCTCCAACACCACAGTTCAAAAGCATCAATTCTTCAGTGCTCAGCTTTACAGTCCAACTCTCACATCCATACATGACCACTGGAAAAACCATAGCCTTGACTAGATGGACCTTTGTTGGCAAAGCAATATCTCTGCGATGTCATCTGCATATCTGAGGTTATTGATATTTCTCCTGGCAATCTTGATTCCAGCTTGTGCTTCTTCCAGCCCAGTGTTTCTCATGATGTACTCTGCACAGAAGTTAAATAAGCAGAGTGACAATATACAGCCTTGATGTACTCCTTTTCCTATTTGGAACCAGTCTGTTGTTCCATGTCCAGTTCTAACTGTTGCTTCCTGACCTGCATATAGGTTTCTCAAGAGGCAGGTCAGATGGTCTGGTATTCCCATTTCTTTCAGAATTTTCCACAGTTTATTGTGATCCACACAGTCAAAGGCTTTGACATATTCAAGCTAATGTAAATAGTGCTGCAGTGAACACTGGGATACACATAATCTTTTTCAATTATGGCTTTCTCAAGATATATGCCCAGTAGTGGGGTTGTTGGGTCATATGGTACTTTTATTCCTAGTTTGTTAAGGAATCAACATATTGTCTTCCATAGTGGCTATATCAATTTACATTCCAGCCAATAGTGCAAGAGGGTTTCTTTTTCTCCACATTCTTTCCAGAATTTACTGCTTGTACATTTTTTTTTGATGGTGGACATTCTGACTAGTGTGAGGTAATATCTCATTGAGGTTTGGTTTGCATTTCTCTAGCAGTAATTATGGTTTTTCCAGTGGACATGTATGAATGTAAGAGTTGGACTGTGTAGAAAGCTGAGCGCCAAAGAATTGATGCTTTTGAACTGTGGTGTTGGAGAAGACTCTTGAGAGTCTCTTGGACTGCAAGGAGATCCAACCAGTCCATTCTAAAGGAGATCAGCCCTGGGTGTTCTTTGGAAGGAATGATGCTAAAGCTGGAACTCCAGTACTTTGGCCACCTCATGTGAAGAGTTGACTCATTGGAGAAGAATCTGATGCTGGGAGGGATTGGGGGAAGGGGGAAAAGGGGACGACAGAGGATGAGATGGCTGGATGGCATCACTGACTCGATGGACATGAGTTTAAGTGAACTCCAGGAGTTGGTGATGGACAGGGAGGCCTGGCGTGCTGTGATTCATGGGGTCGCAAAGAGTCGGACATGACTGACTGAACTGAAGTGAACTGAACTGAGCAGTAACAATGAGCGATGTTGAACATCTTATGGGTTTCTTAGCCATCTGCTTCTCTTCTTTGAAGAAATGTCTGTTTAGGTCTTCTGCCCAGTTTTTGATTGGGCTTTTTTGTTTTATTGGTATTGAGTTGCATCAGCTACTTGTATATTTTGGAAATTAATCCTTTGTCAGTCTTTTCATTTGCTATTGTTTTTTTCCTATTCTGAGGGTTGTCTTTTCCCTTAGTTTATAGTTTTCTTTGCTGTGCAAAAGCTTTTAAGTTTAATTATGTCCCACTTGCTTTTATGCCCATTATTCTAAGAGGCAGGTCATAGAGGATCTTGCTGTGATATATGTCCTGTGTTCTGTCTATGTTTTCCTCTAAGAGTTATAGTTTCTGTAATATATAGGACTTCCGTAAGACCTATATATATAGGTCTTAAAATTAGGTCTTTAATCCATTTTGAGTTTATTTTTGTGTATGGTGTTAGGAAGTGTTCTAATTTCATTCTTTTACAGTTTTCCCAGCACCACTTATTGAAGAGACAATCTTTGCCCCATTGTATTTCCTTGTCTCCTTTTTCAAAGATAAGGTGCCCATAGATGGAGAGGTTTATCTTTGGGCTTTCTATTTTGTTCCATTTGTCTATATTTCTGTTTTTGTGCCAGTACCATACCATCCTGATGACTGTGGCATTGTAGTATAGTCTGAAATCAGGAAAGTTGATTCCTCTATTTCCATTTTTCTTTCTCAAGATTGCTTTGATTATTTGTCATCTTTAGTGTTTCTATATGAATTGTGAAATTTTTCTTTCTAGTTCTGTGAAAAATGCCATTGGTAATTTATAAGAATCACATTGAATCGTAAGTTGAATTTGGTTGTGCAGTCATTTTCACAATATTGATTCTTCTACTCCAGGAACACAATATATCTCTCCATCTGTCTATGTCATCTTTGATTTCTTTCATCAGTGTCTTACTGTTTTCTGTATATGGCTCTTTTGTCTCATTAGCTTGATACTTTATTCTATTCCTTGGAAAGGTAAATGGCATTGATTCCTTAATTTCTGTTTCTGATTTTCTGTTGTTAGTGTATAGGAATGCAAGTGATTTCTCTGTGTTAATTTTATATCCTGCAGCTTTACTATAGTCATTGATTAGCTCTAGTAATTTTCTGGTATATTTAGGGTTTTCTATGTATAATATCATGTTATGTGCAAAGAGTGAGAGTTTTGCTTCTTCTTTTCCAACCTGGATTCCTTTTATTTATATTTCTTCTGTTATTGATGTAGTTAGGACTTCCAAAATCATGTCGAATTATAGTGGTGAGAGTGGACACTCTTGTCTTATTCCTGAACTTGGAGAGAATGCTTTCAATTTTTCACCATTGAGCATAATATTTGCTGTGGATTTATCATATGGTCTTTATTATTTTGAGGTAGATTCCTTCTTTGCCCATTTTTGAAGAGTTTTATCATAAATGGGTGCTGAATTTTGTCCAAAGCTTTTTCTGCATCTATTGAGATTATCATATGGTTTTTATCTTTCAATTTGTTAATATGGCATATTTCATTGATTGTGTATATTGAAGAATCCTTGCATCCTTCAAATAAACCTGACTTGATCATGGTGTATAACCTTTTTAATGTGTTGTTGAATTCTGTTTGCTAGAACTTTGTTGAGGGTTTTTGCATCTGTGTTCATCAGTGATATTGGCCTGTAATTTTCTTTTTCTGTGATGTCTCTGTCTGGCTTTCATATCAGGGTGATGGTGGCCTTGTAGAATAAGCTTGCAAGTGTTGCTTCCTTTGTAATTTTTTGAAAGAGTTCCAGATGGATAGGCATTAGCTTTTCTCTGAATTGTTTGATAGAATTCACCTGTGAAGCCATCTGGCCCTGGGCTTTTGTTTTCTGGGAGATTTTGATCACAGCTCCTATTTCAGTGCTTGTGATCGGCTTGTTCATAATTTCTTTCTCTCGCTGGTTCAGTCTTGGGAGGCTGAACTGTCCTAAGAATCTCTCCATTTCTTCCAGGTTGTTCATTTTATTGGCATATTCATTTTGTTTCTGTGTTGCCTGTTGTGACCTCTCCTTTTTCATTTCTAATTTTATTGATTTGATTCTTCTCCCTTTTATCTTGATGAGTCTGGCTAATGGTTTGTCAATTTATATTATCTTCTCAAGGAAACAGCTTTTAGTTTTATTAATCTTTACTATTATTTCCTTCATTTATTTTTCATTTATTTCTGCTCTGATATGTATGCTTTCCTTCTACAACTTTGGTTTTTTTCTTTTTCCAGTTGTTTTATATGTAAAGTTTGTTGTTGTTGTTCAGTCACTCAGTTGTGTCCAACTCTTTGCAATCCCATGGTCTGTAGCCCTCCAGGCTCCTCTGTTCATGGGATTCTCCAGGCAAGAATACTGGAGTGCATTGCTATTTTCTTCCCCAGGGGATCTTACCAACCCAGGAATCAAACCCTGGTCTCCTGCATTGCAGGCAGATTCTTTACCAACTGAGCTACGAGGGAAGCCCTGAATGTTTCTCTTGTTTCTTGAGGTAGGATTGTATTGCTAAAAAATTCCATCTTAGAACTGTTTTTGCTGCATACCATAGGTTTAGGGTTGTTATACTTTCATTGTCATTTTTTTCTAGGAATTTTTTAAATTTCCCTTTTGATTTCTTCAGTAACCTGTTTTTTATTTACAAAGGTATTGTTTAATCTCCATATGCTGGTGATTTTTACAGTTTTTTTCCCCCTGTAATTGATATCTAGTCTCATAGTGTTGCAGTCAGAAAAGATGGTTGATATGATTTCAATTTTCTTAAATTTACTGAGACTTGAAATGTGACCAAGATGTGGTCTATCCTTAAGAATATTCCATGTGCACTTAGAAACAAAGTGTATTCTTCTGTCTTTGGATAAAATTTCCTAAAAATATCAATTAGATCAGTCTGGTCTAGTGTGTCATTTAACGCTTGTGTTTCTTTATCAGCTTTCTGTTTTGATTCTCTGCCTATTGGTGTAAGTGGAATGCTAAAGTCCCCTACTCTTATTGTGTTACTGTCAACTTCCCCTTTTATGTTTGTTATTGTTTACCTTATGTATTGCTCCTATGTTGGGTGCATAAATATTTACAAGCATTAGGTCTTCTTCTTAGATTGATCCCTTGATCATTATGTAGTGTCCTTCTTAATCTCTTGTAATCTCTTAATCTCAATTCTTTATTTTAAGGTCTATTTTGTCTGATATGAGAATGGTTATGCTGGCTTTCTTTTGATATCCATTTACATGGAACATATTTTTCCATCCTTTCACTTTCAGTCTGTATGTGTCTTTAGGTCTAAAGTGGGTCTCTTGTAGCCAGTAAGAGACTTGTTTTTGTCTCCATTTAGCCAGACTATGTGTTTTGATTTGAGCATTTAATCTATTTACATTTAAAGTAATTACTGATGTGTATTGTCCTATTGGCATTTTTTAATGGTTTGGGTTTGTTTTGTAGGTAATTTCCTTGTGTGTTTCCTGCCTATAGAAGTTCCTTTAACATTTGTTTTAAAGCTGGTTTGGTGGTGCTAAATTCTGTTAACTTTTGCTTGTCTGTAAAGCTTTTGATTTCTCCATCGATTTTGAATGAGGTCCTTGCCAAGTAGAGTAATTTTGGTTGTAATTTTTTTTTTTTTTTCCTTTTAGTACTTTAACTATACCTGTCATTCCCTTCTGTCCTGCAGAGTTTCTGGTGAAAGATCAGTTGTTAATCATATGGAGTTTCCTTTGTACGTTATTTGTTGCTTTTCCCTTGCTGCTTGTAATAGTCTTTCTCTGTGTTTAATCTTTGTTAGTTTGATTAGTATGTGTCTTGGTATATTTCTCCTTGGGTTTATCCTGTATGGGACTCTCTGCACTTCTTGGACTTGGTTGTCAATTTCCTTTCCCATGTAAGGGAAATTTTTGACTATAATCTCTTCAAAAATTCTGAGACACTTTCTTTTTTCTCTTCTTCTTCTGGGACCCCTATAAATTTGAATGTTGAGGCATTTAATATTGTCTCAGAGGTCTCTGAGATTACTCTCAATTCTTTTCTTTCGTTTTCCTTTATTATGCTCTTCAGTAGCTATTCCCACCATTCTATCTTCCAGCTCCTTGGAAGAAAAGCTATGACAAATCTAGACAGCATATTAAAAAACAGAGACATTATTTTGCTGACAAATGTCCATATGGTCAAAGCTATGGTTTTTCCATTATATATGGATATGAGAGTTGGACCATAAAGAAGGCTGAACACTGAAAAATTGATGCTTTAGAGCTGTGGTGTTAGAGAAGACTCTTGAGAGTCCCTTGGATAGTAAGGAGATCAAATCAGTCAATCCTAAGGAAATCAATCCTGAGTACTCATTAGAAGGACTGATGCTGAAGCTATAACTCCAATATTTGGCCACCTGATGTGATGAGCTGATTAATTAGAAAAGACCCTGATTCTGGGAAAGATTGAAGGCAGGAAGAGAAGAGGATGAAGAGGATGAGATGGTTGGGTAGTGTCACCAAATCCATGGACATGAGTTTGAGCAAGCTTCAGAAGACGGTGAAGGACACAGAAGCCTGGCATACTACAGTCCATGAGGTCACAAAGAGTTGGACATGAATGAGCAATGGAACAACAACAACAACAGCAACAGCAATCTTCAAGTTTACTTATCTGTTCTTCTACCTCATTCTATCATTAATTCTTCTAGAGTATTTTTAATTCCATTAATTGTATTGGTCATCTCTATTTGCTTATTCTTGTTATTTCTAGGTCATTGTTAAATCTGTAAAGTGATTCTTGCATTTTCTCCATTCTATTTTTGAGGTTTTGAATCATCTTTACTATCAACACTCTGAATCTCTGAATTTTTTTTTCAGGTAGTTTGTCTATTTTGTCTTCATTTGTTTGGTCTTGTGAATTTGTATCTTGTTCCTTTGTTTATACAGGTTTTCTCTCTTTTCACTTTTTTCTAACTTACTGTATTTCAGGTCTCCTTTTCCCAGATATTAGAGTTTTACTACTTCTTCCTTTCATTTTGTGCCCTTGGTGGGTAAATTTGGTCTCATAGTTGGTATAGGCTTCGTGTTGTGAGTGAATTGTGCCTATGTTTCTGTGGGAGGATGTGAGGTTTTCTTCTTTTTTCCTCCAATGGGCAGGGCTGTGTGAGGTGGTATTTTGTGGTGTCCATTGGGAATCCTGCCTGCTGATGATTGGATTTGTCTTGCTTGTAGTTTGAATGAAGCATCCTAGACTGCATGCTGCTGGCAGTCAGGAGATGCTGGGTCTTGTATACAGGTGGAGGTGTTCATGGGAGTTCTCAGTAATTGATAATCCTTGGGGAGTTTTCTTGATTCATCACTCCCCCTCCAAAGTTTCAGCACTGATCTCTGACTGGTGAATTGAGATTTCACAAATTATGTCTTATGGCATTAAAGGGAACTGAAACAAACACATTTAAAAAACAAAACAAAACAAGAAACCTAAGACAAACCCCAGACAAATGTTAAATACAAACCAGACAAACTAGCACAAGAAATTGGAAAGGAGCAGTCAGGTTGGCAAAGCACAAGGAAAGTGAAGACAGGAAAGAAACAAGAAAAGAAAGTGTCTGAGGTAGTAGTGATCCATTGTGCTGAATGTTAATAAATGGACAAGTTCGTTCAGAGCTGGGATGGGCTTATTGGATTTGGCAGATGACAGTTTATATGTCCCTTTGATCTAAGCAGTATCTGTAGAGAGGTTAGAACAGAAATTAAGCTCAAGTGCTCTGTAACTAGAGCTGGATTCTGTGCTATGGTCTCATTCCTCTGGATAAATTTAATGTTTGACACACTCCGACATAAATCACAGCAGGATTCTCTATGACCCACCTCCCAGCATATTGGAAATAAAAGCAAAAATAAACAAATGGGACCTAACTAAATTTAAAAGCTTCTGCACAACAAAGGAAACTATAAGCAAGGTGAAAAGACAGCCTTCAGAATGGGAGAAAATAATGGCAAATGAAGCAACTGACAAAGAACTAATCTCAAAAATATACAAGTAACTCCTGCAGCTCAATTCCAGAAAAATAAATGACCCAATCAAAAAATGGGCCAAAGAACTAAACAGAAATTTCGCCAAAGAAGACATACAGATAGCTAACAAACACATGAAAAGATGCTCAACATCACTCATTATCAGAGAAATGCAAATCAAAACCACAATGAGGTACCATTTCACACGAGTCAGAATGGCTGCGATCCAAAAGTCTACAAGCAATAAATGCTGGAGAGGGTGTGGAGAAAAGGGAACCCTCTTAGACTGTTGGTGGGAATGCAAACTAGTACAGCCCCTATGGAGAACAGTGTGGAGATTCCTTAAAAAACTGGAAATAGAACTGCCTTATGACTCAGCAATCCCACTACTGGGCATACACACCAAGGAAACCAGAATTGAAAGAGACACATGTACCCCAATGTTCATCGCAGCACTGTTTATAATAGCCAGGACATGGAAGCAACCTAGATGTCCATCAGCAGATGAATGGATAAGAAAGCTGTGATACATATACACAACGGAGTATTAGCCATTAAAAAGAATGCATTTGAATCAGTTCTAATGAGGTGGATGAAACTGGAGCCTATTATACAGGGTGAAGTAAGCCAGAAAGAAAATACAGTATACTAATGCATATATATGGAATTTAGTAAGATGGTGATGATAACCCTGTATGTGAGACAGCAAAAGAGACACAGATGTATAAAACAGTCTTTTGGACTCTGTGGGAGAGGGAGAGGGAGAGGGAGAGGGTGGGATGATTTGGGAGAATGGCATTGAAACATGTATAATATCATATATGAAATGAATCGCCAGTCCAGGTTTGATGCATGATTCAGGATGCTTGGGGCTGATGCACTGGGATGACCCAGAGGGATGGTATGGGGAGGGAGGTGGGACGGGTGTTCAGGATGGGGAACACGTGTATACCTGTGACAGATTCATGTTGATGTATGGCAAAACCAATACAATATTGTAAAGTAATTAGCCTCCAGTTAAAATAAATTTGTATTTTAAAAATTTGAGCTAAAAGAGACCAGTACTCCCAATGTCCCAATTTAGCCCTCCCCTCTTCACATCCCCTGATGATCATAAGTTCATTTTATACTTTTGTGACTCTACTTTTGTTTTGTAACTAAGTTAATTTGCACTCATTTTAAATTAAAAACTTTTTTTTTCTATTTGTACTCTCTAAATTTTTTATTTCAATTCCATATGTAAGTGGTATATGATGTTTGTCTTTCTGGGATTGACATATACACACCACTATATAGAAAATAGATAACTAATAGAACCTGCTGTGTAGCATATGGAATTCTGCTCAATACTCTGTAATGGCCTATATGAGAAAAGAATCTAAAGAAATATATATGTATATAACACACACACACACACACACACATATATATATATATATAAACTGATTCACTTTGCTGTATACCTGAAACTAATATAACATTGTAAATCAACTATATACTCCAAATATTTTTAAGATGATAAAATAATAAATTTTTTGAAAAGAAAGAGAATAGTATACCTTGGTGATTAGAAAGAGAATGTTGAGGAGAAACCAACTTGCCCTAGGCCAAAGTGTCTTTCTGTGTCCCATTGGAGGAAGGTGATGATATAACTGCCATTATTATGGAATTCATAAAACAATGAATTTTGGTTGTTCATTGTCTCCACATACAGCCAGGGGGTATTGCTATTAAGCAGAGATCACCAGTTGAGCCCAGGTTCTGGTTATTTTATTAGGCAATGGAAGCCTTAGAGAGCAGGCTAAGCTCTGTTAGTGCAAGCTCAGGTTTTACTGGGACCAGGGTAATAAGCTAAAATCCAATATTGGCTCATAACTAATAACATCTCCAAAAATGTAACTGTTTACAAGCTTACTAGTATTGTTCTTTCAAAATTATATAAATTTCAAAATCCCATGCCCATTTTGTCCATCATTACCTGTTATTCCTGGCACTGTATCTGTTCTCCACTTTTCACTGCAATTTTGGGTCTGAGAATCTGCGAACTACATTATCCTGTTTCCTTTGTCTTATCAGCAAATGAAAGTCCCAAGTATACTGTCAGAGGTGGGGAGGAGAGAAGAAGGGTTTATTTCTTCTTCTCTGTTTTAGGAATATTTATGGAAATGGGTTGTAGTCCTTCACCAATTCCAGCCTAGGCCATGGGATCTCCTCCTTCATTCCAGTAGCCATGGCTTAGTCCCGCTTGTATCACAGGAAACATCACATCCTCTTTTGTTTCCATAAACCTAAGAGTCATAAGCAACTTCCCTACATTACTAATATCTGAGTTGCATCTCCATTCCCTTTTTCTCTCTCATGGTTTTTAATATCCATGTCACAAATTTCCTGTACCACATCTATTTGAAATACATAATTGATCTCTGATTTCCCGACTTGATTCTGACAATATACCTGATGGACAGGGGCCTTTTCAGCAGTGTAGGTCTAAGTATAGATGATACTACCAGCAGATTGCTAAACAGCTTCTCAGCGTCAATTTTAAATGGGTAAATAAAAGGTACTCTTTACGCAGAAAGTAGAGAGCACAATTCATTGCCTAGAAAACGGGTCAGCAGAACAACACTCAAGAAATTTTTGATTTAGGTCTCTGACCCAGTCATGTTGTTCTACAAGTCCATAGATTTGTCCAAGGTCTTATGAACCATTGTCATTCCCAAACAACTGTAAAAAGTACCCATCTAAATCCTGATGACTGTGTATACCACAGTTCCCTACTGACAAGGCTACTCCCAGGTTGGAACTGTAAGGAGGGAAAGTGACTGAAGAAGTGTGTCTTCCCTTAGAATTCAGACATACGCACTATTTAGCAACACCCAGGACTTGACACTTCTCTGTGGGAGGAAAGCAGGTGGGGAATTCACACCTTGCATTATCTTCTTCTGAGTTTGGCCTCATGAATTTCCTTTCTTTCTTAAAGAAAGACTTCCTCAATCTGTTCCATTGATGTTATCTATCCTGAACAAATAAAATCCCATGTAGGACCAAACTCATTTGACTGGAATGCTCAAAATCATTAATAATTAGAGATATAAAATTAAAACAATACAGTATGACTTTAAGCATTAGAACATTTAAACTATAGAACTGGAAAACATTAGAAAGTTTGATAATGTTGTATTAGTGGGATGTGGGGATATGACAACTATCATATGTGGCTACAAAAAGCAGTGTGGGAGTAACTACTAAAATTAAGTAGACGTGTACTTAACAACCCACTCTCTCCATGCTAAAAAATGCTAACCAGCATCTGAGCCTTCAGCAAGTTGCAACAGAAATTTAAAAGATCATAGATCACCATAACAAATATAATAATAATAATAAAATAATAGTGAAAAGTTTGAAATATTGTGAGAATTACCAGACACGGCACAGAGACACAAAGTGAGAAAATGTTTGTTGGAAAAAAATGGCACCAATAAACGTGCTCAGTGTAGGGTTGCCACAGACTTTCAACCTGTTAAAAATGCAATATCTGCAAAGCACAATAAAGCAAAGTACAGTCAAATGAGGTCTGTCTGTACAAAATTATTTGTATCAAGGCAACATAAGTTATAGATAATCCCCAAAACAATGATTTTACATAATAAAAAATAATTTTTTCCTCATACAAAGAACACTTATCTGCAAGGAGTGTGTTGTATTCCACATGGTCATTCGGAGACCTAGGTTGACAAAGGAAATCAATATTCACCAACACATGGGTACAGAAGACTCACATACTTTTGTTGGAAAGACCTAGAAGTAGCATACTTCAGCCTATTTTCTCTTGGCCAAATATAAAGAGAAGGCAACACTTAACTCCAAGGAAAGCTGGGAAAGGTAGCGGTACATACGCTTCACATTTAAATAACAATCTGGCTGATTAAAAATTATAATTCAAAGTTGATTTATTTAAATACTTCAAAAATATTGCTTAAAACTATCTTGTCATCAAAGCTACTGTTAGGAAGTCTAAACTAGATTTGATTTTTATTTCTTTATAGGAAGGTTTTAGAACTTACTAATGTCCTTATATTTCATTAAAAATTCCATTTTTATTTTTTATGTATTCCTATTTTCCATATGTTGGTAGTTCTGCTTTTCTTCTACGTATCTGTTATCTTATATGTTATTAGCTTATGTGTTATTTCCCTTTTCCTTTTCATGCTAACCCTCAGGAAGAGTGCTTCAAGATAGTCTACAAGTGCATTAATTCATTTCTCTAATATTTTATCCTATTATTCATCTTAAACTATTATAACTTATTTTTCAGAATTAGTATATTTCTACTTTTTTCTATTTATTTCCTCCAACTAAGTATTACTAATATTCATCATTTTAAGGGCATTTATCATGATTGTTTGGAGAAGGCAATGGCACCCCACTCCAGTACTCTTGCCTGGAAAACCCCATGGATAGAGGAGCCTGGTAGGCTGCAGTCCATGTGGTCGCTAAGAGTCTGACATGACTAAGTGACTTCACTTCCACTTTTCACTTTCATGCATTGGAGAAGGAAATGGCAACCCACTCCAGTGTTTTTGCCTAGAGAATCTCAGGGACAAGGGAGCCTGATGGGCTACCGTCTATGGGGTCACACAGAGTCGGACACGACTGAAGTGACTTAGCAGCAGCAGCAGCATCATGATTGTTTAAAATTTTTATTTTAATAACTGCTTCATGTGATAGCCTTTGTTGATTTTGCTTTCTCTGTTGAAAATATTGTTTTTCTAAGAGTCTAGTCATGTTGACTTTTAAGTTCATGTTCTCTTAGAACATCCTCCTGCTCTGACTTTTAATATGTGTTGGGGAAAATCCAAAGTCCTGTAAGTACCTGTCATCTCTGTGAATTTAAGGAAAGGGCAGGAAGGGACACCAGTGAACACAGCTCCAGGCACTACAAAGTCACGAGGTAGCCCACTAGGTTCTGAAGGATTCACCTTTACAAAAAAAAAAAAAAAAAGACCTTAGATAGAAGTAGCCTGAAAAGTGAAAGTGTTACTCATTCAATCCTGTCTGACTGTTTTTGACCCTTTGGCTCCTCTGTCCATGGAATTATTCAGGCAAGAATACTGGAGTGGGTTGCCATTCCCTTCTCCAGGGGATCTTCCCGACCCAGGGACCGAACCAAGGTCTCCCAAATTGTAGGCAGATTCTTTGCTGTCTTAACCACCAGGCAAGACTTTCTTCAGGGTGATGTGATCCCTGTTGCCTGGAGCAGAGAAGACAAATAATGAATGCCTGAGGGTACTAGCCTGTCCATCCCATTTATACCAGCTCCTCACTCCAGTGGATTTTGTACTACCTTTGAATTTTGTCTGATATTCATCTGTTTCCTCCAGACCAAGTAGTCTAGGCTTGAGGGAATTTTTGTGGTGATGCTGCTGCTGCTGCTGCTAAGTCGCTTCAGCCGTGTCCGACTCTGTGCGACCCCATAGACTGCAGCCCACCAGGCTCCCCTGTCCCTGGGAGTCTCCAGGCAAGAACACTGGAGTGGGTTGCCATCTTCTCCTCCAATGCATGCATGCATGCTAGGTCGCTTCAGTCATGTCTGACTCTGTGCGACCCCACAGACAGCAGCCCACCAGGCCCCTCTGTCCTGGTGATTCTCCAGGCAAGAACACTGGAGTGGATTGCCATTTCCCTCTCCATTGTGGTGATGAGGCAGGCAATGATGGTCTATGGCAATGTTGAGAGAAGAATAAAACATAATACATCGCCAACACAGTCTCTCAGAGATGTGCCTAAATTCTCTTAGCCAGAGACAGATGCTGCCTGCAGCAACATTCCTTTTTATTCTTTCTGAGATGTTTTCAGTCTGTCTGGAGCTCTCACAGGTTTTCGTGTTATGTTTTTAGATCCTTGATTCCTTCTATTTTCTATAGTTTCTCCAGGACTGATTCAAGGGAAGGAGTAAGAAAAAAAAAACCTAAATCTGATATGGTAAAATTTTTGAATTTTAATGTAACCAAATTCTTTGTTCTTTTAATTTTAAATTCTTCCATACATTTTTTCCCCTGACAGAGCATATTAATAATCCTTTCAGGCACTGGTTCTCAGAATGAGAATAGGGTAGAGGACCCACCTAGGGGCTCACATGGATCTGTGTGTTTGTGTGTGTGTGTGTAAAAGGTCATGTTTAATTCTTCTATTTTGATTAGGTTGCATTCTATCTACTTCATGAGAAAATTTGGTAATCATTAGTATTGAAAGTTCTTCCCTATCCCAGGGTTTGAGTTAAATTCAATATAGCCAAACTGAGTTATACAGAATGAGTACACAGATACCAAGAAAGTAACAAAGGTAATTTTTTAAAAATTACATGAAACAAAAAATAATAAAATCATTAAGAGTATTCCATATGAAGATTAAAAGATGACAATGTTAAAACATTTTGAGATTACTCCCACATGCCTAGCCTATTTTAGTCACTCTGAACATGTGTCAGGTGGAAGGGAGTAGAGATGAAGAGAATAGAGATTCCTTTTCTCAAAGTATGTATCATCTAGGTTGGAGGAGACATGCATATGGAATGAACACAATAAGTAAGCAGTGTATAATTACCTGCCAAAGAGTGGTGTGTAGTTCCACAAGGGCCAGAGAACTTGGCAACAGGAGAAAATTGAGGGATTCTGTATAGTTAAAGGAAGATCCTAAACAGATTTTGGCATGGATTTGACAAATGTGGAGAGAGGGCAAAATGTTTTAGTCAATGTATTTGTGTGTCTGTTGAAGATGCAAAGATTAAGATTTTTAAATAATGCATAACCTTATAAAGTAACTAGAAATATTTGGCACTTAGGTCTTCCCCAGAGGCTCAGAGGTAAAGAATCCACCTGCAATGCAGGGATCTCTGGGTCAGGAAGTTCCCCTGGAGAAGGAAATGGCAACCCACTCCAGTATTCTTGCCTGGGAAACCCCATGGACAGAGGAAACTGGTGGACTATATATTGCAGTTAGCAATAAAATGAATTGGGGTTATATATGAAGAAAATACGGAGAAGGCAATGGCAACCCACTCCAGTACTCTTGCGTGGAAAATCCCATGGACGGAGGAGCCTGGTAGGCTGCAGTCTGTGGGGTCGTGAAGAGTTGGACACAACTGAACGACTTCACTTTAACTTTTCACTTTCATTCACTGGAAAAGGAAATGGCAACCCACTCCAGTGTTCTTGCCTGGAGAATCCCAGAGACAGGGGAGCCTGGTGGGCTGCCGTCTATGGGGTCGCACAGAGTCAGACAGGACTGAAGTGACTTAGCAGCAGCATGAAGAAAAAAAGCAGCAGTGATCACTGTGTTACTGTTGTTGTTTAGTCACTAAGTCATGTCTGACTCTTTGAAACCTGCCTGGCTCTTCTGTACAGGAATCAAACCTGTGTGTCCTGCATTGCAGGTGGATTCTTTACTGCTGAGCTATGTGGGAAGCCCAGTGATTATTTTACCAAAACAGAGATTATGATGAGAAAATATTGTTTGGTAAGGAATGATTTCATTCATTCAAATAAAATGATGCCTTTTAAACTGTGATTTGTAAATTGCTATGGATCTTCAAAAGCTGAAATTTCAGTTTTTAAAAGTCACATATACACAATGGAGTATTACTCAGCCATTAAAAAGAATGCATTTGAGTCAGTTCTAATGAGGTGGGTGAAACTGAAGCCTATTATACAGAGTGGAGTAAGCCAGAAAGAAAAACTCCAATACAGTATACTAATGCATATATATGGAATTTAGAAAGATGGTAACAATAACCCTGTATACAAGACAGCAAAAGAGACACTGATGTATAGAACAGTCTTTTGGACTCTGTGGGAGATGGAGAGGGTGGGATGATTTGGGAGAATGGTATTGAAACATGTATAGTATCATATATGAAACGAGTCGCCAGTCCAGGTTTGATGCACGATACTGGATGCTTGGGGCTGGTGTGCTGGGACGACCCAGAGGGATGGTATGGGGAGGGAGGGGGGAGGAGGGTTCAGGGTGGGGAACACACGTATACCTGTGGCAGATTCATTTTGATATATGGCAAAACCAATACAATATTGTAAAGTTAAAAAATAAAATGAAATTAGAAAAAAATTTCAAAATATACAGACTATAATGAAATAGAAAAAAAAAGTCACAAAACATAATTTAAAAATTAACTTTTAAAAATTTTAATAAATAAGACAACACACTCATGTAAATGCATAATATTTACATTTAAGCTCAATGAGACCACTAATGGCATTAACCTGGGCTTCAATGCCAATTCACTCCTTGTTCATACTTCAGAATGAATCTGCATTTTCCCACTATGAGTTCATATTTGGAATTCTAATATTGCTGAGACACTGTTGCTTCTCAATGATATTTTCCAAATTTAAGCCTGCTGAGATGTGCATACTGTCCATCTACACTGTGCATGCAAAACCAAGCCACAGAAATATAACTCAACTGTGACCTGTAACTCTTTCTGTATGCATGTGTGCACATAAACAAAATGGCCCATTTGTTGCCTTTAAGGCTTTCATAAGTATCTGCTATTCTATTAGCTTTAATGTGATATTGGGTTTGCATTTAAGACATATAAAGGAATCTGTGTGTGTGTGTGTGTGTGTGTGTGTGTGTGTGTGTTTAATGAAGTTATTGGTTTAGAAAACATGAAACCCAAAGTTTTTGTGGAAAGCATTTACAGACAACTGGGAATGTGGGAAAAAGAAATTCTGTTGGTAATTTAAAGACTGGTAGTAGATTTGAAAATAACTCAGAGTTGAAATCACGAGAGTGAATGAGATCTCTGGAGGAGATCTTGTTTAGGGTTTTCCAAGGATACAGAGTGTGAGAAGGAAAAAAGAGGCTAAAAGGCTAAAAGAGAAGGGAAATCATCAGGTTGGAGGTGTGCCAGTTCTTAAGCATATTAGATGATCAAGTGTTACTCTGAGAAACTTAAGAGTCTCAGCCTCAACTGAAGACTCTAAGAAAAATATCTAAACAATAAAAAGAAAATTCCTTGAGGAGCTGGTAAAGAAGAAATCTAAAATGTCTGGCAGGAGTAGAGGCCTACCCAAAGGAACTAAATGCACTAGATTGCTTCTGGGATAAAATGATGGTTCATAAGAAAGTTTAGCTAGTATAACATATTTTCTAATTGATGAGAGAGAGAGAAAGGGAGGAAGAAGAGAAGAGGAGAGAAGAAAGAAGAGATTCCATTTAATATTTGAGATTAAAACAAATTCTCATGATATATTTCAACTATGTATAGTATTGGATGGAAAAAGATGGGAAAAGAATAAGAGAGTGGTATTCTACTGAACATTAACAGTTAAAAGGAGAGAAAGGTGGGAGAGGAAAGTGAGGAATATGACTGGATAAAACTAAAGGGAGAATAAATGAAAGAAAAGGCAAAGGGTGGTTGAGCAAATAAGAAATTGATAACTGGAGTTCTTTTTACAGAGCATGATGGAAATGAAAAGAAGCAGGAGAAGCAAGAGTGGATGTTTTGGTTTCACAAAAACAAACATAGAAGGGGAAGAACTCCACTTAAATGAATCTGTTTCCATTTTCATGTAGAAATTACTTTTATTTCTACCCAAAAATGTTAGCAATACTTACAATCCATTAAGGGTTCCAGGCAACTCTTGTCAGAGTTTACATTTTTTTCATTCTCAATTTTTCTCTCTGATTGGAGGAAGTATTTTATCTTCTACCTTAATAAAGTGTGTAGAAAACTTGCAATTGAGTTCTGGCCTTTTTCCTGTAAAAGGCTAAGAAGTAATTGCACTGAGCTTTGGACAGAGTAAACACTCTTCTTTCTTTTTGTTTAATTTTAGAAGCTTATTGCTTTTTTCCATATTGTATAAAAAGTAGGCTTGCATGGCATATATATGTATATCAGTCAGTTCCGTTCAGTCGCTCAGTCGTGTCCGACTCTTTGTGACCCCATGAATCGCAGCACGCCAGGCCTCCCTGTCCATCACCAACTCCTGGAGTTCACTCAAACTGATGTCCATTGAGTCAGTGATGCCATCCAACTGTCTCATCCTCTGTCATCCCCTTCTCCTCCTGCCCCCAATCCCTTCCAGCATCAGGATCTTTTCCAATGAGTCAACTCTTTGCAAGAGGTGGCCAAAGTATTGGAGTATAGATTCTACTTAAACACACATACTTATTAATGTATAAAGAGAGAAAGAGAAAGAGAGTGCAATGGCAAAGAGTGTGTTTCTGTATGTTCATGTTTGTATGTAAATATACTATCTGGGGGACTCTGGTGATGGAAAGAACAGGATTTTTCATTCAAAAAAGCTTAATGTGACACGTTCTAAGGATGGCACACTTCACAGTAGTATCATAAATTGCTTCCAGTTAAGCCTTGGTCTAAATGAAGACTTAACATTGAGACTTTCCAAAAGAGAAAAATAAATGCAAAGAACTCTAGGGCCATAGTGACATTAAATTCTCTCAACTTTCCCTTAAAGCATATATACAAAAATAATCTCATCTTGGAGCTGGAAAAAAGTGAGTCAGGATGATGAATAGTCCTCTCAAGGATCTAACATAAATATGAAAACACACCCCAATCCCCCCCACCACCACTAAATTCCTGTTCTCTTGAACCCACTTGCAGGTTCAATGTAGCCCCAGCTGCTAGAGTCATTTCTCATTTAGGCCAAAGAAATTTATCTAGTGCCATGATCTGGGACTAAACACACTTGGATTAATTTGGTACTTACTTTGTGTGCTAATTACGATGACATTTTCAGAACTAAACCTCCCAGAATCTTCAGGAACCTACCTGCCTGTCTTTGGGTGCACTCAAAGACTGAAGCTTTTGCCTTGAATCCCAGCCCACTGTCTGGGTTCTCTGCTTCCTGCTGCCAGACCTCCTGACAGCAAGTTCTGTGTTAGCCTGCTGCCATGTCCTTTCGGACTCCTGGTGACTGCCTGCCTGCCTGGTGAAAGCCTTCTGCCTACACCCTAGGCCACCATAGCGTTGGTTTCAGGGCTTCAGGCCTAGAATCCAGGTCCCCATTCAGTTGTGCTATAGCTTTGCTTTAGTTGTGCTCTGCTTTCTCGTGGGTTCTACCCCATCCAGCACTACCTTTTCTGTTTACCCAGTATCTCCTTATCTTGATGGAAACTATAACTGAAACAAATAATCATTTTTTAAAAATTTTGCACTCAATTCTACTGATTCAGAATTTGGGATAATTAGAAATAAGGCTAGCCTAAATTTTAATATCAGTTTAGTTAAGGACAAAATCTGCTAAACAAAATAGCTATTGCTTCAGGTAGAATACTTACATTTTATGAAACAATGAACTTTCCAAACACACTGAAGCTGTTTTCAACTATTTACATAAATACTAATATGTTCCTTGGGAATCTCATGTACTCAACAAAACACTTCCTCTGAAAAATACTTTTCAAATAAAATACACTTATTTTGTTGATTAATAATAAGACTGCTTTAAAAAAAATTGCTTAAAGATATATTTTTATTGATTCTCTCCAATAGCCTGCTGTTTCTCTTCACTTAGTTAAAATTAACAAGAGCTTGTTGAAATAGTTCAAAACTGTTAATCATGTTAACATTTATAGATTTGTGAGTTTATAGAATCACATGTAATGAAAAATCCATAGGAATTAAAGCCTCAATTTGATATAACTGCCAGAGAGAAGTTTTTTTCTTTTTCTTTGCTCCTTGGGAAACTTGTAATACCTGAACAGTGTTAAAATCTGTTTGACTAAATTGCAAGGTTCAGAATATGGCCAATTTAAAATTCAGCTCTCTTTTTTTTTTTGTATTCTTCCTGGACATTATTTCCCTAGTTTTGAGACTTCTTATTAAGTGAATGGATGCAGAGAATGAAAGGAACCCAAGGAACCAGAAAGTGTGTGAATGAGGCAGCATTTCCCCTAATTGCGGTGACTCCATGTGTGTTGTAAGAGAGGACCCTCAGAGGGACTGTCTTGTGAAGGACCTGGAACTAGTTAGAGGGAAGGAACCAGCACACCTTGAGTTCATGCTTTGTGCCATGTGCTGCACAAATAGAGTATTTATTCAGGTATCTAGACTCAGCCTTGTACAACGAGGAAATAGTTTCAGTGCTGCTCTCAAAACTGCCCTTTAAACCAGCTCTGTTAGTTTTCTCATCTCTGACAGATAATCTTGCATAAATACCAGAGTTTTACGTCACTCATATCTCATTTTCCAGTATTAAACATCTGATGGCTATTGAAGTTTCAATCCGTCATCAGATCAAATCTTCTCACTTCCTGCTTTTAGATTCCCTGGGTGGGAGAAGGTAGATAAGCTTTTTTTCTAAAGTATTCTCCTAGGTTCTTCACTGCTCCCCCGCCCCAACTTCTACCATCAGGAGGCATGGAAAACTCATTTGCACACTGCCCTCTTAGAAAGGATATTTTATGCCCAAATCTGTCTATAAAGCATCCTGGACTGTAATTTCTCCTTATCAGTTCTATTAATGAGAGTAAGATGTCTCCTCTTAAGTTATATTGGAGTATATTCAATTTTTCTTTTTAAATAAGGTGCATTAAATTGACCAAGGTCACAACAAGTGCTCCTCCTAGAAACTGAAATCATATATTTGGAATTCAGAATCCAAGCTCTTCTTATTGCCCTATAAAGATTCTCAATGAGTATAAACACAAATAAATGTTAAAGTTTCACACTTTTAGCATTTCCTCTCACCCAAGTTTGAGTTATTAGATCAACACCTTTAGAATAAATAATACCATTGAGTCATAAGAAAAAAGTAATTTATAAATCAAGAAATACTTGTTTTGAAAGACTATAATAAATATTAAATAATAAAAGTGAAATAAATATACTCATATTATTTTCTCTATTTAAGGGCAATATTTTTTTAAATAAAAACTGTTTTGCTGAAGATCACATTATGAATTGAGGACTTTAAAGATTTGAATGTTTGGACATGTTGAGGGCAATCTAGTAATTCTCAAACAAAAATAAAAACTCGTGATATTCCCTGGAAGGAACATTATTTATGGAGTTGTTCTTACAGTAGTTCGGAGATGTTAGAACAGCACCACGTGCACATACTCATATTGGGAGAATATAAAGTATAGTTGGAAGGTAGGAAAAAAAGTTTGGACGTGGAGGTGGCTTAGTGGTTTGACTATTGCCAGTTCACACCCTGTTCATAAATACTCCAGGATTTTATTTCAGTTCCTTGCCTGACATAAAATGAGATACTATATTACCTGTAAGGGAGTTGTTGCAACTAAAAGTGAAGGGTGAGTAAATGCTTCTCAAAACCATTTCCTCTGGATTGGTTCAGATCAGAGAAAAGATATTCAAAATCTTAGGAAAACTAAGAAAATACTGAAAAATTCCACATTCAAAAATTACTATCCTTAAGTGTATGAAGGTTAAGCAAGTTGCTTTCTGGCCCCTCATTTCACCACTGTATTCCTTGATCTCACCTTTTTTGGCCCAACATTGAAAGATGTTTCAGAGACAAATAATAAGGGGTGAGGGTGAAGGTGATAGTGACCTATTAAGTTATCCTGACTTGTTTTAGAGTTTGGGGTGTGAGTAATGTCTCAAACAATGTGCTCACTTACCTATAGTCTTTACTTAGGTGTAATATTTATGTTAGAAGCGTTTCTTTACACCATCAATTTTCCCTTGGCTAGCAAAGAGGAAATCAATGGCTATGTGATTATCTATGACAATACTGTGTTGATGAAAATTCAATTAATTATCAAATTAAGAAGAAAAAAAGGGAATATTATGCAAGCTAAACTGATGATTAAAATCTAGGAGGCAGATTCTCAGAAAGCTCTGCTGCTGCTTGCTGCTGTTAAGTCACCTCAGTCGTGTCCGACTCTCTGCGACCCCAGAGACGGCAGCCCACCAGGCTCCCCCGTCCCTGGGACTCTCCAGGCAAGAACACTGGAGTGGGTTGCCATTTCCTTCTCCAAAGCATGAAAGTGAAAAGTGAAAGTGAAGTTGCTCAGTCGTGTCCTACTCTTCGCGACCCCATGGACTGCAGCCTACCAGGCTCCTCAGTCCATGGGATTTGCCAGCCAAGAGTACTGAGAACTAGTAAACTAGAAGCCTAAGGCATAAACAGATACATTTTGATACAAAAGATCAAACATCAAATATGATAGTTTATATAAACTTTACTAAGGATACATAGTCCAGGTAAACATATTCAAAGCAAATAGCAACTCACCATGACACCCTACAGAGCTGGGGAAGAACATTACTCTTTTAAGAAATTACATTTCATCAGAAGAAAGAAAAAAATTGATCTTTACAGCTGAGTCAGCACTCCCATCTATGAGGAGCTCTGGTTATCGTGTAAAGCAGATGCACACTGCACATTCGGGAGGGAGAAGGCCCAAACTAACACACACAGAGAATTTATGTTTAATTTTTTCTTGACCTGTTTTAAAACATAAATGTTATTTTATCAACTGGGTGATGAATTTAAACTAGTTTGTGGGGCTTCCGGAGCAGAAGGCAGTCTAATAAGAAGTACCAGAAAGGGGTACAGACACTACTGGGAGTGTGCATACTGTTTATGTCAACAATAGTGAGCCAATCATTGTTCCTTTAAAATAAACAGATTTTTGGCCACAAATTCTCTGAAGAGCACAGACTGATTACAGTTATTTTAGCTCCAGTAATAGTTCCCATTCCTGCTGTGGTAGGTTTCGTTGACAGGGTTGGGATGACCTGAGAAAAGTCATTCTGTTGAGGCAAGGTCCACTGTTTACAAGGCTGACGTCTCGGGTGCACTATATGATTGACATTTAAGAATAAGGAGGCGCTGATAAGGTGAACTCTACCTTCTGAAATGTTAAAAGGAATTACTATTACATTTTTCTGTCAGCATAATCAGATGGAGGAAGACAAGTCTAGCAACAAATTAACTCAAAATTGTAGCTGTGTTAGTCGGGGTTCTCCAAAGAAATAGAACCAATAAGATATAAAGGGAGATCTATTATGAGGAATTGGGGCATGTCGTCCTGGAGGCTGAGAAAGCCCATGATTCATAGTAGTATAGCTCAATCTGAGCCTGAAGGCCCAAGAACCAAGGAAGCCAATAGACTAGACTCCAGCCTAAGGGCAGGAGATGATGGGATGAGCCGTCCTGGCTCACCAGCAATGAGGCAGGAAAAAGGTGCAGATGTCTCCTTCCTCCACCTTTTTGTTTCATTCAGGCCCTTAGCAGATTGGATGATGCCCACTCACATTAGGGAGGGAAATTTACTTTACTGAGCTCACCATCTCAAGTGTAATCTCATGCAAAAACACCCTCACAGACCAAACCCAGAAATAAAATTTTACCAGATATCTGGGCATCCCTTGAGCCAGTCAAGTGATACATAAAATTAACTACCACATTACCTAAGAGATAAATGAGCAAAAGAGTTTGTTTTTCCTTAGGGAGTGAAAAAATAGCAGAATGTAAATAATAGAGCTTATTATTTTTCAGTTGCTAAGTTTTTTGCAACTCTTTGGGACCCTATGGATTATAGCACACCAGGTTTCCTTGTCCCTTACTATCTCCTGGAGTTTGGTCAAACTCATGCCCATTGAGTTGGTGATGCTATCTAACCATCTCATCCTCTATTGCCCTCTTCTCCTGCTGCCCTCAATCTTTCCCAGCATTAGAATCTTTTCCAATGAGCTGGTTCTTCGCATCAGGTGGCCAAAATATTGAAGCTTCAGCTTCAGCATCAGTCTTTCTAATGAATATTCAGGTTTGATTTCCTCTAGGATTGACTGGTTTGATTTCCTTGCTGTGCAAGGGACTCTCAAAAGTCTTTTCCAGCATCGTAATTTGAAAATATCAATTCCTAAGTGCTCAGCCTTCTTTATGGTCTAACTCTCACATCCATACATGACTACTGGAAAAGAGAAGCCACAAATAATGGAGAGTATATTGAAAAATCTGTATTCACTTAGCAGATGGTGTCAAACTATAATAATAATAAGCAAGAAGTGACCAAAGAAAAAGTATACTAAGGAATCAGAAAATCATGTTCTGTTGCCTTGGGCAGAAAAATGTCTATGTCTTCTGGAGTCAACTTGATCAGAGCCTTGAGAAGATACTTTTTATGTCAATAGCTATCAGTTTAAGGACCACTGACAGACTGGGCAGCCAGTGCTGCAGAGGGAATGGTGTATGTCTTCTTAATCAAGAAATGTGAATCTACAAGTATCTTGTGGTTTTGCTGTCATGTCAGTTGTTAACAGTACATCATAATGTTCTTTCCATCACAGATCGAGGACAGAGTTCTTGATGTCTTTCCCTGAAGATCAGCTTTTCAGGCTTCAGATAATGCGTTTGAACCTCTTGTCAACAAAGCTAACTATGAGCCTCCTGTATTATTTAATCAGATCTGTTTGCAATAGGTGGAATCAGATATTGGAAATGAAAGTCCCAAACATATGGAAAGGCTTGTTATTAACTTGGGAGGAGACAACTTGTGGGTCCTGAAAGGTGTTAGTCTTATTCTGGTCAAGTCTAGATGGTAACACTTTAGGACTTGAAATTTCAAGAAGTTCTGAGAGCTTTGTTTATATCATTTTAGGATTCCATTGGTACTTAATTTTTTGATGCTTTTGTATGAAAATGACCATGAAGTTTCTTAATAAGAGGTGAACATTTACAGAGTTATCTAAAAGCAATGCCAGCAAATTATGTGCCTATGTCAATGGAGACAGAACTGAATTTCCTGACCTCTATGATCCCCAAGAAAATAAAGTCAAATTATTTATTTATTTATTATTACTATTAATAGGACTATAGCTCTCTGGCCAGGAAAGCACTTGAGTCATTCTAAGAAAAAGTAAATAAAACTGGAAGAAAATTATAGTTCATTTGTTGGGGCACTTGCATAAAATCCATTTGGGGATGGTCAAAGGGGCTTCAAGACTTCCAGTTCAGCTCAGTCGCTCAGTCATGTCCAACTCTTTCTGACCCAGGCTTCACACTGAACTGCAGCACGCCAGACTTCCCTGTCTATTACCAACTCCCAGAGCTTGCTCAAACTCATGTCCATCGAGTTGGTGATGCTATCCAACCACCTCATCCTCATCTCATCCCAACCTCTCATCCTCCTTCTCTTCCTGCCTTCAATCTTTCCAGCATCAGGGTCTTTTCCATTGAGTCAGCTCTTCTCATCAGGTGGCCAAAGGTTTGGAGTTTCAGTACTTCCAATGAATATTCAGGACGCATTTAATTTAGGATTGGCTGGTTTGATCTCACTGCTGTGCAAGGGACTCTCAAGAGTCTTCTCTAACACCACAATTCAAAAGCATCAATTCTTCGGCACTCAGCTTTCTTTATGATCTAACTCTCACATCCATACATGACTACTGGAAAAACCATAGTCTTGACTAGATTTTACCTCCTTTTTATTTCCTACTTTTATAATTCTGTAAGGATCATGCCATTGGTAGGTAGGACATGTATTAGAGACATCCTCATAAGTTTGTTCCCTTATTAAAATCAGGCACCAGTGTTATTTTCAAATTGTTGACACTTTATCTCCACCTCTGAGAGTGATGTATAAAACATGGTTGCTTAACTCTACTTGAGACATTTTGACTCAAGAGATCTCTTGAGTGTTAAAGTTATCTCATGAATATACATTTTAATCTCTTTCATGTTTTTTTTTTTTTTTCCTGCATCATTGGTTTGTCTCTGACAGTCAACATAACCTCTGTAAGTGCCTTCAACATGCGTCTTCCTTAACTGTTTATGGGTACAATTACGCTGGTAAATGGTACCTGTTGATCAAAGTGGTCATTTGCTGTGTTTAGTTTTATTTGTTCAGAGGGAGAAGGCCCCTGATGGATGACAACTGGGTTTTAGCCAAGTTCTAGAGACATAAAACGGTGGAAGCACCACACAGAAATTCTCAGGTTGCCTGCTGGAAGTGAGACTATGCTTCCTCTAGGCTGAGCACCTGTTTCCTTTGAGGTTTCTTAATCTGCAAGATTAAAACTGGGTTAAAACTCAACATTCAAAAACTAAGATCATGGCATCTGGTCCCCTCACTTCATGGCAAATAGATGGGAGAAAATGAAAACAGTGACAGACTTTATTTTCTTGAACTCCAAAATCACTGCAGATGGTTATCAAAACCATGAAATTAAGACACTCACTCTTGGAAGAAAAGCTATGACAAAACTAGACAGTGTATTAAAAAGCAGAGACATCACTTTGCTGACAAAGGTATGTACAGTCAAAGTTAAGGTTTTTCCCAATAGTCATGTGAGAGTTGAACCATAAAGAAGTCTGAACACTGAAGAATTGATGGTTTCAAACTGTGGTGCTGGAGAAGACTCCCGAGAGTCTCTTGGACTGGAAAGAGAACAAACCACTCAATCCTAAAGGAAGTCAACCCTGAATATTCATTGGAAGGACTGTTGCTGAAGTTGAAGCTGAAGCTTTGGCCACCTGATGGGAAGAGACAACTCACTGAAAAAGACTCTGATGATGGGAAAGATTGAGGCAGGGGGAGAAGGGGGTGACAGAGGATGAGATGATTGGATGGCATCACCAACTCAATGGACATAAGGAAGGAGGGAAGCCTTGCGTGCTGCAGTCTATGGAATCACAAACAGTCAGACACGACTTTGCGACTGAACAACAACATTCTGTTCTGCAGAACAAGAACAAGAACTTAACAACAACATTCTTGTTCTGCAGAACAAGCTTTCTGTTTTTTAATACCTTTACATTTTTATGATTTTTTTTCTAATCAGAAAAAGTGTACTGCAAAGACAAATTATGAGTGCTCTCTTTAAAATGAACTTGCTGGTTTTAATTTCAGCCCAGTCTAAGGAATAAATAAAATAAAAATAAATAAAAGTCAAAGCCCAGTCATAAGGAATAAATCACATTTTCAAAACCACTGCTTGTGACAGATGTGTCTGTGATTCTATGTGATCCTACATTATGAAAGCATGTTAAATAAATAAAATTAAGGATTTTTAGGTGTCCTTTTCTCTGTTTTCATTGTGATCATAACTTGATTTGCCAAATAAGGAAAAAAAACATGTAATAGATAAAACTTGTGTTTATAAGCTCATGCATTTATCAAGTTGTTGTTATTCACTATGATTATTTCAAAAGAAAAAATTTCAGCTTTTGTCCCCATGCTTTTCTATTAATAAACTTATTTTCATCTAATCGCAGAAGTCTGTTTCTTCAAAGAATGAGTTTGTTTTGCTCATTGTTCATGAAGGCACCATCTCAATGGAGACCCATGCACAGGATGTTGAGGTTAGGAAGATAAGGCTCTTTTCCTTGAATGACCTTTCTCCATGTGATACTTTAAAGACATATTAAATTTTGTTTGCTCAAGCAGAATGTAAATTAATTTCTTTGAAAATCAAACTCTCTGAAAATAAATCAAAATGCCTATCTGGTGCCTTGATCTCAAAGCAGTCTGGTTAAATTTCTGATTTTTCATGAAAGTAAAGTATACAACATATGTGCATAACACACATACAATGTGACAGTGTAATTCAAGAGTAGTCAATTTTCCTCTGGTCATGGTTCAAGGGTTCAGAAAGTTCCTTTGTGAGGGTTGCTAATTTGAGATTATAACCTATGCCCTTAGCATGCCTTATTTTCTAGTTTTCTAAATTCTTGCTTTTTCATGACTTTATGTCTTTGTACATGCTACTTGCTGAAGCTGCAGGGAGAGGGTGAATTCCTCTCCCTGTGTATGTGCTTTGGAGTCATACAGATGTGGGTTCAAATGTTTTTATAGCTTATTAATTAAATGGTCCTAGGAAAGTTATTTATGCCCTATGAGCCTCCATGTCTTCATCCTAATTATGAGAATAGCAACACTGATTAGCTCACAGAATTTTGACACATTTATTGTGAAAGGTCTAGTAAGTATTCAGAACCATGTAGTCTTTCTGTTTTTCATTTTGCCTCAGTCCATTAGGGGTTGCTGGGCTGGTGCACTGGGATGATGCAGAGGGATGGTACGGGGAGGGAGGTGGGAGGGGGGTTCAGGATGGGGAAAACGTGTACACCTGTGGCAGATTCATGTTGATGTATGGCAAAACCAATACAATATTGTAAAGTAAAAAAAATATAATAATAAATAAATGATAAATGGTTAAAACAAACAAACAAACAAAAAGCACCATAGACTGAGTGGCTTACAGATGACAGAAATTTCAGTTCTGGAGTCTGGGAAATCTAAGTTCCAGGCACTGACAGATTCAGTATCTGGGTATCTAGTGAGAGCCTGTTTCCTGCTGTCTATGAAGCAGGTGTGTCCTTGCCTGGCAGAATGAGGGAGTGCCCTGGGGTCTCCTTCACAAGAATACTAATCCCTATTAGGCAGGCTCCACCCTGTTGACCTAATCACCACTGAAAGACCATCAGATTGGATGTTAAAATTTAAGATAATCTGTGTGGGCACACAAACATTCAGTTTCTAGACTCTCCCCCCAATGTATTTTTATAGAACATGTAGGCTTTAGATAATAAAAGGCAAGAGCATTGTCTCAGGCATTCAGAGAAGCAGGGCGTGGAAAAGCAAGACCAGTCCTTATCAGGGGCAGCGGAAAGGTCAGGGGGCTTCCTTGCCCTTTCCCACAGGTGCTTCCAAATTTCACCTGTCTGATTTTTAACTTAAGAGATGGGAACATTTATGCATTAGATCAGCTTGCTGCCTGGGGCCAGGATCAAAGATAGAGACACTCCCAGACTGGTCAGTACTTCCACTTCCACAGTAAATCATTAGGCATCTGCTCTGATTTTTTTCTTTTTTTTTCATTTAACAAACCTTCCTTTATGTTTGCTCAGCCTCACCTATTAAATTTCTTTCTTCTTCTTTCATATATGTTTACTTTCAGAGTAATGTAATTCAAAACCATAATGACACAAAGACATTTTAGGCAAATAAGAGGGCTTCCCAGGTGGCACCAGTAGTAAAGAACCTACCTGCCAATGCAGGATACATAAGAGATGTGGGTTTGATTCCTGGCTTTGGAAGATCCCTTTGAGGAAGTCATGGAAATCCACTCCAGTATTCTTGCCTGGAGATTCCCATGGACAGAGGGGCCTGGTAGTCAATGGTCCACAGGGTCACAAAGAGTCAGATGCAACCAACGGAAGCAATTTAGCAAACATGCACAGGCAAATAACAAGCAGAATCCACTTAATGTTCTTGGCATCTACTGCACACTGATCTCAATAAGAATTAAAAATATCTCAACTATTGCATGATAAAGGCAAATGATCTGGGGTGAAAGTTGCAGGTTGCTCTCATGAGACTTCTTACCACCTAGAACTTAAACTTTCCTTAATTTTACTCCAAATACTTTATCCAGGGGTGATGAAAGTATCAGGTTGGAAAACATGAATGGTTTAAACTACCTACTGAAGAACCTGAATAGACATACAGTGTGAATAGAGATAACGTGTGTGGATAGAGATACCCTTGAATTTCATCATAAGAAAGAAGCAATATTAAAGAGTGTCATCATTAAGTTGATTATCTAAGGGGGAGAAATAACCAATATTTATTTTGCTATGACAGAGTCATAACTTTTCTTCTCTACTACAACATATAATATGTTCCCATGGATACCTTTTGCTCATCTGAAAAACAAAAAAAAACAACAAACCCACAGTGCTAATAAAGAGTATGCTTTCATATCACCTTGGTTACCTGAATGCCAAATGTTAAATCATAGATATTTGAGTGATCGAAACTTCAAGAGTTGGAAGCAACCTCAAAATTCAATTAAATCCTAATGGTTTACTTTGCTAATTATCTAAATAGAATGTTTACTTTACAAGCAAAGTCACTAATCAGGGGAAATGAATATTAGCTATTTTGTTTTAGCTGTATTTTTACCCCAAAATGAAATAAATGTGTAGTTTTAAAGCAGTATGAAAATGAGCAAAGGAAAAACTCTTTTCATTTTTGTAAACATGTGACTACAAGATTCTTTTCATTTACAAAATATTCTACAGTGAGTAAGCATGGACACGCATGTGATACTTAGACAGCACTTTGATTCCAATCCCCAAATTAATGGTAGCTTGTTCAGAGGGAAAATGGATCTCTTGTTTTCTTGCCTTCTTGCTTATTACTTCTTCATTTCATTGTTCTTGATATTGGAAGGCAAAAAAGAAAAGAAATTCAAATGTTCTTTTTCAGAACTTTTGTCTCAAAATGAATTTAGAGAGAGTAGGGAAAGATGATGGATGAAGCAGGCTGAGGAAAGGGTGCTGTATTATACTTACCAGTGAGTTGCTTATGGAAAAGAGATGGGTCAGAAGTGATGGCAGAAGAAAATTTGGACACATAGAGGAAAGAAAAAGTGAGGTGAGACTAATGGATTGAATTATATCCCTGTCACTCAATTTATATGTTGAAATCCTAACCCTTAGTATCTCATATTGTGACTGTATATTTGGAGGTAAATTCTTTAAAGAGGTCAGTTCAGTTCAGTCACTTGGTTGTGTCTGACTTTTTGTGACCCCATGGGCTGCAGCACACCAGGCTTCCCTGTCCATTACCAACTCCCAAAGATTGCTCAAACTCAAATCCATGGAGTCAATGATGCCATCCAGCCATCTCATCCTCTGTTGGCCCCTTCTCCTCCTGCCTTCAGTCTTTCCCAGCATCAGGGTCTTTTCCAATGAGTCAGTTCTTCACATCAGTGACCAAAGTATTGGAGGTTCAGCTTCAGCATTGGTCCTTCCAATGAATATTCATGACTGATTTCCTTGAGGATTGACTGGTTGTATCTCCATCCAGTCCAAGAGTCTTCTTCAACCTTTAAACAGGTAATTTAGGTTAAATGGTGTCACTGGGATGGTCCCTAAGTCAGTGACTGAAGTTTAAGAAGAGGAGATCAAGACATAGAGACAGGAATGATCAACTGGAAAGGGAAAAGACAGCCATCTCTAAGCCAAGAACAGCCTCAGAAGAAACCAGCCATGCCAGCACAACTTCTGAACTGTGAGGAAATAAATGTCTACTGTACAAGTACCCAATCTGTGGTACTTTTTCCCCCTGGCAAATGAGCACAAGATAAATTAAAAGATTGGTTAGCAAGTTGTTTCATATCCTGTGATGGTACCTCCCTCTGTAACCCTCAACCTAAACCCGATTCTACAAATTTTAGCATAATTCCTAATTCATGAAAAGTTTGAAAGCTGGTGAAGCAAGGAATAAAGGTGAATCTAACACTGCTTATTTGACTTATATGCAGAGTACATCATGAGAAACGCTGAGCTGGATGAAATACAAGCTAGAATCAAGATTGCTGGGAGAAATACCAATAACCTCAGATATGCAGATGACACCACTCTTATGGCAGAAAGTGAAAAAGAGATGTAAAGAGCCTCTTGATGAAAGTGAAAGAGGAGAGTGAAAATATTGGCTTAAAGCTCAACATTCAGAAAACTAAGATCATGGCATCCAATCCCATCACTTCATGGCAAACAGATGGGGAAACAGTGGAAATAGTGGCAGACTTTATTTTGAGGGGCTCCAAAATCACTGTAGATGGTGACTGCAACCATGAAATTAAAAGATGCTTACTCCCTGGAAGGAAAGTTGTGACCAACCTAGATAGCATATTAAAAAGCAGAGACATTACTTTGTCAGCAAAGGTCCGTCTAGTTAAGGATATGGTTTTTCCAGTGGTCATGTATGGATATGAGAGCTGGACTATAAAGAGAGCTGAGTGCTGAAGAATTGATGCTTTTGAACTGTGGTGTTGGAGAAGACTCTTGAGAGTTCCTTGGACTGCAAGGAGATCCAACCAGTCCATCCTAAAAGAGATCAGTCCTGAGTGTTCATTGGAAGGACTGATGTTGAAGCTGAAACTCCAATACTTTGGCCACCTGTTGCAAAGAACTGGGAACGACAGAGGATGAGATGCTTGGATGGCATCACCGACTCAATGGACATGAGTTTGGGTAAACTCCTGGAGTTGGTGATGGACAGGGAAGCCCGGCATGCTGCAGTCCATGGGGTCACAAAGAGTCGGACATGACTGAGTCACTGAACTGAATTGAACTGAACATGAGAAATGAAGTTATGTGTAATACTACTCAAAGCCACAGAATAATCTCAAGGAATTCTCAAAGTGGGCATTTCAGCCTTTGGGGAGATACACTAAGACTGTATATTTCAATTAGAAAGTAAAATGGGAAATTCTATTGAACTTGTTGTGAAATCACAGACTTGAGTTTATTATCTAATTCACGCTTCACTGATGAACACCTTCTTAAAGAATTGGAGTCTCACGCATATAGACTTGCCAAAGAGTAATGTTGTTCTTGAGGAAAAAGCTATTACCCTAAACTGAAGTGCAACTTTTGGAGCAGTAAGAGGAAAGAGGACGCACATCTAATCAGTCAGATCAAGGAACTGCACCTTTAACATTAAAGGAAACTAAGTTGTCATGGCCTGATGTTCTCAACCTTGTTTTGAATTGGAGCTTTGGGGCTTGGTTTTGAAAGTAAGATGTCTATAAAAAGCGTTATTTTATAAACTTTAGAACAGAGTAATGGAGGTTTTCATTATTATTAACCTTAGTTATTGGCTTGAAGTAATATTTTCTGGACTGTACAAGGTGGGACATCAGACAACTCAGCCCTAACACCTCACCTTTCAGTAATAATGATCAGAATGTGATATCCATCCTGAGTCATAAGTCATCTGTGTCTTAATGACACTGAAATGCAATTGTCTTAAATGAGGATTGTGGTCTAAATTGTTGTAGAAAGGTTAGCTGTCACACTGAAATTGTTAGCTCTTACAAGGAGAAGGCAATGGCACCCCACTTCAATACTCTTGCCTGGAAAATCCCATGGACGGAGGAGCCTGGTAGGCTGCGGTCCATGGGGTCGTGAAGAGTCAGAGACGATGGAGCGATTTCACTTTCACTTTTCACTTTCATGCATTGGAGAAGTAAATGGCAACCCACTCCAGTGTTCTTGCCTGGAGAATCCCAGGGATGGGGGAGCCTGGTGGGCTGCCATCTCTGGGGTCGCACAGAGTCAGACACGACTGAAGCGACTTCGCAGCAGCAGCAGCACAAGAAGTTTGGGTGAAGCATTCTGTCTCGGTTGGAATGTTTAGATACAACTGATCTATGACACACTGTCTGCTCCGCCTTCTTCCTTATGTGACATACACTGTAAACCTTATGGATGGCTCTTTGACGAACCCCCCAAATTAGTAGTCAGCAGTTCCTTTTAGAAAGTCATAGTTGCTGTTCTGAATGTGTGAAATCTGTGCAATTCTGCTATTAAACTGAACTCATGAGACTCAAAGATACCAATCCTCCAAGAGTGAGAACAATTTAGTAGAAACAGACTCAGATCTTTGCAGTCTAGCAAACAATGACTCAGCTTTTACCCTGTTAGTTTTAACTGGAGATCTTCATTTTTAGAGATGAATCAGAAAGGGGTCCTCCCCTATTTTTCCACTTTGATGTACCTCAGTGTTTCATTTTGATGTACTTCATGTATCAGGAAGTACACAACATAGCTTTGTGACAGCCACTAATATAAACACTGCATATTCTTCTAAGTAAATCAATGCCTGGAAACTGTGAAAGGCAGCCAAGCACCATGGAAAAAGTAAAACAGGCTCTAGAAACACTAGTGTATCCCAACTCTACCACTTATTAGCGGGCTGAATTTGAAAATATACTTTACCTATCTGCATCTCATTTTCCTCATTTGTAAAGTAAGGATAGTCACCCACTCTTGGGGGTTGCAACAAGGAGCATTCAATGATGCAATGTTTAAAAGCAATCAGTTGAGCATATAATAAATATAAAATACTGGTATTGTTATCAAGGACTATTAGCTTGATCCACTTCAGTATGCCAATTTTTTTTTCTCTCTTTGATTTAGTACAACTAGTATATTCAGTTTTTCTTAAATTATAGTGATCTTATTTTTTAAATAAGACAGGCATCAAAGCTATTTATCGGTCTCTATCATAGCAGAGAAATATTGCCGTCATTGTTCAAAACTGTTCAGTCTGTGCTGCTGAAGTCAGGTATGTCACATGCGATCTCAGCTGGGCTGAAGATGATGAAGAAGTTGTGTGTACCCCTTGTGGCCTCATAATATACATTTTATTTCTGTCTGTCTGCTGTGTGTCCAGACATAAGCTTTTTGATAGTGATATAAGTAAAAATATATATATTTGGTTTTTAAAGATGTAATATGATTCAGAAAAAAGAAGACACTTGAAATGGTTTGAAAACAATAAGGAAAGTCAACAAAAGCAAAGCACTGTGTTACAAGAAGAACATAAGTATCAAAAGGAGACAATGGAGCTCCAAGTTTGAGAGATTCTTAGAAAGAGGGGTTTGAGCTGAATTTGAAAAGAAGTGATAGATATGGAAATTTTGGAAATTAGCTATTTGGCAGCATGTTCTACATAATTTAAAGTTGTGAATAAGAAGTATCATTATCATACTTTATCCTTCTTTTACCAAAGGTGAGACTGAAACTCAAAAAATAAGTAACCAACTCAAAGTTGCATGCTACGTACAGATCTGGAGTTGAAACTCATCTGCTTACCCATAAACCAAGCTCTGCATGTCACAGCATGTAGGCTCACTAAAAAAAAAAAAAGTTATAGACACTGGAGAAATGTTATGCAGAAAATTTTCTTTTCCTTAGCAAATCCTCCAATCTTCCAGTGATAGGCAGATCACCCTGTGTTTTTCACTCGCTGGACATTTTAGAACTAGATCTGTGTAGACCTGTGAGGTGAGAATTAGTGGGTTAACTGCCAAAAGTTTGGTGAAGAAAATCCCCTGTGAGAAACATATTTATCAATACAAACTGGAATGTAAACAGTTTTCTGCAAAAAAGAAATGCTAACATATATGCTTTCTGAAACAAACATTTATAAATCTCAGCATCACAAATCATCACTTGATAGAAATATTTCTACCATGGCATTCAATATTATGGAAATTTTCTTTGGCTTTCTTTATTAAACAGACTTAGAAACTCAACTTTATCATAATAAAACAGCAAATAATAATGTAAATGTTATGATGACATGTAAACACTAACAAATCTTCTTTCTTAATTCTATAAACAACTATAATACTTAATCCAAAGTTTTAAATTTGCATGAAATGTTCCCTTTGTATGTCTAATTTTCTTGAAGAGATCTCTAGTCTTTCCCATTCTGTTATTTTCCTCTATTTCTTTGCATTGACCAAGAAGGAAGGCTTTCTTATCTCTCCTTGCTTTTCTTTGGAACTCTGCATTCAAATAGGAATATCTTTCCTTTTCTCCCTTGGTTTTCACTTCTCTTCTTTTCACAGCTATTTGTAAGGTCTCCTCAGAGAGCCATTTTGCTTTTTTGCATTTCTTTTCCATGGGAAGGTCTTGATCCCTCTGTCCTGTACAATGTCACGAACCTCCGTCCACAGTGCATCAGGTACTCTGTCTATCAGATCTAGTCCCTTAAATCTATTTCTCACTTCCACTGTATAATCATAAGGCATTTGATTTAGGTCATACCTGAATGGTCTAGTGGTTTTCCCTACTTTCTTCAATTTAAGCCTGAATTTGGCAATAAGGAGTTCATGATCTGAGCCACAATCAGCTCCCAGTCTTGTTTTTGCTGGCTGTATAGAGCTTCTCCATGGTATGGACCTAGCAGAAGCAGAAGATATTAAGAAATGGTGGCAAGAATACACAGAAGAACTGTACAAAAAAGATCTTCATGACCCAGATAATCACGATGGTGTGATCACTCACCTAAAGCCAGACATCCTGAAATGTGAAGTCAAGTAGCCCTTAGAAAGCATCACTATAAACAAAGCTAGCGGAGGTGATGGAATTCCAGTTGAGCTCTTTCAAATCCTGAAAGATGATGCTGTGAAAGTGATACACTCAATATGCCAGCAAATTTGGAAAACTCAGCAGTGGCCACAGGACTGGAAAAGGTCAGTTTTCATTCCAATCCCAAAGAAAGGCAATGCCAAAGAATGCTCAAACTACCGCACAATTGCACTCATCTCACACACTAGTAAAGTAATGCTCAAAATTCTCCAAGCCAGGCTTCAGCAATATGTGAACTGTGAACTTCCAGATGTTCAAGCTGGTTTTAGAAAAGGCAGAGGAACCAGAGATCAAATTGCCAACATCTGCTGGATCATGGAAAAAGCAAGAGAGTTCCAGAAAAACATCTATTTCTGCTTTATTGACTATGCCAAAGCCTTTGACTGTGTGGATCACAATATACTGTGGAAAATTCTGAAAGAGATGGGAATACCAGACCACCTGACCTGCCTCTTGAGAAACTTATATGCAGGTCAGGAAGCAACAGTTAGAACTGGACATGGAACAACAGACTGGTTCCAAATAGGAAAAGGAGTATGTCAAGGCTGTATATTGTCACCCTGCTTATTTAACTTATATGCAGAGTACATAATGAAAAATGCTGGGCTGGATGAAGCACAAGCTGGAATCAAGACTGCTGCAAGAAATATGAGTAACCTCAGATATGCAGATGACACCACCTTTATGGCAGAAAGTGAAGAGGAACTCAAAAGCCCCTTGAGGAAAGTGAAAGAGGAGAGTGAAAAAGTTGGCTTAAAGCTCAACATTCAGAAAACTAAGACTGTGGCATCTGGTCCCATCACTTCATGGCAAATAGATGGGGAAACTGTGGAAACAGTGTCAGACTTTATTTTTTTTGTCTCCAAAATCACTGCAGATGGTGATTGCAGCCATGAAATTAAAAGATGCTTACTCCTTGGAAGGAAGGTTATGACCAACCTAGGTAGTATATTAAAAAGCAAAGATATTACTTTGCCAACAAAGGTCCGTCCAGTCAAGGCTATGGTTTTTCCAGTGATCATGTATGGATGTGAGAGTTGGACTGTGAAGAAAGCTGAGCACTGAAGAATTGATGCTTTTGAACTGTGGTGTTGGAGAAGACTCTTGAGAGTCCCTTGGACTACAAGGAGATCCAACCAGTCCATCCTAAAGGAGACCAGTCCTGGGTGTTCATTGGAAGGACTGATACTGAGGCTGAAACTCCAATACTTTGGCCACCTCATGCGAAGAGTTGACTCATTGGAAAAGACCCTGATGCTGGGAGGGATTGGGGGCAGGAGGAGAAGGGGACGACAGAGGATGAGATGACTGGATGGTATCACTGACTTGATGCACATGAGCTTGTGTGAACTCCGGGAGTTGGTGATTGACAGGGAGGCCTGGCATGCTGCAATTCATGGGGTTGCAAAGAGTAGGACACGACTGAGTGACTGGACTGAACTGAAAGTTTTATCTTCTTAAATCACTAGAACAAATAACATTTTTACCATGACATGTCTTAGTAAGTTTTTTTCATTGACTTTAGTTGTAATTAATGACTTATGGTTCAAAAAATTTTTATCAGGAAAATTGAACATGATCAGGCTTTATTACTTTTTAAAAATTTTTACACCAAATACATTGTGTTGCTGTTGTTTAGTCGTTCAGTCATGTCTGACGTTTTGCAACCCCATGGACTTCAGCACACCAGGTTTCCATGTCTTTCACCTTTTCCTGGAGCTTGGTAAAACTCATGTCCATTGAGTCAGTGATTCCATCCAACCACCTCATCGACTTTCTAGAGGATATATATAGTACAAATATATGTATGCCAGAATCATATATTTTTACAAATAAAACTGTATTTTTACATATCCATTTATCTAATCCATCATCTTTTAGCTATTTTCTATTTGCCATCTTCCTATCAATCTATTTATCTTTTGTCTATTCAGTTCAGTTCAGTCGCTCAGTCCCACCCTTTGTGACCCCACGCACTGCAGCACGCCAGGCCTCCCTGTCCATCACCAACTCCCAGAGTTTACCCAAACTCATGTCCATTGAGTCGGTGATGCCATCCAACCATTTCATCCTCTGTCGTCCCCTTCTCCTGCCTTCAATCTTTCTCAGCATCAGGGTCTTTTCAAATGAGTCATTTCTTTGCATCAGGTGGCCAGCTTCAACATCAGTCCTTCCAATGAACACTCAGGACTGATCTCTTTTAGGATGGACTGGGTGGATATCCTGGCAGCCCAAGAGACTCTCAAGAGTCTTCTCCAACACCACAGTTCAAAAACATTCAATTCTTTGGTTCTCAGCATTCTTTATAGTCCAGCTCTCATATCCATACATGACCACTGGAAAAACCATAGCCTTGACTAGATGGACCTTTGTTGGCAAAATAATGTCTCTGCTTTTTAATATGCTGTCTATGTTGGTCTTAACTTTTCTCCAAGGAGTAAGCATCTTTTAAATTTCATGGCTGCAATCACCATCTGCTGTGATTTTGGAGCCCCCCAAATAAAGTCTCCCACTGTTTCCACTGTTCCTTCTATCTGCCATGAAGTAATGGGACTGGATGTCATGATCTTAGTTTTCTGAATGTTGAGCTTTAAGCCAACTTTTTCATTCTCCTCTTTCACTTCATCAAGAGGCTCTTAAGTTCTTCTTCACTCTCTGCCATAAGGGTGGTGTCATCTGCATATCTGAGGTTATTGATATTTCTCCTGGCAATCTTGATTCCAGCTTGTGTTTCATCTAGCCCAGTGTTTCTCATGATGTACTCTGCGTATAAGTTAAATAAATAAGTGATGATATACGGCCTTTAGTCTATGTATCTATACAATATCTATCAACCTATTAACTATCTATCCATCTATCTATATCTATCATCCAATTCCTATTCTTCCCCATTCCCCTCTCCATTTCCCTATTCTCCTCTTTAACCTCCCCACAGATTTTCCTCTCTCCCTTCATCTTTTAAGTTCCCCTCATTCTTCTTCATCCCTCTTTTTTTATTTTTCCTTTCCTTTTGTTTTCTTTTTTTTTAAATGAAAACCTTAACTAAACAAAGTTGGGTGACCTACAGGGGAATTACCGTGCCCTTTGATGATAGCAGAGCCCAATAGAAAGAAGAAAGACTCCCCTTCTTTCCTGGCAAGGATTCAGCCAATGAAAAGCCATGGCCTCTTTGTTAATACAGCCTCCTGACTCCCTTTGGCTTTCTATAACAGTGTTTTTCCCATTCTGTGCAGGACTTACACATGGCTTGCCATGGTTGTAGACCTTGAATAGCAGTTCTCTTTTGATCTTGTATAAACCATCTTTTCTAGAGAGATATCTGGCAGCCTGTTTGTTTCAGATCATCAGGTTATTCATCCTTTTCATTCTTTGAAATAGATTTAATTGAGAATTTTCTGCTTTTATTAATATTTGTAATATGATGAAGCAACAACGCAAATATTATCCAAACTATGTTAACTAGTGTCTCTTGTGAATTTTTGTTCCATATATCTTGGCATTTTTAGTAAAGAAACATAATTCTCATATCAAAATTTCCAAGGCTAAGAAATTCCTTTCAACATGGAGCATTTTCATAAATAATAAGGAGTTAAGTAGTTTGGTAAGCAGCAGAAGAGACAGGCAACTTGGAAAGAACAGTCTAATTTTTTAAATGATTTTTATACAGCTTGTTTCTGAGACTTGAAAACTGAATTTACAAATTTGTTCATGGAATCAGAGTATAACCTTCAGAATCCTTCTAGAACAAATATTGTGGATGGCTCAGTTAGTTGCTTGACACATCACTAAATATTACTGATAGTGATGTTCATGATGATAATGATGATGATGATGATAATGACAAAAATGATGTTGATGACAATGTTAAAGTCAAATTCATATCTCTGTTACTCATGTTAGGCCTTCATATAAACATCCATACTCTAGCTTCAGATATTCATCTTCCCAGATATCTTCAACTGGATACTTTGTAAGTACCTGAAATACAAATTGATTACAAACAATTTGTAAATTTCTATCCCTCCTTCTAGACCTTTTCACAAATATTATATACCACCCCATCCCAAAACTGAGACCTTAAGTGAATTCTTATCTTGCTACTAGGCGTCCTCATAATGCCAAGAATCTTGTCTCCTACTTAGAAACATGGTATCCTAGAATTCTCCCCAACTCTTCTTCCCATTCTCCCATCCCTTTTATATCATTTTGTCACTGAGCTCACCTAATCTACTTGCAAATGAAATCAATGACTACTTTCCTGATATGACATGTTATTTTAGCTCCATATCACACTTAATCTGTTCAATAACCCTTCTGTCTACAGATGGTGAAGTATTGTATCTCAGAGGCTGATCCTTCCCCTAAGCCACATTGCCCCTTGTAAAAGTCTCTTGTTATCCTCCTCCCTTCTCCATTCCTACTTCCATCTGCTTTCCTTGAGATCTTTTATTCTCCTTTCTGGTCTTCTACAATAGGCCCTTTTGGGTGTCATATAGTCTTGCCTCCCTGAAATTCATGCTCCATAATGACGCCAAGACAATGGCTCTAACAGGCACATGATTCAGTTACTCTGCTGCTCAATATTTTTCAGGGGGTTCTCAGCAGCTACATCATAAAATCTGATGTCATTTTTATTGCACACAAGGCCCTTTATGATTTGGCTACTTTCTATCTGTATTGCTCCTCATCCTGTCCATGACACCAATTGTCTTGTTGTTCACATTGTCTGCACTGTTTGCTAATCCCAGTGTAGACAAGGCATGAGCTAAGAAGCTGGAAGGAGATTCGAGGAGCCATAGGAACTACAGACATGTTTATTCTCTCCTGGCTGAGAATAACAGCAGCCATAGCATAACCTAGCACAACACAACTTCTCTCCTGGCTGACACAGCAGCCAGAACAGTATTCTCTCCTAGCTGACACAGCAGCCATGGTAGAAGACACATTATAGTCTCTCCTCTCGTGGCTGACCCAATGGACACTGCCATGAAGCAGGAGTAATGCCACCACTCACACACACCACATGTGTGAGGTAGAGCTCACACACGTAATAATGCACACAATCTGTGACCAAGCCAGTACCTCATGATGTGCATGCACAGTGCTACAGATGATCTCAGGTGTTACAGAACATGGAGCGAGAGAGCCTGAACACACAGTCGTGGCTCATTTGCTCTCTCCCCACACTTCACCCCTTCAGGGTCACTCAGCTCACATTCTGTGCACAGTCCACTTTCTGTTTTGTCCCCTTGTGGGTAACAATGACCCTTGAATTTACATCTTGCAACAACACTAGATGCTACAACAACAAACAATTACATCCCAAACACATAGCGAAACCAAGTTATATCCCAAACAAGTAGCAAAACCCACATAGCCAGGTATTGCCTGGAGCTCAGTGTTGCAGTTTTTGCTCTCATGGGGCTAGAAGAGTCACCCTCCATGTGTGGAGTGCCTTTATTTTCCATGGCCAAGTCCATTTCACCATTTGATCCTGTGAAATTGCAGGAAAGCCTCCACAGGGGCAACTCCATCCCTTCAGGGATTTTTATTAAGGACCCACAAAAGCCCTACAGGTGCCGGGTCCACTTCTCCAAGGAGGGTATCTTTTGTGGCATTCACAGTCCTCCCACATGATCACACTTTTCTAAATCTGAGGACACAGCCTTTACAACATACTGTCTACATTGTAGAATACAGCCTTGACAGTACACCCTGTAGCTCAAACTGTAAAGAATCTGCCCGCAATGTAGGAGACCCAGGTTTGATCCCGGGGTCAGGAAGATCTTCTGGAGAAGGGAATGGCAACCCAGTCCAATATTTTTGCTTGGAGAATCCCATGGATAGAGGAACCTGGCGAGCTACAGTCAGTGGGGTCTCAGAGACTCACACACAACTGAGCGACTGACATTGCTAATAGTACACCTTCATGCAAATAAGCCCACAGTTGCATCTGCGTAAACTGGAGAGGGCCCCTGCCAGCCCGGGCCCCCTTCGGGGTCTTCACACTTTCAGATGGTTCTCACATGCCGTCCCTCTACTTCTCTCAGTGAGGACCCACGAAATCCCCAGGCACTGGGCCCACCCCGTGTCCCAGAATTGCAAAAGTCAAGCTGCCAAGGTTTCCCTTTGCATTTGCTGAAACTGTTTACCCAAGTCAACCAACTGCCAGAGCGTATGGTCAGTATGTCATGAACTCAGGCGTGTTGGGGGCCCCTTGAGGATGTCCCTCCTGGGCCATCGGCTGCTCATGCTCCACTTTCTGCTGCATAATGGGGCTTGCTGCCAAGCAGGGACCCACAGTCTCATAATGTTCATCATCGTTGTCACTTACAGCCTCGCTGTCAGAGATGCTGGGTTCTTCAGGGCCACAGGGTTCTTGCTGTAATGCCAGTATACGTTGCTCTAAATCCTCCAAGTGTCTCTGCACATTGTGCGCTGGCATGACATCACAGAGAGCACTATCCACATTAACCTTCAGGGCAGTTAGGATAATCCACCCACAGTGCCAGTGGCACTCCATGCTGTCTTGCTCGGCAAACAGGAACTCACCACCTCTAACGCCTTTTCAATTCTCTCTGGTGAACTGTCCATTGCTTCCCAGTCTTCCACCAGAGCCCACACCAAGAGGATCACAGCCACACGGTACCACATGCTATATAGCATGGTGGCACTGGCTTCCTCCATCCAATTGGGCCACAGGCTCTCCTACCTCCTGTGTATCCTGCTGACAACACCAGTTGTATTGCTGATCCTATTCATGACGTCAATTGTTTCACTGTTCACATTGTCCACACTGTTCAATGAACCCAGAGTAGACAAGGTACAAGCTAAGAGGCTGGAAGGAGACTAGAGGAGCTGCAGGAATTGCAGACATATTTATTCTCTCCTGGCTGAGGCAGCAGCTGTATCAGCAGCCATAACAAAACTAACACAGCACAACTTCTTTTCTGGCTGACACAGCAGCCATAACAGTATTCTCTCCTGGCTGACTCAGCAGTCATAGCAGTAGACACTCTGTATTCTCTCCTCTCATGGCCGACCCAACAGACACAGCCATAAGGCAGCAGTACTGCCTTTATTCTTCAGGTGGAGCTCACACGTGCGTACTCCACACAACCCGTGACCAAGCGAGTGCTTTGTGACGCACTTGGCAGTGCTAAAATGATCTCAGCTGTTACATAGTCCTTATTTACAAAACGTGGGGCGAGAGAACCTGAACACACCATCATGGCTAATTTGCTCTCTCCTCACACTATCTTACTAACCTTATTTCTTAATACTTTATACCCATCAGCCTTCATCCAAAATCTATTCTGCAGTAGATCTTAACTACTCGGGATTCCCTAAATAAGCCATATATTTTTAGGCTTCCAGAGTTCGCTTGTGTTGTTACCACTTTCTAAATTGTCTGACCTCCCCATTGCTCTCAGCTTAGTATCAAATTATCTCTTCTATGAGTGTTCTCAGTCCCGGCTGTATGTTAGCATCATTCAGTATTCTTTTTAAGGCACTTTAAAAATGCCTATGCCAAAAAAGTGTGATGTAATTTCCTGAGGTAGGGTCTGATATTTTCATTTGCTCTGAACTCCCAAGGTATTCTGATGTGCTCAGATGCTTCTTCTTCTTAATGTTGCTATTTATGTGCTGTGATTTCCTTTGCCATAATATTGATCACCTTTGTTATAGTTTATTTTCAAGTCTAATTTCAAAATAGGACCTGAACCTGAACTTTTAGCAAGGTTGTTATTCAGTCACCAAGTCATGTTTAAATCTTCATGACCCCATGGACTGCAGCAGGCCAAGTTTCCTCATCCCTCACCATCTCCCAGAGTTAGCCCAAGTTCATGTCCATTGAATTGGTGATGCCATCCAACCACCTCATCCTTTGTCACCCTCTACTCTTTCTGCCTTCAGTCTTTCCCAGTATCAGGGTCTTTTCCAATGAGTCAACTGTTCACATCAGGTGTCCAAAGTATTGGAGCTTCAGCTTCAGCAACAGTCCTTACAAAGAGTATTCAGGGTTGATTTCCTTTAAGACTGACTAGTTTGATCTCCTTGCTTTCCAAAGGACTCTCAAGAGTCTTCTCAGGCACCATAGTTCAAAAGCATCAATTATTTGGCATTCTGCCTTCTTTATTGTCCAGCTCTCACATCTGTACATGACTACTGGAAAGGCCATACCCGTGACTATATTGACCCTTGCTGGCAATGTGATGTCTTTGCTTTTGAACATACTGTCTAGGTTTGTCATAGCTTTCCTGCCAAGAAGCATTCATCTAATTTCATGGCTGCAGTCACCATCTGCAGTGATTTTAGAGCCCAAGAAGAGGAAATCTGTCATTGCTTCCACCTTTTCCTCTTCTATTTGCCATGAAATAATGTGGCCAGATGGCATGATCTTTTAAGCATGATCTTTTAAGCCAGTTTTAAGCTGGCTTTTTCACTCTCCTTCTTCACTGTCAGCAAGAGGCTCTTTAGTTCCTCTTCACTTTCTGCCATTAGAGTGATACCATCTGCATATCGAAGGTTGTTGATATTTCTCCTGACAATCTTGATTCCAGCTTGTAACTCATCCAGCCCAGCATTTTGCATGATGTGCTCTGTGTATAAGTTAAATAAACAGGGTGACAATAAACCATTTTTTCATACTCTTTTCTCAGTCCTGAAGAAGTTAGTTGCTCCATACAGGGTAATAACTGTTGCTTCTTGACCTGCATACAGGTTTCTCAAGAGACAGATAAGATGACCTGGTATTCCCATCTACTTAAGGGTTTCCCACAGTTTGTTATGATCCACACAGTCAAAGGCTTTAGTGCAGTCATTGAAATGGAGGTAGATGTTTTTCTGGAATTTCCCTGCTTTCTCTATGATCCAGCGAATGTTGACAATTTGATCTCTGGTTCCTCTGCCTTTTCTAAACCCAGCTTGAACATCTGGAAGTTGTTCACATACTGCTGAGGCCTAGCTTGGAGGATTTTGAGCGTATTCTTACTAGCATTTGAGATGAGTACAATTATCTGGTGGCTTGAACATTCTTTAGTACTGCCCTTCTTGAGAATTGGGGTGAGGATTGACCTTTTCCAGTTCTGTGCCCACTGCTGGGTTTCCCAAATGTGCTGATATATTGAGTGCAATACTTTAATAGCATTATCTTGTAGGATTTTAAATAGCTCAGCTGGAATTCCATCACCTCCACTAGCTTTATCGGCAGAAGCAGTACTTTCTAGGCCCACTTGACTTCACAATCCAGAATGTCTGGCTCTGAGTGAAAGACAGTATCATCGTAGACCCAGTTGTCTGGGTCACTAAGGTCTTTTTTGTACTGTTCCTCTGTGTATTCTTTCCATCTCATCTTGATCTCTTCTGCTTCTGTTAGGTCTTTAATGTTTCCATCCTTTATTGTGCCCGTCTTTGGATGAAATGTTTTTTTGACATTTCCAATTTTCTAGAAAGACTGGAACCACATTATTCATCTTTGTATTCTCTAACTCGGGCTTCCCTGGTGGCTCAGATGGTAACTCACACAGCAAATACTTGTTGAATTAATGATTCTATTGTTGGGGATTTTTTAAGTGTATTTATTGTGTCAAGTGCAGACAGTGCCTATAAAATTTACATTTGCTCATCAAATGAATGTCTTTTTTCTCTCATTTGTAACCTTTCAATTTAGGAACAATTGAACTTATGTGAAATTCTAGAAATTATTATTATTTAGAACCATTTTTGTTGTTAAAGTAATAGAAAAATAAATCTTAAGAAAATGAAAAGGAGTAATTAAATGCGTGATCCTGGTGAAAGTTGATTGAAAATTACATATATGTATTTTTTTATGGGAAGAAACTCACATTAGAACTCATCATTGTCCTCTCATCTCCTTACTGTTTACCACTAACATACTTATCTCTAGTGAAAGCCTCTGCATTCCAGGTGTTATAAGGGCTAAACCAGAAACTTACTGTTTATTTCTTTACTCTTTTATGCTTTAATTCAACAGTTAATTCTTATGTCTAAGAATTATGCTTCATATGGGAGATTCTGAAATGAAGAGTTCATAGTTAACTTCTAATACTTTCAGTTTCTAAACTAAAAAAAAAAAAACAACAAAAAACTGTTTAAAGAACCACTCTCATTAATTATGTTGATCACAGCACCATTAAGGTTTTGTCAACTAAGATTTACATTTTAATCTATTTAATACACATTAAGTAATATGCCATTTTCAATGAAAATTTAAACTCTGCAAAATGCAAATTTCAAAGAACAACATTTTGTACTTAGTTTCTGTACTTGTTAATTTTTTGGAAGCATTTAATTTTATACAGATGCATTTTTTTTCTTTTGTTTCCCTAAAACAGCTGCACCTTAGATAAAAAATGTTCAAATGCATTTAGTAGAGCCATAAGTTTGAATGAATAAAATCTTAGTGAATAGAAGAAAATATCACATGTGCTATTATAAAAATGTCCTATAATTAAAAATAACAATAATCAAAAACTAATCTTTGCAAGGAGACACAGGACAAACAAAGTAACTCTTTGGCTTTTCAGTTATACCATAATACTTGAGTATTAAGATGATGATATTTAAGAAGAAGGGTGATCAAAGAATAATACTCATATGCTGAGATATCAGTGATTCTGATTATATATTTTAAAATATTTATTGAAATGATCATCCCAAGAAGATTTTTGATGGTGTTAAATTTTATTTCTATAATATAGAAAAGTAATAAAGATAAAAAAATGTTAGGTCAACTGAGACTTAAAGTTTATATTGACTTCAATCATATTCTCTACCATCTCCTTTTTACCTTTTAGTCTTTAAATTTTATTTTCTTAAAATTATTTGCCTATAACTGTTTCATTGCTGATTATAGCAAAAGAACACATGCGTAATTTTAAATACCATCTCAAATCTCATTGCATACATGAAACTTCCGCAATTTCCCAATGGAGATAGAGTTAGTTATTTCCTCCTCAACTCAATTATTTCCTACTCAATTCATTACTTATTCTAGAAATAATTGTTTGTGATAATTATTGGTTTAGGTTCATGTCTCTGCCTCTTAGAACATAAACTATTTGAAGATGTGTTATCCATCTTTGCACATCAAGGACTTGAAACAGTGTAGTTGTTCAAGGTAGTTGAACTTGCTTCTTACCTACCAGAAGCAAGGTAGTAGACTCAAATGAAAAATAATTATTACATGCAAATATTCTGCAACATACCCCAAAAATACACATAAAGAAGATACAAGATGCTGTTTTTAGCTTATTTTTTCTAAGGCCTTGAACTCTGTTGTTCATCCATGAGAAGAAATCTAATTTTTAACAGAGACACAAAGTAGCCCTGACACTAAAGTCACTTGATATACTAGATTGACAGCTATCATATATGTTTAGACTATATTATTAAGTTGACTTCATAAATTATTTCTTGGGAAAACTAGACCAATCTGGGCCTACTGCTTCTCAGCTCACACTGTCTACAAAACTACAGTAACCAGTGTGGCCTTTATGTCCCTGGATGTTGCAGAGTATAGCTATGGCATAGCACTGATTTCCTAATTTATGTTTTGCCATGTAAGCTGGGGGTTAAGTCAGGTAGAGGACTTCAGAATGCAGTTTAGGTGAGAAAAGCGTTGTGTCAGGGAGTCAAATGATCTCTAATCTCTGGGTTGGACAATTAATTTATAAGTCATTGCTGCTGCTGCTGCTAAATTACTTCAGTCGTGTCCGACTCTGTGCGACCCCATAAACGGAAGCCCACCAGGCTCCCCCGTCCCTGGGATTCTCCAGGCAAGAACACTGGAGTGGGTTGCCATTTCCTTCTCCAATGCATGAAAGTGAAAAAAAGTGAAGTTGCTTAGTCGTGTCCGACTCTTCGCCACCCCATGGACTGCAGCCTACCGGGCTCCTCCGTCCATGGGATTTTCCAGGCAAGAGTACTGGAGTGGGATGACATTGTCTTCTCCGTTATGTCATTAATTGTCTCTTACTATATTTCAAGGTCTGTAAAAGATGCTGGATGATGGTGAACGTATTTTCTTTTTCTTTAAATTTTCAACCTTTTTTAGTAGTTTCTTGCATACTCCTCCTGGGTATTGCCTCACTGCATTTTTTCTCTTGAACTGGCTGTAATGAAATAGTGCCATTTTAATTTATATTGATTTTTCTTTCTTTGAAAATTGACATGATCAAACTGACACACTGAAAAATCACTGTTTCCTCTAAGATTTTGGAAATAATTATATTATTTAGGCATGTGAGGCTCTTGTGTTTAAATATTTGACGATTATTTCATTCACAAGTCCATTTATCTTCTCAATAAGACTGCTTTCTGGTGCTCACCTATCTCATTCCTTCCAAATTTTGTCACCAACATCATTATTAGCCACAGTTCTTTACCTCACATGTGGTGAATACTCAATGAATACTTGTATGAACAGCCTCAAAACTTATTTTTATCAGCTGAGTATAGGTAAAGATAGTAGGGTGTAGGTTGTTATTTATAAATGTCTAGATAGAAAGTTCCTTGGAGGCATGGAGGGATTCTCCCTAAACCAGGTTTAGACACCTTTGATATCAAGGCTAAACATTTAAAGATAATCAGAAACTTGAAAGTACATGGCTACCAGTCTCTTCAGAAGAATTCCATTGAAGAAGAAAAGGGAGACACCCTGCATCCATACAGTCTTCTTGAATGGAGAAAATGCTGATCAGAGGTGTTTAGGATTTCTTTTAAGGATGACCAACCAATAAAATATTTCAGAAGGGTGTGGCCTATCAAAATGAGAACTGCTGTGCCCAGGATGCACGATAGGATTTGGGGTGTGCAAGACTCAAGATAGCCTGGGGAGAGAGCTGCTGTCAGACCCATGTGTCTCCATCTGATACACATTGCACATAAATTTTTGTTTGTCCAGTTAAATTCAATGTTTTTCAAACTGTGCTGACTTTCAAGCCATGCTGACTTTCAAACCATGCTGACTCTCTGTCTCTCTCAATTAAAAATTGTAAATTTCAAGATTTGTGCTTTGAACACTGATGTGGTTTCGATTTGATCTTACTCTAATATCTAGACAATTTCTCCTTTTCTTTTATTTGTAGTCTTCTCATAGTTTTTTGTCGGTTTTGCAAAAATAGCTATCATAATTTATTATCCTTCACTACTGCCTTCCCTCATTGACTCTGGGCTTGCTCATGTGACTTAGACCAATGGAACATTAATTTGAAGAATATTTGAAGAAAGCACATGTTGATAGAGCTGGCACATTGGGGCTTGCCCTCTTGCTCTTGGAACTCTGCTTTTGTGTATGGAAAATCATGCCCCAGTTAAGTGCCAACATGTGAAAGGCCATCCTTGGTAACAGTCACTTTGTTAGTTATATGCAATGCTTCAGAAAACTTAGTAGGGATCATTTTATTTTCAGTGTTTCATAAATTGCCAGTTCAGACCAAAGAATCACTGAGTGACCCACAAAATAGTGGACTAAAGAAAGTATTTTAAGGAACCACACTTGGTGGTGATTTTTTTTTTTTTTTTGCAGCAAAAGTTTAACTGATAGAGAAAGTGATCTAAGTACCACTTGGAGTGTTTCCACAACAGCAAAACAAATATGACAGTAGCTTTGGAACAATTCATTGGGCAGAAACCTTAAGATATTTTGAGAGGTCTGGGAAATTGGCAAGCAAACTGCTAGTGGAGGATGGAAGATTGTGGCACCAATTATGATATACTACAAAAAAAAAATGTAAAACTATTGCCTGCAGTAATTTAGAAGATGTAGACCTTGGCAAGATAATTTTCAAGAAAACTGTTTAAAATATCATTGACTTTTCTTAGTTGTCTATGATGAGTTACAGGGAAAGAGAAGAGCTAAAGAAAGAACTGATCAGTTTTCAAGAAGAATGTATATAGTGTATAAAGAAATCAGGGTGTGCTGGATACCTGTTTCTCATTTGCAGTCTCTCTAGTGAGTAAAAGAGTCTCAAAGTAAATTAAAACATGAGGGTGTTTTTAAAATTCAGGACACTTCCAGTAAAGCATGGCTTCTACATCAACATCAAATCAAAGGTATGGGTCTTTGTTAGACTTAAGAAAAATGTAAGATGATAATCTAGTGGTCTCTCTCAGCTAGACAAAAGGGCTTCAAAGACTCTAAGCAGCTTAAAAAGCTTCCCAAAAGTCTGTCTTTGGACAGACCTTCTTTTTGAGGTCTGTCTTAAAAAGAATTGTGGTATAACTTCTGTTAACAGAAGAGTAGAAAGCACACACATTTTTTGAAGGAAATTATATCAGCAAAAGGGCTGCTAATTTTGACTATGAGAAAAAGAGGTCTCTGGATTTCCAAGTTTCTACTGGAAGAAAACTTAGAGAGCTACTCAACTATCAACTTGGGCCATTCATTTCTTATGGAAAAAGGAGGATATTCAGATAGAAGGGCTTTCCTGAAAGATCAGAGGGTAGAGCTAAGAATCACTGAGAAGAGGTTGCTTGCCAAATGGCTGCTGAAATTCTTGTTCCACTCACCCATGCCTCCTACAATGCCTTGGGGCTTGTCATGTGACTTACTTTAGTGACTGAGACCTTAGCAAACTTGACCTCAGTAGAGGCTTCAGAGTGCCTGTGCTTTGGAGATGGTCCTTTTCCTGATCTTGACTCTCTATTTTCTCCATGTAAAGAAGTTGGACCAGTTTGTCCAATGAGTGAAACTTGACCCAGTGACCCATCGCTCCACCTGCCCCAGCCAACCACTTGACATCTGAGTGAGGCTCTCCTTAGAACACTGACTTATGGTCAGCCTCCTAACTTCTGAAGAGTTTAGCTAGAACCAACTGAGCAATTCACAGAATTATAAGCTAATAAATGGCTATTGTTTAAACCACTAAATTTGGGGGTAGATTGTTATACAGAATAAATTAAGTGATGGACACCTTTCCTAAAGCATTTATCACATTTTGTTTTAATTATCTGCTTAGAGGTCTGTACCTATTACTGTACTATCATCATCATGCTGTAATAGGTCATACTCCAGTCACTTCTTTATCCTTATAACTGACATAGTGTCTGGGAGATCATTAGGAAGGAAAATATGATTACCCTTGAAAATTAGAAAACTGATTATGTAATTTTTTAATTAAAATACTAAGCTCTTTGAGCATACATAGGAAGTGTTCAATAAATATTTTTTAAAACATGTTACATTTTTAACATGCTTCTCCTTTATCTCTATTTCCCTCAATTTTAAAATGGTTATTGAATTCACACGTTAATTCATATTAAATGTATTAACACTTAATATATTTCTGACATATGATATGCTAACATTCTAACAAGGGGGACAGGATTTAAAACAAATGCAAATACAAATGCAGAAATAAATATTACTAATACAATAGTACATATGCTTATATACTCAAAACACTGACTAGCACACGAAGCACATCTAGCCCAAGAGAGAGCATAAAAAAGACTTCAACAGTGCTTGGTGTTGCATTATGAGTCTCTGATTGTTGGGAAGCAAAGGCTAGAGGAAAAGTGGTCCCAGCAAAAGAAGCAGACCAAATAGACTCAGAGTGACAGGAAACCGCAAGGCACATGGGGGTATAGAGTATTTTGTGTGGTTGGACTATAGGTGGTGAGGGGTCAAGTGCAACACTGACCCAGGGAGATGAGGTGAGGAAAGGTTACAGCAAACTCTGCTCCTGACACCAACAATCTTGGGAATATTTCAACAGGGGCTTTCTTGGAGGAGGGTAGCAAGCAAGGGTGAACCACGATAGAATGTTTATATTAGACCAAACAGTCCCAAAGTAGCAAAATATGGCCATGGTCATATTATTTTCCATTTATCCAAATGAAAATGCTAGATATATGGGAAGAGTATTATGGGTTTTGTGGCCTTTTCTGAATGTGAAGCAAAGACCAAAACTTTTATGCATGCATGTCATTCGTTCATTATCCAAGTACTGTTCATCATGGATTCTAAGTTCCTTGAGAAAAAGAAAGATAGTCCTATTGATGAATTACCCTTGTCAAGTATTCAATACTATGGTATGCACCTAACCACTTCTCCATTCAAATTAACTGATGCTCATGAATAAAGGGAAGCCTGGAGTGCTTCAGTTCACGGGGTCGCAAAGAGTCAGACATGACTTGGAGACTGAAAAATAACAGCAGCATGAAGTAAATGTTCAGTAAATTTTAAAAGCTAGATGTTTTTCTGTGACTCTCCAGGCATAAAAGGTATTTAAGATAGCACAGATTTTTAGAAGTTCAGTTGTGATAGAAAATTCTTCTTTAATTTTAAACTGCAGTCAAAGGAAATGTAAACTATGACTCTCTTAAAAGTTACTTCCAGAACTCACATTTGAGGGAATTTATTGTACTTTGGTTTTGCACTGTGGTTATCTTGATTAAGAACATGGTCTTCACTCTTTTCCACTTTGTATGTCTTGTTTCCTCTTTAAAAATTCAGTCTTAATGTGCTAAATGAAATCCATCCAACTGAGAAGTTGGATGAGATTGTGGAAGGTCTCTATTGCTGTAGTTAGATAAAGAGAGCACTCACCTCTCATGCACAAGAAAGGACCACACTCAGACAGAACTGATTTCAAAGGGGGAGGTAAACCTTATCTCTATAAATGGGACTCCCTCACCATTAATAATGTTTGAAATAAATACCCCTGGTAAACAAACCCTTAGATGCCACTTCTTTATGAAGAAAGGTTTTTTATCCCTCTCCTTCAATTTGATAAAGCTAGCTTTACATGTGCCAAAGCATATTGTCTGAAGTATTGCTCTATACTGCCAGAAAACAGAGTATAAAACTGACATATCTCAGGTAACTGTCACTACCATGGGTTCAGTCTGATACTTATCAACTTCCCATGCATCTACCTCCAAGATTCAGGAATCTACAGAAGGAAAAAAGTAGAGAAAATTTCAGGAAACCACAAAGAAAATATTTGCATTACCAGAGATGGTACCTGTTAGTAGAAAGATGGTGTCTCAGTAAAATGGAAACAACAGAAGCTACACACAAAGGGTCAGAAGCTCTGTGTCAGGTTCTAAGAGTTAGACTGAAGGAAATTTAATTTTCCTTGCTTCAGTGTATTGGGGCAAAATAAGTAGGAAATGTTTTTACACCCTGTGATAGCTGTTATACCTACTATACTCAATACATGTGAAGAAACACATTTATTGGGTCAGTGCTATTGACAGAGTTCAGATCTATATGCTTGCTATTTTTTTTGGCATAGTTTTCCCAATTTTGATAAGGCAATTAAAATCTATAATCATTAGTATAAATTTACTTATTTTTCTCCTTAATTTCTATCCATTTTAGTTTCATGAACTTTGAAATTCTACTAGCTACATACCCATTTATTTTTAATTTTTTTAATTGAGGAAAATTGTTTTACAATGCTGTGCTGGTTTATGCCATATGACAACAAAAATGAGCCATAATTATACATATATCTCCTCCTTCTTGAACCTCCCACCTTTCATCCCCCCACCCCACCCACCCCCATCCCATAGGTCATCAGCCCAGCCAGGCTGGTCTCCCTATGTTATATAACAATTTCTCACCAGTTTCTTTTACTAGCTGCTTTAGGTATAAGGTTAGGTTGTTTATTTGATGTTTCTCTTGTTCCCTGAAGTAGGCTTGTATTGCTATAAACTTCCATCTGAGCACTGCTTTTATTGAGTCCCTTAAATTTTCAGTTGTCATATTTTCATTGTCATTTGTTTCTAGCTATGTTTTGATTTCCTCTTTGAGTTCTTCAGTAACATCTTGGTTATTTAGAAGTGTATTGTTTAGCTTCCATATATTTGTGTTTTTGTATTTTTTTTTTCCTGTAGTTGATATCTAATCTCATAGTGGTGTGGTCAGAAAAGATGCTTGAAATAATTTCATTTTTTTAATTTACCAAGGCTTGATTTGTGACCCAAGATGTGATCTATCCTGGAGAATGTTCCATGCTCACTTGAGAAAAAAGTGAAATCTGCTGTTTTTGAGTGAAATACCCTGTAGATATCAATTAGGTCTTTCTGGTCCAGGGTTCTGTTTAAAGTTTGTATTTCCTTATAAATTTTCTGTCTGGATTATCTGTCCATTGGTGAGAGTAGGATGTTAAAGTCCCCACTATTATTGTGTTAGTGTTGGTTTCCTCATTAATAGTTGTTAGCATTTGCCTTATTTAGATGTTCCTATGTTGGGTGCATATATGTTTATAACTGTTATATCTTCTTCTTGGATTGATCCCTTAATCATAATGTAGTATCTTTCCTTATCTCTTATAACAGTCTTTATTTTAAAGTCATATTATCTGATATGAGTATTGATACTCCCACTTTCTTTTAATTTCTATTTGTAAGGAATATTTTTTTCTATTCCCTCACTTTCAGTCTGTATGTGTTGCTAGGTTTGAAGTGGGTCTCTTGTAGACTGCATATTGGCTGTATCCATTCAGCCAATCTGTGCTGTTTGCTTGGAGCATTTAATCCATTTACATTTAAGGTAATTATTGATATATGTGATACTTTTACCATTTACTTGTTTTCAGTTTGTTTTTGTAGGCCTTTTCTTTCTCTTATATTTCTTGTCTAGAGAAATTCCTTTAGCATTTGTTGAAAAGCTGGTTTGGTGGTGCTGAATTCTCTTAACTTTGCTTATCTGTAAAGCTTTTGATATCTTTGTTGAATCCAAATGAGAAGCTTGCTGGGTAGAGTAAACTTTGTTGTAGGTTTTTTTCTTTTCCTTTCATCACTTCGAGCGTATCCTGCCACTACCTTCTAGCCTGCAGAATTTCTGTTGAAAGATCAGCTATTAGCCTTTTGGGCATCCCCTTGTATTTAATGATTTCCCTTTGCTTCTTTTAATAATTTTTTTCTTTGTGTTTAAATTGATTAATATGTGTCTTGGCATGTTTTTCTTTGGGTCTACTGTGTATGGAACTCTTTGGGTTTCCTGGACTTGGATGGCTCTTTCCTTTCCCATGTTGGGGAAGTTTTTGACTATAATCTCAAATATTTACTCATATCCTTTCTTTTTCTCTTCTTCTGGGATCTCTATAACTCAAATGTTGGTGCATTTAATGTTATCCCAGAGGTCTCTGAGACTGTCCTCATTTCTTTTCATTCTTTTCTCTTTATTCTTCTATGCTTCAGTTATTTCCACCATTCTATCTTCCATCTCACTTATCCATTTTTCTACCTCAGTTATCTTGTTACCAGTTCCCTCTAGTATATTTGTAATTCCAATTACTGTGCTGTTCATTGCTGATCATCTATTCTTTATTTGCCCATTAAGTCCCGATTAAGCATTTCTTCTTAATCCATCTTCTTGATACATGCCTCCATTCTATTTATCTGTGGCTCCATTTTATTTCCAAGATTTTGGATCATCTTTACTATCATTACTCTGAATTCTTTTTCAGGTCCTACTTCCTCTTCATTTGTTTAGTCTTGTGGGTTTTTACCATGTTCCTTCAACTGCTATATGTTTCTCTTTATTTTCATTTTATTTAATGTGTTGTGTTTGGGGGTCTCCTTTCTGCAGGCTGCAGGGTCATAGTTCCTCTTATCCACATGTCTACCTCCCATGGGTGGGGTTGGACCATTTCCTTGTGAAAGTTTCCTGGTTGGTGTATGGAACTGGATCTTGTCTTTCTGAAGGGCAGTGCTATGTCCAGCAGTGTTTTAAGGGTGTCTATGGGCTTGGTGTGGTTTTGGGCAGCCTATCTGCTAATGGGCAGGGTTGTGTTCCTCATACTACCTGGGTGAGGAACTGATGGTGGAAATGTGACGTCTACTCGAGGGAGAGAAGGAGGATCCCCTGGCCCCTCTCTCTGGTTCTGACGATGCAGCCCGCTGAGTGCTCCTGCAGCACAATGTTCACCCGCCTGCTTGTGAAGTCCACAAGTGCCCTGTTCTGACAGATCACCACTTATCTATCACTTTGCCACCAGTTGGATTCCTATTGCTTTGAGACATAAAAGGCTGTGTTATCAGAGCTCTTCAGAGTCCTGGAAATGGCACCTAATGGTTTCATATTCTATGAATAACATTTCAACAATCTGGGAACTTGGACCCTTGCTTAAGTGCTTGCACCTAGATAAATGTCTTCTGGATCAACAGAATACAGAGAAATTGCAAGCTAAAAATAACTGCATGCATACACTGTTGGGGAAATGATGAATAATAAAATACAAAAATACCAAACACCAATGCCACTTATGAGAGCTGGAAGCAGAAGAGCACTGAGAACAACCCCTCTCATAGCCCCACTAAGGGGGTGGGCAGACTACCTGAGCTACACGTCCAGCCTGACCCACCAACCCATCCCCACCCTCACCTCCTTTAAAGAACCAGCCCACCCTCCTCAGTGAGTGAGCAAGGGAACTTGTTACTTGTTTCCATTCCCTTGTGCTGCAGCAGGAGTCCCAAGAAAAAAATCTTGCTGAAATTACTCTTCTAGCCTCTTCTCAATTTCTATAGATTAAAGAGTCCAAGGATCTCGGTCAGTAACAATATGACAATACACCACAAATCTGATTAGCTCAGAGAAATTTCATTAACATCTGTTGTTCTAACAATTGCAGGTTTTACACAGTTACCCTCTATATGGAGAGCAATTGGAAGGAATGGAGATTTTTATCTGTAGGTGAGAATTGGGAGGACCAGGGAGAAAGAAGCTGACTTGTTAGGTTGCTGTCTTCAAGCAATAATAATTTCAGTTGCACATAACAATAAATGACAGCTCTCAATAAGCAGCAGCAAGTAGTAGCTACAAGCAGAACCTTAGTTCCCTGACCAGGAATCAAACCTGGGTTGTGGCAGCGGTCAGAGCTACAAATCCTAACCAGAGACCACAGAGGACAGAGGCTAAGGCCTAGATCCCTATTTCTTGCCTGCCTTGTCAAGAAAGAATTCAGGCAAAAAGGCAGAAGGTAAAGACAAAAGTAAAAAGCTTATTGGAAAAGTAAAAATACAAATGGAAAGATGCATGGATGAACTCAGAGAGTCAAGCCTTTGGGATGTTTAAATCCTTTATAAGGGGGCAGTTTTCAGGGTCTTTGTCTTCCTTCTGGCCAATCATCTTGCTTTTCTTTCCCTGGATTATTTGTCTCAGGAACCCCCTCTAGGTATGCATGCACCTCTCTGCTAAGATGGATCTTGATGCAAAGGCATTTGAGAGAAGCAAGACTCATTATGGCCCTACATTGTCCCCTGACTTTCGACCCCCAGGGAGTGTTTCTGAGCATGCAATAGTGTCTTCCTTGCCCCAAGAAAGAGGAAATGTTCATTTCTGGTCTTTTACTCAAACAAGGTTTTGCCTCTTTTTGTTCTTGCCATGACCATTATGTTAAGGTGTCCACAAAAGACAAAGCTTGGCTATTTACCCTGTCCCTGTTGCTACTTCTATTTGGGAGAGCAAACAGGAGACTGATTTTTGCCCATCTATCTCTTGTCTCAGGAAAAACAAACAGGAGGCTAGTTGTGTGTCAAGCCTGAAGCCCACTTTCTCCTGCCCCATAAAATGTAAACAGGAAGCCAGTTGTAAATGTCTAACCTGGACCCCATCTATCTCCTGCCTCAATTAGGGCTTTTACATGGAAGAGGAATTCATCTTCTCTGTGATGCCAGAGAGTAGAATGAAGGTCATTTATAAAATATACAAAAGGAAGTCTTTTAACTTGGAAAAGAATATTTTATACATCAAGACTCTGAAAATAGAATATGAGCCCCTAAATTGAAGTGAGTTACCTAATACTAGGAGAATAATAAAAAGACACTGAGGTTTTGTGGTAAGGATATTGTAAGGAGCATTCAAGTATCAGATGAATAGTGAGGTCCATTGTGAGGTCTATTGAATTTGATCTTCCCCAAACCTGTTATTCATGTAATTTTTAGTTTTGAAACATGTGGGGAATCGGAAGAGACTTTGAAGTGTGAAGAAAAGTGTTGCCTGCCATATCAGCAAACAAAGGATGCTCCTGCCATCAAGATATCAGCCTTTACTCTCTCCTGAAGGTGAGCTTGAGGGGACTCAGGACAGAGACCAACAGGCTGCGCCGCCAAACCCTCAGCCACCACAGCCACGCCAGTGGCGCACCTTAAGGACTCAAGAAGGGAAAGAACCGGATACTGGTCCCAGATAGCCGAACTGCATGTCAAAGGAATGATTTCAGTGTGCCCAGATTCTTGCATTTTCCCACAAGAAATGTGCTAAATTCTTTAACTTGAGATATCTGGCTTATTTTTGCCATTGTTTGTCATGTCCAACTTTTCTGTGACCCCGTGGACTATAGCCCTGCAGGTTCCTCTGTCCATGGGATTTCCCAGGCAAGAAAACTGGAGTGGGTTGCCATGTCCTTCTCCAGGGGAACTTCCTGACCCAGGCATCAAACCCGCACCTCCTGCTTTGGCAGGCAGATTATTTACCATGGAGCCAACTGGGAAGCCCCAGTTTTCATTAATTTAATAGTAATCTTTTCAAGTTCTGACAGCCTGGTCTTTGTTAAAGAAACCCCTATATACCAAGGGGAGCACTCTCTTAGAGCTACTTGAGATTCCTGTCTCCCAGGGTTGAACTCTTCAAAAATTCCACCAAATAAGATATAATTCTCAACTTTTAAACAGTGCATTTTTTTTTCAGTTGACAGAAGAATACAAAGATTTTCATAAATCATTACTCATTACAAACACAGTTTTAGGAACAGAAATAGTTGAAAACATGTACATATTTTCATGTTCTCATTTGTTATAAACCAAAATGTATCACTTATATTTCCTGTGAGGCTACCTTTTGACATCTTGCTAAACACATTTTGCATAAAATGAATAATCCAAAATGCAGAAACACTGTTTTGGTTTATATGATCCAATTGGCATCCCCTAGTAGATTACAGCGGAGAAGGCAATGGCACCCAACTCCAGTACTCTTGCCTGGAAAATCCATGGATGGAGGAGCCTGGTGGGTTGACTTCTATGGGGTCGCTAAGAGTCAGACACAACTGAGAGACTTCACTTTCACTTTTCACTTTCATGCATTGAAGAAGGAAATGGCAACCCACTCCAGTGTTCTTGCCTGGAGAATCCCAGGGACAGCAGAGCCTGGTGGGCTGCCATCTATGGGTTCGCACAGTGTCAGACACGACTGAAGAGACTTAGCAGCAGCAGCAGCAGTAAATTACAGAGCCAGTTTCTGGGACTGCAGAACCTGACTGAGGGATGACTCCCAAATATTGTGTCTGAGGACATTAGAATGATGATGTGGAAATCTAAGACTTCCTATTGCCTTCGCAATGGTATCTATTAGCATGCTTCCTGGAACAAACAATAGAAAATCCAAATAAACAATAGAAGTATGTCCTATGTTGTATAAGAAACCTAGAATAAGGCAGTTACAAGTTTGGGATCAATGGCTAATGCTGTCAGGCATCCAATTCTCTGTGATCCCTTTGGCTCTCCCTTCATAGCTGCAACCTGGCTGAACAACATAAACAACTACATGAGCTGGATGATGCAGCTGTTTCGATATCAGGTATTGTTCTCACATTAAAATATCTAAAGACAAAAAACAGTGTAAATACCTTCTTGTGTAGTTTAAGATAGAGTAAAACTTTCTCAAAAGCCCCACAGCAAATTTATGCAACAACAGACAACTCATTCAGTTCAGTCATTTAGTTGTGTCTGACATTTTGTAACTCCATGAACTGCAGCATGCCAGGCTTCCCTGTCCATCACCAACTCCCAGAGCTTGCTCAAACTCCTGTCCAGTGAACTGGAGATGCCATCCAACCATCTCATCCTCTGTCACTTCCTTCTCCTCCTGCCTTCAATCTTCCCAGCATCAGGGTCTTTTCCAATGAGTCAGTTCTTCGCAACAGGTGGCCGAAGTATTGGAGTTTCAGCTTCAGCATCAGTCTTTCCAATGAATATTCAGGACTGATTTCCTTTAGGATGATGCTGTGAAAGTGCTACACTCAATATGCCAGCAAATTTGGAAAACTCAGCAGTGGCCACAGGATTGGAAAAGGTCAGTGTTCATTCCAATCCCAAAGAAAGGCAAAGCCAAAGAATGCTCAAACTACCGCACAATTGCACTCATCTCACACACTGGTAAAGTAATGCTCAATATTCTCCAAGCCAGGCTTCAGCAATATGTGAACCGTGAACTTCCTGATGTTCAAGCTGGTTTTAGAAAAGGCAGAGGAACCAGAGATCAAATTGCCAACATCCGCTGGATCATGGAAAAAGCAAGAGAGTTCCAGAAAAACATCTATTTCTGCTTTATTGACTATGCCAAAGCCTTTGACTGTGTGGATCACGATAAACTGTGGAAAATTCTGAAAGAGATGGGAATACCAGAACACCTGACCTGCCTCTTGAGAAATCTGTATGCAGGTCAGGAAGCAACAGTGAGAACTGGACATGGAACAACAGGCTGGTTCCAAATAGGAAAGGGAGTATGTCAAGGCTGTATATTGTCACCCTGCTTATTTAACTTCTATGCAGAGTACATCATGAGAAACGCTGGACTGGAAGAAGCACAAGCTAGAATCAAGATTGCTGGGAGAAATATCAATAATCTCAGATATGCAGATGACACCACCCTAATGGCAGAAAGTGAAGAGAAACTAAAAATCCTCTTGATGAAAGAGGAGAGTGAAAAAGTTGGCTTAAAGCTCAACATTCAGAAAACGAAGATCATGGCATTTGGTCCCATCACTTTATGGGAAATAGATGGGGAAACAGTGGAAACAGTGTCAGACTTTATTTTTCTGGGCTCCAAAATCACTGTAGATGGTGACTGCAGCCATGAAATTAAAAGACACTTACTCCTTGGAAGAAAAGTTATGACCAAACTAGATAGCATATTCAAAAGCAGAGACATTACTTTGCCAGCAAAGGTCCATCTAGTCAAGGCTATGGTTTTTCCTGTGGTCATGTACGGATGTTAGATTTGGACTGTGAAGAAGGCTGAGCACCGAAGAATTGATGCTTTTGAATTGTGGTGTTGCAGAAGACTTTTGAGAGCCCTTTGGACTGCAAGGAGATCCAACCAGTTTATTCTGAAGGAGATCAGCCCTGGGATTTCTTTGGAAGAAATGAAACTAAAGCTGAAACTCCAGTACTTTGGCCACTTCATGCGAAGAGTTGACTCATTGGAAAAGATTCTGATGCTGGGAGGGATTGGGGGCAGGAGGAGAAGGGGACGACAGAGGATGAGATGGCTGGATGGCATCACTGACTTGATGGACATGAGTCTGAGTGAACTCCAGGAGTTGGTGATGGACAGAGGCCTGGCGTGCTGCGATTCATGGGGTCACAAAGAGTTGGACACGACTGAGCGACTGAACTGTACTGAACTGAACCAATAGTGTCTGCCACAGCCAGGTCCCAATGTCTGCTCTAACACAAAAATGCCTGCTACCATCGTGAACTGCCACAACCTGCTGCTAAGTCGCGTCAGTCGTGTCCGACTCTGTGTGACCCCGTAGACGACAGCTCAACAGGCTCCTCTGTCCCTGGGACTCACCAGGCAAGAATACTGGAGTGGGTTGCCATTTCCTTCTCCAGCCACAACCTAGGAGGCTTAAAGAAAGAAAAATTTATTGTCTCACAGTTCTGGAAGCTAAATGTCTGAAATGAGGATGTTGACAGGGTTGTGCTCTCTGTAAAACCTGAACAGGATGCCTTAATGGTGTCTTCCTAACTTCCTGTGTTTTCTGGAAATCCTTGGCATTCTTTGGCTTATATATATATAATCACTCCAATTTCTGCCTCCATTATCACATGGCTGACTATTTCCTGTATGTCTCTGCTTTCTATTCTTATAAAGACATCAGTCATATTAGATTAAAGCCTGGCCTAATGATTTCGTCTTTACTTGATTACAACTGCAAAAACCCTATTTCCATATAAGGTGACAATTACAGATGCCTGAGGATAGGACTTCAACCTCCATGTTTTGGAGAGAGCACAATTAAGCACATAACACCTAGTCATATTGGTGCTCTTTTAGGGATATCAATACTATAATGTTGTTTCTTGTGAGTCTTTCTCTGTGAAATAAGGTCTGGAGTCTCCACTACATAAGACAGCAGGGTCTAACACGGTTTGAAGACTTGAGGACTATTTAGGTCATCTTGGGAAAGTCACTTATTTTCTGTGAACCTGTCAGTTTCCTTACCACATGAGAACTTCCCAATATGATATTCTCATGCAAAGACATCAATTGGTCTCAGAAGAGCCCTCTATGGAGATAAGTTTATCTGCATACCATTGCCTGATTATATTAAACATTAGGTAATTTAATTTACCCCTATCTAGTGTCATGCTCTGCGTTGGAGAAGGAAATGACAACCCATTCCAGTATTCTTTCCTGGAGAATCCCAGGGACAGAGGAGCCTGGTGGGCTGCCGTCTCTGGGGTCACACAGAGTCAGACACGACTGAAGCGACTCAGCCACAGCAGTGTCATGCTCATGAAACACTCTAAGTTCTTTCTTTGTGATGGGTTTATATATGAGCTCCCTCTCCATAAAGTTTTTCTATTTAACAATATAATTTGAACTATTGGCTGTAAAATGTTATGAAAAATAGAGATTTTGATTTTTTTTTTTTTTCAAAACCCTCAGTTGTAGGACTTCATGTTCTACCTTCTATTAAAGCAGTTTCTACAAGGCAACGTGACATTCTTGTTTTCTTTAACATAAAATGTTTTTACTTGATTGGAAATTTGCAGTTTGAAGTGATTATAGTTTAATAGTATAGGGAAAAATTATTGATTGGGATTTTAAATTATGAAAATAATAGGAAAGTATAGAGGTGAATGAGGTCAAGTTATTACAGGTGGAGTTTGTGAAGAAAAACATGCTGGCCTCTAGTTACAGGAGCAGGATATTTGAGAAGAAAGGGAATTTCTCAAATTTCACTGGCCTTTTTAACAAAGGTTGAAGCCAAATGTGTGAGTAGACAAGCTCAGCACAGATCCAGATGAGTTGGCATAAGCTTAGGGGAAGAAGGCTTAACTTTCTCAGCACTTTCAGCAGAGTCAAAAAATTTCAAAGAGACTCACGTGAAAAGGTGAGCATTGGCTCTGATGCTGGGACAGGGTTCATGCTTTAGTGAGGATAGTAATTAATATTGCTAAAACCTGTTTCTCACCTTCTTCTAATAGAACATGCTTTTCTGTGTGTGTGTGTGTCTTCTCATCTTTCTTCAGCAAGGTACAGTTTCTATATTCATCTGGTGTTTCCTTTGAAAGATAATGTGTATAAGCAAACATGAAATTAGTGTATGTTCAATTTTCTTCCTGATATATAAATTACCCTAAAATGAACTCACATTTTAAAAATAAGCATAATAGCAGAACTGATTATATTCCTAGAATAAAGCACATTTCCCCTTCATGTAACTAAAGGTGTTTCATGGTAATATAGTTGGTGTAGTTGCCTGTTCATTAATGCAACAACTTTAAAAACAGACACCCCCCCACCCTGCCAATTTATGTGAAACCATCAAACTAATAAATTGGATAAACATTCTGAGATCCAATTTCACACAGTTGTATGACACTGCCATGATATGCTGCCTGCTCCAGTAAAAACAGTATTATTTTACAGAGTATTCTACTGAGCCAGTTTAAATCAAAATTTATAATGCTGTCATTGTGTATTTAAAATGCATCTTTGTGTGATATTACTTTTTTCTCAGGACAAATAAACACAAAACAAAAAGACTAGAAAAATCAATTGGTAGTTGGCATAGTCAAAAATAATTTCAGCGTTTCCCCTACAGTGCTGATTTCACACATTTCTAATTCAACTAGAAAAATGCTTGTTAGGGAGAATGTTGCAAATACTAACTTTCAGTGTTTTTTTCTTCCCCCCCTTTATTTTTTGATTTAGCACTCTGTAAGTATTAGTCTTTTTTTTTTTAAATATTAAATTGGCATATAGTTGATTAACAATGCTGTGTTTGTTTCAGGTATATAGCAAAGTCATTCAGTTATACATGTATTTGTTATTTTCCAAAGTCTTTTCCCTATAAGTTATTACAGAATATTGAACAGAGTTCCCTATGCTTGTTGATTATTTTAAATACAGTAGTGTGTACATGTCAATCCCAAACTCCCAGTCTATCCTTCCCCCCACCCTTCTCCACTGGTAACCGTAAATTCATTCTCTAACTCTATGAGCTGTTCTGTTATGTAAATAAATTCATTTGTGTAATTTTTTTTAGATTCTTCATATAAGCCATTTCATATGGTATTTGTCTTTTTCTGTCTGACTTACTTCACTTAGTATGCAAATCTCCAGACCCATCCATGTGGTGGAAACTGGCATTATTATATTTTTAATGGCTGAGTAATATTCCATTGTATATATGCACCCCATCTTCTTTATTCATTCATCTGTCAATGGCTATTTGGTTTGTTTCCATGTCTTGGCTATTAAACAGTATTGCTGTTTTAACATTTTTAAGTAACCCCCATATTGTTCCCCATAGGGGTTGTACCAATTTACATTCCCACCAACAGTGTAGGACGGTTTCCTTTTCTTCATACTCTCTCCAGCATTTTTGTTTGTAGATTTTTTTTTTTTTTATGGCCACCTTTTGATTATGGTGTGAGGTGATATCTAAGTGTAGTTTCAATTTGCATTTTTTTTTTTTTAATTTTGAGCATCTTTTCATGTGTCTCATGGCCATCAGTATTTTTTTTTTTTTTTTGAAAAGTGCCTATTTAGGTCTTCAGGTCATTTTTTTATTTGGTTGAATTTTTTATATTGAGCTGCATGAATTATTTGTTAATTTTGGAGATTAATCACATCATTTTTGACCCATTCTGTGGGTTATTTTTTCATTCTATGATCTCTCTGCTGTGCAAAAACTTTTGAATTCGATTAGATCCCATTTTTAAAATTATTTTTAAAAATTCCTTTACTCTAAGAAATGGCTTGAAAAAGACATTACTGTGATTTTGGTCAAAGAGTGTTCTGCTTATGTTTTCCTGTAAGAGTTTTATAATATCTAGTCTTACATTTAGGTCTTTAATCCATTGTGAGTTTATTTTTGTATATGGTGTTAAAGAATGCTCTATTTCACTTTTTTACGTATAGCTACCCAGTTTCCCCAGTGTCATTTACTGAAGAGATTGTCTTTCCTCTATTGTACAGTCTTGCCTCATTTGTCATAGATTAATTGACCATAGGTGAGCTGGTTTATTTCTAAGCTTTCTATCCTATTTCCCATTGATCTATATATCTGTTTTTGTGCCGGAGAAGGCAATGGCACCCCACTCCAGTACTCTTGCCTGGAAAATCCCATGGACGGAGGAGCCTGGTGGGCTGCAGTCCATGGGGTCACTAGGAGTTGGACACGACTGAGCAACTTCGCTTTCACTTTTCACTTTCATGCATTGGAGGAGGAAATGGCAACCCACTCCAGTGTTCTTGCCTGGAGAGTCCCAGGGACGGGGGAGCCTGGTGGGCTGCCATCTATGGGGTCGCACAGAGTCAGATACGACTGAAGTGACTTAGCATGTCTCCATACAAATTTGAATATTTTTAGTTCTAGTTCTGTGGAAAAATGCCATTGGTAATTTAATAGGCATTGCATCAAATGTGCAAATTGCCTTGATCAGTATAGTCATTTTGACAATATTGATTCTTCCAATACAATTCAGTTCAGTTCAGTCGCTCAGTCGTGTCCCACTCTTTGCGACTCCATGAATCGCAGCACGCCAGGCTTCCCTGTCCATCACCATCTCCCGGAGTTCACTCAAACTCATGTCCATCAAGTCAGTGATACCATCTACCCATCTCATCGTCTGTTGTCCCCTTTCCCTCCTGCCCCCAATCCCTCCCAGCATCAGAGTCTTTTCCAATGAGTCAACTCTTCGCATGAGATGGCCAAAGTATTGGAGTTTCAGCTTTAGCATCAGTCCTTCCAAAGAACACCCAGAGCTGATCTCCTTTAGAATGGACTGGTTGGATCTCCTTGCAGTCCAAGGGACTCTCAAGAGTCTTCTCCAACACCACAGTTAAAAAGTATCAATTCTTCAGTGCTCAGCTTCTTCACAGTCCAACTCTCATCCATACATGACCACTGGAAAAACCATACCCTTGACTAGACAGACCTTTGAACATGATATATGTTTCCACCTGTTTGTGTCATCTTCAGTTTCTTTCATCAGTGTCTTAAAATCTTCAGAATATAGATTGTCTCCTTAAGTAGGTGTATTCTTAGATATTTTATTCTTTCTAATATGATGGTAAGTGGGATGACTAATTTCTCTTTCTGATCCTTCATTGTTAGTGTATAGAAATATTTCTGTGTATTAGTTTTATATCTGGCAGTTTTTACCAAATTCATTAATTAGGTCCAGTCATTTTCTGGAGGCATCTTTAGGATTTTCTATGTACAGTATCATGTAACCCACAAACAGTGACATTTTTACTTCTTTTCTGTTCTGGATTCCTTTCATTTCTTTTTCTTCTCTGATTTCTATGGCTAGGACTTACAAATTATGTTGAATAATAGTGGCAAGAATGGACGTCCTGATCTTATTCCTGATCTTAAAGCAAATGCTCTCAGTTTTTCACCACTGAGAATAATGTTTTGTGCAGTTTGTTGTAATGGCCTTTATTATGTTGAGATAGGTTTCCTCTATGCCCACTTTCTGGAGAGTTTTTGTCATAAATCGGTATTGAATTTTGTAAAAAGCTTTTGCTGCACCTATCGAAATAAACATATGATTTTTATTCTTGTTTGTTAATATGGTGTATCACATTGAATGATTTGCATATATTGAAGAATTTTTGCATCCCTGGAATAAATCCCACTTGATAATTGTGTATGATCATTTAATGTGCCATTGGATTCATATTGTTGCAGATATTTGCATCTATGTTCATCAGTGATATTGGCATGTAATATTCTGTTTGGTGGTATCTTTGTCTCATTTTGGTATTAGGGTGATAGTGGCCTCTTCTACAATTTTTTGGAAGAGTTTCAAAATATTAGGTATTAGCTCTTCTCTAAATGTTTGACAGAATTCACATGTATAGCCATCTTATCCTGGCCCTTTGTTAGTGGGAGTTTTAACCACAGTTTCAAATTAAGTACTTGTGATTGGTCTATTCACCTTTTCTACTTCTTCTGACTTCAGTCCTGTGAGATTGTACCTTTCTAAGAATTTGTGTTTCTTCCTGGTAGTCCACTTTATTAGCATATAATTGCTTATAGCAATCTCTTATGATCCTTCATATTTCTGTGGTGGCACTTGTAATTTCTTCTTTTTTATCTTTAATTTTTATTGATCTGAACCCCCTCCTTTTTTCCTTGAGTCTGGCTAAAGGTTTGTCAATTTTATTTATCAGTTCAAAGAACCAGCTTTTAGCTTCATTAATCTTTTCTATTGTTTTCTTCATTTCTATTTCATTTATTTCTGCTCTGATCTTTATGATTTTTCCTACTAACTTTAGGTTTTGTTTACTCTTCTTTCTCAAGTTTTTTAGGCCCAAGGTTAAGTTGTTTATTTGTGTTTTTTCTTGCTTCTTGAGGTAAGATGTATTGCTATAAACTTCCCTTCCAGTTTCCCATATGTTTTGAATTATTGTGCTTTGGATTTCATTTCTCTCTAGGTATTTTTTATTTCCTCTTTGATTTCTTTAGTGATCTGTTGGTTATGTAGTAGCATGTTGTTTAGCCTCCATGCATTAGTCATTTTACAGCTTTCCTTATAATTTGTTTCCAATTTCATAGTGTTGAGTTTGAAAGAAATGCTTAATATGATTTCAATTTTCTTAAATTTACTAAGGCTCACTTTGTGGCCTGAAATATGATCTGTGCTGGAGAATGTTCCATGTACACTTAAGAAGAAAGTGTGTTCTGATGCTTTTGGATAGAATGCTCTATAAATTAATCAGTTAAATCCATCTGTTCTGAAGTGTTGTTTAAGGCCTGTGTTTCCTTATTTCTTTTCTTACTGGATGAAACTGGGGTGTTAAAGTTCCCTACTCTTATTGTGCTATTTTTAATTTCTCCTTCTAAGGCATAATCACTTGCCTTATATATTGAGATACTCCTGTGTAGGACACATATTTATTTAGAGTTGTTATATATTTTTCCTTTGATCCCTTGATCATTATATGGTGTACTTTTGATCCTTTATTATTAGTGTCCTTTTTGTATCTTGTAACTGTCTTTATTTTGCCTTATAGAAGTATTGCTACTCCAGCTTTCTTTTGATATCCATTTGCAGCCCATCCCTCACTTTCAGTCTGTATGTGTCCCTAGATCTGAAGTGGGTGTCTTGTAGACAGCATATAAATAGGTCTAGTTTTTTTTATCCATTCAGCAGTCTGTGTTTTTTGGTTGGAACATTTAATTCATTTACATTTAAGGTGATTCTCAATATATATGTTCTTATTGCCAATTTAGTTATTTTGGATGCTTTTGTCTGTCTTTTTTCTTTCCTTTGTCTTTTGTTTTCTTCTCTTAGATTTGATGACTAGCTTTGCTGTTGTGTTTGGATTCCTTTTTCTTTTTGTGTGTTTATCTATTGTAGATTTTAAATTTGTGGTTACCATGAGGATATAGTAGTCTGTATATAAACAAGATTATATTAAGTTGCTGGTTTTTTAATTTCAAATGAATTTCCAGAGTCTTATTTGTGTTCACTCCTCATAACGTCTGGTTTTGATATATTTGTGTGCAACTGATTTTCTACCTTTATTTTTTGCCTTTACTGGTGAGCTTTTCCATTTGTAATTTTATTGTTTCTAGTAATGACTTTTTCTTTTCTTTTTAGAGAAGTTCCTTTAGTATTTGTTGCAAAGCTGTTCCAGTAGTGCTGAATTTGCTTAGCTTTTCTTGTCTATAAAGCTTTTGTTTCTTCAGAGAACCTAAATGAGAGTCTTGCTGGGTAGAATATTCTTGGATATAGATTCTTCCCTTTCATCACTTTAAATATATCAAGCCACTCCTTTATGGCCTGGAGAGTCTCTGCAGAGAAATCAGCTCATAACCTTACAGGAGTTCTCTTGTATGTTATTTGTTGCTTTTTCCTTTTTGCTTTTAAATATTTTTTCTTTGTCTTTAATTTTTGTCATTTGATTACTATGTTTCTCAGCATGTCCTTTTTGGGGTTATCTTGTTTGGAAATCTCTGTGCTTCCTGGACTTGGGTGACTCTTCCTGTCCCCATGGTAGGAAAGTTTTTAGCTATTATCTCTTCAAATATTTTCTCACATGCTTTCTCTCTCTCTTCTCCTGCTGCCGCTGCTGCTGCTGCTAAGTCGCTTCAGTCGTGTCCGACTCTGTGCAACCCCATAGACGGCAGCCCACTAGGCTCCTCTGTCCCTGGGATTCTCCAGGCAAGAACACTGGAGTGGGTTGCCATTTCCTTCTCCAATGCATAAAAGTGAAAAGTGAAAGTGAAGTAGCTCAGTCGTGCCCAACTCTTAGCGACCCCACGGACTGGAGCCTACCAAGCTCCTCCATCCATGGGATTTTCCAGGTAAGAGTACTGGAGTGGGGTGCCATTGCCTTCTCTGCTTCTCCTGCTAGGACCCCTATAATACAGTGTTGGTGTATTTAATGTTGTCCCAGAGGTCTCTTAGATTGTCTTCATTTCTTTTCATTCTATTTTCTTTATTCTATTCCATAGCAGTGATTTCCACCATTCTGTCTTCCAGGTCACTTATCCATTCTTCTGCCTCAGTTATTGTGCTACTGATTCCTTCTAATGTATTTTCGTTTCACTTATTGTATTGTTCATCTCTGTTTTTCTAGGTCTTTGTTAAACATTTGTTGTACCTTCTCAATCTGTGCCTCCAATCTTTTTCAATATCTTGGATCCTCTTCACTATCATTACTCTGAATTCTTTTTCTGATAGATTGCCTATCTCCACTTCAGTTAGTTGTTCTTCTGGGGTTTTATCTTGTTCCTTCACCTGGTACATATTCTTCTGCTGTCTCATCTTGTCTAATTTTCTGCATTTATGGTTTCAATTCTACCAGCTGAAGTGTTGTAGTTCTTCTTGCTTCTGCTGTCTACTCTCTGGTAGATGAGACTCTCTAAGAGGTTTGTTCAGGGTTCCTTGTGGGAGGGCCTAGTTTCTGCCCACTGATGTGTGAAGCTGGGTTTTGTTTATCTGGTGAGCATGGCCATGCTCAGGAAGACTTTTAAGCAGTTTTTCTGCTGATGGTGGGGCTGTGTTTCCACCATACTGGTTGATTCCCTTGAGGCATCCCAGCACTGGAGTCTACAGCCTGTTGGGTGGGGTTAAGTCTTAAAGTGGGTAAATGGTGGCCTCTGCCTAGAGGTGGTGCCCCTCCTGGGCACATGCCAATGAGTACTTGCCAGAGCTCACACTGCCAGTGTTTTTATCTCTGTAGTGAGCCACAACCACCTGTCACCTCTGTAGGAGCTCCTCCAATACTGGGAGGTAAGTCTGGCCCAGTCTCTTATGAGGTCACTGTTTCTTTCCCTGGGTCCTGGTGCACACTAAACCTCCAAGAGTAGAATTTCCTCCACTTCTGTGGAGTTCCTGTGATCAAACCCCACTGGCTTTCAAAGCCAGGTTCTGGCTTTGCCTCTTCCCATTGCCATATCCCTAAACTGGTAAACCTGACATGGGGCTTAGTACTTTCACTTTTGTGGGAGAACTTTTGTGATATAATTATTTTCCAGTTTGTGGGTCACTCACTTGACAAGTTTGAGGTTTGATTTTATTGAGATTGTGCCCCTCCTACCATCTCATTGTGGTTTCTTTGTTTTCATGTGTAGAATATCTTTTTCGGTAGGTTGAAGCTTTTTTTTCTTTAATGGTTTTTCAGCAGGTAGTTGTTATTTCTGTTTTTATAGGAAGGGCTGAGCTCACATTCTTCTCTCCCACCATCTTGCTTGCCAGTATTATTCTTTAAATAATTTTTAATTTTTTTTTCTGATTATCTTTCCTTTTTATTGTATTATTTATATATTTATTTTTATTTATTTTTTATTTATTTTAAATTTTATTTTATTTTTAAACTTTACATAATTGTATTAGTTTTGCGAAATATCAAAATGAATCCGCCACAGGTATACATAAATAATTTTTAAAATGAATGCTTTCATTTTATTAATTCTGTCTTAGGAATGTGGCAAGCCTGAATAATGTGCATATTAGTCAGCTACAGCTGCCAGAGCATATTACTACAGACCAGATGGCTTAAACAGCAGAAAATTTGCTAACAGTTCTGGAGCCAGAAGTCCATAATCATGTTCTTGGCTGCTGCTGCTGCTCAGTCACTTCAGTCGTGTCCAACTCTGTGCGACCCCATAGACAGCAGCCCACCAGGCTCCCCCGTCCCTGGGATTCTCCAGGCAAGAATACTGGAGTGGGTTGCCATTTCCTTCTCCAGTGCATGGAAGTGAAAATTGAAAGTGAAATTGCTCAGTCATGCCTGACTCTTAGCAACCCCATGGACTGCAGCCTACCAGGTTCCTCCGTCCATGGGATTTTCCAGGCAAGAGTACTGGAGTGGGTTGCTATTGCCTTCTCTTGGCACTGATAGTTTATTCTGAGACCTTTCTTTCTCCTTAGCTTGTAGGTAGTCATCTACCTGGGTCTTTACATGATCTTTTCTCTGTGAATCTGTGTCCTAATCTCTTCTGTAAGAATACCAGTCACAGTGGATTAGGGTCCACTCGTATGACCTCATTTATCTTAATTACTTCTGCAAAGGACTTATTTACAAATACAGTCACATCTTGAGGTACTGGGGATTAGAACATCAACAGAATTCTAGAATTTGAGGAGGATATAATTTAGCCATAATACTACATTGAAGTGAAAAACATATTTTAAAATTGTAATGACTCTCTGATGGACTAGGTTGTCTACCTCAATACCAAGAAAATATCCTGTTTGTGACATCACTTTATTTTTGCCCTTATTCCCACAATATTATTTTTGGTCTTTGAAAAGCAGTACATAGTCTACACAGAGAGAGGCAAATGTCATTACTGGGAAGTTTAGAATAAATTTAAAAGAAAATTATGATATAAGGAAAAAGAGATTAAAATTCTATGTTGTATTTTCCCTTGAATCTCAAAAAGTATAGCACCTAAAGATTTTTACTTTTTAGAAGGAGTGTGCCTTGTGACCATTTTCTTTTCTCCTGTTTTTACACCCACCCTTAAGTTCGGGTTCTTTGCCCACCAATGGCTCCTCTCTGCTCTTATCTCAAGCTCCTTTGCATGACCAAATTCCTCTTTATCCCACAAGGGTGGATCCACACTTCTCATTTTGCTACAATGCCACATGAGTTACATATATCTAGAAGAAGCACCAGACTCCAGCCATTATAGTCAGGTGGGGGATGCTGTGGGAAGACGATTTGCTCAGTCCTACATCAAAGACAGACACTGGTTCTGAAATCTAAATGTCTTTTTGATAGGAAGGGTTGCTACTCTCAGTGAGTCTATTCTCCCAAAGGGGGACACCCATTTATTATTTCTTTGGAAATGGAATGGAAAACCTTAAGATGAAGGACAGCAATGCCTCTCCCATTATTATCCAGAAAAAAATGTGTTTTTCCTTGCATTCTTTTGAGGGGTGGGATGGCAGGGAGAGGTTGACAGTATAGGAAGAACAGTGCTCAGAAATTCAAGTCTTGGGCTGCTATCTCTATGACTCTGGGGAGGGTTTCAGTTTCAGTTACATTGTTAGTATTCAATCTTTCTCTGACAGAAGGCAAGCAGTTTGAATATGTTACTACTGTCTATTTAAATGTAAATTTCATGCAGTTCATGATGACTAATGCTATGCAGTACTTCATGATCTATAAACCCTGTTTTAGGATACATTTAAGATTTTCGAGTGACTATAGGTATCTATTTTTATGTTAGTCACATCTCATTTTTTCTGCATCAATTTAGTGTGGAGTTACTGCATTTCAAAGTGAAATGGACAAATGGAAAATTTAGAATAGAGAAATCACAATTTCAAAAAATTTGGTAAAAATTAAAATGTAATCTTTATTAATCAATAGGAAAATCAAAATTAAATATTGTTAATTCAGATTTCAGTAATCTGCAATAACAACCACAAGAGTAACAGTAATGGCCAATTTTTAAATATTTATATATGTCATATGCACTAATATATGTTGTTGGTGGTGGTGTTGTTCAGTCACCCAGTCATGTCTGATTCTTTGTGACCCTGTGAACTGCAGCACGCCAGGACTCACTGTTCCTCACCATCTCCTGGAATTTGCCCAAGTTCATGTTCATTGCCTTGGTGATGCCATCCAGCTTTCTCATCCTCTGAAGCCCTCTTCTCCTTCTGCCCTCAATCTTCCCCAGAATCAGGAACTTTTCCAATGAGTTGTCTGTTTGCATCAGATGACCAAAATACTGGAGCTTCAGGTTCAGCATCAGTCCTTCTAGTGAATATTCAGGGCTGATCTCCCTTAAGATCGACTGGTTTGGTCTCCTTGCTCCTTGGGACTCTCAGGAGTTGTCTCCAGCACCACAGTCAGAAAGCATCAATTCTTTGGCATTCTGCCTTCTTTACAGTCCCGCTCTCACAACCCTACATGGCCACTGGGAAGACCATAGCCTTGACTATACAGACTTTTGTCAGCAGAGCAATGTCTCTACTTTTCAACACACTGTCTAGGTTTGTCCTTGTTTTCCTACCAAGAAGAAATCATCTTCTGATTTCATGGCTGCAGTCACCATCTGTAGTGAGTTTGGAGCCCATGAAGAGGAAATCTGAAAATACTTCCATCAGTTCCCTTCTATTCATCACTCAGTAAGGGGGCAATGGAACACAGGGAGGGAATACAGTGCTACCCATCAGCAGAAAATTGAATTAAAGATTTACTGAGTAGGGCCCTGCAAGAGTTAGAGCAAGACTTAGTTTGTCCTACAGCCAGTACCAGCTGTGAGGAAGTTTTCAAAAGCCTCTTATCCTTAACCATAAGATGCGAGATGGAATGAAAACTACAATCACAAAAACTAACCAAACTGATCACATGGATTACAGCCCTGTATAATTCAATGAAGCTGTGAGTCATGCCGTGTAAGGCTACCAAACATGGATGGGTCATGGTAAAAAGTTCTGACAAAGTGTGGCCCACTGGAGGAGGGAATGGAAAACCATTTCAGCATCCTTAGCTTGGGAACCCCCGAAACAGTATGAAAAGGCAAAAAGATATGACACTGAAAGATGAAATCCACAGATGTGTAAGTGCCCAACATGCTACTGGAGAAGAGTAAAGAAATAGCTCCAGAAGGAATTAAGTTGCTGAGCCAAAGTGGAAACAACTCCCAGTTGTGAATGTGTCTGGTGTGAAAGTAAAGCCCAATGCTGTAAAGAACAATATTGGATAGGAACCTGGAATGTTAATCCATGAATCAATGCAAATTGGAAGTGGTCAAACAGGAGATGGCAAGAGCAAACATTGACATTTTAAGAATTAGTGAACTAAAATGGACTGGAATGGGTGAATTTAATTCAGATGACAATTATTTCTACCACTGTGGCCAAGAATACCTTAGAAGAAAGGGAATAGCCATCATAGTCAACAAAGGAGTCCAAAATGCAGTACGTGGGTGCAATTACAAAAATAATAGATTGATCTCTGTTCGTTTCCAAGGCAAACCATTCAATATCACAGTAATCCAAGTCTGTGTTCAACCACTAACACCAAAGAAGCTGAAGTTGAAAGGTTTTATGAAGACCTACATGAACTTCTAGAACTAACAACAAAAAAAGATACCCTTTTCATTATAGGGGACTGGAATGCAAAAGCAGGAAGTTAAGAGATGCAGGAAGTTAAGAGATACATGGAGTAACAGGGAAGTTAAGCCTTGAAGTACAAAATGAAGCAGGGAAAAGGCTAACAGAGCTTTGCCAAGAGAACACACTGTTCATAGCAAACGTTCTCTTTCAACAACACAAGAGATGACTTGTGTCTGGTGATGGACATCACCAGATAGTCAATACCAAAATCATATTGATCATATTCTTTGCAGTTCAAGATAGAGAACCTCTATACAGTCAGCAAAATCAAGTCTGGGAGCTGACTGTGACTCAGATAATGAACTTACTGCAAAATTCAGACCAAAATTGAAGAAAGTAGGGAAAACCACTAGACCATTCAGGTATGACCTTAATCAGATTCCTTAATGATTATACAGCAGAAATGGCAAATAGATTCAAGGGATTAAAACTTTTAGACAGAGTTCCTGAAGAACTATGAATGGAGGTTCATGACACTGTACAGCAGGTGGGATCAAAGCATCCCCAAGAAAAGAAATGCAAAGTTTGCTGAAAAGGCCTTACAAATAGCTAAGAAGGCAAAGGAAAAAAGGAAGATATACCAATCTGAAAGCAGAGTTCAAATAATAGCAAGAAAAGATAAGAAAGCCTTCCTAAGTGATCAATGCAAAGAGGAAAAAATAGAATGCGAAGGACTAGAGATCTCTTCAGAAAATTAGAGATACCAAAGGAGTATTTCATCCAATGATGGGAACAATAAAGGACAGAAGCAGTATGGACCTAACAAAAGCACAAGATATAAAGACAAGGTGACAAGAATACACAGAAAAACTATACAAAAGAGATCTGAATGACCCAGATGACCACAATGGTGTGATCACTCACCTAGAACCAGACATCGTGGAATGTGAAGTCAAGTGGGCCTTAGGAAGCATCACTACGAACAAAGCTAGTGGAGGTGATTGAATTCCAGCTGAGCTATTTAAAATTCTAAGGTTGGTACTGTGAAAATTCTGCTCTCAATATTCCAGCAAATTTGGAAAACTCAGCAGAGGCCACAGGACTGGAACAAGTCAGTTTTCCTTCCAATCCCAAGAAAGGCAATGCCAAAAAATGTTCAAACTACTGCACAATTGCACTGATCTCAGTTCAGTCAGTTCAGTCACTCAGTCATGTCCCACTCTTTGTGATCCCATGAATTGCAGCATGCCAGGCCTCCCTGTCCATCACCAACTCCCGGAGTTCACTCAGACTTACGTCCACTGAGTCAGTGATGCCATCCAGCCATCTCATCCTCTGTCATCTCCTTCTCCTGCCCCCAATCCCTCCCAGCATCAGAGTCTTTTCCAATGAGTCAACTCTTCTCATGAGGTGGCCAAAGTACTGGAGTTTCAGCTTTAGCATTATTCCTTCCAAAGAAATCCCAGGGCTGATCTCCTTTAGAATGGACTGGTTGGATCTCTTTGCAGTCCAAGGGACTCTCAAGAGTCTTCTCCAACACCACAGTTCAAAAGTATCAGTTCTTCAGTGCTCAGCTTTCTTCACAGTCCAACTCTCACATCCATACATGACCAATGGAAAAATAATAGCCCTGACTAGCCGGACCTTTGTTGGCAAAGTAATGTCTCTGCTTTTGAATATGCTATCTAGGTTGGTCATAACTTTTCTTCCAAGGAGTAAGTGTCTTTTAATTTCATGGCTGCAGTCACCATCTACAGTGATTTTGGAGCCCAGAAAAATAAAGTCTGACACTGTTTCCACTGTTTCCCCATCTATTTCCCATGAAGTGATGGGACCAAATGCCATGATCTTCGTTTTCTGAATGTGGAGCTTTAAGCCAACTTTTTCACTCTCCTCTTTCACTTTCATCAAGAGGCTTTTTAGTTCCTCTTCACTTTCTGCCATTAGGGTGGTGTCATCTGCATATCTGAGGTGATCGATATTTCTCCTGGCAATCTTGATTCCAGCTTGTGCTTCTTCCAGCCCAGCATTTCTCATGATGTACTCTGCATATAAGTTAAATAAGCAGGGTGACAATATACAGCCTTGACGTACTCCTTTTCCTATTTGGAACCAGTCTGTTGTTCCATGTCCAGTTCTACCTGTTGCTTCCTGACCTGCATACAGATTTCTCAAGAGGCAGGTCAGGTGGTCTGGTATTCCCATCTCTTTCAGAATTTTCCACAGTTTATTGTGATCCACACAGTCAAAGGCTTTGGCATAGTCAATAAAGCAGAAATAGATGTTTTTCTGGAACTCTCTTGCTTTTTCCATGATCCAGCGGATGTTGGCAATTTGATCTCTGGTTCCTCTGCCTTTTCTAAAGCTGGCTTGAACATCTGGTTCACGGTTCACGTATTGCTGAAGCCTGGCATCTCACATGCTAGTAAAGTAATGCTCAAAATTCTCCAAGCCGGGCTTCAATAGTACATGAACTGAGAACTTTCCAATGTTCAAGCTGAATTTAGAGAAGGCAGAGGAACGAGAGATCAAATTGCCAAGATCCATTGCATCATAGAAGAAGCAAGAGAATTTCAGAAAAACATCTACTTCTGTCTAATTTACTAGGCTAAAACATTTGACTGTGTAGATCACAAAAAACTGTGGAAAATTCTTAAGGAGATGGGAATACCAGACCACCTGGCCTGCTTCCTGAAAAATCTGTATGCAGTTCAAGAAGCAACAGTTAGCACCAGACATGAACAGACTGCTTCCAAATTGTAAAAGGAGTACGTCAAGGCTGTCTATTGTCACCCTGCTTATTTAACTTCTATTCAGAGTACATCATGTGAAATGCCGGACTGGATGAAGCACAAGTTGGAATCAAGATTGCCGGGAGAAATATCAATAACCTCAGATATACAGACAGCACCAACTTTATGGCAGAAAGCAGAGAGGAACTGAAGAGCCTCTTGATGAGGGTGAAAGGAGAGTGAAAAAGTTGGCTTAAAACTCAACATTCAGAATCGAAGATCATGGCATCCAGCCCCATCACTTCATTGCAAATAGATGGGGAAACAATGGAAACAGTGGCAGACTTTCCTTTTCTTGGTCTCCAAAATGACTGCAGATGGTGACTGCAGCCATGAAATTAAAAGACGCTTGCTCCTTGGAAGAAAAGCTATGTCCAACCTAGACAGCACATTAAAAAGCAAAGTCATTAATTTACCAACAAAGGTCCATATAGTCAAGCTAAGGTTTTTCTAATAGTCATGTTTGGATGTGAGAGTTGGACCATAAAGAAAGCTGAGCACCAAAGAATTGATGCTTTTTAACTGTGGTGTTGGAGAAGACTCTTGAGAGTCCCTTGGACTGTAAGGGACCAGTGAATCCCAGGCATACCAGTCAATCCTAAAGGAAATCAACCCTGAATATTAATATTAATATTAAGGACGGATGTTGAAGCCTAATTCAATACTTTGCCCACCTGATGTGAAGACCAACTCATTAGTAAAGACCCTGATGCTGGGAAAGGTTGAAAGCAGGAAGAGAAGGGGATGAGAGAGAATGAGATGTTTGGAGGGCATTACTGACTCAATGGACATGAATTTGAGTAAGCTCCTGGAGATGGTGAAAGTCAGGGAAGCCAGGCATGCTACAGTCCGTGGGCTGGCAAAGAGTCGGACATGACCGAATGACTGAATAGCAAATGGGGCCAGATGCCATGATCTTAGTTTTTTTGCTCATCAGCCTTTTGCCTAAGATCAAGTATTTAAGATATCGTATATTCAACCCTAAATATTCATTGAAAGGAGTGATGCTGAAGCTGAAGCTTAAATAATTTGGTCACCTGATGCAAAGAGTTGACTCACTGGAAAAAACCTTAATGCTGGGAGAGATTGAAGGCTTTATGAAAAGAGGGCAGCAGAGGATGAGATGGTTAGACAGCATCATTGAATCAATGGAAATTTTAGCAAACTTCTGGAGATTGTGAAGAACAGAGAATCCTGGTGTGCTGCAGTCCATGGGTTGTAAAGAATCAGACACCACTTAGCGACTGAATAACAAAAACAATAAATATACTCTATTAATTATCTGTAGCAGATCAAAACAACACATACATATTATCTCAGTTTCTTGGAGGTGCCAGCATTTGGGTATGGTTTATTCAGGTTTTTTTCTTCAAGGACCCCGAGAGCTGTAATCATGGTATCAATCAGCGATGTAGTCTCATCTGAGGATTAATTCAGGAAGGATCTGATTCCAAGCTCATGTATTTGTTGGCATCATTCAGTTCCCATATGCTAACAAATTGAGGGCCTCAGTTTCTTGCTGGCTATTCACTAAAGGTCACCTTAAGTTCTTTGCTATGTGGGCCTCTCCAATACAGCTGCTTGCTTCATCAAAGCCAGTAAATGAGAGTGTCCTCTCAAGACAATGTTACGATCTTACATAATAAAATCATATACACATAATTACCCACTCATCATCTTTGCTATACAGTTATCCAGAAGCATGTCATAGATCCCACCCACACTTAAGGGTCAAGTACCATAGAAGGTCATGAATGGCTTTTGTGGGGATTGTAGGGTCTATCTTAGAGTCCATCCTCCACATATACAGTACAATTCACATGGATTATCTCATTTATTCTTCACAATAGTTCTATGTTATAAATATAAAAATGCCTCTGTCTTACAGATGAGGAGACTGTGGCCTCAGTGTTAAATAACTTGTCTATCTATTGATTTGTGTTGAAGTTGTGATTCAAGTTGAGGCACCTGGAAATTGAGGTTTTTCAATTTACTTTTACTAGGTGAAGTCTCATAACTTCACAATTAGCAAAAATTTCATAATGAAGTATATTGCAAAGGGGGGAAATATTTTCAACTACTTTAGAAAGAATACATTTTAATAGATCATTAACATACTCTATATTATTCTTACCTATTCAAACAAGGAGTAAATTCCTTCTTAAAGTAAAAAAAAAAAAAAAATTAAGCCCCAAATTATTTTTTGTTAGCTTATTTGTACTGAATTAATGAAAAACAGAGATTTCTAGGATTTATTTGCATATTCAAGTTTGTTACAAGATTGTGCATTTTAGTGAAACAGTTTCACATATCAAAGATATATTTAAACCCAGAGATGTTACTTATTTAAAATATTTCTTACCCTTGTTTCAGCACATGATTTTGAATTTTTTAAATCACAGTTCTAAAAGAAAAGTGAGAGAGAAAGAGAAAGACAGAGATGACCTGATTCTAAGCATTTCATTACTAACTAGGTTAGCTTTAAATGATGTGATGGTACAGTAAGGTCACTGCAATCATGAGGAGTGAATTTTTTCTAGGTTATCCATTTGAGTTCTATGAAATATAAAATGAGCAGCAGAAATTAAGATTTTAGTATACTAAGTGACATTTGTTGCAAAACACTCACTGAGATACAGTAATCATTAGTAGATACTTCGCAGTATTTGTCCCAAATAACTCATCAGATAACCAGTGTCTCTAGTCCTAGCTTTCCCTGAGGGTGTCAGTAGCGCTCAGAGCGTGGGAAACATATATTGATAGGGCAGCGAAGAATTGCCTGTTTAAATATTTGCAGGAAATATTTCAAAAATAAATAGCATTATGCCAAGCAGTGGCATAAGTTATATATTATAAAAATGAAATTTTGAATTAGATGATCAATATGTCCAAGTTCACACAGCAAGTAAAAAACACCCAGGATTTAAACCCTGGCAATTTGATCCCATAAAACATTCATCCAGTGTTTTTCAGCTAAGGTGCTCATTAAAGCATCTAAACAACTTTGAACAAATAAAACTATTTTGGCCACGTACTAATTATATCACAACCCCCAAGGCTTGGGACTCAGGTATTCATACATTTTTATGCTTATATGAATATAAGCACAGAGATTCTTATGTGTAACTAAGGTTGAAAAGCAGGGCTTTATATATATATATATATCATTTGGCTCATACCACTAAATTTTAGTACACCATCAATTATCTTAGCTATGTCTACTTTTCTCCTGTTTTATCTTTGTGTTTATTTTTTAGATTTCATAATTAAGAGGACATAAATATTCTGTGTTTGGGAAATATATTCATTCAGAATAAGCTTCAAACAAAAATTCTCATGGAAACCTAACAAATATAAACAAGTAACAGAATGTGTATTTTTCTTTTTAAAGCAGTATCTTTTCAGTTTTGATTAATTTGGTTCACCTCCTTTGTGTTACTTAAGGGGAAGATTTCATTTCTCTTTGGGTCTAAATTCATATTAGTAAACATGGGTATATTCTAACCCCAGAGCTCATGGGCTTTAATAATTGTTTAATGCTTTACAAAACAGAGATTAAAACTGTTCAAATCATTTTGAGATTAAGTCCAAGTTAATTGTTTGTTCAAACATCAGCACAAGCTGCAATTTTAAGGGTCATGGCTGCAGTCACCATCTGCAGTGATTTTGGACCCCCAAAAAGTCTGACACTGTTTCCACTGTTTCCCCATTTATTTCCCATGAAGTGATGGGACCTGATGCCATGATCTTTGTTTTCTGAATGTTGAGTTTTAAGCCAACTTTTTCACTCTCCTCTTTCACCTTCATCAAGAGGCTTTTTAGTTCCTCTTCACTTTCTGCCATAAGGGTGGTGTCATCTGCATATCTGAGGTTATTGATATTTCTCCTGGCAATCTTGATTCCAGCTTGTGCTTCTTCCAGCCCAGGGTTTCTCATGATGTACTCTGCAAGCCATGAAATTAAAAGATGCTTACTCCTTGGAAGGAAGGTTATGACCAACCTAGATAGCATATTGAAAAGCAGAGACATTACTTTGCCAACAAAGGTCCATCTAGTCAAGACTATGGTTTTTCCAGTGGTCATGTATGGATGTAAGAGTTGGACTGTGAAGAAAGCTGAGCACTGAAGAATTGATGCTTTTGAACTGTGGTGTTGGAGAAGACTCTTGAGAATCCCTTGGACTGCAAGGAGATCCAACCAGTCCATTCTGAAGGAGATCAGCCCTGGGATTTCTTTGGAAGGAATAATGCTAAAGCTGAAACTCCAGTACTTTGGCCACCTCATGTGAAGAGTTGACTCATTGGAAAAGACTCATGCTGGGAGGGATTGGGGGCAGGAGGAGAAGTGGACGACAGAGGATGAGATGGCTGGATGGCATCACCAACTCGATGGACGTGAGTCTGAGTGAACTCTGGGAGTTGGTGATGGACAGGGAGTCCTGGCATGCTGCGATTCATGGGGTCGCAAAGAGTCGGACATGACTGAGTGGCGAACTGAACTGAACTTAGCTGGTTCATTTACCTAATTTCTGAGCATCAGATAAAGGAATTTTCCTGATCCTCTAATAAGAATTTCACATTGAAGAAAATTCTAGACTTATGATGTTGGAATAGTGAATTTCTGTCATTCATTTTGAAGAAATTAAAATCAAAATTGTCCTCAAATAATTAGCTCCAGATACAAATTAACTAAAATATGTGAACCAGGTACTGTGCTAGGCACTTTTAACATATCTTATTTATTTCTCAGGAATATTTTATTCCTATTTTCCAAAACACTGTTTTCATTTTATAGGTGAGAACAAAATGGTCCCCTAGTTAGTGAGTAAGCTCAGATATATGTGGACTGAGATATTTGGAATACCATAGGCTATGCTTTAAAAAATATATTTCAAATCCATATTTTAAAATGTGCTTTCAGTCAAAATATATTTTATGAGGTACATAGTCTAAGAAGAATACTTTTATTGCATAAAGCATAAAGAAAGACTGAATTAAGAAAATGCATTCTGGGAATTAAAACTCTACTGACACACTCCATAAAGAAAGTTCTCCATCTTTAAAAATTCTGAGATAATTGAAAATGATTCATAAAACAAGAGCAAACAGTCTGGAAGAGTCTACTTGAGTAAATACAATTTGAAAAGTTCAAGAGAAGTAAGAATATAAGTATGAAATTTCTGATATTCAGGTATTACATTGATTTAAATAATTACTTATAATAACATGAAGATTATCCCATCACAGTAAATTTGGCCATGATTGATTCTTATTTATTATGAATCTTTTCTTATAAGGATATGGATGTTTACAGAATTAGAACTGAGATATTCTGAAATCACTCTCTAAGAGAAAACTTTAAAATATTTAAAAATGGATTTGTACCTTAATATTCTATATGGAAAGGAAGAGATACTTCAATTATCATAATTTTCCATAGCTTGAAAATTCCATGCAGAATATGCCTGACATGTACAGCAATGATTTTATGCTGTCATTATGGCAAATTTGGTTCACTAAGAACTGTACAAGATGAGCACAATAAAGGAAAGAAATGGTATGGACCTAACAGAAGCAGAAGATATTAAGAAAGGTAGCAAGAATACAAAAAAGAACTATACAAAAGAGATCTTAATGACCCAGATAACCACAATGGTGTGATCACTCACTTTAGAACCAGACATCCTGGAGTGCGAAGTGGGTCTTAGGAAGCATCACTACAAACAAAGATAGTGGAGGTGATGGAATTCCACCTGAGCTATTTCAAATCCTAAACGATGATGCCTTAAAGAACTGCACTCAATATGCCAGCAAATTTGGAAAACTTAATAATGGAAACAGGACTGGAAAAGGTCAGTTTTCATTCCAATCCCAAGGTAAGGCAATTCCAAAGAATGTACAAACTACCACACAATTGCACACATACCACACACTAGCAGACTAATTCTCAAAATTCTCCAAGTGAGGCTTCAACAGTAAGTGAACTGAGAACTTCCAGATGTTCATGCTGGATTTAGAAAAGGCAGAGGAACCAGATATCAAATTGCCAACATCCATTGCATCATCAAAACAGCAAAAGAGTTCCAGTAAAACATCTACTTTTTCTTTATTGACTATGCCAAAGCCTTTGACTGTGTGAATCAAAATGAACTGTGGAAAATTCTTCAAGAGATTAGAGTACCAGACCACCAAACCTGCCTCCTGAGAAATGTGTATGCAGGTCAAGTAGCAACAGTTAGAACTGGACATGGAACAACAGACTGGTTCCAAATTGTGAAAGGAGTACGTCAAGGCTGTATATTGTCACCCTGCTTATTTAACTTATATGCAGAGTACATCATGCAAAATGCCGGGCTAGATGAAGCACAAGCTGGAGTCAAGATTGCCGGGAGAATATCAATAACCTCAGATACACATATAACACCACCCTTATGGCAGAAAGCAAAGAAGAACTAAAGAGTGTGTTGATGAAAGTGAAAAAGGAGAGTGAAAAAGCTGGCTTAAAACTAAACATTTAAAAAATGAAGATCATAACATCCAGTCCCATGATTTCATGACAAATAAATCAGGAAACAATGGAAACAGTGAACGATTTTCTTGGGCTCCAAAATCACTGCAGATTGTGACTGCGGCCATGAAAATAAAATAAGCTTGCTCCTTGGAAGAAAACTATGACCAACCTAGACAGCATATTAAAAAGCAGAGACATTACTTTGCCAACAAATGTCCATATAGTCAAAGAAATGTTTTTTCCATTAGTCATGTATGGATGTAAGAGTTGGACTATAAAGTAAGCTGAGCACTGAAAAATTAATGCTTTTGAACTGTGGTGTTGGAGAAGACTCTTGAGAGTCCCTTGGACTGCAAGGAGATCAATCCAGTCAATCCCAATGGAAATCAGTCCTGAATATCCTTTGGAAGGACTGATGCTGAAGCTTCAATGCTTCAGCCACGTAATGTAAAGAAGTGACTCATTTGAAAAGATCCTGAGGCTGGAAAGATTGAAGGCAGGAGGAAAAAGGGACAACAGAGGATGAGATGGTTGGATGGCATCACTGACTTGATGGACATGAGTTTTAACAAGCTCCAGGAGTTGGTAAAGGACAGGGAAGTCTGGTGTGCTACAGTCTGCAGTCCATGGGGTCTCAAAGAGTTGGACATGACTGCATGATGAACTGAACTGAACTGAACTGATATGCAGATAAACAGAGTGTGATTTTCACATTAAAATCCAAAGGAGTATGGAGAAAGAAAAAGAAGTAATGCTAAGTTTGGTATAATTTGCCCAAGTGTTTGTTAATATGCAAGAGAAATATAATCAGTGAAAACTGTATTATATTCAAAGTTTTTAAAAGCTGGTGAGAAAATTAGATCAAAGAAAATAAAGATTAATTTATGTGAACACCAATTAAACTCCAAATAAAAAATAATTCTATCTGCATTCAAACCAACCTCAGCTCTAGGGTCTGATCATGTCTTTATTATCCAAATTTTACAACCTGTCTTCTCAGTATTGCTGAGAAATGATCTCATTTTTGCTTCAAATATAAATATTGGATTTTCATGTTGATAATAACAATTAATTGTGATATCTAGAGATAGTCATTTGTCAATTTTTACGGATAATTTTCTTTAGAAGCCTGGTCTCAAGTGTAGCTTCTTATGAAAATGACAAAATGGTAAACTACTGGTTACTTTTGGGTCACATACTCTAGAAAGTGATGTGTACTAATTTGTATTGGTTGCAAATAATGTAAATTGTTTAAGCAGAAAATGAAAAAGAATTTAGTGGAGCGTATACCTGGGTGATGCCTCTTTCCCACCATCTCTCAGTGCTGCTCTCAGCTGTGTGGTTTCATTCTCATGCAGGGCCTCTCCAAGATCCAAAAATAAAAACTTATATTGTCCATGTATGTATTTACATAGCATTTACATTATATTCAGTTTTATAAGTAATCTCAAGGTAATTTAATGTTTATGGGATGATGTGTAGTTATATGCAAATAATACATTATTTTATACAAGAGACTTGAGCATCCACAAAGTTTGGTATCTGGAAAAGTCCTGGAACCAATCTCCCACGGATACCAAGGGATGGCTATATTTTAAAGCATATTAGGTATATAAGCATTTAGGATTATCAAGACTTTTTTTATGTCTCAAGCCCTGATAAATATAATCTTTTATCTTTAAGAGTTTCTTTTTGCTTATGCCAACACTCTTGGTTCTAAAGTCAGCTTAGCCTGACTTTAGTTTTCATTAAATTTGGAAAACTCTCAGATATTATATCTTTAAATTTTTTGATGTTTCTTCTCTTTCTCCTTTTGGGACTCCAATTGCACAAATGTTAGACAACTTAATGTTGCCCCACAGGTCACTATATCCTTCCTTTTTGCTAGTTTTGGTTGTTTTACATACAAATTCATGTTCTTTTTTCTGTATAATTTAATTTGATGGTAATATCTACAAAAATTTTTATTTTAAATAATATATTTTTCATATCTAGAAGTTACCTTTTTCACATATTCCATCTCCCTCTTTATTATGAACATTAGATGTTTCCATTTATGCTAATGAGAATATTTAACATACTTAAAATAGTTTTGTTATGTCCTGTTCACTGGGTTACGCCTGAGAATTTGACCCACAATCTTACTCACTAATGGTAGGAGTAACCTCCTATTCCCGTGGCTTCCAAAAATCACTCACAAATTTTTTAAATCATGCTCTTTAAGATGATATTACCAGCAGTGTGAAATATTCAGAGTTAGGGAAACTAAATGTTAGTTAGGGCACCTGTATCATGCACCAACCATGCAAACAGTCATCCATAGGAAGGATCCTATGGACCCTTCCCCCATATCCTCTGCTTCAGCTCCTCTCTGAAGTACCTAGAAAACAATACTTAATGCACACTTCCTAAGTTGTTTGATAGATGTGAAAACCTTCCACCAAATGGAAGATGTTAACTACTTGGTGACCATGAGCACATAGTCCCCACATACTCTTGGAGTCAAAGGATTGATAATGTTAACGCCTGTGCCATCACCTTGTTACCGGACCATCAGTCAGAGAACTCTGCATGGGCGAATTGTATTCCTTGTGATCTTCTTCCCTCACCTGGCCTTTAAAAATGCTTTGCTGAAACCCTTTGAAGGTTCAAGATCTTGCGGGGGCATGAGCCACCTATTTCCTTGCATGGTCCTGCAATAAACATTTCTCTGCTCCAGACTCTAACGTGTTGGTTTGTTTGGCCTCACTGTGCATCAGGCATATGAACTTGGGGTTGCAAACAATCTTGTTTACTAATTCTATTACATTTATCAGTTCTGGGTCTGTTAATATTAGCTGACTTCCTTCCTGATAGTGGGCCACATATTATTACCTCTTTGGCTACTTGTGTTTTTACTACATGCCAGGGATTTTGAGTTTTACATTGCTGAGTGCCTGATTTTGTTTAAATCCTTTAAGTAGTGTTGGAATTTGTTTTGGCAGGTAGTTGAGTAATTGTGGGACAATCTGAGCTATTGAAAACTTGCTTTCATGCTTTCTTAGGGGCATGTGTAGTGTAGCCACTACTCTGGGGTTAATTCAGTCTTGCTTCTAAGACTTAACCATTTTAGGATCTCTGTTGATTGTTCTGCGTATCCAGTGAGTCCTCTCAACTCTGGATACTGAGTTCTGGAGACTTTTCATCTTACATTACCCCAGTAATTGTTCTTTCCAAAAAGTTGTTCTTTTTCTAGTCTCATGAAGTCTCACCTTACGTGTGCACAGATGGGTGGTGTTCAAAGACTCAAGAGATTGCTATGAAGGTTTTATAACTCTTTCACTGCACTGCTTCTTCCTTTATGATATTCTGTCTGATAAATTCTTGACTACTTGGTCTCCCCAAAGTCTGATCACTGTCTTGTCAACCCAGTGAGACCAATGGACTAATGTTTATCATTTCACTCCCTCTGTAGCAATCTTGAATTTTTCTCTGGGAGGAAAGATGGTAGAATTATAAAGCTTAATTTTGTGGGTTCACTTTCTATCAAGGACCACAGTCCTGCACTATCTATTTTTTTAATTTGCAAATAGAATTTCTTCCTCTTTTTTGATCAATTTTCCAGTTGTTTACAGCAGGAAGATAATTCCAAATCCTACTAATTTCAAATGGAAGTGGAAATGCTATCAGTAATTTGGAAAATAACATTTCCTCTATGAATGTTGTATTTCTTATAAGCCTTACATGTGCAATATGGAAGTATTTTTTTTTCTTTTAACAAAAAGGGTGCTCACATCCACTTTTCATGAAAATTTGCCTGAATACAGTTCATTACACAGATGATTTTCTTTGTTTTTTTCCTCATCTTGAAACAATATAATTGCTCATTAGAGTAGATGGAATTATTTTATTTAGTTTTTCTTTCATCACTGTACTTCTCATACAGCTGCAAAAATTAATTTTCACCAATTTTTATGGTTTATACAGTTCTTAATTCTATTATTTTATAGGAAACAGTGACATCTTTATCCTTTGACAAGCTTATTCCTAATATTCTAGGGGGAAAATACTTCTTAAGTTTTTAAATCTGAAAACTTCAATACACATATTCGATTTTTTATAAATATTTTTCTTTGCAAAATGTTAAGACTTATGTTTTCATCATTGCTGTTATACAGTAGAAATGTTAGTGCTTGTCCTTTTTATGCAAAATTAGAAAATTGAATTTCAAATATTCAGTTAAATATTGACACTTTTTCTTTATATTTGACATTTTAAATTATGTGATAGAGAGATGGATACTTAGAAAATTAAATAAATGTTAGATATATAGGGCTAGATAGATAATCTTTGAGAATAATGAAGATGAATCAAGCTCAGAGAGTTTTGGGTGAAATAAAAATGAATAGCTATATTGCTTTACCAAGTAAAAGGGGGTTACAGTGGGCTAATGCCTCAAGACTATATGTCCCAACCTGGGGGGTAGTGAGGAGTTTTATAGTAATGGTTCGAAGAGGGTGTGATCAGTGTGTGGACATTCTTCTGACTGTTTGGTGGTGAGTTAATCAGCATTAACAATCTCTGGTTCCAACCCATCTTGGGTCTACTTGCTGGTGGGCAGCATACAGCTAACTTCCTCCACTTGGCGGGGGTGTCAGTACCTGCAGAACAGCTCAGATATATTGTTTTGTGTATCCTTTGAGTGGGAACAAGGACCTTGTCCCAAAGCTGTACTATTGTTTCCTGACTGTTCCTCCCTGGTTTCTGCATTCTTTCCCCTCCCTGATTAGCAACTCTTTTAACCTGCCTATTGGAACTCAGGAAAGGTCATTGAGGCTGAATGAACCCTATTTCTTACAATCAAGAAATGAGGGACACAGAAAAGTTTTCATGACTGGGTGTCCCACGGGGTTCTGCTCAGTTTTAGTTCTCACTGTTAAGTTGCTCAGTTATGTCGAACTCTTTGTGACCCCACGGACTGCAGCAAACCAGGCTTCTGTGTCTTTCACCGTCTTCTGGAGCTTGCTCAAACTCATGTCCACTGAGTCAGTGATGCCATACAATCATCTCATCCTCTGTCATTCCTTTCTCCTCCTGCCTTCAATCTTTCCCAGAATCAGGATCTTTTCTAATGAGTCAGCTCTTCACATCAGGTGGCCAAAGTATTGGAGCTTCAGCTTCAGCATCAGTTCTTCCAATGAATATTCAGAATTGATTTCCATTGGGATTGATAGGTTTGATCTCCTTGCAGTCCAGGGGACTCTCAAGAGTCTTCTCCAACACCACAGTTTAAAGCATTCAGCCTTCTTTATGGTCCAACTCTCACATCCATAGATGACTACTGGAAAAACCGTACCTTTGACTATATGGACCTTTGTTGACAAATTAATGTCTCTGCTATCTGTGTCTCAGCATTGTCTAGATTGTCATAGCTTTTCTTCCAAGAAGCAAGCATCTTTTAATTTCATGGCCGCAGTGATTTTCAAGACCAAAAAAATATGTCAAAAAACAATGTCACTGTTTCCATTGTTTCCCCATCTATTGCCATGAAGTGTTGGGACCAGATGCCATGATCTTCATTTTTTGAATGTTGGGTTTTAAGCCAGCTTTCTCACTCTCCTTTATCTCCCTCATCAGGAGGCTCTTCAGTTCCTCTTCTCTTTCTACCATAAGGGTGGTGTCATCTGCATATCTGAAGTCATTGATATTTCTCCTGGCAATCCTGACTCCAGCTTGTGCTTCATCCAGCCCAGCATTTTGCATGATGCACTCTGCATATAAGTTAAATAAGCAGGGTGACAATATATAGTGTTTATATAATCCTTTCACAATTTGGAACCAGTCCATTGTTCCATTTCCAGTTCTAACTATTGCTTCTTGACCTACATACAGATTTCTCAGGAGGTGGGTCAGATGGTCTGGTATACCCATCTCTTGAAGAATTTTCCACAGTTTTTTGTGATCCACACAGTTAAAAGCTTCCGCATATTCAATAAAGCAGAAGTAGATGTTTTTCTGGAACTCTCTTACTTTTTTGATGATGCAAAGGATGTTGGCAATTTGATCTCTGGTTCCTCTGCCTTTTCTAAATCCAGATTGAGTATCTGGAAGCTCTAGGTTCACATACTGTTGAAGCCTAGCTTGGAGAATTTTGAACATTACTTTGCTTGCATGTGAGATGAGTACAATTGTGCGGTAGTTTGAACATTCTTTGGCATTGTCTTTCTTTGGAATTGGAATGAAAACTGACTGTTTCCAGTCCTGTGGCCACTGTTGAGTTTTCTCAATATGCCAACTCAATTCTGGCATATTGAGTGCAGTACTTTCACAGCATCATCTTTGGGGATTTGAAATAGCTCTGGTGGAATTCCATCACCTCCACTAGCTTTGTTCATAGTGATGCTTCCAATGGCCCACTACTTTGCATTCCAGGATGTCTTGCTCTAGGTAAGTGATCATACCATTGTGGTTATCTAAGTTATTAAGATCATTTTTTAATAGTTTTTCTGTGTATCCTTACCACCTCTTCTTAACACCTTCTTCTGTTAGATCCATACCGTTTTTGTCATTTATTGTGCCCATTTTGCATGAAATATTATCTTGGTGTCTCTTAGTGGTGGAGAGTTCTGACAAAAATGGTCTGCTGGAGAAGGGAATGGAAACCACTTTAGCAGTCTTGCCTTGAGAATCTCATCAGTCTTAGTAACAACTATAAATTAGAACTGATGAAACAATGCTATGGTAATTCAAATAAAATAAGCAGCCTATTGGTGATGCATGTGTGCATGCTAAGTTACTTCAGTAATCTCTGACTCTTTGTGAGCCTGTGGACCATAGCCTGCCAGGCTCCTCTGTCTATGAGGATTATTCTTCAGGGAAGAATACTAGAGTGGGTTGCCATGTCTTCCTCCAGGGAATCTCTGTGTCCCAGGGATTGAGCCTGAGTCTCATATCTCCTTCATAGGCATGTTAATTCTTTATCACTGGGCCATCTGAGAAGCCCTAAATGGTAATGAGATCCAAATAATGAACAGTTCTCAATAGATTTGAGAACATAAAAAAATTATAATATTCACTCAACTTCTATGTCTCTGTATTACTAAAAAAGCTGGAATGCTTTAAAACTGCAACAACAACAAAAACTGGTAATTTTTCTATGACATGGTGGTAGTTTCCAAGCTCAGCTAAGTTTTTACATTCACAATTACCCTTCAGTACATTCATAAATTATATGGTATAGAGTATAACTTTTTGTAGTGACGACCTGTCCTGATACTTAAGGATGTTTAGAATTTGACCCATGATCTCACTCACTGAATGATAGGAGTAACCTCGCATCTCTGTGGCTTCCAAAAGCATCACTCGCAAATCTTTTAAGCCATACCCTTTAGGATGATGGTATTACCAGCAGTGTGAAACATTCAGAGTTAGGGAAAAATAAATGTCAGTGCACATGTATTATGTGCCAACCATTTATCTAGCCCCTTTGAGTCTTTCTTAAAACTGCATAGAAAAATCCTCCTTCACCAGGATATTGAGGATAACTTTGATGAGAACAGTGTAAAATTCTTTGAGAAATATGATAGGGGATATTTTTTTGTAGAGCAGGGGTAATCATGAAGAAGCTTCTATTAAAGTGTGCTCCCTGATTTCAATAGATAATGCAATCCCAATGGAATAAAGTTGAAATCTAAAATTTAATTGTCAGAGGAAATGTGGGTATGTTTTCCATAATAAGCAGTAGAGCCAGAAAAGTAAGCAGCATGGTTTGATCCACCTACTAAACTAATAGCTAATTAAACATGGGATACCTAAGATCTAGAGTAATCATCCCTCTAAGTTACTGTTTAAATTAAATTATGTAAATTGTTGACTCCTGCCACCTTGCTTTGCTTCTGCCCTACTACCACCACCACCAAAAGAGAAAAAGAAAAAAGGAAAAGAAAGTTGAAGTAGATCTGATTTGAGTCATCATGAGGGAAAGTGATGGACTCTTGCTCAACTTTTGGACCTGAATCAGTTCGCAGACTCATAACTCCTTCAGTGAAGACAAAGTAATTCTTAAGCCTCAAAAGTCACTTTGTTCCATTATTCACAGTTCAGTTCAGTTGCTCAGTCACATCTGACCCTTTGCTATGCAATGAACTGCACCACGCCAGGCCTCCCTGGCCATTACCAACTCCCAGAGTTTACCCAAACATTGTCCATTGAGTCGATGATGCCATCCAACCATCTCATTCTCTGTCGTCCCCTTCTCCTCCTGACTTCAATCTTTCCCAACATCAGGGTCTATTCAAATGAGTCAGCTTTTTGAATCAGATTACCAAATTATTGGAGTTTCAGCTTCAACATCAGTCCTTCCAATGAACACCCAGGACTGATGTCCTTTAGGATGGATGCTTGGATCTCCTTGCAGTCCACGGGACTCTCAAGAGTCTTCTCCAACACCACACTTCAAAAGCATCAATTCTTCAGCTTTCTTTATAGTCCAACTCTCACATCCATACATGACCACTGAAAAACCATAGCCTTGACTAGACATATCTTTGTTGACAAAGTAATGTCCCTGCTTTTTAATATGCTGTCTAGGTTGGTCTCTAGTAAGCGTCTTTTAATTTCATGGCTGCAATCACCATCTGCAGTGATTTTGGAGCCCAGAAAAATAAAGTTTGCCACTGTTTCCACTGTTTCCCGATCTATTTGCCATGAAGTGATGGGATTGGATGCCATGATCTTAGTTTTCTGAATGTTGAGCGTTAAGCCAATTTTTCACTCTCCTCTTTGACTTTCTTCAAGAGGCTCTTTAGTTCTTCTTCACTTTTTGCCATAAGGGTGGTGTCATCTACATATCTGAGGTTATTGATATTTATCCCAGCAATCTTGATTCCAGCTTGTGTTTCTTCCAGCCCAGCGTTTCTCATGATGTATTCTGCATATAAGTTAAATAGCAGAGTGACAATATACGGCCTTGACGTACTCCTTTTCCTATTTGGAACCAGTCTGTTGTTCCATGTCCAGTTCTAACTGTTGCTTCCTGACCTGCATACAGGTTTCTCAAGAGGCGGGTCAGGTGGTCTGGTATTCCTATCTCTTTCAGAATTTTCCACAGTTAGTTGTGATTCACAAGTCAAAGGCTTTGGCATAGTCAATAAAGCAGAAATAGATGTTTTTCTGGAACTCTTGCTTTTTCGATGATCCAGCAGATGTTGTCAATTTGATCTCTGGTTCCTCTGCCTTTTCTAAAACCAGCTTGAACATCTAGAAGTTCACTGTTCATGCATTGCTGAAGCCTGGCTTGGAGAATTTTGAGCATTACTTTACTAGCGTGTGAGATGAGTGCAATTGTGTGGTAGTTTGAGCATTCTTTGGCATTTCCTTTCTTTGGGATTGGAATGAAAACTGACCTTTTCCAGTCCTGTGGCCACTGCTGAGTTTTCCAACTTTGCTGGCATATTGAGTGCAGCACTTTCACAGCATCATCTTTGAGTACTTGAAATAGCTCAGCTGAATTCTATCACCTCCACTTGTAGTGATGCTTCCTAAGGCCCTCCTAACTTTGGATGTCTGACTCTAGGTGACTGATCACACCATCGTGTGTGATCTCCCCAACTAATCCCCCCAATTAATATACTAATAATCCAGAAATCTAGATTAAATTTGAATGGTGCCCATGGAAAGAGAAACATGTGTGACTGGATCACAGAGCAGCATAAACCAATGTCATTTGGCAATTTTGATCCAACATACCTAATGATGCTTTAAGTGTGTCTATGAGTGCAGATCCTCTCTCAGTTTCCAACTGGAGAATCACAATGACAGTCCATTTGGTTTTAAAGAAAAAGTTTTTTAGTCAAAAAATATTATTTTGAGATACAGCTCTTGGTTTCCAAAAGAAACTTTGAACAGAGTGAGCATCTGACAGCAGGACACCAGGAAAATATGCAATCTCAACTTTCCACCATGAAGTCCTTGGTTCTTATTAATCTACAAAACCATAATCTTGGCTCTTCTTAGTAGCATTCCATCATCAAATAAATGTGTTAAAAGCAATCCTGTGACCTGAATCAGTAATGAATATACATATTTCATAAGCAACTGGCTTTCATTTTCTTTGTGCTATTCCAACTTTGACAAACTGATTCTTCTCTTTTAGGCCACATTGAAAGCCTCTTGTGGGAGTTCTCTATGACAAAGTGACTGAGAAGAAAGCTATGAATTGCTCAAGATGGACACAATATCAAATGGAACATCTGGATTTCACTGGTTTTTCTGGAAGAAGAGATGGCAAAAGTCATGAATTTACATAAAGTCATGAAGTTACCTATATTTGTTAGCAATTTCTAATGATTTTTTTTTTTAAGGAGCTAGAGAAATGGCATTAAGGAAACTTGCAGGAGGAAGGTATCCATGGATGTCCCAGAAAGTGCCTAGAGTGAAGCCATCTGTGAATCTTGCTCAAAGACTCAGGACCTCAGTAATCAAGTGTTAAGATGGTGTGCACTGCAAAGTGCTTACTTACTGGATTCATGAACAAAGTGCCAATAGTGATAGGGATGAAGTTTACACATGGACCCAACAATGTAAACTGCCTTTGCAAAACACTGTATCCTCAAAGCCCCTAACCAAATCCCAAACCTATACTCTAAACAAATCAACACACCACTTATTTCACAATTAAAATAAAAACTATACGGTGTGTCCTTAGTAAATTCTATCCTCTCCCTAACCTACAAGTTTATCTGTTAACCTTCTTCCTCCTGTCACCACTCTAGACTTAGATTAAGAGCTGTCCATCTAGTTTAGGGACAATACCTCCCCTCTGCTCTTTACTCACTATCTTGTTCCATTTTATTTAAGATTTGGCTCCATCTATTATTCCTTTTGATTTTTTTGCGGGTCCTTTCTAGCTACAATCAAGTTTCATCAATCTTTACAAAGAACCCTCTTTTAACACTGCACCTCACCTCTAGCCGCCAATCAATATTTCTGCTTCCATACCTGGCTAAGTTCCATGATATATAGCTTAATCTGGCTGCCCCCACTTTCTCAGGTCTCCTTTACCCTGAAAATTCAAAGGTCAGTCTTTGAGCCTATTCTCACCGGATTAGAGCCACAGAGTATTGAGTGATTACTGATGCTAGAGGAATAATTTCTGCCTGGATATGTTTGAAGATATATCTGGTGAGACTTTGAAGATCCTGTGTAATTTGATTTTCTTTCAAGGCTAAGACACAAAGTCCAGTAAATTATCGCAATCTATCCATAAACTTGGGTGAATTTCTCTCTCCTAGAGTTCCTCCAAGAGAGCTAGAGGAATGGTGACAAGGAGGATTGTAGGAGGAAGGTGTATTGCTGACCCTGCACAGCACCAACTGTCTCACTATTGTCACTGTCTGCACTGCTAGCTGAACCCAGGGTAGGCAACGTGCAAGCTAAGAGGCTGCAAGGAGACTGAAAGAGCCATAGAAGCTGCAGATGTGTTTATTCTCTCCCGGCTGGTGCAGCAGCCTTAGCAGCAGACGTAACATAACACGACATAACCACACACAACACTTCAGGGCTTTTCCCAGGTGGAGCTTATATATGACTTGCATGACCTAGGAAGAGCCTAGAGTCTTCACATTTGTGAATCTTGCTCAAAGACTGAAGGATCTCGATAATTAAGTGATAAGATCTACTGCAAAGTGCTTATTTACTGGATTCACGAACAAATTGCTTGTTCTTATAACATGAATTCTTCAACCTCTGGCATGATTCGAAAGAGTAAGATCAAGATCATGGAACGAGGGAAGTCTGCTGTGCTGATGAAGTCAACAATGAAAGTGAAAGTCGCTCTGTTGCGTTGGACTCTTTGCGACCCCACTAGGACAGAATACTGGAATGGGTAGCCTTTCCCTTCTCCAGGGGATCTTCCCAAACCAGGGATCGAACCCACATCTCCCGCATGCGGGCGGATTCTTTACCAGCTGAACTACAAGGGAAGCCCAAGAATACTGGAGTGGGTAGTCTATCCCTTCTCCCATGCATCTTCCCGACCCAGGAATCGAACCGTAGTCTCCTGCATTGCAGGCAGATTCTTTGCCAGCTGAGCTATCAGGAACAATACTGTATTCTAAAATCTTTACTAGATACCTGGTTACTTACTGGTGTATATTAGAAAACAATGATACAGTATAAAACATGAAAGCAATTATTTTTGAGATGTAAGTGGTATGTGTGTACGTGCGTCTGGTGCAAATGCATACTGAGACTGCACCAAGATCTACAGAAAAAGTACATAGGACTTAAAGAATAAAAATTGATTTTTAAAGAAAATGATCAGAAATGTCAAGATCAAGAGTACTAAATTGGGCATCAAAAGTTATCCAAAGCAATGATTAGAATGATCACAAGCCAGCTACTATGATTTGTTTTTCACAATGTCTTCACTAATATTTATTCACCTCATTCAGGAAGTTTATAGTATAGAATTAATTATAGTCTTTCATAAGTTCAAGAACTAAGACCCTTTTCCTACTTGAGGTTTCTGAAATAAATTATAATATATCATTTAAAAATAAGTTCTCAAAAACATACTCTTATACAATCATTTCATATTTTACTCTATGATCACTTACTACTTATTTTTGGGGAAAAAAAAATCTTCCTAAGTCCAAATAACTTTCATTTATTCTTAAGAAATAGAGAATTGTTTCATGGCCTCTACAAAATGATTCTTAAAATGTAAAACTTATTAAAACTTAGATTAGATTCAGTGTATCTGGGATGGGACCCAAGATTATTCTCTATTCTCCAGACTTCCAGGGAATGCTGGTCCATGGGCCACTCTGAAGAGCAAGGCTCTATACAACAGCATTATAGTCCATAATGCTGTTGTATAGTCCATAAAGTCCAAACAACTTTAACACTAAAGTTGTTTAAACTTATTTTATTCTTCATAATAAAAATTGTCAAACATGAAAAAAATATATATTTATTCACCCCAAATCAGGAAGGTGGTAGTCTTACACACTTCTTGAATAATTTCAAAGAGAATTGGCAGCCTCTTGGAATTTTAAGAAATTCTCAGTTCAGTTCAGTTCAGTCACTCAGTCATGTGTGACTCTTTGCGACCCCATGGACTGCAGCACGCCAGGCTTCCCTGTCCATCACCAACTCCTGAAGCTTACTCAAACTCAAGTCTATCGAGTCAGTGATGCCATCCAACCATCTCATCCTCTGTCATCCCCTTCTCCTCCTGCCTTCAATCTTTCTCAACATCAGGGTCTTTTCTAATCAGTTAGTTCTTCACATCAGGTGGCCAAAGTATTGGAGTTTCAGCTTCAGCATCAGTCCTTCCAGTGAATATTCAGGACTGATCTCCTTCAGGATGGACTGGTTGGATCTCCTTGCAGTCCAAGGGACTCTCAAGAGTCTTCTCCAACACCACAGTTCAAAGCTTCAATTCTTTGGCTTTTTTTATAGTCCAACTCTCACATCCATACATGACTATTGGAAAAACCATAGCTTTGACTAGATGGATCTTTTTGGCAAAGTAATGTCTCTGCTTTTTAATATGCTGTCTAGGTTGATTATAGCTTTCATTTCAAGGGGCTAGTGTTTTTTAATTTCATGGCTCCAGTCACCATCTGCAGTGATTTTGGAGCCCCCCAAAATAAAGTCCGTCAGTGTTTCCATTGTTTCTCCATCTATTTGCCATGAATTGATGGGACCAGATGCCATGACCTTAGTTTTCTGAATGTTGAGTTTTAAGCCAACTTTTTCACTCTCCTCTTTCACTTTCATCAAGAGGCTTTTTAGTTGCTCTTCACTTTCTGCCATAAGGGTGGTGTCATCTGCATATCTAAGGTCATTGATATTTCTCCCGGCAATCTTGATTCCAGCTTGTGCTTCATCTAGCCTGGCATTTTGGATGATGTACTCTGCATATAAGTTAAATGTCCAGTTCTAATTGTTGCTTCTTGACCTGAATATAGATTTCTCAGGAGGTAGGTAAGGTGGTTTGATTTTCCCATCTCTTGAAGAATTTCCCACAGTTTGTTGTGATCCACACAGTCAAAGGCTTTGGCATAGTCAATAAAGCAGAAGTAGATGATTTTCTGGAACTCTCTTGCTTTTTCGATGATCCAGCAGATGTTGGCAATTTGATCTGTGGTTCCTCTGCTTTTTCCGAATCCAGCTTGAAAATCTAGACATTCACGGTTCACATCCTATTGAAGCCTGGCTTGGAGAATTTTGAGCATTACTTTGCTAGTGTGTGAGATGAGTGCAATTGTGAAGTTCTAGGAGGTACAAACTCTCAAGTTTTCTGTATGACCTCTTAAATATAAAATTAAAGGTTTTATCTACAAGTCATGTTACTGCCAGCTGTCTTGAATACATTAATGCTGTTTTGAACAACAGTACTTGTGATCCAAAAGATTTACTGAGTATATTCTGTGTGCCAGTCACTAGAGTAAAGGATAAAAAAATTACAATCCTTGTCCAAAAGGTTTATAGGCTAGTTAAAGAGCTGACTGTGTGAAAAATTAACTAGGTTGCTAAGTGATAAGTGTACCAGAAGTCCAAAAGCCACAAATTAAATCTAGAGACATGCATGATTAATTTTCTCAGGGAAAACTAAAGGGGCTTTACTGGAGAGAGTATCTGAGAGAAGGTTTGACAAATGAATAAATTTGCTAATTAGTTATGGGAAGAGAAAACATAAGATCTACCTACAATAATGCACTTGGCCCAGTTTTAAACCCTTGTGCCTTCTCCTATCTCACTTCTTTCAGGGAGATGTACCCACATTCTTTTCTTTGCCTCCTCCTTTTGTCCCTTTGCCCCCTCATTCTAAGGTTTTCTATAAAAACAAAAGTGCTTTATCTGTCCCAATTTAATATATAGTTACTTAGTTGATAAATGCTGTAATACATGACTTTTAAAGTCCCATCTGGCTATAAAATTATGTGATAAGTAGAAACAATTGTTCTTTTTACATATAAAATTTAAATTCTGAAAATGGAATAAGGTTGTGAAATGGAAATATCTAGTGAGACAATCAAGCAATAATAACTTTTTAATGATTTACTGCAGCAGTGAGAAAGCCAATGTGGGAAAAAAAAAAAAACACCTCTTTGCTTCATTTTCCCTTAAAAAGATGTTTGTATATTGAACCACCTGTTTGTTGCATTCATTTGATCAATGTTAATTCATGATGTTAGTATAACTTCATGTATTAAAATTCTCAATAAATGCTTAAGTAAATTCTAGGCAAATTGCCACTGATATTTGGTGATGCAAGCTTAGGTCACTAAATGAATCTTTGGGCTACTTATGCATAGAATATTTCTTTATATTTTCATAATTTCTAAACTGCATTTGTTCTTTTGTATAGATAGTATGAATTTCAAAGTTTAATTTAAAACTACATAGGAGTATCTAAGATAGTAACAGGAACATATGATAAGTATTCCCTTCTAATTTAGCTTTATCTGAACAGACAAGGTAAGGCCAAAATAAGAGAAATGTGGCAGTGAAAGGTACTACCTGTTTGTTTTTGAGTAGTCTCTATTTAATCTACTTTATAATTACAAACTATGTTTTCAATACTTTGTTTTTCTTTAAAGGTCAAAGATCTCAATAGTCATGTTCTTGACCATTCCATTTAAAGGAAATAGTACTTGAAAATGGGCATGTAACTCAGCCCCAAGAACTAGAGTCCTTCCTTAATTTTCAAAGCATATTCCCCTCTCTGTTAGAAGTAGCAGAAAGCTGACTTTTATATAACTTGAAATAAGGATTTTAAAATTTTTATTTGAATTCAAATGTTATCCATGCAATTCTGATATTGTCACTGCATCATTTTCAAAAAAACATTTAAAGTCAATTTCTGTATGGGCCTGACCGCATCTTCTCCTCTGGGAAACTAAAAAAAAATCTAAGTATTTAGCCCTGATGTGTATTCAGAGACTGAAAGAGAGGAAAAGAACATTTGTTCAAATATATAATTTCATAAGACATGAGCTCTGTACAACTCAGTACAACTTAAGAGTGAGAAATATATAGAAAGCAACTTTATGCTTTCAGAGGGATTTGTTGCATTACGAAAGATCTACTGAAGAATTCCTTGAAATGAAAGTCAGCCATATTACTTGATTTATAAAATATTGAGTAAGGAAAATATGTTAAGAATAAGGGCAGGATGGTACATATAACATTTTATGAGCAGCTAGAGCTGAACACAGTTTTTATTCATTTTGTGTTGAACGACAATTTTGTGGCATGAATTTGCTCTATGTGTATAATGGATATCTAATCTTCAACAATGCTACTCTAAACAAGGATTGATGAAATTGGGTTTAGGTCATGCAAAAGCCCATGATTTAGTGTTCAAGAGACAAATGTAAAAAGTTAATTATGTCACAAGTGACAAGTCTTATAATAGACATGTGATTCATAGAGGAGGTAAAATTTTGCTTGTTTCTTGTAGATGAATAGTTTACAATTTGATGGAGCTGAAATAGAGCGTGGAAATTCTAAGTAGTGGAAATGAGACTAGCAAGTGCACAGTGACAGTAAAGAGTCTCTAAGAAGGATCAGCTGCATACAGTTTAGGATCACTTTGTGGGATGACTGGGAGATTTTATGGGGAGTTACACAGCAGCCAGATAATTGAGAGTGTTGTACTCTCTGCTAGGTGGTTGCATTTTGTTGTATTTGTAACATGTAGTCATTGAAAGGTTTAAAACACACCAAAAGTGTGGTCATATTTGAGTTTTGGTAAGGACATTCTGTTAGCAATGTATAAGTTTTGGGGGTAGGGAAAGGTACAACTTAGAACAGTGATTCACAATTCAAACAGATTGTAATCAGGGAATTATACAGATAGCTTTAAAATACACCACAGATACCTGGTTACCACTGCAAATGTAAAGAATCATGTGGGACTGGAAACTGAGAGTCTATATTTGTAAAAAGCTACCTTATTATTATTTACATATTTTTATTATTTATATTATTATAAATATTTGTAATTATCAATACACATATTTATATTAACATGTTAATATAGTATATATTATATCAACATATAATATATTAATATTAATTAATATACATATTTATATTATTAATATACATATTATTATTTACATATTTCTACTCAAACTTATATATTTATATATTTTACCACAAATTTTGCAGTTAGCACAACAGACATTTATTTCTCAGAGTTTCTGTGAGTCAAGAATTGGAGTATTATTTAGCCAGGTCTTTTACTTCAAGTTCTCTCACAAGGCTACAATCAAGATCTTGGCCAGAGCTGAGGTTTCATCTGAGGCTCAACCCGTGAAAGATTAACTTTGAAGCTCAGATGACTGTTAGCAGAATTTAATTCTTGTAGGTTATGGAACTGAGAGCCCAGCTCCTTGCTGTTTCCTGGAAGCTTCCCTCTCTCTTTGTTTCTCTCTCTGTCTCTCTTTTGTTATGTGGACCTCTCTACCTGGAAGTTTACTTCATTAGAGCTAATAAGAGAAGACTCTGCTGACAAGAAGAAAATTATGCTCTTATGGAAGAAAGCTCCTATCAGCTTTGCCTTCTTTTAGTGGTTAGAAGCATTCAAATTATACTCACCCTCAAGAGTAGGGCATTACACAAAGGCTTGAATACCTGAATGTAGGAAAAATTGGGGACCATATTAGAGTTTGTCCATGACACACTTCATGTGATTCTGACACTGACCTAGATTCAGGTTTGAAAACACTGATGCAGAGACTTTAGGATACATGTATACAAAAGAGCTAGGGTGAAAATTAGAGAACAGATTAAAAAGCTTTGCACAAGAAATATCCATAGAGCATGTGTTTGTTTGTTCTGTGGTGTTGGTGAGGAGAGTGCTTGATTTTCAAGCTCTGAACTTGGTGATAGAGTATATTGATACCAGTAACCAAAATGAAAGTGAAAGTTGCTCAGTCGTGTCTGACTGTTTGTGACCCTATGGGCTATACAGTTCATGGAATTCTCCAGGCCAGAATACTGGAGTGGGTAGCCTTTCCCTTCTCCAGCCATTCTTCCTGACCCAGGAATGGAACCAGGGTTTCCAGCTTTGCAAGCGGATTCTTTACCAGCTGAGCTACCAAGGAAGCCCAGTTACCAAAATAAGAAGTCAAAAAAAAAAAAAAAAAGAAATATGTTTTAAACGGATAATAATCTTGCAGTTGATTTGCCCATGGGATGTATTATTAATGTGAAAACTATTTACAGTTTTGAAATATGGCCCCCCTGAAAAAGTGAGTGGCATGTCTCTTCAATGATACACAGTAGCATTGTTTACCGGGTCTACCAAAGGTTTGTTTTGTTATCCAGGATAATGTTCTTTGTTCAACTCATTGTTTACAACTGATTAAAGTCCCCAGACTTAGGCTATACTTTGACTTGTGTATTTTTGTCCAATAGAGTTGTTAATAATTTCTTTCTAGTACAAAAGATAACGACTGAACTGAACTGAACTGACCTGAAAGTTTGTGGTTTACTTTTCTATAGGACATTAGCACTTTTATAATGAAATATAGAAATTACATGTTAATATTCCTCATCATACTATAACTAACTAGATCCTCAAATGTTCTCTGAACCAACCTTACCATTTCACTGTCATTATCTAATAAGTTGAATACAATTTTGAACTATTTATATTTGTGAGTCATTTTTAAATTTAATTTTGCCTTTTGAAAATTATCCTTTAGTGATTGTGTAGGTATCACCAAGATGTCCAAGTGAACTCACTTAATAGAGTGAATTACATTGAACTTACCAAGAGATCTCTCTCAGTCTCTTTCTCTCTCTCTCTTTTTCTATCTTCCTCCTTCTGAAATTATTTTAAATGGCAATAAAACTTTACCTTTGCTGACTCTCTGATTCTCTAGGTTTTATTTGTACTAACTTCTTTCTTTGTTTTTGTTTCCAGACCTAGACATTTTTTCTAGTTTGCACATAGCAAATGTCACTACTTGGTAATGACAGTATAGCAGGAAAACAGGTTTATAATGTGACCATTCAATGATTTCTACCAAGATGGCAGGAATATAATCTTTGTTGCATGATAAAGACAGGGAATTCATTTTCTTATTATTTTATGATTATTTATCTATTTGTGCACACAAATTACTAATTGAATTATTTGGTACCTACTAGAAAGGAGGTCTGGAGTAATGGATTTCTGTGTTTCTGTGTTCACTCTACCCAGAGCTGAGGCTGTAGAACTGGAACTGTTAGTTGTGTGTCTGTGTGTCCGAAACGGAGAAAAAAGCCTTTATCTTTGGAATGAGTTCTACTTCCATTAGGGACTAACTAATTAGATTTTTAAGTTCCTCTAGTTAAAGGAGCCCTGTTATAATTGGTTTATAGAAACTAATAAGACTAATAATATAAATCTCATACCCCTCCTATGTTTGCAGAATAAAGAAGCTGAAACTTTCATATTATCATGCGTTAGACTTTTAAGGAAAATTTTCCTTTGCACTGATAGCTAAGAAACATTTTTATATAAGAATCTAAGGTCATGCAGGCAAGGTAAATACTGAGATAAATTGAATTATTTAAATACATTTGGTTTACAAACACAGCTCTGGCTTTTCTCTGACTTAATTATTGGATTTGTGTTTGTTTTGATACTAATTGATGTTAGTTCATCTGAGCTTCCTAGATTTCTTATACTGTTTTGTTGTTGTTTAGTAGCTAAGTCGTGTCCAAGTCTTTTGCACCCCATGGACTATAGCCTGCCAGGCTCCTTCGTCCATGGGATTTCCCAGCAAGAATACTGGAGTGGATTGCCATTTCCTTCTCCATGGTATCTTCCCAACCCAGGGATGGAACCTGCCTCTCCTGAACTGCAGGCAATTTATTTACCAGTGAGCCACCCTGGGGAAGCCTGCTATGCTGTTTTACACATTAGATAAGCTAACACAATGTTAATGATTATGAATAATGTAAAATTGTCTTGATTTAAATTATATTAGTCTGATAAATTGCTTTATATGAACAGTAATCATGTTTCTCATGTGTCAGCTTAAAACACCATATTGAAGATACTTAGTTAACTTTACAACCTTGATGTAAGATTAAATCTACTTAATAAATTATCGTTGGATCCCTGGATACTGGATCCTTATTTTTCCTTTACTGAAGAAAGAATACTGTAAGGCATAGTATTTTTAATTTCAATTTTTAAAAATTCTTTTTGTTGTGGTTGTAAATCATACTGTTTTCTTATCATTACTGATAGCTTATTATTATTGCATAGAAAACAAAGATTTCTGTATATTAATCTTATATTCTGCAACATTACCATATCCATTTATTATTTCCAGTTGTTTGTATGTGTGTGTGTGTGTCTGTGCGCGTGTGCGCACACACACGTGTGTGGCAGTTTTACCTCTTCCTTTTCAATTAGGCATAGTTTTTCAGATATGTCACTTTGATCTTTAGTTATTAGAGTGGCTACACTTTGAAGTCTTGCTAATTAATGTGTACTGTTATTTTGTCACTTTCAGAGAGATAAAAGTGATGTGTGTGACTCTAAGGGATGAGCTTTGCTTGCCTGCTGAGTTTCTTGTGTATTTATATACTTATGCAATTATATACTTTCTAGTTAAATAGAAGATAGTTAATTTGGTTAAATGCTATAGCTCTTATTGGTATTTGAGCCTATGGAAGGAATATATATGTGTGTGAAGCATGAGTTTCTCTGTTGTTTTCACAGAAAGAAAAAGTTTGTTCTAAAGTGAAGTATGAGATTGTCCCCAAATATAAAACTATTTAGTAAAGAGCAAAACTTGATTTTGTACAGCTAGCTGAATAAAGTTTGAAAGAAGTAAAATTTGTTTTATCTGGTTTATATTATTTAAGATATGAAGGAATTAAGCATTTTAAATTATTGGCAAATTTCACTCAGGTTGAGGGTTTATTCAGAAATTATTTTAAGGGGCTTACAATTTTTTTTTTCAAACCTTGTATTAATACATCTAGAACACGGTTTTCTCATAGGATAACTTTGTGTAGAGCACTTATCTTCCCTTTAACAAGGTATAGTAAACCATTCGTTTGCTTGTTTTACCTTCTTTTCTATCTGCCCAGATTGTATATAATCTGTAATAATTTTCTGTGCCTGGGATTGACCATATCAAGCCTGTGATTTTATTAAAAATACTACAGAAAATAAAAAAGACTTATTCATTCATTTTATAAAAGGAGGGATATGAAAACAATTACGTTTTTTATGCTTCATACTTCTTAATTAGCTCCAAGAATATTTGTAACATTTTCAAGGGTAGAGTTGTTCAAGAGAAGATTAGCTGTACAGTAAAATGTTACTAATATAAACCTTTCAGAGACTACAGATGGATTGGAGGATTTAGGAGGTGTTTTAACACCTTCACTGATGATAATGTGTCTTTAGGCTTAGGGGACACATAAGTTATTCTAGAAGAATTATATGTTATATGCAATAGCAGAGCTTACTCTTTGTCATCCCAATATTCTTGATTATGGCAATAAATAAACTATGGTCATTCTATTTCACCTGCAACTATAGAAGTTACTCTGAGGCTCAGAGCCTTGCTGAAAGCTCAGATAACAACTTTTGTCTTAAGTCAGAAACTGGACTGTAACAGATATTCAAAAACTGATATGTCAAAGAATGAAGTCTTGCATACAGATTCCCAAGCTGACTCACCTAGTGTGTCTTTGAGATTGTGCTAGGGTACTGAGTCAATATTTCCAGGGCTCTTTTTAGTCCAGAAAGCAGATAGCTTCACAAAAGCAGAGGAATTACACAAGAACCCCAGTGGATCAAAAATTAATTGCATAGGACTAAGAATACTGAAAAAAGACATTTTATTTTTATTATTTGTCTGGAATTTTGTTTGTATTATGTTTAATGCTTTTGTCTTCTAAGGAATATATGTGAAGGCCTTATTTCTTTCTTCTTAAGCTATCTCTAGCCCTCAGTTTAGAACTCTATGCATTTATAAACTGAATTTTAAGCTCTGCATTTGTAAAATGAAATATATTTTTAAATGGCATCTGATTTTCACTGACTCTGCAGAATTCAGAAACAAATATTTTGACTGAGTCTTCTTATATATCAAAGCAATGTATTAATAGCTACTTGCATAGGTTTGATAATAATCTGCTCTATATTTTCCCAAGATACAATTGGACAGTTGATTATGCAATGAAGGTCATTATACACAATAAAATATTTGAGGTTGATTTTCATTTATTCAGGTATGACAAGCCCACCACAAAGAAATAATGATTGTACTTCATTTATAAAACCACTCGCTACCTACAAAACATAGTGAGAAATACTATATGCAAGACCTTAAGAATGACACAACTCTTAGAATTAAAGTTAGCACAAAGTAAAACATTTTCAGCTCCTAACCCCAAAACATCTAGCCTTACCTAGCCCTAATCTCTGGCCATGAGTGAGGAGCTGCTGCTACTGCTGCTAAGTCACTTCAGTCGTGTCCGACTCTGTGCGACCCCATAGAGGGCAACCCAACAGGCTCCCCCGTCCCTGGGATTCTCCAGGCAAGAATACTGGAGTGGGTTGCCATTTTCTTCTCCAAGAGGGAATCATTAATGTTTTAGAAGGAAAAGAAAAATAAATCAACTCAGTGTTTGCCTGATATGGATAATAACCCATTGCAGCTTTACAATTACCTGCAATATCTGTGTAGGAATAAATGTCTATTTTCAGTAGGTAAGAATAAAGTAAGGTAGCTCAGTGATTTAAAGACAAAAAAAAAAAATCTGCCTGCTAAGTAGTAGATGCAGGTTTGATTCCTGGGTCAGGCAGATCCCCTGGAGAAGAAAATGGCAACCCATTCCAGTATTCTTGCCTGGGAAATCCCATGGGTAGAGGAACCTGGTGGGCTAGTCGCTGGGGTTGCAAAAGAGTTGGACATGACTTAGTGACTAAAAAACAACAAAGGAAAGAGTAGTTTTAAGAAAGGTTGTGTTGAGAGTAAAGATGTAATGCAAGAGAGTATAGGATCAGGCAAAGGTAATTAACTGAGAACTGACATGTAGTGGAAGAAGGCAAGATGCCTATTTGAGAGTAAATACTAATATGTGCTGAAACACTGCTCTGAGCCAGATGTAACACTCTGCAGTGCCAGACACTGTGTATATTTCGCCATCTATTAATCTTTGCACAGCTTTACAGGTTCAGTTCAGTTGCTCAGTCGTGTCTGACTCTTTGTGACCCCATGAATCACAGCACGCCAGGCCTCCCTGTCCATCACCAACTCCCGGAGTTCACTCAGACTCATGTCCATCGAGTCGGTGATGCCATCCAGCCATCTCATCCTCTGTCGTCCCCTTCTCCTCCTGCCCTCAATCCCTCCCAGCATCAGAGTCTTTTCCGATGAGTCAGCTCTTCACATGAGGTGGCCAAAGCATTGGAGTTTCAGCTTTAGCATCATTCCTTCCAAAGAACTCCCAGGGCTGATCTCCTTCAGAATGGACTGGTTGGATCTCCTTGCAGTCCAAGGGACTCTCAAGAGTCTTCTCCAACACCACAGTTTAAAAGCATCAATTCTTCTGCGCTCAGCCTTCTTCACAGTCAAACTCTCACATCCATACATGTTGGGTATTATTAACTCTATTTTCCAAAGGAAGCCCAGGGAACTTGCCCAAGTAGGTTGCCCCCAACTGGATGAATGGTAAATGGAATAACAAGTGTTTGAATCCAAGTAGGCTAACCCCCAGAGAGGGCAATGGCACCCCACTCCAGTACTCTTGCCTGGAAAATCCCTTGGACGGAGGAGCCTGGAAGGCTGGAGTCCATGGGGTAACTGAGGGTCAGGCACGACTGATCGACTTCACTTTCACTTTTCACTTTCATGCATTGGAGAAGGAAATGGCAACCCACTCCAGCGTTCTTGCCTGGAGAATCCCAGGGATGGGGGAGCCTGGTGGGCTGCCGTCTATGGGGTCGCACATGGTTGGACACAACTGAAGTGACTTAGCAGCAGCAGCAGCAGCAGCAGCAGGCCAACCCCAGTGTTTCCCAGGTGGCTGTAACACGACAGGCTTCCCTGTCCATCACTGGCTACCAAAGCTAGTACAAACTTATGTCCATTGAATCGGTGATGCCATCCAACCATCTCATCCTCTGTCGTCCCCTTCTCCTCCTGTCTTCAATCTTTCCCAGCATCAGGGTGTTTTCCAATGAGTCAGTTTTTTACATCAGGTGGCCAAAGTATTGGAGCTTCAGCTTCAGCAACAGTCCTTCCAATGAATATTCAGGATTGCCTTCTTCGAGAATTTAGTGGTTCAATCTCCTTTCAGTCCAAGGGACTCTCAAGAGTCCTTTCCAACACCACGGTTCAAAAGCATCAATTCTTTGGCACTCAGCTTTCTTTATAGTCCAACTTTCACACCCATACATGACTACTGGAAAAACCATAGCTTTGACTCAGTCAGTCAGTCAGTTCAGTCGCTCAGTCATGTCTCACTCTTTGCGACCCCATGAACTGCGGCACACCAGGCCTCCCTGTCTATTGCCAAATCCCGGAGTTTACCCAAACTCATGTCCATTGAGTCGGTGATGCCATCCAACCTTCTCATCCTCTGTTGTGCCCTTCTCCTCCCACCTTCAATCTTTCTCAGCATCAGGGTATTTTCAAATGAGGGAGTTCTTCGCATGAGGTGGCCAAAGTATTGGACTTTCAGCTTCAGCATCAGTCCTTCCAATGAATATTCAGGACTGGTTTCCTTTAGGATGGACTGGTTGGATCTCCTTGCAGTCCAAGGGACTCTCAAGAGTCTTCTCCAACACCACAGTTCAAAAGCATTAATTTTTCGGGGCTCAGCTTTACTTATAGTCCAACTCTCACATCCATACATGACTACTAGAAAACTGGATGGACTTTTGTCAGCAAAGTAATGTCTCTGCTTTTTAATATGCTGTCTAGGTTGGTCATAGCTTTCTTTCAAGGAGCAAGCATATTTTATTTTCATGGCTGCAGTTACCATCTCCAGTGATTTTGGAGCCCAAGAATATCACTCACTGTTTCCCTGTTTATTTGCCATGAAGTCATGGGACTGGATGTCATGATCTTCATTTTTTAAATGTTTAGTCTTAAGCCAGCTTTTTCACTCTCCTTTTTCACTTTCATCAACAGGCTCTTCAGTTCTTCTTTGCCTTCTGCCATAAGGGTGGTGTTATATGCGTATCTGAGGTTATTGATATTTCTCCTGGCAATCTTGACTCTAGCTCAAGCTTCATCCAGCCCAGCGTTTCTCATGATGTACTCTGCATATAAGTTAAATAAGCAGGGTGATATTAATCAGCCTTGATGTACTCCTTTCACAATTTGGAACCAGTCTGTTGTTCCATGTCCAGTTCTAACTGTTGCTTCTTGGCCCTCATACACATTTCTCAGGAGGCAGGTTTGGTGGTATGGTATTCCCATCTCTTGAAGAATTTTCCACAGTTCGTTTTGATCCACAGTCAAAGGCTGTGGCATAGTCAATAAAGAAGTAGATGTTTTTCTGGAACTCTCTTGCTTTTTTGATGATCCAGCAAATGTTGGCAATTTGATCTCTGGGTCCTCTGCCTTTTCTAAATCCAGCTTGGACACCTGGAAGTTCTCAGTTCACTTACTGTTGGAAGCCTCACTTGGAGAATTTTGAGCATTACTCTGCTAGTGTGTGATATGTGTGCAATGTGTGGTAGTTTGAAGATTCTTTGGCATTGCCTTTCTTTGGGATTGGAATGAAAACTGACCTTTTCCAGTCCAGTGGCCACTGCTGAGTTTTCCATATGTGCTGAGATATTGAGTGCAACACTTTCACAGCATCATCTTTAAGGATTTGAAATAACTCAGCTGGAATTTCTTTACCTCCTCTAGCTTTGTTCATGGTGATGCTTCCTAAGGCCCACTTGACTTCACATTCCAGGATGTCTGGTTCTAGGTAAGTGATCACATCATCGTGATTATCTGGGTCATTCAGATTTTTTTGTATAGCACTTCTGTGTATTCTTGCCACCTCTTCTTAATATCTTCTGGTTTTGTTAAGTCCATATTATTTCTGCCCTTTATTGTGTCCATCTTTGCATGAAATGTTCCCTTAGTATCTCTAATTTTCTTGAAGAGATCTCTAGTCTTTCCCATTCTATTTTTTTATTCTTTTTTTTTTTTTTTTTTTTTTTGCATTGATCACTGAGGAAGGCTTTATCATCTCTCCTTGCTATTCTTTGGAACTCTGCTTTCAGTTGGGTATATCTTTCCTTTTCTCCTTTGCCTTTCCCTTCGCTTCTTTTCTCAGCTATTTGTCAGGCTTCCTCAGACAACGACTTTTCCTTTTTACTTTTCTTTTTCTTTGGGATGGTCTTGATCTCTGCCTCTTGTATAATGTCACAAACCCCCATCCATAGTTCTTCAGGCACTCTATCAGATCTAATCCCTTGCATCTATTTGTCACTTCCACTGTGTAATCATTAGGGATTTGATTCACGTCATACCTGCATGGTCTAATGGTTTTCCCTTTTTCTTCAATTTAAGTATGAATTTTTTTTTTATCCAGAAATAGTTTTATCTATGGAAACAAAATGTATTATTACATTAAATCTGAACAAAATATAGGAAGTGAAAAAGTTTCCACCAATTTCTGAAGAACATAAAATGTCTGAATAATTCAGAAAAATTGTCTCTGTCACTCTTGCTTATTTATTTATTTCCCTCTTTATCTGTCCCCCTAGAATCGTGCTTGTCAAAAGTAGATGTTTATTCACATTATCTGGGGAGCTTGCCAATTGCAGAGTGCATCTGTTACTCCAAGAGTTTCTTTGGCTATGTCTTCTAGGATAGAATCTTGTAATCTGCACAATTATGAGGGACTTCAGACAATTTTGATGAAGGGAACCCTAGCACAGTAGTTTGACAAAAGTAACCCTAGTTCATATAATTGTATTTCACATTTGTATTTTCTCCACTATGCTTATCATTCTAGACAAAATCTTAGTATTATATCTAAGTGATGACATATATTACATTTAACTGAAGACAACATTCACATTTTTTTGTATACTTCTGTATGACAGATAAACTTAATTATGTAATTGGTGTCTCCAAACCAAACAATTTTTTTAATCAAATTTCAGTGTGCTAGCAAACCAAGAGGAAGAAGAATGACTCAGTTAAAAGCCTTACTATAGTTATTTTTATATTCCCACAAAATAGAAGAAATAAAAAAGATGCCAGAGGTCAAAATTACTGTAAAATTTTTAGATAATTTTTGCTGTTAGTTATTAATGTGGAGATAATAACTCAGTGACAGTAAAAAAAAATGTAGACTAAATCCCAGAAAATGAAATTTTTATTCAAGTTGTGGTCTAGATGTTAAATGATTAAGTTGACTGTCTTGTTAATTATTTCCAAGAATTCAATGAAAGATTCTGAATATATCACCCATGATGATAATATGGTTTTCAGAAGGTTATTTTCAACAGAAAATGGTATCCCAGTGCTGGATAAAGCCAAGTGTGTCTCTGTCTAGGTTTACACTGGATTATTTCCCCCATGAAACACTTCCTTGATTCTTACTCCCTCCACACATACAACACGTATAAGCACAAACTGAACATCCCTTCTTTGTGATCTCAGATTGAAATTGAGCAGGACCCTGTGAAAACCTGGACACAAAAGTCTTTCTGTGTCCCTTATTTCTTGATTATAAGGAATAGGCTTCATTCAGCCTCCATGACCTTCCCTGAGTTCCAAAGGGCAGGTTCAAACAGTTGCTAATCAGGGAAGGGAAGGGATGCAGAGACAAGGGAAAAGTCAAGAAACAATAGTGCAGTTTTGGGATCGGGTCCTGGTTCCCACTCAAGGGATACACATAAAAATATCTCTGAGCTGTTCTGCAGGTACTGACACCTCCAACAAGTGGAGGAAGTTAACCGTATGCTGCCCACAAGCAAGTAGACCCCAGATAGGCTGGAGCCAGAAAGTTGATGATGTTGACCCCCTGTTTCCTCACCACCAACCAATCAGAAGAATGTCCACATGCTGATTACACCTTCTTTGAACCATTACTATAAAACTCCTCACTAGTCCCCAAGTTGGGACACACGGTTTTGAGACATTAGCCCACTGTGACCACTCTTTGCCCTGCAAAGCAAAACAATTTTTCTTTCTGCTTCATCCAAAACTCTGTCTCTGAGATTTAATTCAGCATCAGTGTATAGAGGCCAGATTCAGCATCAAGGCCTATTTTGTCAGAGTCTACCTGAAAATCTCAATCTGCTTATGGTATTTTATTAAAAATCTGCATACTTGGACTGGAGATAATCATCTGTGTCATTCATGTTGCATGGACATCACCTGGCACAGTACCTGTAACAAATTATAGACAGTAAAGATTTGTTGGTAGGAGTTGTGAGTAATAAAATATTAATATAGATTTTATAAGATTCTTTTTTACTACAAAGAGTAGTGGGTCCTGAATTTAATCCTGCTTGCATTACTCATTTCATGTTTTGAGATTTTTACTTTGAATAAGCCATTTTACCATCTCCAAAATGATATGTGAAAACTATATATAAATCTTTGAGTTCTCATCTCTCAAAATAAACCAATAGTAACTTAGTACAAGACCTTTGATTTTACTTGAACTTTTTTGGAAAATTTTAAGATTAAATTTGTTTTGAGTGTATGATTCAAAAAATACATATCAAATTATGTCTCTATATGCTACAAGGATAAACACTTATTAAAATAAAATTGATCTTTCTAAAAGGGTGCATGTTTCCTCTTTAGCCATGAGCCTCCTGTGCATGTTTCAGATAATCCAATGAAAATTTGCATTGATTAAATTCTGAATACCATATAAAAATGTCCCTTCCTTTCTTCTATGTTAAAATTTGAACTGTGAATCATTTGCATTTAAATATCCTTCTAGATTTGGCCCTTTACCGGTTTCAACATCCATTTGAATGATAACCAAGAGATAAAAATCTCAGCAAGATGTTGCATATGTTGCTTACAATCCTGTTTAATTACTTTGAATCTGTAATTAAAAATTCAAAACAAAAATAAAAACCCAGAATCCATAGAATACAAATCATAGCAGATGATACTTATGCCCAGTTTAGGATTTAGCATACATTTCACTTTGAATGACTAGCTGCTCTTCTTGAATGAGGCACCTGGCTACATAATACGCTGCACATGTAAAGACTGTAAGAGAATCCAGACTGTCAGCTTTGTGAAATTCGCTCTTTGGACCATTTCTTGCTCACTCACATTTATTGGCCCTTTTGTTCCAAATGAACTAAGTTTGTAATGAGGTAGAAGGAAGTAGAACAAGATCATCTTTTTACAGAACAAACTGATTAGACTGATTAGTTAAAAGATAGACTAATTTAAAAGTTATTACCCTTGTGGCTCTATTTACATAAACTAGCCTCTTTTCCTATGTCTACTTGAAACAACATCCCTCGTTATCTGTTCAGACATGAACTTAACTCTCACTGCGCCTTTCCAGATCCTATCAGAAACATATCTACAACCTATTGAGAATCAATAGTGTAATCAAATGATCATTAGGATAGCTAAGCTCCATAATTTTTACTATAGGAGACTGTTATTAAAACTTTAAAAATAATTCCTGTAAAAAGGACTTATTAACCCCAAGAACAAATAAATAAATTTATTGAATATTTACATAAAGAAAGGCAGAGTCAGTTTCAAATACACTAAGCACTATACCTAAGTTAATTATTCTAATTAAGCTAATTCCATTATTAACATTTCCTAACTAGGGACTTGATATTAAGGTTTGCTTTTTCAGTCTCATAAATATATTACTTAATAAACACTAATAAGTTTCACTGAGCATTTTTCACTTGACTGGGTTTAGAGAATTCTTCTGCATGGGTTTCCTGCTCTTTCTCTTTCTGTCCTATGCGCTTCCTCCTTTCCTTGGGATAGTGTCCCGATTTATGGAACTTCTTCCTCCTTCTGGAATCAGCTTCCACATTCTAGCTGCACCACACTACTTCATTCTGTCTGTGATTTAAGTAGGATTGTATGATTTGAAGTTTATCTATCTCTCAGGAAATACTGACATTAAGATGAAAAAAGAAATTTAGCTTTTTTTACTTTTCCCAGGAATCAAAACATATTTGTTCTTTTTGGTGCTTTTTTTTAAAAAAAAAAATTAAATTTAAAAAATTCAGTTTCACTTGCACTGGTCACATTTCAAGAGCTCCATGTTCTTTTTACAATCACTATAAATTACTTTTATAATCAAAATAACAATGAAATTACTTATACCATAGAAGAAGCTTATTTGCTCTCAAAATAAATTTACACTGAAGAAAATCCATATCATGATTTACTTTATCTAAAAAATATGATAAATCACAAGTGATCTTCTATCCTGACACTATCTTTTTTTAATGAAACCTTCTGGAAAATTCCTAATTCTAACTATCTAAAATACTTAATTGTTCAGTTATCCACCACATCCTTTACTTCAGAATCTCTCTGAGAACATCTATTCAACCAGAAGTGGGAAAGAAAATTACTTACTTGGCAATTAATGTTTGACTGCCTTCGTTTTATATTTATGTGCGCTGGGGAATGGTCTAAGGGTAGTGAAAATTTCAAGAGTCATGTTTTGGATATTTTAGGAGGTTTGTCAAACATCACATACAAATATCAGAAGCCAGCATTGGAAGCCCAGTGGCCAGGCTGCAGACTATCTATTTATCTATCTCTCCCTATTTATTTTGGTCTGTACAGATCTGGGTGGGAGACGTTTTAAAAATTTTTTAAATTAATTTTCTTCATTAAAATCGAGAAGATTTATAAAAATATGGATTTTGCTTCTGTTTAAAAATCAGATCTGAATCTGGATTTTTTTCAGAGCAGCTCAGTGGAGTCTAAGAAGCACTCTCCTCCTTCAGAAGAGGCACATGCTTTGTGTTTTTTGACATATGGTAGCCCCCAACATTCCTTCCTGTCCACCACAGGCTAGTCTGCTGGTATATTGATGTCATCAGCCCTAGTGACACAGGCATCTGAATTTGAGTCTGCTCCTTATTTGAAAAGTTATCAGCACATATTCTGGTTAGATGTGAAATTGCCCAAGAAGTAACTGATTTGACACAACAGAGATCAGGCAGTAACAATCCTGTAGTATCTCAATTCGAGAAGGCAATGGCACCCCACTTCAGTACTCTTGCCTGGAAAATCCCATGGATGGAGGAGCCTGGTAGGCTGCAGTCCATGGGGTCGCTAAGAGTCGGACACGACTGAGCGTCTTCACTTTCACTTTCATGCATTGGAGAAGGAAATGGCAACCCACTCCAGTATTCTTGCCTGGAGAATCCCAGGGATGGGGGAGCCTGGTGGGCTGCCGTCTATGGGGTCGCACAGAGTCAGACACGACTGAAGAGACTTAGCAGCAGCAGCAGCAGTATCTCAATTTGTATTAATCAGTATTTTGCCACCTCTTCCACTACTTTCTATCAGTTTTTCGATGGGGTATATTGGCATTATCAGAGTGGTTCATTGATCAGTTTCTCATGCAACTCTGTACTTTATTAGAAAACATTAATCAAAAATGTTGTACAGTCTCATTAGGATCACTGACTAGATGCCTGTGGAACTATGTGAATCTTCTAAGACACATACGTGTCTATAAGATGATAAGACAAATATTTATATACACTTGCTAAGATGTTTTGGAAAAACAGTTCTAAAAAGAGGCAAATTTATTTTGTGCAATCTATGTCAGTGAAATCTGTTGGGTCCTCCAAAGTAATTACTTTTAAGGACAATATTCATCTGTTTTCCTGTATATTTGCTTTCTTTTTTTTTTATTTTATTTTTAAACTTTACATAATTGTATTAGTTTTGCCAAATATCAAAATGAATCTGCCACAGGTATACATGTGTTCCCCATCCTGAACCCTCCTCCCACCTCCCTCCCCATTCCATCCCTCTGGGTCTTCCCAGTGCACCAGCCTACATATTTGCTTTCTTAATTGTTGTCTTAAGTCTCTCTTAACTCTTCTAAAGTTACAGCTCCTTGGCATGCAGTTCATTCTTCACTAGTGCAAATATATTAAGCATGGAACCTACTGCAGAAAATATATTTACAAAGAATATTTTTTCAAGGTAAAAAATGTACAAAAATGTTTTTAAGTGGAACTGTGTAGAACATTTGGATATTTCCAGTTCTATGTGTTTTTTGTTTCTTGGTAATTGAAAAGCCCAAGCTGCTTTGCTTTATCAATAATTTCTGTGATAATTTATCAATAAATCATGCTTTTGTAGGCATAATTTACATTAGCCAGAAGATTAATTTCAGATTAGACTGAGTAAAAATGCCTTACACATGCAACACTACCAAGATGCATGCAAGTCCTCACAGTTTGAAATCCCAATGCTCTTGAGAAGAAGACTTAACTAATATTTTGGAGAGTATTTTTTAGTAGTGTAATCTTTTTTATACTTCCGAGAAATTTCAAGTGAAGCAGAATAACCATTCTCATTTCAGATATTAAGAGACTGATGCATAGAAGTTTAAGGCTAGTTCCAACTGCTCTGCTGCCACCTCTAAAAGTGAACGAGGGCAAGAGAGATTGGCCGAAAACCGCGAGAAGGAGCGGTTCTGAATTAAGAGTTTCTGGGAGGAACCATCTTTGTTGACTGACTCCACAATCCTGTTTTACTCTGAGGCTCTAACTCAGTCTGCTGGGCAGCCGTTTAGCAGAGGGCATCGCTGGGAGCAGACCGGTGAGAGGATTCTGGAGGCTCGCGCGCACTCTGGCATGTGCCTCAGGTCATGACCAGAGAGGGAAGGATTTAGAAGTCAGCTAACCCGAGAGATCAAGATTTAGGACTTTTCGTGACCCGTTTTCCTCTTCCTATTCTAGCTTTTGCCCTGAGCAGAAGCGCACCGGGCTACCCGGGCTGCCGGCTTTTGAATCTGAAAGAGCACTACCCAACTTGTAAACAGTCAACAGACACCTGTTCAGGAAATTGCCGATTCTGGGCAACGAGAATCTTAATTCGCTTTGACTTAGCGTGGAGCTCAGCGATCTCCCAGAGTTACACCAAAGCCCTGCACTCCAGCCCTGGCAGAGGGTTGGTCCTCCACGCGCAATTGTTTAGTGCTTTTCCGCGGTTCTGCACGGGGTCCAGCTCCCCACCTCTGCTCCCCCTGGCAAAAGGGAGAGCGACTCCTGGTCGGAGTTGTGGGATTTTCCCAGCTCCGCCAATTCGCCGGGTTTCTGCCTCCCGGGTCCGCCTCGAGTCAGCGCCAGGCGTTCTCGCGTCCGCGGCTGGGCCTGTCTGCGCTGCCTTCGCCCTCATCCTGGCTGCTTCCCGGCGGCTGTGGGGAGCCGGCCGGAGTCCGGGGTTTTCTCCGCGCCCTGCCATCTCTCTGGAAACTGAGAGCAGGGGAGGGGTCGATAGAAGAGGAAGGAGGTAGGAGTGGTGGGAACGCTCGGATAGCAAACTTGGGGTCGCTCCTGGGGTCAGTGGTGGTCAGAGGGAGGAGGCTGCAGGCGGCGGTGGGGGCCCTCTGCGCGCGTTTCCCCCTCCGGGAGGAGACACTGGGACTCTCCCCGGCCCCATCGCACAGAGATTCCCGTCCAGCATTCTCCACTGCGGATCCCTTGTTCCCTGCTTTCGCCCCTGCTTCTTTTTCTTCGAGGGAGGGGTTCGGCTCCCACCTCCTGAGCCTCGCCTCCCCACCCGCGCTTCGCGCCACGCTGTGCCGGGCGGTGCGGGGCTCGCGCGCTGGGCCGCGGAGGTGGACGGCGGATCTCAGCTGCGCCAGCCTCCCAGCGGCTGCGACTGCCTGGCGCACGCGGAGCTCTCCTGCTCTCCCCGACGCGCGGCTGCCCAGCACCGTCGGAGCGGACGGAACTGGTCCTGCCTTTGGGAATCGTGCAGTGCCCTCTCCGGGTCGGCGGGCAATCATCAGACTGACCGGCGGCAAGACGTCTGGCTTCCACCCCTCAACAGAAACGGTCAGTACGTGGTAAGTTTTAACTCTGACTCATCTGGGAATGAGAGCATCCCGAAAAAAAGCTTTCGGGTCCTTTGATGGGGATGAGGAAGGTCCTCGTTAGTGTAGGGGCTTTTCTTCCACATTTAGGCCGAAGGTGGGCATTATGGGTGATACCAGGAATATTCCTTACCCACTGAAGAGTCTTGACTCTTCTTAAGAAAGGTAATTATCTTTCCAGAACAGCAGGTTGCTACTGTTCCTGCGGCTTTAAAAATTAAACATCTGTCTAGGTGGGAAGGCCATATTGCATTCTCCTAAACTGTTCAAGAATGGACACATTTATGCGAGCATTCACTGGTTCCCCACCGGAAGGGCTCACCCACTGGTAGGATCATATGATGACAAAAAAAAAAAAAAAAAATGAGGCAAAAGGAAAAGCTTTAAGGCTTTTGGTAATAGGGACACATCATATAAACTAAATGACATGAAATGCACAGGGTTGGTTCAAAGGTCAGAGGCTCAAATACGTAGAAGAGATTCATTCTCAATCATCTTGGTTCAACTTTTCATGAACTTGGTTCATTCATTTTCAACTTTCTGCTTATCAGGCAAACAGTCATGTCTTACATAGGGCTTTCTTGGATGTCCACAGCCCCTCTTTCCAGGACTAACAAGTGTAGGGCATGTGACATATTATGTGTGATTTTTCCCTGGGAAAAAAACTCCTGGATGGTTTTGTGACTGATAAGATGATAATGTTTTTATTAAGGCCAACCTGTGACAATAAGAATACTGTTAAAAAAAAAAAAACCCATAAATTTAAATATGGAGTCAAAGCATAAACTAGTTTCCCATTTAATAATTTGAAGATTTTTGAATCTCTGGGGGGGTGGGGGGTGGGGGGGTGGGGAAGTCCTGAACCCATTTTCCTGCTCTACAAAGAAATTGTTCTATAGCAGAATCTCAAAATTCATTCATTCAGGATAACTGTACCACTCACAGCTATCCTCAAATGTCTTGAACAATGTAAATGCCTCATTTTGACCTTACTTCAAGGAAAAAGTTTTTCCCCATTTCTACTCATCTTTTAATTTTTGTACCTTTGTGAGTTTTTACTCTGGCAATTCCCTCTATGTACTCTCTTATCCTCTTCCGCTTTTCCCGAACTGTAATCATAAAATGATGCATTATCTGAGTAACACTCAGACCTGGCTGAACACCAGTCATGTGCTTGAGAACAGCTATTAGAATCCATATGTGAATACCTTCGACATTAATAATCATTTCTGTAGAGAAGCTTTAAAGAAAGGAATAAAGAAAATGACAAAAGAAAAAGCAAAATAAATTAATAAATCAAGTATGCTTCTAATAACCTTCTATCTCAGACTTGCTCTGAATTTGCTGCAAACCTCAGACCTTCTGGAGTCTCATTTGTTCTGTTAATGGCTTGTCAGGATTGACTAATTGTGTCCTGTAAAGTCTCTTTCTTACTCTAAGGAAAATGGAAGGGCCCATCAAATAAAATACTCCAAGATTTGAATAGTTTCCACTTTCTCTAATCACTAAAGAATGGAGGCAAGTGCAAAAGGGGGTGTGCTTTTTGGAACATTCTGTTTGAAATGCATGCAGAGAGAACTAGAATATATCAGTAAAGCAAATGCATGACTATATGAAAATCTCTGTGATAAGCAACTATTAGGGTGTGTGTGTGTGTGGGTGTGTGTGTGTGGGTGTGTGTGTGTGTGTGTGTGTGTGAAGCCCTTGGAGAGAGAAAGTTTCCTTATGGTGTATACTGAGTACCAATTTTTAATATTCTAATCAGCAATTGTATCTTGGAACAACTTTCTTGTAGAGGAGGTTACTTGGTGGTTACATATAAGAAAATAAGCAGAGAGATGTCATGTCAGAGCAAAGATCCTATGTAGAGAATTATCTTCAGTAAAGGAAAGGATCAAACTTGTTACTTTGTATTTTACCGATCTCATTTATTCAGTAAAACTGTGCTTTCCTTCAGCTTTATATTTGCTAAGGCTTAAACAATGGATGTAAACAGTCCAGAAATGGAAATGTGTCCTGAAAGAGATTGCTGTGGTGTGGAGGCTGAAGGATGTGTCATATGCTCCTTGCAGCCTTGGAAGTAAGCATAGGTTTTGGGGATAATTGAGCAGGGAGGGCAGAGAGGCATAGAAAGGCCAACATGTTGCTGGAATTAGGAATAGTTCAGTATGACAGAAGGATCAGATATATCCTAAAATGTCAGGAGAGATGAAGACAGGGTTGAGTTCAGGGAAAGCTTTGGATGTCAGACAGTGGAGTTGTGATTTGCTTCTGTATGTCGGTGCCATCAACCTGTGCATGTAGCACCGGTAGCGGCAGAGAAAGTTAGTGAAAGCATATATGCATGGACAGCTCAGCATATCGTGCAAAATAGAACCTATTCAAGAATGCAAAGAGAAGTAATTTAATGCCAAAAGTTGGTTACACAAGTGATGGAAGCCAAGCAGAGGATGTTGAGGCCACACAGGGATAAGCAAGAGCAAAGAATCATCACTAGCTCCAGCTAGAGGGACACGGGGAGAAAGTGGTGTGACTGAAGCCAGGGACCATGTGCCTCCAACTGGAAACAAAGTCACTGCAGGCCATTCCTGTGGGACCTGGATACTTTAGGGGTCAAAGGACAGGTACTTTGAACCCCAGCCAAAATGAAACCAATCCATTTGTGATATTCTTTGCACCTTTATGCTTTCCTTGTTTCATACTTGTTCATTTTTTAAATTGTAGATTCTTGTGCTAGCTGATGAAAATGGGCCCATTAGGTGCAGAGGCTGATGAGAACCAGACAGTGGAAGAAATGAAAGTGGATCTGTTTGGTCCAGGACACACCACTCTTCCAGGGGAGCTGGCCCCTGAGTCTGAACCGGAGCTTATAGACAGCACCAAGCTGATTGAGGTACAGGTTGTCCTTATATTGGCCTACTGCTCCATCATCTTGCTTGGGGTGATTGGCAATTCCTTGGTGATCCATGTGGTGATCAAATTCAAGAGCATGCGTACAGTAACCAACTTCTTTATTGCCAATCTGGCTGTGGCAGATCTTCTAGTGAACACCCTGTGCTTGCCGTTTACACTTACCTACACCTTAATGGGGGAGTGGAAAATGGGTCCTGTCCTCTGCCACTTGGTGCCATATGCCCAGGGCCTGGCCGTACAAGTGTCCACCATCACCTTGACAGTGATTGCCTTGGACCGGCATCGTTGCATTGTCTACCACCTCGAGAGCAAGATTTCCAAGCAAATCAGTTTCTTGATTATTGGCTTGGCTTGGGGTGTCAGCGCCCTGCTAGCAAGCCCCCTGGCCATCTTCCGGGAGTATTCACTGATTGAGATTATTCCTGACTTTGAGATTGTGGCCTGTACTGAGAAGTGGCCTGGAGAGGAGAAGGGCATCTATGGCACTGTCTATAGTCTTTCCTCCTTACTAATCCTGTATGTTTTGCCTCTGGGCATCATCTCTTTTTCCTACACTCGTATCTGGAGTAAGCTTAAGAACCATGTCAGTCCTGGAGCTGCTCATGACCACTACCATCAGCGGAGGCAAAAAACCACCAAAATGCTGGTGTGTGTGGTGGTGGTGTTTGCAGTCAGCTGGTTGCCCCTCCATGCCTTCCAACTTGCTGTTGACATTGACAGCCACGTCTTGGACCTGAAGGAATACAAACTCATCTTCACTGTGTTCCACATCATTGCCATGTGCTCTACCTTTGCCAATCCCCTTCTCTACGGCTGGATGAACAGCAACTATAGAAAGGCTTTCCTCTCAGCGTTTCGCTGTGAGCAGAGGTTGGATGCCATTCACTCTGAGGTGTCTGTGACATTCAAGGCTAAAAAGCACATGCAAGTCACAAAGAATAATGGTCCCAACGATTCTTTCACAGAAGTTACCAACGTCTAAGGCAACTGTGGAAATGTGGAAATCCATGGATGAATTCTGACCAGAGCTGTAAACCTGGTTTAGGAGAGCACGCAGGTGCATCCTCATTTCCCATTTTAAGGAAGCATTTGATTGGAAGCATATGCAGTATAATTCATGGAAAACTGGCTGGCAGAGTCTAATAAAAACATTCAAATTCAAAGACAAGGCAACATAACAGTTTGCTTATGGTTACTTGGATAGTAGGTTGAATCATGAGTAAAAGCAGAGAGAAATGGTTTTGACTGTTGCCAAGAGTGAAGGAAACATGAACAAGGAATTGATGTTAGCAGCATTGCCAAAAGATGTGGGTAAAAAAAGCTGACTCTCAAATCACATTAGAGAATAGGTTGGGGATGATGTATAATTCACTGTTCCCCCCTTATCTGATGGAAAGTCTACCAACACCAATTTCCCTAGAAAGGCATAGACTCTTCTCTGTTGTATTTTGGCTTTTTGTTATTCTTCCTATGGACTAAAACCATCAGAGAACACTGTAGGTAAATGTTACCAACTATTTGGATGACTTCAAGGAAATAAACTGAAATTTTCTGTGTGATTAGCATTTTGACAAATGATATGGGAAATCTTTACCATTCAGTTACCCAGTTGTTTTTTTAAAACCAAATGTACATCTAACTAAAAGTTTCTTCAACTTAGAATTGAAGGCTGAAATTCTCAGAGAAATATAAACCTTCATTCAACTTCTCATTACAAGTTGTCTCTGCTTTATATAGTTACTATCTGGATAACAAATAAGGATGCAATGCAATATGTTTCAGTTCAGTTCAGTTCAGTTGCTCAGTTGTGTCCGACTCTTTGCGACCCCATGAATCGCAGCACGCCAGGCCTCCCTGTCCATCACCAACTCCTGGAGTTCACTCAGACTCATGTCCATCGAGTCAGTGATGCCATCCAGCCATCTCATCCTCTGTCGTCTCCTTCTCCTCCTGCCCCCAATCCCTCCCAGCAAGGAGTCAGAGTCTTTTCCAATGAGTCAGCTCTTCACATGAGGTGGCCAAAGTACTGGAGTTTCAGCTTTAGCCTTATTCCTTCCAAAGAAATCCCAGGGCTGATCTCCTTCAGAATGGACTGGTTGTATCTCCTTGCAGTCCAAGGGACTCTCAAGAGTCTTCTCCAACACCACAGTCCAAAAGCATCAATTCTTCGGCGCTCAGCCTTCTTCACAGTCCAACTCTCATATCCATACATGACCACAGGAAAAACCATTGCTAATTGTTAAAACTTTTTGAACAAAGTATTTCTGTATTGAAGCTGAGCTTGTCTTCACCGAGAATTAAATCAGATTAGGAAATAGTTTTATGGCATTTTGTAACATTTTGTGCTTATTCGTAAGCAGGTTTTGCACTGGTACATAGGTGTAATGTGTTTACTGCAGTGTTATTATTTTTTTTTAATTCATCTTCCATGGACCCATTCATGATTCATAAAACAATATAATTTCATCAAAATGGAACCTATCTGGTAAGAACTACTAAAAACATTACATGCATTCCACTTTGGAAAGGTTCAATTTGGACCAATTTCAACATAAATTATCCTTCTTTTGAAATAATTAGCTATATTTTTGGATAACTTAGGAATATATACATAATAAAATTTTACCTATAAACAGTGGAACATAGATGCTATAGTTCTTTTCTTTAATGATTTTGTGAATGCAATTTTTATTTCAATATTATCCAACCAAAGATGTTAAAACTCAATTACATTTGTAAAAAATAATTGAGATGTTAAAATAACTGAATTTTGGATGCTATTAATGAAGCTTCATTGTAAACATATGTTTATAAGTATGACTGAATTTACTTCCTTAAAGTTTAAGTAAATTCAGCATGACTGTTGCATTTAGTTATAAATATTAACTTAGTGAACAGGAGTGATATATTTTATGGATACATTTAAAATTCATACTATGTCTCTTAATTATTTTCATGCTAGAAATAAATGACTGGTCTTGAAATGAACTGTGCTTTTGAAATACTGAAAAAGAATGAAAACAGTGGAAGTTAAATTAAGTGTTAAGACTGAATAGTTCAGTTCAGTTCAGTCGCTCAGTCGTGTCCGACTCTTTGAGACCCCATGAATCGAAGCACGCCAGGCCTCCCTGTCCATCACCGACTCCCAGAGTTTACTCAAACTCATGTCCATCGAATTGGTGATGCTATCCAGCCATCTCATCCTCTGCCGTCCCCTTCTCCTCCTGCCCCCAATCCCTCCCAGCATCAGAGTCTTTTCCAATGAGTCAGCTCTTCGCATGAGGTGGCTAAAGTATTGGAGTTTCAGCTTTAGCATCATTCCTTCCAAAGAACACCCAGGACTGATCCCCTTTAGAATGGACTGGTTGGATCTCCTTGCAGTCCAAGGGACTCTTCAAGAGTCTTCTCCAACACCACAGTTCAAAAGCATCAGTTCTTCGGTGGTCAGTTTTCTTCACAGTCCAACTCTCACATCCATACATGACCACTGGAAAAACCATAGCCTTGACTATACAGACCTTTGTTGGCAAAGTAATGTCTCTGCTTTTGAATATGCTGTCTAGGTCGGTCATAACTTTCCTTCCAAGGAGTAAGCTAAGCGTCTTTTAATTTCATGGCTGCAATCACCATCTGCAGTGATTTTGGAGCCCCAAAAAATAAACTCTGACACTGCTTCCACTGTTTCCCCATCTACTTCCCATGAAGTGATGGAACCAGATGCCGTGATCTCAGTTGACAAATAATTATATCTATAATATATAATTGAAGAATTCATTTTTTTCTTAGGCCTGACATAACTGTCCAAGAAGAAGCTTTTTGTCTTTTAAAAGGACGTTATTTTGCATAAAATGCTAATAGATAATTGTGGTTAGAGGCTTATTGTTTCCTCCTGGAGAATTATTTCGCTCTAGAAAATGTGCGTGCTACTGTATCATCTGTTGTCATAGTAAATTATTAGAATCCAATTAATATATGTGATCCAGCTAATTAACTCATTAATGAAATGTCCTTTATGTAGTGGTTTTATCTGTTGAAATAAAAAGAATTTGGGAAATTAGAGAAACATGTGTTATTTTATGTCAGAGTTCCTGTCCAACATGAGATAGTCAGTCTTTGACACAGCTAAGAAAAGGGGAATCACGCTGCTCCTGCAAAGTTAGTCTGTTGTTCTCTACAGTCTGTACGTGAGCCTGAGTCAACAGATTCGCTCCTACGGCTGCACTTGGAGTCCATATTCTGACAGGGCCTGAGTATGCATCTGTTCTCAGACCAGAGCTTTTATCTGCTTGTCAAATCTGCACCTCTGTCATCCCACTGGACATGCCCACATGGTGTCTCACCAGTAGTGCAAACCCAGCATGTCTAAGTCACAACCTGGGATGTTTGGTTTCCACCTCACCCCACTTCCACTTTGTTTTCCTATATAGCCTGTCATAGTCATGATACTGCTATCTACCTAGTTCCCCAAAATGTAAGCACTTTGGAGCCACTCTTGTCTCTTCTGTCTCTTTATCACACATGTCCCGTAAGTTCTCACCTTTTGTGTTAATTCCTAGACATTTCTTGAATCAATTCACTTTTCTCCATCTCTATGCTCCCCACCGTAGTTCAGGCTGTGATTATTTCCCCAGACCCCTATATCTCTCATTTGGTTTAATGTAGCAACTTCTTAATTTTTATTTATATATCTCATTGTTTTCCCATCCAATCTAACTTTTTCCCATAAAACAAGTGATTTTTCAAAAAATCAGATTTTATCAAATCATTTTTTTCCTCATCATTCTTATGCCAAAATCTTTCTATGACTTGAAAACCTATATAGGATCTAGTTGTACCTAATATGTTCTACCCTTTGCAGATTCTTTTCCAATCTTTGCTGCATTTGGAGCATATGAAGGCAAGGGACCAGCACTATTTTAATCCTCATGATATTACAGGTATTTGTAGTTCCTGGCACCAAGTTGCTGCTGCTGCTGCTGCCAAGTCGCTTCAGTCGTGTCCAACTCTTAGCGACCCCATGGACTGAAGCCCACCAGGCTCCTCCATCCATGGGATTTTCCAGGCAAGAGTACTGGAGTGGGGTGCCATTGCCTTCTCCGGGCACCAAGTTAGTCCTCAGTAAATATTCACCAAGGAAACTGAATTGATAAGTAAATATAAGAGCAGATTTGAAGATACATGCATAAGGATGCAAACGATAGTCTACACAATAGGAAAATCATCTTTATCATGCAACTTATAGAAAAGTAAGGTTTTAGCTATGTAGAAATAGCTAAAACCAATAAAGATGAATATTTCTTCAAGATTGGTTTTATTTTTTTGAAAGGTCATTAAGGTTAGACATTTGTATAGGTAAAAAGAGCTCTATAAATAGACTACATTTATGGCTCACTCAGAATTATCTAAAACCTTATACAATGGAAGCATGTAGCAACCAGTAAAGTCTATTAATCATGATTCAGATAGCTAAGGTATTTCCAGGAAAAAAAAAAAAAAAGTCATTTAGTACAGGAAACTAAAATCTTGCAAAATGATTGGAGGAATTGGAAAAATGAAGGTTAGGAAAAGCTTCCTCTGGCATTGAGGAAACAAAGAGGTGCAAAATTGCAGGGAACTGCAGCCAACATCTGCAACAGCAATGTGGACAATACACAGGAAAAAGCACAGATTTATCTGTGAAAATGCTATTGCCTCCTCCTAAAGCCACCCTCTTTCTCATCTCTCCCATAGACTCAATTATGCCATTTGTTTCTCTTCTGCTTTTCGAAATTCATATGAGTTATCTCTTATTTGTGAAATATAACTCAAGTCTTAGTGGCAGGGATTTGGGGAAACGTAGTTCTTAGGTTTCTAGCTCCTAAGATTTAGGGGAAAGTTTTGAATGGAGAATATGGTACTTAATTGCTGTCCAACAATCTGTCAATCTTAAGAACTGCCCAAATGGTGCAGTTTCTAGTTTCAACTACATTTTCTCCTTCTCTGTACCTCTGGGTTCTTCAAAGTTGCAGTAATGAAAGGTGACTATATTATTTTTTTTTTCTCTTATCCAGACCAATGTGTTATAAATACTCTTTAAACCTAGCCTATTAGTACAGGTGGACTGAGGAATAAAGTATAAGTAAAGACCACTTTTTTCCTCAAGGAAACTGATCAGAAAAGAGGAAGAAAGAATTATACCAAGGCTCTGAAAGCAATAGGACGAGCAAAGGAAATGATGTTTCATGGAGAAAATACTCTTTAAAATTTTCAAGTTCACGAGATGATATATTGAATTATATCACAACAAAAGATAGAGTTTACTTTTCCTTAAGAAAACAAAGACCATAAGGCAACACAAAAATAGTAGAGAATGCAAACATCTTTATGATTATGTCTTATGGCATTAAACAAAGGTAGGAATTTCATTTAACAAAGGATTACTAAGAGTTGATTTGTGAAGTTTTATAAAAGACACATGTCTGTTAGATCATTGACCGTTTTCTGCCTTGGTACACTGGTCAGATGTCCATAGGCTTTACAAGTTTTCCTGGGTATGGAAGACTGTGTGTTAAAACAACTTACATGTTATCTGTAACTCCAAGTCTTTCTTGTTAATCTGTGAATGTATAAGTGAATGGAAATAAACAGAAATGACTAATCCTGAATTGAATCTTCTTTATACCAAGTTTCAACACTTTAACAAATTGCTTGCAAAACATATCTGACCATGCTACAGGCATGAGTTGTCACATTAAAATTTAAAAGTGCTGCATTTTCTTCCAGATAAAAAGCAAGTGAATATTTTATATATTTGTTTTTGCCCTTGTCATAGGAAAGTAACATACATTGTAAAAATACAGGTATATGTATATGCACAGATACAAACATATTTAATTACAAACAAAATCACCTTGTTGTACAATATCATTCAATATTGTACATTGCCTGAGAATAAACCACCCAACCGTCTAACAGTGGTTATTAACCTTTTTCCGTATGACATACTATTTCCAGTAGGGCTCTGCAGATGCATTTACCAGTGGGCTGTAGGTGGGACAGGGTGAGGAGAGTGGGGAAAAACACTCTGGAATGTGAACAAAATAATTTGAATATAAGATACTTTGCATATATTTGCATAAAAGTTTCTTAGAAATTCTGTGTTATCAACCAGTTGATAATTGAAGATAACACACATGAAACTGGTGCCTATCATTTTGAAAATGTCATCTATTAGCATAGAATAAGCTACAAACAACCTCTAAGGGCACATAGATTTATTGCACAATTGTTCCTGTTCTCTGATAGAAGCATAACAGAGTCTTGTTTTCAGAACGCAATTGAAATGGAGAGAAATCTGGACTCAACTAACATGTTTAGAGTCAGGACTGGTGAATACACTCTGTATATTAAGTTGGAACCAAATACCACCAGTCAAAATAGATCTGCAATAATACTTTTCATTATGGTAGTATGATCTTTTCATACTTGACCGTATTGAGGGATTCAACAACAGGATCTAGGGGAAGAGAGATAATGTAATTTTAGATTCACTGAAGTAATAATGTGACACTGAAGGATTTCTTCTGCCTTTCTGTTCCAGGAAAAATAATTTGCTGGAAGCAAAAGCTTTCTACTTACTACTACAAGGACAACCCTCATAGAAATAGTTTTTGTCAAAGGCACATAAAACCTCACAAATGGACAGATACAGTATACTTTTTTATGTTTCTTTTCTTAAAAAAATGGATACAGAAAATAAGACCATTTTTATTAAAAAAAAAATAGCTTATGACTTCTAAAGCTCCACAGGAGATAAACAAATCTCGTTTATTTCCATGATAAGGGTTTTATATTTATTTTCTGGTTTTCAGTTTAAAAGTTTAAAATTAGATGTAGGCATTCCTTATCTAGAACGACTCTTGTGGAAATTGCTTTTAACAGTTATTACATTCCAAGACAACATGAAGCAGATGATTATGGTCATGAGTATTTATTTAAATACAGGTTTCAGCAGCTTTTTTTAGTGGATATAAATTATGCTAATGGAATTTTGGAATGATTGATATTGTGATGTGGTGCTACTTTTATGCAAAAACATACTTGAGCATATAACTTGAGCAGTTTTGTTATTAGTGCTAATCACTTGTACTGATATATTATTCAGCATCTCTTACTAATTACACTTTGCCCACCAGCACATTCTTATAGGTATGACTGTGCAACAGAGTTATGTTGTCCTTGCAGAAAACTCAGAGCATTCAACAAATTAACAGCATTCCTTACAAGGCCTTCTGTTATTCCCAGATTTAAGTCTCTCTCATAAGTTTTCTCTTGTTCTCCTCCTCTCCAGTTCTGTTTTCCACTGACAGAGACTGGCTGGAAGAACAGGTAACATGAACAGGGTTCCAAGATTCAGGTAATATACTCCAAAATGCAAGGAAGTATTCACTTGCATCTGCATAAGGAAAGGCTTGAATCTGCATAAGGAAAGGCTTGAAGCTGGAGAATCCAGAACAGCCAAGTTCAAGGGAGCCATCTTAAAGAAGTCATGGAACTAAGTGTCACTATCTGGGTGGGACCAGGACCAAAACCAGGAAGCAGAGACAGTGAGAAGAGAGGAAAACAGGCAGGAGCAAAATAATAGCTGCCCCACTACAGATAGCAATGCTAATTGAAGGGTCCTGGACCAAGGTGGAAACAGTTAGATAAGCATTTCCTTATGTCATGAGTTCATAGACACTCATGACAGCAACACTCACTCCTTTTAGTTAAAATTGTCTGAAAGCTCTCTTAAGTCTCTAGAAGACAACATTTTAATTGAATTTTAGGTTTTTTGTTTTTTTTTAATATCTGGGAGTTGATTCATTTAACACATAATAAGCTTATTGAGCCTTAAAACAGTAAATTCTTGTGATAATTACTTCCTGCTTTTCACCCTATTGGGAATGAGAGGTATATGAGACAGTGGTCTCTGTAGAGAGGCGGGAGACATGAAGGCAAAAGAACAGATAAAGGCAAATAGGAAGAAGACCTCCCCAGTAGTTTCCTATTTGCCTACATTGTGTAGATCAAATGGGTACAAACTTACTGGAAGATTCAATGAATCTTGCTGCAACATTGTTGAACTTCCAGACAGCTCTGGCACTCAGTCAATCGCCTACCATTTTAAATTTTAATAAAGTAAAATTTATAGTTAAATGCACAGATTTAGGTACATAATCCCCTGTGTTTTGACAAGAGTACACGTGTATGTGGGCTTCCCATGTGGCAGTAGTGGTAAAATATCTGACTGCCAATGCCAGAGCCATAGGAGACACAGGTTCAATGCATGGATCGGGAAGATCCTCTGAAGGAAGGCATGGCAATCCACTCCAGTATTCTTGCCTGGAGAATGCCATGGACAGAGGAGCCTGGCGTGTTGCAGTTCATAGGGCTGCAAAGAGTCAGACACAACTGAGACAACTTAGCATGCACTCAGGCATACACACGTGTGACTATTTACTGCAATCAAAATAAAGATGATTCTCCAATATTGTGAGAACAACTGTAGTACCTAAAGCAATTTACAGATCCAATGCAACTTATCAAGTATCCATTGCATTTTTCACAGAACTAGAACAAAAACTTTACAATGTGTATGAAAACACAAAGACTGAAAATAGCCAAAGCAATCTTGAGCAAGAAAAACAGAGCTGGAGGAATCAATCTCCCTGACTTCAGATTATACTACAAAGCTACAGTAAATAAGACAGTACAGTACTGGCACAAGTATAGAAATATATATCAATGGACCAAGATAAAAGCCCAGAGATAAACCCATAAATCTATAGGCAACTAATGTATGACCAAGGAAGCAAGAATATAAAATGGAGAAAAGATGGCCTCTTCAATACGTGGTGCTGGGGAAATTGAACAATTACATGTAAAATAATGAAATTAGAACATTTCCTAACACCATACACAAAAATAATCTCAAAATGGATTAAAAGACCAAAATGTAAGGCCAGACATTATAAAACTCTTAGAGAAAAACATAAGTCATAGCAAGATCCTCTATGACCCATCTCCTAGAATAATGGAAATAAAAATAGAAAATGGGACCTAATTAACTTTAAAAGTTTTGGCATAGCAAAGGAATCTATAAACAAGAGGAAAAGACAACCCTCAGAATGGAAGAAAATAGTTTCAAGCGAAGCAACTGACAAAGAATTAAGCTTGAAAATACACAAGCTGCTCATGCAGCTCAATATCAGAAAAGCAAACAACCGAATCAAAAAGTGGGCAGAAAACCTAAACAGACATTTCTCCAGAGCAGGTATACAAATGGCCAACAAACACATGAAAAGATGTACAACACTGCTCAGTATTAGAAAATGAAAATCAAAACATTATAGTCTGAGATATCATCTCACACAGGTCAGAATGGCCATCATCAAAAATTCTACAAATAGTAAATGCTGGAGAGGGTGTGGAGAAAAGGAAAATCTCTTACACCATTGGTGGGAATGTAAATTGATACAGCCACTATGGAAAACAGTGTGGAGATTCCTTAAAAAACTAGGAATAAAGCTATTATATGACCCAGTAATCCCACTATTGGGCATCTACTCTGAGAAAACCATAATTCAAAAAGAAACATATACCCCAATATTCATTGCAGGTCTATTTACAGTAGCTTAGACATGGAAGAAACCTAGATGTCCATCAACAGATGAGTAGATAAAGTTGTGGTATAATACATATATATATATATATATATATATTTATATATATAATATAATAGTACTCAGCCATAAAAATGAACAAAATTAGGTCATCCATAGTGATGTGGGTGAACCTAGAGATGCTGTACAGAGTGAAGCAAGTTAGAAAAAACTAATATCGTATATTAATGTATATATGTGAAATCTAGAAAAATGGTACAGATGAGTCTATTTGCAAGGCAGGAATAGAGAAACAGACATAGAGAACAGAGTTTTGGACACAGAGGGGAAGGAAAAGTTGAGATGAATTGAGGCAGTAACACTAACATGTATACACTACCATGTGTAAAGCAGATAGCTAGTGGGAAGCTTCTTTATAACCCAAGTAGCTCAGCTCAGTGCTCTGTGATGACCTGGAAGGGTGGGGTGGAGTAGGGGGTGGGAGGGAAGCTCAGGATGAAGGGGATATAGCTATATTTATAGCTGATTCTTGTTGTTGTACAGCAGAAATTAACACAACATTGTAAAACAATTATACACCAATTAAAAAAGAAAAAGATGAAGACAGTTCTCATCACTTCTTAAAGATCCTTCATGTTCATTTCCAGTCATTTCCACCCTATCCCAATACAAGTCATAGATCAATATTTTCTTTTCTTCAACATTATATAAGTGGAAACATAAACTATGTATTTTTTATATTTGTTTTGCAAAACTTTTACTTTTGTCAGATTGGAAAGATTTGTTAAGAAAAGAAACCACTCTTTACACACAAATAAACAATTTTAATTTTGAATAAAGGATTATTTAACATAGTTTCAAATACAATCAATAAAAGAAAAGAGAAATAGAAACACTAGAGAAGAATAAGCACATACATCACCAAATTGGGCCAGCCAACATCCAGACATAAACAGCATGCTTGGAAGTTCCTAATGAACAGCTATTTGAAGGTCCCATTGGGAAAAAGTCCTGGGCAGGTTGTCCACTCCACAGGTGAGACTTCAAATTGCAGTTTTGGGAGTTCCTGCTGATAATCCCAGGCTGCAAACTGGTATCAATTTGCGCACAAAAATGCAGCTCTGGTTTTACTTTAGCCTTTTTATTTATACTGCCTGTTTAATCTTGTGAGTCATAGGATTTTGTTAAAACCCAAGCAGTTGGCCAGACTTCCAGGAGCTCAAGAATTCCCACTCCCTTTCTCATCTAAAGTGCCACCTGACTAGCTATACTTGTGGGCAGGCACGGATTCTGGGCAATATCCAGGCAGGTCAGAAGTAAAGTCAGAGGCCTGCTCTCCTGCTTCTGAAGCCTGAACAAGACTCCCTCCATTTTAATTTCCCTAACAATATCTAAGGCTTCCCTGATAGTTCAGTTGGTAAAGAATCTGGCTGCAATGCAGGAGACCCCAGTTAAACCCCTGGGTTGGGAAGATCCCCTGGAGAAGGGAAAGGCTACCCACTCCAGTATTCTGGCCTGGAGAATTCCATGGACAGTCCATGGGGTTGCAAAGTGTCAGACATGACTGAACAACTTTCACTTTCAACAATATCTACTTGGTTATGGAGTAGATATTAATTAATATATAATGAACTTTATATAAGAAATTTCCAAAGTAGATTTTTAAAGGGGGTTTACACTCTCTCTTGAAACATATGAGAGATCTAGCTGTTCCATTTTTTTGCAACATTGATTGTTGTCAGATATTTAATTTTTTCCATTGTAATGGAAGTCTCATTGTTTCTTTTTATTTTGAATTGGAAGATAATTGCTCTACAATATCATGTTAGTTTCTGCCATATATCAACATGAATCAACCATGGGTATACATATGTCTCCTGCCTCTTAAACCTCCCTCCCACCTCCCTCCCCACCCCACCCTTCTAGGTTGTCACAGAACATCAGCTTTGTGCTCCCTGATTCCCACTGATTACCTATTAATATTTTACATATGTTAATGTATGTGCTTCAATGGTGCTCTTTCAATTCATCCTTCCCTCTTCTTCCCCCACTGTGTCCACAAATCTGTTTTCTATGTCTGTCTTCTTTGCTAACCCCAAATAGGTTCATCAGTACCATCTTTCTAGATTCCATTTATATACATAAATATATTTTTCTTTCTGACTTACTTCATTCTGAATAATAGGATCCAGGTTAATCCACCTTATTAGAACTGACTCAAATGCATTCCTCTTATGGCTGAGTAATATTCCATTTTATATATGTACCACAACTTCTTAATCCATTCACCTGTTGTTGGACATCTAGATTGCTTTCACATCCTAGATATTGTAAATACAGCTGAAATGAATTTTGGAGGACATGTGTCTATTTAAATTATGGTTTTCTCAGAGTACATGCCCAATAGTAAGATTCTTGGGTCATATGGTAGTTTTATTCCTAGTTTTTTAAGGAATCTCCACACTGTTCTCCAAAGTGGTTGTATCAATTTACATTCCCACCAACAGTGTAAGAGACTTCCCTTTCCTCCACACCCTCTCCAGCATTTATTGTTTGTAGATTTTTCAAAGATCGCCATTCTGATAAGTGTGAGGTGACACTTCATTGTATATTTGATTTTCATATCTCCAATATTTAGCGATCTTTTCATGTATTTATTAGCCATTTGTATGTCTTCTTTGGAGAAATGACTAAACAGGTCCTCTACCCACTCCTTGGTTGGGTTGTTTGGTCTTCTGGTATCAAGCTATATGAGCTGTTGTATATTTTGGAGATTATTCTTTTGTAAATTGTTTCATTGGCAATTATTTTCTCCCATTCTGAGGATTGTCTTTTCATCTTGTTAAGCTTTTAAGTTTAATTAGGTCCCACTTGCTTATTTTTATTTTTATTTCCATTATTCTAGGTCATAGAGGATCTTGTAATATGCTGCCTATGGTAACCTCTAGGAGCTTTATAATTTCTGGCCTTACATTTAATTCTTTAATCCATTTTGAGTTTATGTTTGTGGATGCATTAGTGATAAAGAACCTGACTGCCAGTGCAGGAGACATAAGAGATATGGGTTCAACCCCTGGATTGGGAAGATCCCCTAGAGGAGGGCATGGAAATCCACTCCAGTATTCTTGCCTGGAGAAGTTCATGTCCATATGAGTCACGAAGAGTTGGACATGACTGAAGTGACTTAGTGCATGGGCGCACATATGGTGTGGGGAGGTGTTCTAGTTTCATTCTTTTACAAGTAGCTGTCCAGTTTTCCCAGCACCACTTATTGAAGAGGCTCTCTACAGAATGTGGTCCACTGGAGAAGGGAATGGCAAACCACTTCAGTATTCTTGCCTTGAGAACACCATGAACAGTATGAAAAGGCAAAATGATAGGATACTGAAAGAGAAACTCCTCAGGTCAGTAGGTGCCCAATATGCTACTGGAGATCAGTGGGGAAATAACTCCAGAAAGAATGAAGAGATGGAGCCAAAGCAAAAACAATACCCAGCTGTGGATGTGACTGGTGATAGAAGCAAGGTCCGATGCTGTAAAGAGCAATATTGCATAGGAACCTGGAATGTCAGGTCCATGAATCAAGGCAAATTGGAAGTGGTCAAACAAGACATGGCAAGAGTGAATGTCGACATTCTAGGAATCAGCGAACTCAAATGGACTGGAATGGGCGAATTTAACTCAGATGACCATTGTATCTACTACTGCGGGCAGGAATCCCTCAGAAGAAATGGAGTAGCCATCATGGTCAACAAAAGAGTCTGAAATGCAGTACTTGGATGCAATCTCACAAACGACAGAATGATCTCTGTTCGTTTCCAAGGCAAACCATTCAGTATCACAGTAATCCAAGTCTATGCCCCAACCAGTAACACTGAAGAAGCTGAAGTTAAACGGTTCTATGAAGACCTACAAGACCTTTTAGAATTAACACCCAAAAAAGATGTCCTTTTCGTTACAGGGGACTGCAATGCAAAATTAGGAAGTCAAGAAACACCTGGAGTAACAGGCAAATTTGGCCTTGGAATACGGAATGAAGCAGGGCAAAGACTAATAGAGTTTTGCCAAGAAAATGCACTGGTCATAACAAAACCCTCTTCCAACAACACAAGAGAAGACTCTATACATGGACATCACCAGATGGTCAACACCGAAATCAGATTGATTATATTCTTTGCAGCCAAAGATGGAGAAGCTTTATACAGTCAGCAAAAACAAGACCAGGAGCTGACTGTGGCTCAGACTATGATCTCCTTATTGCCAAATTCAGACTGAAATTGAAGAAAGTAGGGAAAACCACTAGACCATTCAGGTATGACATAAATCAAATCCCTTATGATTATACAGTGGAAGTGAGAAATAGATTTAAGGGCTTAGATCTGATAGATAGAGTGCCTGATGAACTATGGAATGAGGTTCATGACATTGTACAGGAGTCAGGATCAAGACCATTCCCACAGAAAAGAAATGCAAAAAAGCAAAAGGGCTGTCTGGGGAGGCTTACAAATAGCTGTGAAAAGAAGAGAAGTGAAAAGCAAAGGAGAAAAGGAAAGATATAAACATCTGAATGCAGAGTTCCAAAGAATAGAAAGAAGAGATAAGAAAGCCTTCTTCAGCGATCAATGCAAAGAAATAGAGGAAAACCAACAGAATGGGAAAGACTAGGGATCTCTTCAAGAAAATCAGAGATATCAAAGGAACATTTCATGCAAATATGAGCTCGATAGAGGACAGAAATGGTATGGACCTAACAGAAGCAGAAGATATTAAGAAGAGATGGCAAGAATACACAGAAGAACTGTACAAAAAAGATCTTCAAGACCTAGATAATCACGATGGTGTGATCACTGACCTAGAGCCAGACATCCTGGAATGTGAAGTCAAGCGGGCCTTAGAAAGCCTCACTATGAACAAAGCTAGTGGAGGTGATGGAATTCCAGTGGAGCTATTCCAAATCCTAAAAGATGATGCTGTGAAAGTGCTGCACTCAATATGCCAGCAAATGTGGAAAACTCAGCAGTGGCCACAGGACTGGAAAAGGTCCGTTTTAATTCTAATCCCAAAGAAAGGCAATGCCAAAGAATTCTCAGACTACTGCACAGTTGCACTCATCTCACACGCTAGTAAAGTAATGCTCAAAATTCTCCAAGCCAGGCTTCAGCAATATGTGAACCATGAGCTTCCTGATGTTCAAGCTGGTTTTAGAAAAGGCAGAGGAACCAGAGATCAAATTGCCAACATCCAATGGATCATAGAAAAAGCAAGAGAGTTCCAGAAAAACATCTATTTCTGCTTTATTGACTATGCCAAAGCCTTTGACTGTGTGGATCACAATAAACTGTGAGAAAATTCTGAAAGAGATGGGAATACCAGACCACCTGATCTGCCTCTTGAGAAATTTGTATGCAGGTCAAGAAGCAACAGTTAGAACTGGACATGGAACAACAGACTGGTTCCAAATAGGAAAAGGAGTTCGTCAAGGCTGTATATTGTCACCCTGTTTATTTAACTTATATGCAGAGTACATCATGAGAAATGCTGGACTGGAAGAAACACAAACTGGAATCAAGATTGCTGGGAGAAATCTCAATAACCTCAGATATGCAGATGACACCACCCTTATGGCAGAAAATGAAGAGGAACTCAAAAGCCTCTTGATGAAAGTGAAAGTGGAGAGTGAAAAAGTTGGCTTAAAGCTCAACATTCAGAAAATGAAGATCATGGCATCCGGTCCCACCACTTCATGGGAAATAGATGGGGAAACAATGTCAAACTTTATTTTTCTGAGCTCCAAAATCACTACAGATGGTGACTGCAGCCATGAAATTAAAAGACGTTTACTTCTTGGAAGGAAAGTTATGACCAATCTAGATAGCATATTCAAAAGCAGAGACATTACTTTGCCAACAAAGTTTCGTCTAGTCAAGGCTATGGTTTTTCCTGTGGTCATGTATGGATGTGAGAGTTGGACTGTGAAGAAGGCTGAGCGCCGAAGAATTGATGCTTTTGAACTGTGGTGTTGGAGAAGACTCTTGAGAGTCCCTTGGACTGCAAGGAGATCCAACCAGTCCATTCTGAAGGAGATCAGCCTTGGGTGTTCTTTGGAAGGAATGATGCTAAAACTGAAACTCCAGTACTCTGGCCACCTCATGCGAAGAGTTGATTCATTGGAAAGGACTCTGATGCTGGGAGGGATTGGGGGCAGTAGAAGAAGGGGATGACAGAGGATGAGATGGCTGGATGGCATCACTGACTAGATGGACATGAGTCTGGGTGAACTCCGGGAGTTGGTGATGGACAGGGAGGCCTGGCGTGCTGCGATTCATGGGGTGGCAAAGAGTCGGAAACGACTGAGCGACTGATCTGATCTGATCTGTCTTTTCTCTACTATATAATCTTGCCTCTTTTTTCAATTGTAAGTTGCCAATAGGTGTGTTGTTTTAATCCCTGGGCTTTCTATCTTGTTCCATTGGTCTATATTTATGTTTTTGAGCCTGTGCCATACTGTCTTGATGACTGTAGCTTTGTAGCACTTCAGCTTTGTTTTTCTTTCTCAAGAAGGCTTTAACTATTCAGAGTCTTTTGTGTTTCCATATAAGTTGTGACGTTTTTTTGTCTAGTTCTGTGAAAAATACTATTGGTGGTTTGATAGGGATTGCATTGATTCTGTAGATTGCTTTGAGTATTATAGTGATTTTCACAGTATTAATTCTTCTGATCCAAGAACATGGAATGTCTGTTACCTGTTTGTGTCATCTTCCATTTCTGTCACCAGTGTCATGGTTTTCTTCATATAGACAAGGTCTCTTGTCTCTTTAAGGAGATTTATTCCTAAGTATTTGATTCTTTTTATTGCAATGGTGAGTGGGATTGTTTCCTTAATTTCTCTTTCTGATTTTTCATTGTTAGTGTCTGGGAATGCAAGGGATTTCTGTGTTAATTTTATATCCTGAAACTTTGCTATATTCATTGATTATCTCTAGTAATTTTCTGGTGGCATCTTTAGGGTTTTCTATGTAGAGAGTCATATCATCTGCAAGCAGTGAGAATTTTACTTCTTTATTTCCAATTTGTATTCTTTTTATTTCTTTTACTTCTCTGATGGATGTACCAAGGACTTCCAAAACTATGTTGAATAATAGTGGCAAGTGTGGGCATTCTTGTTTCTGATCTTAGAGGAAATGCCTTCAGTTTTTCTCCATTGAGAATAATGTTTACTATGTGTTTGTCATACATGAGCTTTATCATATTGCGGTATGATCCTTCTATGTCTGCTTTCGGGAAGAGTTCTTTTTATGATAAATGAGTACTGAATTTTGTCAAAAACTTTCTCTGAATCTATTGAGATGATTATATGGTTTTTATCTTTCAATTTGTTAATATGGTATATCACATTGATTGATTCATTTATATTGAAAAATCCTTGCATCTCTATGATAAAGCTCATTTGATCATGATGTGTGATCCTTTTTGTGTGTTCCTGGATTTTGCTAGAGCTTTGTTGAGGGTTTTTTCATCTATGTTCATCAGTGATATTGGCCTGAAATTTTCTTTCTTTTTTTCTTTCGTTTTTTGGAATGTTTGCCTACTTTTGGTATCAGGGTGATGGTGGTCTCATAGAATGAGTTGAGGAGTTTTCCTTCCTCTGCAATTTTCCTGAAGAGTTTGAGCAATGTAAGTGTTAGCTCTTTTCCAAAATTTTGGTAGAGTTCACCTGAGTAGCCATCTTGCCCTGAGCTTTTGTTTGTTGGGAACTTTTTATTACAGTTTCTTTCTTTTTTTTTTTTTTATGACTTTGATATTTTATTTATTTATTTATTTTTGAACAAGTGTTTTATTATTATTATTATTTTTTTCACTTTACAATATTGTATTGGTTTTGACATACATCAACATGAATCCGCCACGTGTGTACACGTGTTCCTAATCCTGAATCCCCCTCCCACCTCCCTTCCCATACCATCCCTCTGGGTCATCCCAGTGCACCAGCCCCAAGCTTCCTGTATCCTGCATCAAACCTGGACTGGCGATTCGTTTCTTATATGATATTATACATGTTTTAATGCCATTCTCCCAAATCATTCCCCCCCACCCCCACAGAGTCCAAAAGACTGTTCTATACATCTGTGTCTCTTTTGCTGTCTCACATACAGGATTATCATTACCATCTTTCTAAATTCCATATATATGTGTTAGTATACTGTATTGGTATATTTCTTTCTGGCTTACTTCACTCTGTATAATCAGCTCCAGTTTCATCCACCTCATTAGAACTGATTCAAATGTATTCTTTTTAATGGTTGAGTAATTATCCATCATGTATATGTACCACAGCTTTCTTATCCATTCATCTGCTGATGGACATCTAGGTTGCTTCCATGTTCTGGCTATTGTAAATAGTGTTGTGATGAACATTGGGGTACACGTATCTCTTTCAATTCTGGTTTCCTCAGTGTGTATGCCCAGCAGTGGGATTGCTGGGTCATACGGCAGTTCTATTTCCAGTTTTTTAAGGAATCTCCATACTGTTCTCCATCGTGGCTGTACTAGTTTGCATTCCCACCAACAGTGTAAGAGGGTTGCCTTTTCTCCACATCCTCTCCAGCATTTATTGCTTGTAGACTTTTGGATCGCAGCCATTCTGACTGGCGTGAAATGGTACCTCATTGTGGTTTTGATTTGCATTTCTCTGATAATGAGTGATGTTGAGCATCTTTTCATGTGTTTGTTAGCCATCTGTATGTCTTCTTTGGAGAAATGTCTATTTAGTTCTTTGGCCCATTTTTTGACTGGGTCGTTTATTTTTCTGGAATTGAGCTGTAGGAGTTGCTTGTATATTTTTGAGCTTAGTTGTTTGTCAGTTGCTTCATTTGCTATTATTTTCTCCCATTCTGAAGGCTGTTTTTTCACCTTGATTGTCTCAATAGATTCAGAGAAAGCCTTTGACAAAATTCAACATCCATTTATGATAAAAACTCTCCAGAAAGCAGGAATAGAAGGAACATACCTCAACATAATAAAAGCTATATATGGCAAACCCACAGCAAACATTATCCTCAATGGTGAAAAATTGAAAGCATTTCCCCTAAAGTCAGGAACAAGACAAGGGTGCCCACTCTCACCACTACTATTCAACATAGTTTTGAAAGTTTTGGCCATAGCAATTAGAGCAGAAAAAGAAATAAAAGGAATCCAAATTGGAAAAGAAGAAGTAAAACTCTCACTGTTGGCAGATGACATGATCCTCTACATAGAAAACCCTAAACACTCCACCAGAAAATTACTAGAGCTAATCAATGAATATAGTAAAGTTGCAGGATATAAAATCAACACACAGAAATCCCTTGCATTCCTATACAGTAATATTACAGTTTCAATATTCATGCTTGTGATTGGTCTATTCATATTTCCTATTTTTCCCTGGTTTGGTTTTGGAAGTTTATATATTTCTAAGAATTTGTACATTGCTTAGAGGTAGTCCATTTTATTGACATATAGTTGCTGATAGTAGTCTCTTATGATCCTTTGCATTTCTGTGTTTGTATTGTAACTTCTCCTTTTTAGTTTCTAATTTTATTAATTTGAGTTTCCTCCTTTTTTTTTCTTGATGAGTCTGCCTAATGATTTGTCAATTTTGTTTATCTTCTCAAAGAACCAGCTTTTAGTTTTATTGATCTTTACTATTGTTTCCTTTGTTTCTTTTTCATTTACTTCCATTCTAATCTTTATGATTTCTTTCCTTCTACTAACTTTGGATTTTTGTTGTTGCTCTTTTCAAACACAAGTTTTAAATGATATATTGGACCAGTTGGACATAATTGATATCCACATGGAATTTTATCCAAAAACAGTAAATTTCACTTTTTCTCAAGGGGACGTGGAATATGCTCTAGGATAAAACACATCTTGGGTCAAAAATAAAGCTTTGGCAAATTTTTAAATATTGAAATCATTTCACACATCTTTTCTGACCACAACACTATAAAATTAAATATCAAATATATAAAAAAAACTACACAAAATACAAACACATGAAGGATAAATAATATGCTTAGAAAACCAACAGATCACTGAAGAAATAAAAAAAGAAATAAAAATATACCTAGGAGCAAATGACAATGAAAACACAACCACCGAAAACACAACAACCAAAAACCTGTAAGATGCACTAAAAGCAGCGCTAAGAGGGAAGTTTATAATAATACAAGCCTACTGAAGAAACAAGAGAAATATCAAATAAGCAACCTAACCTTACATCATCAAGATTTTGGTTTGCATATATCTGACAATTAACAGTGCTGATCATCTCTTCCTATCCTTATTCATCTTTCATGTATCTTCTTGGGTGAAGTGTCTATTCTTGTCTATTGTGTATTTTTAAAAACTGGATTTATTTTTTGTTATTTTTTATTGAATCATGGATCCTTATAAATTCTGGAGATATATTGACTGTAATCTGGATATATTCTCCCAGATACATGTATCACAAATGATTTCTTCCCAGGAAGTGACAAAAGTTTTTAATTTTGGTCAAGTTCAATTTAGCATTTTTTAAATGTTAGCATTTTTTGTTTTTTCTCTGAGAAATCTTTGCTTACCCTAGGCCAAAAATTATTGTTTGCCCAGAAGCTTTATAGTTTTAGTTTTCATATCTATGATTTATCTCAACTAATGTTTGTGCTTGGATTTATTTTTCATGTGTTTACCTAATTCTTCTGGTATCAGTCATTAAAAATAATTTCACACACTGACTTACACTGGCATCTTTGTTAAAAATCAATTGACTATAAATACTTAGAACTATTTCTGGCTATTATATCCACTTGATCAATTTGTTTATCCTTAAACCAATTCCACACTCTTCTGATTACCATTATCTTAAAATCTGGTAATTAGATCTGCCAAACTTATTCTTAAAAAAAAAACAAAAAAAAAAAACTTTGTATTTTGTATTGGAATATAGCTGACTAACAATTTTTTGATAGTTTCAGGTGAGCAGCAAAGGGACTCATCCATACAAATACATGTATTCACTCTCCCACAAACTTCCATCCACTCTGTCACATAACACTGAGCAGAGTTCCCTGTGCTATGCAATAGGTTATCCAATTTAAATATCACAGTGTGTACATGTCAGTCCCACAATTCCTAACTATCCCTTCATCCCATCCTTCCCCCAACCCCCACAACCATAAAAATTTCATTCTCTGAGCCTGCTAGTCTATTTCTGTTTTGTAAACAACAGATTCATTCATTTTTGCAATATTATTGTGACTATTCTTGGGCCTTTGCATTTCCATATAAATTTTAAAACCAGATGGCCAATGTATGTAGAAAAACACTCCAGTATTATAATTGAGGTTACATTGATTCTGTAAGATCAAATTAGGGAGACTTGACATCCTAACAATATTGTCTTTTAATATATGACCATAGTGTATCATTTTGTTTTGTTTTGTTTAAATAGGCTTCCCTGTTGGTGCTAGTAGTAAAGAATACACCTGTCAATACAGGAGACATAAGAGACACAAACTGATCCCTGGGTCAGGAAGATCCCCTGGAAGAGGGCATGACAACCCATTCCATTATTCTTGCCTGGAGAATCCCATGGATGGAGAAGCCTGATAGGCTACAGTCCATAAAGTTGTGAAGATTCAGATACCAGTGAAGCAACTTAGCACAACACAGCACATAGTATGTCCTTTAGTATATTGTCTTTTAGTATGTAACAACACTATCTCATTTATTTGTATTACTTAATTTAACTGAATATTTAAACAGTGCAGCTGTCTAGCATAACTTCTCTTAAAATTTATCATATACTTTATGCCTTTAGATGCTATTAACATTGGAATTCTTTTCAATGTCACACCTGAACTAGGCATTACTACTATGCCATTAACATTTTGTTCACCTTAGAAACTTCTCATATTAATTTCAGCAATGTTTTTGCAAGTGACAAGATATTCAATGTAAGCAATTCTACCCTTTGTGAATGAAGATAATTTTTATTCTTCTTGCCAAATCTTAATGCTATTCATTTCATTTCCATACATTATTGCATTCATCTCACACGCTAGTAAAATAATGCTTAAAATTCTCCAACCCAGCCTTCAGCAATATGTGAATTGTGAACTTCCAGATGTTCAAGCTGGTTTTAGAAAAGGCAGAGGAACCAGAGATCAAATTGCAAACATCCAATGGATCATCAAAAAAGCAAGAGAGTTCCAGAAAAACATCTATTTCAGCTTTATTGACTATGCCAAAGCCTTTGACTGTGTGGATCACAATAAACTGTGGAAAATTCTGAAAGAGATGGGAATACCAGACCACCTGACCTGCCTCTTGAGAAACCTGTATGCAGGTCAGGAAGCAAGAGTTAGAACTGGACATGGAACAACAGACTGGTTCCAAATAGGAAAAGGAATACGTCAAGACTGTATATTGTCACCCTGCTTATTTAACTTATATTTTGAGTACATCATGAGAAACACTGGGCTAGAGGAAACACAGGCTGGAATCAAGATTTCCAGGAGAAATATCAATAACCTCAGATATGCAGATGACACCACCCTTATGGCAGAAAGTGAAGAACTAAAGAGCCTCTTGATGAAGGTGAAAGAGAGTGAAAAATGTTGGCTTAAAGCTCAACATTCAGAAAACTAAGATCATGGCATCCGGTCCCATCATTTCACAGCAAATAGATGGGGAAACAGTGGAAACAGTGTCAGACTTTATTTTTCTTGGCTCCAAAATCACTGCAGATGGTGATTGCAATCATGAAATTAAAAGACGCTTACTCCTTGGAAGGAAAGTTATGACCAACCTAGATAGCATATTAAAAAGCAGAGACATAACTTTGTCAACAAAGGTCCATCTAGTCAAGGCTATGGTTTTTCCAGTGGTCACGTATGAATGTGAGAGTTGGATTATAAAGACAGCTGAGTGCCGAAGAATTGATGCTTTTGAACTGTGGTGTTGGAAAAGACTCTTGAGAGTCCCTTTAACTGCAAAGAGATCCAACCAGTCCATCCTAAAGGAGATCAGTCCTGGGTGTTCCCTGGAATGACTGATGTTGAAGCTGAAGCTCCAATACTTTGGCCACCTGATGCGAAGAACTGACTCCTTAGAAAAGACCCTGATGTTGGGAAAGATTGAGGCCAGGAGGAGAAGGGGACGACAGAGGATGAGATGGTTGGATGGCATCACTGATACAATGGACATGGGTTGTAGGTGAACTCTGGGAGTTTGTGATGGACAGGGAGGCCTGGTGTGCTGCGGTTCATGAGGTTGCAAAGAGTTGGACATGACTGAGCAACTGAACTGAACATTATTGTTCTTCCTGGGACCTCTGGTATAATGGTGATAGAACTGATAGTGAATAGCTTTAATTCGTTCCAACCCTTGGGATATTTGAGGTGGAAATATTTCCCATTAAGTGTAATAACCATTGGGCTTTTTTGTAGATACTGCTTACTGGCAAAGGTAATAGTTTGATAGTTTTCTTTCTTAATTTTTGAAATATTTACTGTTTCCAATTTTCTCATTAAAGTTTTCTATGTCTACTTTCTGTGTCTTTTCATGTTTATATTTTAAATTTATGAATTATATTGATTGAGCTTTTAATGTAACATCAACTTTACATTCCTGAGAGAAATCTCATGGTTTTTATATACTCTTTTTTAATGTATTGTTCAAGCCATTTTGCTAATATTTTATTGAAGATTATGCTTATAAAGAATATTAGTGTATATAATTACTTTCTTGAAAACATTTCATACATTATTTTAGTTGGCATTGCCTCCTTTTCTATTTTATTAAGAAGTTTGGTTATAATTAGCATTGCTTCTTTCTGAAGTATTTGATAGAATTCATCTGCTAAATCATCTAGGCTTAGAGTTTTATCTGTGGGAAGGATTTATCCTTTAAATTCCAAAGTCTAGTTTAGATATTGAATTATTCCTATTTCCCCTTTCTTCTTAGCTTAGTTTTGGTATATTGCATCTTTTAAGGAATTGGCTTCTTTTATCTGAGTTGTTGACATTTTTACATTAATAGATTACAATATTCCTTCTTACTTCTTTTTTTTAATAGAAAATCCCTCTGACTGCTGTCTCAAAAGGAAAGAGTCAACATAGGCAAATCTGTTAAGAAGTTAATCTTAGAAGAGATTATCAGAGCCTTGTTCATGTTAATTTAGTGAGTTTATCAGAGAACTGAATACATTGAAAACATTTTAGAAGTGGACTGGACAAGAATTGTATTTCATTGTATAACTTTCCTCCTGTATATACTTCTTAAATTAGGAAGCCAATATCTAAAGATTATATATATTTTTAATTTAATTAGTTCATCTAAACTAAAAAACAGTTGACTCATTTCTCACCCTCTCCTCTCTCTGCCTCTTGCAACCAGAAACCTATTCTATGTTTCTATAAACTTGGATTTTTGTTGTTGGTTTTTTAGAGTCCACATTTTATAAGTGTTCATAGCACTTATCTTCTCTGTCTGACTTATTTCACTTAGCATAAGGCCCTCAAGGCCCATCCATGTTTTGCAAATGGCAAAATTTCATTCTTTTTATGTCCATTGCCTGTGTTAATATATATACCATAATTTCTTCATTCACCCAACAATGTATATTTAATTTGCTTCTATATCTTGGCTATTGTAAATAATGCAGCGATAAACATGGGGGCACATATTTCTTTTCAAATTCATGTTTTCATTTTGTTTGTGTAAATGCCTCGTAGTGGAATTTCTGGTGGTCAGCAGTGCTGGTCTGTAGCTATTGGCCTATGTATGTCTACTTTGGAAAAATGTCCACTCAGATCTTCTATAATTTTTAATCAGATTGGTTGTTTTATTGTAATTTGGCTATGTGTGATTTCTTTATATATTTTGGATATTAGTTTCTTATCAGATATGTGATTTGCAATTATTTTCTCTCATGCAGTAGGTTGTCTTTTCATTTTGTTGGTCATTGCCTTTGCTGTATAGAAGTTTTTAAGTTTTATGTAATCCCACTTGATTATTTTTGCTTTCATTGCTTTTGGTTTTGGTGTCAGATTCAAAATTTTATCACTAAGACCAATGTCAAAGAGCTTACTGCTTATCTTTTCTTCTAGGTTTTTTTTCTTTATGATTTCAGGTCTTATGTTCAAGTCTTTAATTCACTTTGAGTTAACTTTTGTGTGTAGTGTAAGGCTGGGGCTTCTCTAGTGACCCAGTGGTTAAGAATCTGCTTGCAATGCAGGAGACACAGATTCGACCACTGGGTCAGGAAGATCCTGTGGAAGAGGGCATGGTAATCCACTACAGTATTCTTGCCTGGAAAATCTCTTGGACAGAGGAGACTTATGGGCTATAGTCCACAGGGTCACAAAGAGTTGGACATGACTGAAGCGACCGAGCATGTATGCAGAGTGTAAGGTTACTGCCTTTCAAGGCTTTCCCCCCCTCCCCACATCTAAGTTATAATTTTTGACATTAAATTAATCATAATATTTCCTAATTATTTTCATTTCTCTTAGGTATATATTGTTATCCAGTCTTTCATACTTGATATTGGTAATTAGGTATCTCTCTTCCTTAATTCTTGATCATTCTTAAAAGAATTTATCAATTTTATCAATCTTTTTTAAAAAACTCAACTTTTGATTTAGTTAATTTTTATATTGTTAGATGTTTTCTAGTTCATTGATTTTTGCCATTATTTTATTATTTCCTTAATTTGCTTTGGGTTGAGTGAACAGTTTTTACACCTTCTAAAGTTTAAGTCTTTCTTATTTTGCAATGTAAGCATTCAGAATTTTAAATTTTCCTGGGGCTTCCTTGGTGATTCAGACAGTAAAGAATCTGCCAGCTATTCAGGAGATGCTGATTCAATCCTTAGGTCGGGAAGATCCCCTGGAGAAGGGAATGGCTACCCACTCCGGTGGTCGGAGATGCCTCGCAGTCATGGTGGACATGACTGAGTGACTAACACTTTCAATTTCACTTTCAAACCCTTTTCAGTTATATTCCTTGCCTGAATTTTGATATGCAGTATGTTTCCTATTATTAGATTATTTTCCATTTTTTAAAAATTTTATTTTATGCTGGAACAAAGTTGATTGACAATGTTGTGTTAATTTCAGATGTACAGTAAAGAGATTCAGTTATGCATGTACTCTTTCAATTTTTTTCCTGCATTTTAGTTTTTTACAGAATATTGAGCAGACTTCCCTGTTATTACAGTGGATCTTTGTTGGCTATCTGTTTTAAATATGATAGTGGGTACATCCAATCCCAAAGTTCCAATATGTGCTTCCTCCCTAGTCTTCCCCCCAATAACCATAAATTTGTTCTCTAAGTCTTGGAGTCTATTATATTTTGTTAATAAATTTATTTTTATCATTTTTTAAGATTCTGCATGTAAGTGATATCATATGATATTAGTCTTTCTCTGTCTGACTTACTTTACTTACTATGATAATTTCCAGGCACATCCATGTAGATGCATATGGCATTATTTCAGTCTTTTTAATAGCTAAGTAACATTCCATTGTATATATGTACCATATCTTCTTTATCTATTCATCTGTCAATGGACATTTAGTTGTTTCAATGTCTTCACTATTGTAAACAGTGTTGCAATGAACACTGGAGTGCATGTACCCTTTTGAACCATATTTTGTTCTGGATATATGCCCAGAAGAGGGATTGCTGGATCATATGGTACTTCTTTTTGCTGTTCCATAATGTTCATGGGGTTCTCAAGTCAAGAATGCTGAAGAAGTTTACCATTCCCTTCTCCAGGGGATCATGTTTTGTCAGAACTCTCCACTATGACCCATCTGTCTTGGGTGGCCCTGTGCAGCTCATAGTTTCATTGAGTTACAAAAGCCTGTGATCCATGTTATCATTTTGGGTGGTTTGCTGTGATTATGGTTTCCTTTCTGTTTGCCCTCTGATGGATGAGGATAAGAGGCTTATGCAATCTTCCTGATCAGAAGGACTGGCTATGGGGAAAACTGGGTCTTGCTCTGGTGGGCAGGGCCTGCTCAGTAAATCTTTAATCCAGTTTTCTGCTGATAGATGGGGCTGTGTTCCAGGTTCATTATCATAGGGGTAATGGCAACCTCCTCCAAAAAGAATTATGTCAGCATGCCTCCTCCTAGGACTGCTGCTGCCAGTGCCCCTGTCTTGGTGGCAGGCCACCGTCAACTGACACCTCTGCCAGAGACTCCCAAATACTCATAGCACGTCTGGCTCAGTCTCTTGTGGGATCACTGCTTCTTTCTCCTGGGTCCTGGTGTGTACAAGGTTTTGCTTACATCATCCAAGAGTCTCTATTTCCCCAGTCCAAGGAAGTTCTGTTGCCAAATACCGCTGACCTTCAAAGTCAGATTCTCTGGGGATTTTCAGTCCCTTTGCCAGATCCACAGGTTGGGAAGTCTGTCATAGGGGCTGGGATTTTTGCATCAGTGTGAGAACTTCTTTGGTAATTGTTCTCCAGTTTGTGGGCTGCCCACCCGGTGGCTCCATGGTGGGGCTATTGGCAACCTCCTCCAAGAGGCCGTATGCCACATGCCATGCCTCCCAGGACTGCTGCTGCCAGTGGTCCTACCCCTTCAGCAGGCCACTGCTGAGACATGCCTCCACAGAGGACCCCCAAACACTCACAGGCAGGTCTGGCCCTGTCTCTTGTGGGAGTCTCTGTTCCTTTCCCTGAGTCCTGGGACATGCAAGGTTTTGTTTGTGCCCTCCAGGAGTCTCTGGCTGGTATGAAGTTTGATTCATACTGAGCATCCTTATATTGAGCACCCCATGAACAGTAATGAAGAGGCAGAAAGATATGACACTAAAAGGTGAATGGTAGGTGTCCAATATGCTACTGGAGAAGAGCAGAGAAATAGCTCCAGAAGGAATGAAGAGCCTGAGCCAAAGCAGAAATGACACCCATTTGTGGATATGTCTAGTGGTGAAGGTAAAGATTGATGCTGTAAAGAACGATATTGCATAGGAACCTGGAATGTTAAGTCCACGAGTCAAGGAAAACTGGAAGTGGTCAAACAAGATGGCAAGTGTGAACATCAGCAATTTAGGTGTCAGTGCACTAAAATGGACAAGAATTGGCAAATTTAATTCAGATGACTATTATAACTATCCTTGTGGGCAAGAATCCTTTAGAGGGAATGGAGAAGTCCTCATAGTCAACAAAAGAGTCTGAAATGCAGTACTTGTTTGCAATCCCAAAAGTGACAAAATGGTTTTGGTTCATAGCCAAGCAAATCATTAAATATCACAGTAATCTAAGTCTATGACTCACATTGAATGCAGCACTCTAACAGTATCAACTTTTGGAATTTGAAATAGCTCAGCTGAAATTCCATCACCTCTACTAGTTTTGTTTGTGGTAATGCTTTTGTTTGTGGTAATGCTTCCTAAAGTCCACTTGACTTCACACTCCAGGATGTCTGGCTCTAGGTGAGTGATCACACCATTTTGGTTGTCTGGGTCATTAAGACCTTTATTGTACAGTTCATCTGTATATTTTTGCCACCCCTTCTTAATATCTTCTGCTTCTGTGAGGTCCATACCATTTCTTTATTCTATTAGGTCCATGACTCCAGGATGTCTGGCACTAATGCTGAAGAAGCTGAAGTTGAACGTTTCTATGAAGACCTACAAGACCTTTTAGAACAAACACCCCCCCACCCCCCCACCCCACCCCCCAAAAAAAGTGCATTTCATCATAGGGGATTGGAATACAAAAGTAGGAAATCAAGAGATACCTGGAGTAACATGAAAGTTTAGTCTTGGAACAAAATGAAGTAGGGCACAGGTTAACAGAGTTTTGCCAAAAGTACACCATGATCATAGAAAACATCCTCTTCTAACAACACCAGAGACAACTCTACACCTAGAGATCACCAGATGCTCAATACCAAAATCAGATTGGTTACATTCTTTGCAACCAAATATGGAAAAGCTCTATACAGTCAGCAACAACAAGACCAGGAGCTGACTGTGGTTCAGATCATAAATATCTTATTGCAAAATTCAGACTTAAATTGAAGAAAGTAGGGAAAACCATTAGGCCATTCAGGTATGATGAGAATCAAATCCCTTATGATTTTACAGCAAAAGTGACAAATAGACTCAAAGGATTGGATCTGACAGACAGAGTGCATGAAGAACAAAGAACAGAGGTTTATAACATGGTACTGAAGGTGGAGACCAAAAACATCCCCCCAGACAGAAATGCAACAAGGCAAAACTGCTGTCTGAGGAGGCTGTACAAATAGTGGAGAAAAGAAGTTAAATGAAAGGCAAAGGAGAAAAGGAAAGATATACCCATCTGAATGCAAAGTTTCAGAGAAGAGCAAGGAGAGATAAGAAAGCCTTCTTAAGTGAACAATGTAAAAAAATAGGGGGAAAAATAGGATGGAAAAGACTAGAGATCTCTTCAAGAAAATTAGAGATACCAAGGGAAAATTTCATGCAAAGATGAGCACAACAAAGGACAGAAATATTATGTACCTAAGAGAAGCAGAAGCTATTAAGAAGAGGTGACAAAAATACACAGATAAACTGTACCAAAAAGGTCTTAATGACCCAGGTAACCAAAATGGTGTGATCACTTATCTAGAGCCAAACATCCTGGAATGTGACATCAAGTCACACTCTTGCTTAGGAAACATTGCTATAAACAAAACTAGTAGAGATTGATGGCATTCCAGCTGAACTATTTCAAATTCTAAAAGATGATGCTGTTAAAGTGCTGCACTCAATATGTCAGCAAATTTAGAAAATTCAGCAGTGGCCATAGGACTGGAAAAGGTCAGTTTTAATTCAAATCCAAAAGAAGGGCAATCCCAAAGAAAAGAATGTTCAAACTACTGCACAATTGCACTCATTTCACATGCCATTAAGGCAATGCTCAAAATCCTTTGAGCTAGGCTTCAACAATGCATGAAATGAAAACTTCCAGATGTACAAGCTGGTCTTAAGAAAAGCAGAGGAACCAGAGATCAAATTGCCAACATCCATTGGATCATGGAAAAAGTGAGGGAATTCCAGGAAAACACATACTTGTTTTATTGGCTACATTAAAACCTTTGGCTGTGTGGATCATAACAAACTGCAAAATTCTTAAAGAGATGGGAATACCAGAGCACCTTAACTGTGTCCTGAGAATCTGTATGCAGGTCAAGAAGCAACAGTTAGAATTGGACACAGAACAACAGACTGGCTCCAAATTGGGAAAGGAGTATGTCAAGGCTGTATATCATCACCCTTGTTTATTTAATTTGTATGCAGAGTACATCATGCCAAATGCTGAGCTGAATGAAGCTCAAGCTGGAATAAAGATTGCTGGGAGAAATATCAATCACCTCAGATATGCAGATGACAACACTCTAATGGGAAAAAGTGAAGAGGAACAAAAGAGCCTCTTGATGAAGGTGAAAGAGGAGACTGAAAAAGCTGGCTTAAAAGTCAACATTCAGAAAACTATGACATCCGGTCCCATCACTCCATGACAAAAAGATGTTGAAACAATGGAAACAGTGAGACACTTAATTTTCTTGGGCTCCAAAATCACTGCAGATGGTGACTGCAGCCATGAAATTAAAAGACTCTTGCTCCTTGAAAGAAAAGCTATGACCAACCTAGACAACATATTAAAAAGTAGAGACATCATTTTGCTGACAAAGGTCTGTATAGTCAAAGCTATGGTTTTTCCAGTAGTAGAGATGTTAGTGTTGGACCATAAAGTGAGCTGAGTGCCAAAGAATTGATGTTTTTAACTATGGTGCTGGGGAAGACTCTTGCAAAGCCTTGGACAGCAAGATCAAACCAGTCAATCCTAAAGGAAATCAACAACGTGAACTGTCATCTACCAGGATCCTCTATCCATGGATATCTCAGGCAAGAATACTGGAGTGGCTTGCCATTTCCTTCTCTAGGGCATCTTCCTGACCCAGGGATCAAACCTGTGCCTTCCATGTCTCTTGCATTGTGTTCTTTACCTCTGAGTATACTAGGATTCCTTTTCCTCCATATCCTTTCCAGCATTTTTTGTGGAGAGGATGTTGAGAAATTTCTGTGGCTCAATGCCAAGAAAACATCAATAACCAAATAAAAAGTGGGCAGAAAACTTATATTGACATTTCTTTAAAGAAGACATGCAGATGGCCAAAAGCCACATGAAAAGATGCTCACAACACTAATTACTAGAGAGATACAAATCAGAATTACAATGGCGTATCACCTCACACAAGTCAGAATGGCCATCATCAATTAGATTATTTTCTGTTTCATGATCTGTTTTTAACCTATGTCTTTTGGGGGCACATGTTAAATTAATGTTTAAATATTTGAAACTTTCTAAGACATAATATTGCTGTTGATGGGCTTTCCAGGTGGCTCTAGTCTTAAACAACCGACCTGCCAATGCAGGAGAGGTAAGATACTTGGATTTGATACTTGGGTGTGTTAGATCCTTTGGAGCAGGACATGGAAAACCACTCCAGTGTTCTTGCCTGGAGAATCCATGGAAAGGGGAGCCTGGCAGACTACAGTCCATAGAGTCAGAGTAGGACATGACTGAAGAGACTTAGCATGCACACGTTGCTCTTGATTTCTAAGATATTTTCTTGAGTAATTTTACATCTATGTTCATCAGAGATATTTTCCTGTAATTTTTATTGTGTGTGATATCATTATCTGGTTTTGGAATCAGAATGATGGTGGCCTTGTAGAAGAAATTTGGAAGTGTTCCTTCCTCTGCAACATCTTGGAAGAGTTTGAGAAAAAGGCATTAGCTCTTCTCTAATTAAAGACCTCAGGTATGCAGATGATATCACTCTAATATCTAGTAGCTACATATGGATGTGAGAGTCTGTTCATAAAGAAGGCTGAGTGACAGGGCTTCTGGTTAAAGATGGTGGAGTAGAAGGACGTGTGCTCATCTCCTCCTAAGAGAGCACCAAAATCACAACTAGCTGTTGAACAATCATTGACAGGAGGACACTGGAACCTACCAAAAAACATACCCATGCCCAAAGACAAAGAAGAAGCCACAGTGAGATGGTAGGAGGAGCACAATCACAATAAGGTCAAATACCATTCTAAGTGTACAGGTGATTCACAAACTAGAGAGAAATAATGCCGAAGAAGTTCTTCCACTGTTGTAAAGGTTCTGAACCCCATGTCGGGCTTTCTAGTCTGGGGATCTGACAGAGGTACTGGGAATCCCAAAGGAAACTGTCCTTGAATGACAGTGGGATTTGATTACAAGAATTCCACAGGATTGGGGGAAATAGAGACTCCAACTCTTAGAGGGCATGAACAAAACCTTGCATCCACCAAGACCCAAAGGAAAGGAGAAGTGATCCCACAGGAGACTGAACCAAAGCTGCCTGCTATCGTGGAGGGTCTTCTGTGGGGACATGGGTCAGCAGGGGCTCACCAAAGGGACAGGGGCACTGGCAACAGCAGTCTTGGAAGGTCACCCTTGGTGTAAATCCACTTGGAGGTCACCATTAACCCTACCAAGAGCCCATATTGGGTCGTCTCAGGCCAAAAAACTACCAGCTAGGGAGCACAACCCCACCCATCAGCAGATAATTGGATTAAAGCTTTACTGAGCTGTCCACCAGAGCAAGACTCAGTTTTTCCCACTGCCAGTCCTTCCCATCAGGAAGTTTATACAAGCTTCTTAGCCTCCTCCATCAGAAGGCAGACAGATAAAGCAAGAACCACAGTCCTACAGTGACTAAAACAAAAGTCACATTATAGAAAGTTAATCAGCATGAAAAAGCAGGAAGTTATGTCCCAGATGAATGGATAAGATAAAATCCCAGAAAAACAACCAAATGAAGTGAAGACAGGGAAAATTCCAGAAAAAGAATTCAGAATAATGATAGTGAAGATGATTCAGAGTCTCAAGAAAATAATGAAGGCAAAGATTGAGAAAATTCAAGAAATGTTTACCAAAGACCTAGATTAACTAAAGAACAAATAACCAGAAATGAATAATACAATAGAAGGAATCAAGAGCAGAATAACTGAGGCAGAAGAATTGATAAATGACCTGGAGAACAGAAAGGTGGAAATCAGTGCTGCAGAACAGAATATAGAAAAAGGAATGAAAAGAAATGAAGACAGCATAAGAGACTTCTGGGACAATATTAAACACACAAACATTCTCATTATAGGGGTCCCAGAAAGACAGGATAGAGAGAAAGGACCTGAGAAAATATTTGAAGTGATAATAGCTGAAAACTTACCAAACATGGGAAAGGAAATAGTCAGCCAAGTCCAGGAAGCACAGAGAGATCCAGGCAGGATAAACCCAAGGAGGAACACACCATGATACATTGTAGTCAAACTGACAAAAATTAAAAATAGAGATAAAATATTAAGAGCTACAAGGGAAAAACAGCTAATAACATACAAAGGAACTCCCTTCAGGCTATCAGCTGATTTCTCAACAGAAACTCTACAAGCAGAAGGGAATGGAATGTTATTTTTTAAGTGATGAAAAGGAAAAACCTACAACCAAGAATACTCTCTCCAGCAAAACTCTCCTTCAGATTTGATGAAGAAGTCAAAAGCTTTCCAGACAGCAAAAGTTAAGAGAATTCAGCACCACCAAACCAGCTTTACAACAAATGCTAAAGGAACTTCTCTAGGCAGGAAACAAGAAAAGGAAAAGACTTATCAACAGAAAATAAACCCAAAGCTATTAAGAAAACAGTAATAGGATCATGCTGCTGCTGCTGCTAAGTCGCTTCAGTCGTGTCCGACTCTGTGCGACCCCATAGACCGCAGCCCACTAGGCTCCCCTGTCCCTGGGATTCTCCAGGCAAGAATACTGGAGTGGGTTGCTATTTCCTTCTCCACTGCATGAAAGTGAAAAGTGAAAGTGAAGTCGCTCAGTCGTGCCCGACTCTTTGCGACCCCATGGACTGCAGCCCACCAGGCTTCTCCGTCCATGGGATTTTCCAGGCAAGAGTACTAGAGTGGGGTGCCATACATATCAATAATTACTTTAAATGTAAATAGATTAAATGCACCAACCAAAAGACATAGACTGGCTGGGCGGATGAAACCATGTGCATTATACACTTTCACTTACCACATCACTCTTCTTGACCCTCCAAATTGTATGTAATTATTTTGTATTGTTAGGTTAATCACATTCCCATTATGGCTTTTAATTGTAATTATCTTTTATTTTTTTTCTAGCTCTTAATTATGAAAATTGATAAACATCTTTTACTGTTGTGAATATGTAACTATTGCTCATTTAATAACATTGTATCATGATTGATCAATAGAAAAATAATTAGAATTCTATATCACCAAAACTACCATTTAATAGAAAAACCTATAATCACTTTTTAAAACCCAAAAGCTTATCAGAATTATCTTGGAATTTACTGAAAAATACAAATGTCATCATATTGCAATATTTTCACCAGAGTTCCAGATATATTTCTAATGAGCAGCCATGTTTAAAAACAACTGGACAATATGAGGATCTTTTACTTTTATCCTGTTTGTTTCACTTTTTCTTTCATATTTAGTGTTCTTGTTTCATTTAGTTTGTTTTCCAATTTCTCCATCTCTTTTTTAAAAATATTCTTTCTCAAGCCTTTATCAAGTGTAGTAGAAAAGCTTTTGTATACATATATATATATAAACAATATATATAACATATATGTTTTAGAAAACTTATGTTTTTCCCTAACTAAAAAATTTATGACATTTTGATTCCACTTATGTGACTTAGTATGAATAGAATATTGCATTTCTATTAAAAAATAGGTGTGCAAAAAGCAAGAAAGATTTACTGTATAGCACAGAGAATATACTCAATTACTTATAATAACCTAAAATGGAAAATAGCTTCAAAAATAATATGTGTATATGTATAATTGAATCACACACAAAAAAGGATTCTACCTTTTGAAACTTAGTAACATTTATCATTTTGCCAGTTTTTCTAAATATTCTATGGAAATCTACTAACAACATATGAGATACAAAATTTTAAATATATTTGTGTCAGATATATGATTAATATAAATAATGTCAATATGAATATATTTAAATTATTAATCACATCAGTCAGGATATATCTATTCTTATTTTCTCTGCACTTGATAAAATATTCTCAGAGAAATGTTAATGTCTCACTATGATCATATTTTTTTTTCTTTTCTGCTCTTTTTCTTCTGATTTTGCTTTATGTATCTTTATTTCTTTGTTGTTAGGGGTCTAATGGTTTATGATGTCTATCTTTTTTGTGAATTGTACCTTTTATCATTAAAAACATTCATTTTTGTTTTATTTAAAGATAAATAAATTTTTTTAAAAAAGAAGGATGAGTATTAAAGAATTGATGTTTTTTGAATTGCAGTGCTGGAGAAAATTCTTGAGAATCCCTTGGACTGTAAGGAGACCAAACCAGTCAATTCTAAAGGAAATCAACCCTAAATATTCATAGGAAGGACTGATGCTGAAGCTCCAATATTTTGGCCACCTTATGCAAAGAGCTGACTCATTGGAAAAGACTTTGATGCTGGGAAAGATTGAAGACAAAAGAAGAAGAGGGCAGCAGATGATGAGATGGTTAAATAGTATCACCAACTCAATAGACATGAATTTGAGAAAACCCTGGAAAATAGTGAAGGACAGAGGAGCCTGATGTGCTGCAGTTTGTGGGGTAACAGAGTCAAACACAACTTAGTGACTGAACAACACAACAATAATGGATTTGCTCTGCTGTACAACTGAAACTAACACAACATTGTAAATGTACTATACTGCAATAAAAAGTTTAAGAAAAGATCACAGTAGCACTTTACAGAAATAGAAAGAAGTAATTATAAAATTGTAGAAAATAATGGACCCAAAGTAACCAGTACAATCTTGAAAAAAAAGAACAAAGCAGAAGACTTACCTCACTTTCTGATTTGAAAATATATTATAAAGTTATAGTAATTAAAGCATGCTACATTGCTTCAGTCATGTCCAACTCTGTGTGACCCTTTGGACTGCAACCTGTCAGGTTCCTCTGTCTATGGGATTCTCCAGGCAAGAATACTGGAGCAGGTTGCTGTGCCCTCCTCTAGGGGATCTTCCCGACCCAGGGATAGAATCCTTTTCAAATTAAGAATAGTTTTTTTTTTTTTTTTTAATATATGTCATCTTGGTTCCTACTTTAGCTAAACATGGTTGGTTTCATTCCAACAATTATACTCTCTACTCCACCTTTCATACCAGCAGAGTCAATTTTGTTTTGGCACTCACTTTCTGCAGATATTTGGTCAGGGAAGGATACTCTCTGCCACTTAAAAGAATAAACTATGATTACTCAACAGACTTTTTCTGTAAAGGATCAGATATACATGTTTTATAGGCTTTGTGAGCAAAGAGGCTCAGTTCAGTTCAGTTCAGTTGCTCAGTCATGTCTGACTCTTTATGACCCCATGGACTGCAGCAAGGCTTCCCTGTCCATCACCAACTCCTGAAGCTTGCTCAAACTCATTTCCATCCAGTTGGTGATGCCATCCAACCATCTCATCCTCTGTCTTCCCCTTCTCCTCCTGCCTTCAGTCTTTCCCAGCATCAGGGTCTTTTCTAAGGAGTCAGTTCTTCACATCAGGCGGCCAAACTATTGGAGCTTCAACTTCAGCATCAGTCCTTCCAATAAATATTCAGCACTGATTTATTTTAGGATGGACAGGTTTGATTTCTTTGCAGTCCAAGGGACTCTCAAGAGTCTTTTCCAACACTATAGTTCAAAAACATCAATTCTTCAGCACTCAGCTTTCTTTATGGTCCATCTCTTACATCCATACATGACTACTGGAAAAACCATAGCATTGACTAGGTGAACCTATGTCAGCAAAGTAATGTCTCTGCTATTTAATAAGCTGTCTAGGTTTGTCATAGCTTTTCTTCCAAGGAGCAAACATCATTTAATTTCAAGGCTTCAGTCACCATCTTTAAACAAAAGATGTGAACCTGCCATAAGGGTGGTGTCATCTGCATATGGAAAGTTATTGATATTTCTCCCGGCAATCTTGATTTCAGCTTGTGCTTCATCCAGCTGGGCATTTCACATGATGTACTCTGCATGTAAGTTAAATAAGCAAGGTGAAAATATACAGCCTTGATGTACTCCTTTCCCAATTTGGAACCAGTCCATTTTTCCATGTCCAGTTCTAACTGTTGCTTCTTGACTTGGGAACATATTTCTCAGAGGGCAGGTAAGGTGATCTAGTATTCCCATCTCTTTCATAATTTTTCACAGTTTGTTGTGATCCAGTCTCAAAGGTTCTAGCATAGTCAATGAAGTAGAAGTTAAAAATAAGTGAAAAAATAAACTTTATTAAGTTCTTTTTAATCATAGTTTCTGTTACAGCTCAAAGCTTTTTAACTGATCCAACACCTGTATTTCTGATATCTAAAATGATCTTTCCCTTGGCATTTGAATAAACTCCTACTTTTTCCTTCACATATGTGTTTAAATAGCACACTGATCTTTTTCAGTATTCCTCACTGACCAACCTTAAGCATGTGAAAGTGAAAGTGAAGTCGCTCAGTCGTGCCCGACTCTTCGTGACCCCATGAATAGTAGCCTGCACCAAGCTCCTCCGTCCATGGGATTTTCAAGGCAAGAGTGCTGGAGTGGGTTGCCATTTCCTTCTCCAGGGAATCTTCCCAACCCAGGGATCGAACCCAGGTCTCTCACATTGTAGGCAGACGCTTTACGGTCTGAGGCACCAGTTGTTACTATATGGTTGGTGTTCCCTTAGCACTTTACATAAATACTCTTTTGGTCTTATATTCCTATATTGTAATTTTCATATACATATCTATCTGATATATAACTTTTTTCCAGACTAAGAACAGGTCTAGTCAGGAAGTATAGTTTATTTGTTACTTAATTGCTCATATTTAGGATGAATATGTGCATGCATGCTCACTCAGTTGCTTCAGTGGTGTCCGACTCTTTATGACTTTTGGACTGTAGCCCTCCAGGCTCCTTTGTCCATGAGATGTTCCAGGCAAGACTACTAGAGTGCATTGCCATGCCTTCCTCCAAGGGAGCTTGCCTACCCAGGGACTGAACTGTATATCCTTCATTGACAATGAATTCTTTACCACTAGCGCCACCTGGGAAGGAATACTATACATTTAGCGTAGTATACAGTATATAACATAGTCTTGATGAATAAGTTCATGAAATAATAAGTGAATAAAGGAATGAACCATATTTAGTAGTACCTTTAAGAAAATGCAGCATAGGTGGGAAGATAGACAACTGAAATTATCTGTGAATTACTTCTGGAAATGAAAAATGATGTGTCCCATTCCTTAATTGTTTTTGTAAGGTTTATACTTAACAGACTGTGCCTAGATCTCTGGCCACTCTTTATGTAAGATCCAAGAAGCTGCTGTTATGCCAATGTACTTGCAGTTCCAAAGGTCTTGATTTTCCCACTTCTTCTTTGTCATAAAATTCTGCTCTGTCTTTTTACTTTCCTTTCTTAAAATGATGGTATTGAGAACTTACTAAGTCAAGACTGTCCTTATTCAGATATTATTCAATAGGACAACCATCTGCATGTTACATGTCTTTCTGTGCTTCTCATCTCAACAAATTATTGCAAAATGTGTGAAGTCCTTAGCAAGGTTACAAAGCTTTAACAATATGCACTAACTTCTGTCCAAAAAAAGTAATTATTTTCCAGACGATACTGACCTTAAAGGAATATATCATTCTCCACTTCTTAGTGATATAAAAAGTATTTACAAAATAAAGTGGTTAGAGAAATTAAAAGTTTCAATTTATATGATTTTAAAAAAATATTGTGATATTCAACTTTTTAATATTTTATTATTGGAGAATGACAGATGGAAGGATTATTTCTGTACAGAATGCACTCTTTTAGTAGCAGAATCCATTCTTCTGCTCAGAAACTTCCAATGTTGTCTACTGGTTCAAAACCTCAATTTGGGATTCAAGTGTCTCTAGGAACTGGCCATTACCTTATTTGAGTTCATTGCCTTTTAACCTCTATGTCCAACTATCTACTGTTAATCTTCAGTGGAATGTCTCACAATAACTTCAAACTCAACATGTACCAAGTTTGACTTTCACCCTGCAAAATTCCTTCCTTTTCCTATTGTTATGTCTCAGTGAATTAAACAGATTAATCACCCTGTTATCCAAAGGCCATAAAATAATAATAGCTTAATTGAGAACCTTGAGGGGTATTATTTACATAATTTCATTTAATTTCTGATATATCTGAATTTTTATTATCACAAAATATATATTTGAAGATTGAGACTTAGAAAGATTAAGAAATTTGCCTCACAGCTAGAAAATAGAGTAGCTGGAATTTGAATAAGTTTGACCCTTAAGCCTCTGCTCATAACGGTCATGCTGAGCTAGAATCTGTGAATCAATTTCTCCTTCCTCCTCACCAGGAATCAATCCTGTCCCTTCACTATCTTTTCATACTGACTCCCACAAAGGAGGCAGACAATGTCATAGCTAACATGCTAGTCTATTGACCTGAATTGTGTTTAGATGAGGGTCTTTGTTGCACCAGGCAGAGGGACAGGATGAGTTACTTCTTAAATACTTTGAGGCCTGTGAGGTAGAACTATGTTTCTTAAAGTCCAGTGTTTCTGATTATAAGAATTACAATCTGATCTAAGTCAGGGTCCCAGCTCAACTGCTTATTAGCAACTATAGTACTGGAGTAGGGTGCCATTGCCTTCTCTGATTGACAAAGAACTTAGTCCCAAACCTCAGTTTCTTCATCTATAAAGTAGATCAAATGAAGTAATGCATGTATATTACCAAGTGCTATGAAATCTTCAGTAAGTACAGGTAGTAAATGCTCAATAAATATTTATTAAATGAAAAATGATTGAGACATCTTTAGTATACTTATCATAAATTCATTTTTATTGGGGCTAACTTGGGTAAGATTTTTTTTTGTTTCTTGCAATGTAACAATTCCCAATGGCTTGCAGTATGTATCAATATATAATAAACTACCCCTAAACATAGTGGATTAAACAACAGTTACTATTCTGTCTTACAGATTTCTTCAGTCAGAAAATTTGAACAGAGCAAGCAAAGTGTGGCCTGCCTCTGTTCCATAATGTCTGGGCCCTCAGTCTGGTTGACACAAAGGCTGGTGGCTGGGACAGCTCAGTGCCACCTCAACAGTGTCCTCCCTATTTGTTCCCTTTGTCTTTATTACAATAAGTGACAGTGAGTGCAAGTCGATCAGTCGTGTCCAACTCTTTGCAAACCCATGGACTGACTATACAGTCCATGGAATTCTCTAGGCCAGAATACTGGAGTGGGTAGCCTTTCCCTTCTCCAGGGGATCTTCCCAACCCAGAAAGCAAACCCAGGTCTCCCCCATTGCAGGCAGATTCTTTACCAGTTGAGCCACAAGGGAAGCCTAAAAATATTGAAGTGGGTAGACTATCCCTTCTCCAGCAGATCTTCCCTACCCAGGAATCGAACCAGGGTCTCCTGCATTGCAGGTGGATTCTTTACCAAGGGGGATTCAATAGTTTGAATATGATATGCCTATAGAATTCAACCCACATGTATGTTATATTGCTTAATTATTTCCCAGGTGCTATGGATGCTTTGTTCCATTTTTGCTCACTCTTTCTTCTCTTTGTGCTTAGTTTGGATAATTTCTACTGACTTATTTTCAATTTCAGGGTTTTCCTGCTGGCTCAGTCTGTAAAGAATCTGACTGCAATGCAGGAGATCACCTGCAGAGCAGGAGACCTGGGTTCGATCCCTGCATTGGGAAAATTCCCTGGAGAAGGAAATGGCAACTCACTCCAGTATTCTTGCTTGGGAAATCACATGGGCAGGGGAGCCTTGTGGGAATCACAAAAGTCAGATGCAACTTAGTGACAAAACCATACACATTTTCAAGTTCATCTATGTCTTCTCTGGCTCTGTTATGTGTACTCATGAACAGAATGGAGGCATTCATCTTTGTTACTGTTTTTCTCCTTTATGCCATGGACATTTGATCATTTCTTATTATTCCCATCTCTTTGCTGAAGTTACCCATTTGATTTTGCATGTTGTCTATTATTTCCATTAAGCCATAAATGTATTGATTATAGTGATTTAAATTTCCTGTTACATAGTTTCAACACCTGTGCCATATCTGAGTTTGGTTTTGATGATTGTTTTGTTTCTTGGCAATATGTTTTCTCATTATATATGTATGTATATATATGGAAATGGGCACACTTTTCCATCTGCTAGGTCTTTAGTAGCAGTTTGAATAGATGTTGTGCTAGATTTGAGGCTTGCTGTTATTATGATTAAATCTAACACACCTTTTGACTCCTATAGTGATAATTTTTGTTTAGAGTGAGGATTAATTTGCCAAATTATATCTGTGCAGCCCTCGACTGTTGCGCACTGTTGTTCCCTGAAGCTTGGACTGGTGGCTCTTGTTCTGAAGCCTCAGCCATAGGAGGAACCAAGTCCCTAGGTGTCAGAAACATGATCTTCTTCCTTCTTCTGCCCCTGTCCTTGCTGTGCAGACACATCATGTATTCTTGTCCCTTCTAGGAAGGAGCATGCTCTTGCTCTTCCCCCCAAGCAGTGCTCTAGGGTAAAGTATTTGCTGCCTCCCTCCCACAGGCGTTGGTCCTTGTAAAGAAATGGGGAAAGAGTCAGGTAGCTTTTCTTGGCCTTCCTGCAGAAGTGCTATTCCCCTCTCCCGGGGCTGCATCAAAATCAACATATTCTTCAGGCTCTCTGATCATTTCTGTGATTACATGGTGGGGTTAACAGAGAAAATTGAGAAGAGGGAATGGACTCCTCCCATTGCCAGAGCCGGTGCATCCCAACCCAGGCCTTCACGCATTTGTCAACTGTTATAGCTGAGTTCTTCTTATTAGCGTCCAGCAGCATCTGGTACCTGAATAATCATGTTTCCTCTCTCCCTGAAGATGCTGTTCTCTCCTTAGTGATGGGGCAGTTAGTTCTTTCACAACATCTATCAGTTCTCTAATAGATTATAAAAGAGTCATGCATTTGAAATTATTCCAGCTTTTTCTTTTTCTTTTTTTTTTTTTTTAGAAAAGGATATCTTTATTTGCCAGACAAAGGGAGACATACAGAGTTTCTAGCTCAAAAAAACAGCCATTTTTATAAAGATGGAAGTAATGCTCTTTCCTGCTCTCTACATTCTAGGGAGGATTCTAGAAGTCTCTAATTAGATATTTTACTCTTTTTTTTTTTTTTCCCAAATAACAAGTCTTCAAAATTGGTGAATATTTTTCACTTACAGCACATCTTAGTTTGGATGATCCAAATTTTGAGTGCACAACAGCCACATGCAGTTAAGACTTCCATATAGGACAGGGCAGCCCTAAACTTACAGTGAGTGAATATTGTGCACATCATGGTCATGATGCATATATTTTAAAACTAATGTTGCTGGACTTTGTCCTATGAGCAATGAAAAGTTTGTATATCAAATTTTTGCTTGATTTTTAAAAATGATTCTTAGTATTTTCTAAGTGGTCACTTGATCTGAGCATAGAAGAAAGCCAAATGTAGTATTACCTTAAATATATGCATGCATGTATGCTCAGTCATGTCTGACTCTGCAACCCCATGATCTGTAGCCTGCCAGGCTCCTCTATGGGATTTTCCAGGCAAGAATATTGGAGTGGGTTGCAATGCAGTCTGATTCTTTACCCACTGAGCCATCAGGGAAGCTCATCTTAAATATATACCTTATCTACATCACTTTTTTGTAAATTGGAAACTATTGGCAGTGTTAATGGCAATAGTTGAGATGAAAATTTGTTAACTTTGGTCAGTAGAACGTTTTCCAGCACATATTTTGGTGCCTATCTTTAAGCCTAGGTGAGTTGCTATATTAAAGTATTTTTTTAATGATACGTAAACATCTTCAGCTTCTTCATACTGAGATCCTTATTTTTACTAAACACTCTGAGTTGGAAAGATCCCCTGGACAAGGGAATGACAGCCACTCCAGTACTCTTGCCTGGAGAATTCCATAGACAGACGAGTCTGGCAGGCTACAGTCCATGGGGTCAAAAAGAGTCATACACAACTGAGTGATTAACACAAACAATATTTAAAATCACCAGAAGCAAGGTGTAAAAAATTATGAGTAAATGCATATGTTTGAATAGCAACACCAAATTTTTTTAATAAATTCATGTGTTTTAATGTATGCCAGATGTATAAATGAGAATTTGAATACCTAATGTATCATCTAGTCAAGGCTATGGTTTTTCCAGTGATCATGTATGGATGTGAGAGTTGGACTGTAAAGAAAGCTGAGCACTGAAGAATTGATGCTTTTGAAGTGTGGTGTTGGAGAAGACTCTTGAGAGTCCCTTGGACTGCAAGGAGATCCAACCAGTCCATTCTGAAGGAGATCAGCCTTGGGTGTTCTTTGGAAGGATGATGCTAAAGCTGAAACTCCAGTACTTTGGCCACCTCATGCAAGGAGTTGACTCATTGGAAAAGACTCTGATGCTGAGAGGGTTTGGGGGCAGGAGGAGAAGGGGATGACAGAGGATGAGATGACTGGATGGCATCACCGACTCGATGAGTGTGAGTTTGAGTGAACTCCGGGAGCTGGTGATGGACAGGGAGGCCTGGCGTGCTGAGATTCATAGGGTTGCAAAGAGTCGGACACGACTGAGCGACTGAACTGAACTGAATGTAGAATTTAAATGGGAATGCTGAGGAAGTCTATAATGGCAGAAATTTAAGATGTCTTACAGTTTATTTATTTATTAAATTCATTATTTTCCCAGATAAAGTATATTCTTTCAGAACATTTATTAATGTGACATTTGCAACTATCTAAAAACCTATCTAATTATAGTAAATCTTTGTTCACCTCATGTATGTACTGTTTTCTGCCTTCATTTGTTTCACCGTGAGACCCTTTCTGATTGAAACTAATTGTTTCAGGAAATCAGTTCTAAAATTTTTCCCACTTTCTTTCTCTCTCTTTACCTGGATAGGCTCTAAATCCTGCTCTTGTGACCAATAATGGTAACTTTTTTTACTTTTCATATTTACAGTGATCCTATAAAGCAAGAATATGTATGATTATTTCACAACTATAAATGCAATATAGTTGTAAAATTAATACTCACATTTTTGAGATAGCTGAGGTTAGAGGCTGAAGTAAGTCTGTAAATGTTCATGCTAATGCTTGTTCATAACACCCTCCACCTCCACCCCCAGTATCTCAGCTAGAAGGTCAATTAATGTGAATTTGCACAAAAGGTTTAAGTTGCTAGTTTGGAATAAAATTAGTTAACATGATGATATAGTGTGACTAAGGGTTTACATTTCTTCTAAGGCTGTTTTTGTGTTTCCTAGGCCCATCCAACATAGTTTTGGTGAAATGGCGTAGGTCTATTGCAGTGTGTGTAAAGAAAAACTAGCAGAGGATTGGAAAAAGGAGTACAAATAAGTCTTTTGAGGACTTTTGTTTAAAAAACCTGAGCATTAGCTATGGAGGGAAGTAGAGCCGAGAGTCCTTCTGAAAATACTAGATAAGAGGGCATCTTTGTACACTAATAATAAGATGATGGAATACAGGAATAAGAGAATTACTGAAGAAGTTGACAGTGGATGGGATAAGGTGAAAATATGGACAAACTAGCGGAATTCCAGTTGAGCTATTTCAAATCCTAAAAGATGATGCTGTGAAAGTGCTGCCCTCAATATGCCAGCAAATTTGGAAAACTCAGCAGTGGCCACAGGACTGGAAGAGGTCAGTTTTCATTCCAATCCCAAAGAAAGGCAATGCCAAAGAATGTTCAAAGTACCACACAATTGCACTCATCTCACATGCTAGTAAAGTAATGCTCAAAATTCTTCAAGCCAGGCTTCAGCAATACATGAACTGTGAACTTCCTGATGTTCAGGCTGGTTTTAGAAAAGGCAGAGGAACCAGAGATCAAATTGCCAACATCTGCTGGATCATGAAAAAAGCAGGAGAGTTCCAGAAAAGCATCTATTTCTGCTTTACTGACTATGCCAAAGCCTTTGACTGTGTGGATCACAATAAACTGTGGAAAATTCTGAAAGAGATGGGAATACCAGACCACCTGATCTGCCTCTTGAGAAATCTGTATGCAGGTCAGGAAGCAACAGTTAGAACTGGACAGGGAACAACAGACTGGTTCCAAATAGGAAAAGAAGTAAGTCAAGGCTGTATATTGTCACCCTGCTTATTTAACTTATATGCAGAGTACATCATGAGAAACGCTGGGCTGGAAGAAGCACAAGCTGGAATCAAGATTGCTGGGAGAAATATCAATAACCTCAGATATGCAGATGACACAACCCTTATGGCAGAAAGTGAAGAGGAACTCAAAAGCCTCTTCATGAAAGTGAAAGTGGAGAGTGAAAAAGTTGGCTTAAAGCTCACCAGTCAGAAAACCAAGATCATGGCATCCGGTCCCATCACTTCATGGGAAATAGATGGGGAAACAGTGGAAACAGTGTCAGACTATTTTGGGGGGCTCCAAAATCACTGCAGAGGGTGACTGCAGCCATGAAATTAAAAGACGCTTACTCCTTGGAAGGAAAGTTATGACCAACCTAGATGACATATTCAAAAGCAGAGCCATTTCTTTGCCAACAAAGGTCCATCTAGTCAAGGCTACGGTTTTTCCTGTGGTCATGTATGGATATGAGAGTTGGACTGTGAAGAAGGCTGAGCGCTGAAGAATTGATGCTTTTGAACTGTGGTGTTGGAGAAGACTCTTGAGAGTCCCTTGGACTGCAAGGAGATCCAACCAGTCCATTCTGAAGGAGATCAGCCCTGGGATTTCTTTGGAAGGAATGATGCTAAAGCTGAAACTCCAGTACTTTGGCCACCTCATGCGAAGAGTTGACTCATTGGAAAAGACTCTGATGCTGGGAGAGATTGGGAGCAGGAGGAGAAGGGGATGACAGAGGATGAGATGGCTGGATGGCATCACTGACTCGATGGACGTGAGTCTGAGTGAACTTCGGGAGTTGGTGATGGACAGGGAGGCCTAGCGTGCTGCGATTCATGGGGTCGCAAAGAGTCGGACACGACTGAGCAACTGAACTGAACTGAGCTCGAAGCAGAGCTTGAATAATATAACCAGGCAAAAAGCAGGGAAACAGAAGATGTCAGTGCAGATGCTAGTTAAGTGAGTGGGTAGACACAGCCTAGGGAGTCCAGGATTTGTCTTCTGATTGCTTACATTTCTTTAGTGACTCAGGAACAAGGTTATCAGCCAAGAATGAGGATCAGGGAGATAAGGATACAGGGTTGAAAATAAAAGAGAGGGTTTGGGCTTCCCTGGTGGCTCAGGCAGTAAAGAATCTGCCAGCAATGCAGGAAATCTGGGTTGGACCCCTGGATCAGAAAGATACTCTGGAGAAGGAAATGGCTACCCACTCCAGTATTCTTGCCTAGAGAGCTCCATGGATAGAGGAGCCTGTTGGGCTGAAGATCATGGGGTCAAAAAGAGTCAGGTATGACTGAGTGACTAACACACTATGAAGTAGACATCTAGAAAAGGAGGGTGAAGGGGTATGTTATAGTATTATATGTCTTTAGAAATAAAGTCAGTATCCAATTCAATTGCACGTCATATAAATTTTAACTCACAAATCTTTCTCAAATTTACCTACTTCTCTTCATTTTCGCTGCTACCTTAGTCTAAACTACCACTGCCTCTTGCCTAAACAGCTAAGTTGGCTTCCTAGTTGGCTTATATGTTCAGTCTTGTTCCTTCCTAATTCATTCTTATTACTACAGCCAGGGCCATCTTTCTGAGTGCAGGTTCATTCATGTGGCTCCCTGTTTAAAGCTCTCCAAGGCCTTTGGGGGTGGACAAAATGCTTCCTGGGATAGCCTCACTTTAGCTCCTTTCTTCCTCACTTGAAGTGGTTGTGTAAAAACAGCTTCTTTTCAGTTTCTCTAAAGAGCAGTGCTTCATAAATACTACAGTGAGAATCCTTCTCTCTTCACTTATCTTCTTCTTTAGTCTTCATATTTTCAGTTGAATCATTATTTTCTCAGGAAAATCACCCTTGTTCTTTAACTAATTCATCTATCTTATGTATCACATGCTTTGACAGTGTCATGTGCTTTTCACAGCCATAATTATTTTAAATTTATTTGTGAAATTATTTGATTGCATTCCCCGTTGGATTGGGAAGCTCCAAGTGGGTTAGTGCTGTGCTTGCTTCCTGTTTTTGACACAAACAACATTTGCTTTTGCTCACCAGTTTATCCTTAAATACTTAACACACAATAGACCTAAAAAAAATGCTTTTTAAATTGATTTTAACTGAGTAAATCTAATGGGTACCAATTATTTAAAAATATACTGCGTGTAAAGTTCTTGCTACATTTTTTATAAGATTCATTTAATTTTTACAAAAATTTATAAAGTAAGAATTAATATTTAACTTTTAAAGTGAAGACATTGAGACTTGGAAATGTTAAGTTGTCCAAAGTTGCACAGCTGATGTGTAAACCAGACAAATGTGACTCTAAAGCAAATTAACCAATTTGAATTGTGATTTTACTAACTTGCTCACTTGCCTAATTTTGTTTTCCCCTTTCAGCCTAAACAGATTTCTCTCTTTATTAAAAAAAAAAAAAAGGTTTCAAAATATACCTGATTAACTCAAAATAATTTGTTTTATGGGTTCATGTTTAGGATTTAGAATACTATTTTCAGAGAAATGCACATCTTTTAGCAAAAATAAATGGTGTTCTGTGTTTATTAGATTATATCTTTATATTTGGACACCTGTTTCTGTTATAGAATATATAATTGCCAGAAGGTCATCAGTATTAATACATTTTATTTATTATCCTAATATAAAGCCAAAAGTAGAAAAGGGTTAGATAAATCAATAGCAATATTAAATGTTAAAGTCATGTAATCCTATAGGAAAATCTGTGCTTCATCTCTACTGTAATTTTGCAGCACTGGTTCATTACCAGTAAGTGAGATATTCAGCTTCCAATCTGCCTGTTAACTGTTTAAAGGAATGCAACAAAAGTATAGGCTTAATAATTTATATTCTTAGGACTGACCAAAGCAATAAAATCTTTCCAAGCCACTTTACTTGGAAAATACCAATTTTTATGCACTTTTAAAGACAGAAATAAATCTCAAGTCATTCAGAGAACTTGCTCTCCACAAGGATGCTATTATGAGCAGATGTCCTTTTCTTGCACATAGAAACATAAAAAGGCCACCCATTGCAAAAACTGGATCCACCACTAATTATCCCAGGTAGCAGCAATCGGAACATGTAAGACTGCTTTTACTGCCAGGCTTTATGGAATTTTATTTTCAGTAATGTGAGTAGTGATTAAACTGCATGAATTCCCATTAGAGAAAGCTATCAGAACTCAAAGGTACTTGGGCTGGAAGTCATTTTAAACTCATTTGTGTGGGAAGCAGCAATAAGTACACACTTGACCACATTGGGCTGTATTAGATATATTTTAGGGTGAATGAAGCCATGGGGGTATGGCATTAGCTCTAACGATAGGTCTTAGCTAAGTAACCTCAATCTGTACTTCCCAAATGATTACTTTTACAAAGTCATTTCATAAAAGTTCGTTGACTTATTTTCCACTCACAAAGGGAACATTGAGTCCTCCTTCTTTTGTTTTTACATACATATTCATAAATTTATGAAATTTTGTTGACAAACTATTGCTTCATATTTCGAAGGGAGATACCATGGTTTATAGAAAATAACTTTGACAAGGATATTAAAAATGTTCCTAGTAGATTTCTCACACCCTGTGCCAGGCTGACCTCATTACCACCCTGAGTTTTTGGAAACATTTGAGTTAAGTATTAATACTTTCAGCTCACACAGATGGTTCTCTGCTCATGTGTAGACTTTGTGAAACACATAATCCAACTAAGAAGACCTAAAGCAACCAAAACCAGTCCTTTATATTCAGAATGGTTGTGTGTGTGTGTGTGTGTGTGTGTGTGTTTAAACTTCTTGTGTTGAACCCAGAGCCCTTCAGCCCTCCTAATCCGCTTTCAGAACAGAAGCACAGTCTCTGGTTGATGGTGTGTCTCTGGCTGACATTCTAGCACAGTCATCAGTGGCCATTCAGCCACCAATCATGAAGCTAGGAAGGCTGGTGGCAGAGAACTACAGAGATATGTGATTTCCCCATTGCCTTGTTCTCCCAGTAGCTCTTCACTTATCTAGTAAGGAACTACCTGTGAGCTGTTCAAGTCAAGGACTGGCTGAGTTATTTCTGATTCACTGTAAAGAGCAAAGAAAACCATTTATTCTTGAACAAACATTCCATCTTCCAATGCTTTTGTAGATAATAACCCATTAAGGATTTTGTTTAGAAAATATAAACAATCATTTAGAAATGTGTGGTCAGAGAAGAGAAGTCCTGTTTGACTTGTTCTTTTCTCCCCAAACCTTTTTATCTTCACTCAACACTTCTCCAATAAATGAGCATTCTGTTCAGTCAGTTTTATTTTGTTTTGATTTCTGCCCTTGCCACAATAACCCTAGAGTGTTGTTCCATATATCTCTCCATAACTTATTTCTGAAATTGAGTTTGAGAATTTCTGAAAACTCTCTAGTGGGTCTAGGAATAGTCTATGAGAATTTTCACATTTTCTTTTTTATTATAAAATTTTAAAAAATCAGGATCATTTTATAACTTAGCAATCCCCAAAATTTATTTGCATTACTTATAAAAATATGGTTGTTGCATATTGACTGATATCACAATGTTCTGTACAAATGACATCTTCAAAGGAGTTCAAATAGAGGTCAGTAGCAAGAGAATTTCAGAGAAGGCAATGGCAACCCACTCCAGTACTCTTTCCTGGAGAATTCCAAGGATGGGGGAGCCTGGTGGGCTGCCATCTATGGGGTTGCACAGAGTCGGACATGACTGAAGTGACTTAGCAGCAGCAGCAGCAGCAAAAGAATTTGTCCTCACCCATTCTTGGTAGCAAAGACATGTTAAATTAAAAATAAAACAAAAACAAAATTTACATTGTGGCAGTCAGGACTATATTATGTTATCAGAGAATTATTTGGTGGATCCCATATTTATTAGGTAGAAGGAAAGCTAAAGGAGTTCATTAACAATGCATATTAGCGAATGAAGACTTATTTTGCTCTAGATTTCAGTAGTATTGTTTTAAACACTATTGTTGATAATCTTGGTTTCCCACCAGATATCTATCATTACTTTCCTTCCTGTTACAGAACTTGATTATGCAGCTATTTGTCCCCCTGCATGGCTGTGCACAATTCCTGTTCCTTGTCTTTTTTTTTGATCTTTGTAATGCCCAGCATATATACATGCATACATGCATGCTAAGTCACTTCAATCACGTCTGACTCTTTGAGACCCTATGGAACATAGCCTATCCAATGTTATTAAAAATTGGTAAATAAACTTCAAATGCTTATTTTTCTATATCAATTACTGTATTGAAATGGCACTTAATCTCAGGTTTTGTCCTATATTTGAAAAGAACAGTAATTGATACAGAAAATAAACACTTGAAGTTTATTTACCAGTTTTAATAACACTCTCATGCACATAATTGATCTCTGTATTTGTATTATTAAAGGTCAATTCAGGAACTGATTTAATATAAAAGTGGACTTGGGTTACATAATTCTACTATTAAAGCCAACTTCAATTTTAGGTTTAGCAAAATAATACCATCTGTTAGATTACATTAATATTGTTAATTTGAATTTCTTTGGCATCATTGTTTTGCACATATTTAATTTGTACATTAGTTTTGGCTTTAAAATTGAGCAAAACCCATACGCAAGATGGGTTTAAACCTACTTAACAGATTATCAAGTTTAACTGACTAGTCTAAATCATGTGTATCTTTCTTTCAATTAGGATATTAGCATGAATTGCAGTGTGACACAAATATTCATTCTATAGCATTAGCCAAGTTTCAAGTAAGTGCATAAAGCCACATGCATAGACCATGATAACTTAACCATCTCATAAATGTTTTTCCTAAATTAATTTCTGGTGCTTTGCCTTTGGCTTTTATCAAGGGTTGACATTTTAAATGGCCACGTTTCTTTGCAACAAATGCTTAGATTATTCCCTCCCATACACCAGAGATTGCCCAGAAGGCATCATTTAAACTTATATTTTGGAAAAATTAGAAACTTGTGGTTGAATTCATGAATAGTTCTTCCAGCTTAGCTATAAGGAACTTATGCTTGGTCACCTAAGGACGATATTTCTTACAGCACTGTTCTACTTAGTGATTTATACCACCAACTCAGGCCTCGTTCCTCTGCATGTTCTCTGGAAACTTAAAGCGAAACTTAAAACTTAAAATTTTTTATCTTTATTCTTACTTAATTATCACAACTTTTATAATCCATACCTGAAGATGTCAGATATTTTTTATATTTACTGGCTGACTAAATTGCTGAGAAAAGTTGACATCTACTGCTCTGTTTCTTTTCAAAATATTTGATAAATCATAATACACTCTTTTAAAATTTTGACATATAGTTGATTTACAATGTGTTAATTTCTTCTGTACAGCAAAATGACTCAGATGTATGTGTATTCTTTTCATATTCTTTTCCTTTATGGTTTGTCACAAGATCTTGAATATAGTTCCCTGTCTTATCCAGCAGGACCCTGTCATTTATCCATTCTGTATATAAAGTTTGCCTCTGCTAAACCCAAACTCCCAATCCTTCTCTCCTCTACCCTATCTGGGCAACTGCATGTCTGCTCTCTATATCTGTGAGTCTGCTTTTGTTTCATAGATATGTTGATTTGTATCATATTTTACATTCTACATATAAATGATATCATGTGGTATTTATCTTTCTCTTTCAGACTTATTTAGTTTAGTATGGTAATCTGTTGTTGCTGTTTAGTCACTAAGCTGTGTCTGACTAATTTGCGATCCCATGGCTCCTCCATCTATGGGATTTCCCAGGCAAGAATACTGGAGTGGGTTGCCATTTCCTCCTCCAGGGTATTTTCCCAACCCAGGTATCAAACCAATGTCTCCTGAATTGGTAGGTGAATTCTTCACCACTAAGCCACCAGGGAAGTCCATTTCACCCCATTAGGATTCCTCCAACTTCTACATTCTTGTATTTCGAAGAGCATTATAGCTTTCTGAATTAATCACAGCTTTCTGAAAACTTTTTGTTTTGATTAGCCTTAGCAGCAAAATAGGTCCATCCATGTTGCTGTAAATGGCACTATTTCATTATTTTTGATGATTAATATTTTGTTATATAGATATAGACATAAATATAGATATAGATATGGAGGAGACACATGTATACCTATGGCTGATTCACGTTGAGGTTTGATAGAAAACAACAAAATTCTGTAAAAAAATTATCCTTCAATTAAAAAATAAATACATTTAAAAAATAGATATAAATGACAGCTTATGTGAACTATGTTGGATTCGTGATCTCTGAAGAAGAAGATTTAGCTTCAGGACCTGGACCAGGCTTCAGACACTCAGAACTTGGTGTGGCAGAAGTTTTAATACAGTGTAAAAGAGCAGAGAAAGCTTCTGATATAGATATAAGAAGGGGGACAGAGATTGCCCCTCACTAGTCTTAGTAGGGAGCTACATACTTTTTCAATTGGTTATTAACAATAAATCAAAAGAATGTCTCAAGGCTGTAAAGGTCTTACCAGATCAACTCCCACAATATATACATTTTAAGATAACAGGATTAGTCAGAAGCTTCTTGAGGAGGAACATGTCCTTGAGCAGGATACATTGTTGTTATATAATCATTGGTACAGAGTTTAAGGAAAAACAAACCCTTGAGGGAGATGAATTGTTTTGTTGTGTAATCTTAGCTCTGGGCTTAAAGGAAAAAAACACTTTATGTGACTAAGATGAATGAATGTAGTCTTTTCTCCTCCTTGAGGGCCCCAGACCCCTTCCTCCTCCTCGGGGGCCCCAGACTCCTTATCAACCTACCTAAGATCTAACTCTCTCATATATATATATATGAGAGATATATAAATCACCACATCTTCTTTAGACCATGATATACTCTTAGTTCTTAAGATCTCAGAGCTCATTTTACCTATGGAATTGCATTTGAGATTTTTTTTAAAAGCTAGTTCAGCTATTGAAAACAAATATTATTATCCATAAGAAGAACTCACCTTTATTCTCCAAGAGATATGCTAGACAATTTTGCCTTTACACTAAAACGTCATCTGTGAAAGATTTAGACTGACTTATAGAAATGTGTGAGTTTTACAAGGAGATATCAAGTAATTGAAGGAGTTAAGGGTGAAGGAAGTGTCTATTGAAAGAAATAAAAGTGAGGGGCAAAGTTTCAACTCAAATATTTATAAGATCTAATCAAATTGGTAAAGTGGGTCTAGGACTGCTTTTTAAGTAGTTAGGTTAAATAGTTTGTATTATAAGCAAAATCCATTCATAATATTGTTTCAACAAAACATTAGGAAGATAAAACTCTAAATTAGTTTTTTAAAATTATTGTTATTCAAATAAAGAGCATCAAGTTTCATAAGAATGAGACTCACACTGTTTCTCTGCTAATCTATAAAACTAAATATGGAAATAGCAATGTGAGAACCTAGAGAAAGAAAATGGCCTACTAGATTCTGTTTGGAGCTTTCTTGCTGGATCAGATGGTAAAGAATCTGCCTGCAGCGTGGGAGACCTGGGTTTGATCCCTGGGTTGGGCAGATGCCCTGGAGGAGGGCATGGCAACCCACTCCAGTATTCTTGCCTGGAGAATCCCCATGGACAGAGGAGCCTGGTGGGCTACAATTCATAGGGTCACAAAGAGTTGATCATGAATGAGCTGCTAAGCACAGGTGGCCCTAGTGGTAAAGAATCTGCCTGCCAATGCAGGAGATGCAAGAGACGAGGGTTTGATTCCTGGGTCGGGAAGATCCCCTGGAGAAGGAAATGGCAACCCACTCCAGCATTCTTTCCAAGAAAATTTCCACAGACAGAGAAGACTACAGCCCATGGGATCACAAGAGCAAGACATGACAGAGCAACTAACACACACACACACACACACACACACACACAGATTCTATCTAGCTTTGCAATTTCACTGCCTGAGATTGTTTAGCATCTATTAGTAACTCAATAAATATTAATGAATGAATACTTAATACTTAATGAATGAATGAGTATAGAAATTAAGACAGAAATAAATATATGGCTCTGAGTATCTTTATGACTTCTTTGTGGTGGTGGCTGTTGTTTCATTGTCCTAGTGCTGAAAGGGAAACACAAATGGGTAGAACTTTAACTCCTGCTGTTGCAAGGTCTCTGTAGACAAAGTCAAATCTGTGTTTTAGAATCCATTATTTGTTTCACCATACTAATCCAAATTCTGCATTACATAGGAATAGATTCAGCAACATATATAAAATTAAATCATGTTTAAAGTAACTGAACAAAATAGGATTTTTGCTCTTTCACATGTCTAGGAGTTTTAAATTTGATAATTCATTGGGATCACCATCTCATCAGGATTTCTCTTGTTCTCATAGTGGCAAGATGTCTCTTTTCCCCATTCTTCTGGGGTGACATCTGTTTCCCAGAAGTAGAGAAGAAAGTATAGGCTAAGTCTGTACCTGTTTTATAGTCTTTCTAAAAGCCCCAGAATGTATTATTAGCTAAAACTATGTCAAAAGCTACCTCTATCTACAAAAAAAATGGAAAATGTATTTAGGTATTCAGATTACCATCTCAAGAAAACCAATAATTGCTGTTAGTAAAAGGGAGATTAGATACTGGATAGTAAACTGAAAACAGTGCTCTGTTGAAAATATACTTCTCTGTCTTGCAAAGGCAATATAGTTTAAAATATGCTTGCTAATTGACCAAATACTTATAATTCTCCTACAAAGCACATTGTCAGAATGGTGCTTCTCCACCTTCTTAAAAATAAGTAGGGCCATTTCTCTTGGTTTAGCCAATAGAATTCAGAGAAGTGATCTGTTTTCCTAGAGAAAACAAAGAACTGGTGTGCGTTTATATCTGGTACAGAACTGGTAAAGTTCTAAATGGTAGCTGCTTCACCAGCCTGGACCCATGTGTGAATATAATGAGCAGAGTTCTTTGCCTGATCATAATAGGCAAAGAGCATGCAGTTTCTGTACAGTGTCAAGTCAAAGCAATTCAAGACTTACTTTTTACTATCTCATGATCTAGCCTACTATGGAAGTTGTTTTCAAGCATTAGATTTTAGAGAGCATCTGGTAATTTTTATTTCTTTATCAATCTTCACATCATTTTCTCCCTCTACATCATTTTTTCCTTTCTCCTCCTTCCTTTCACTGATTCTCCCACCACAACCCCATTATCTCTTCCTTAGTAACCCTTATGAATATCATCCAACTTGATTATTGTCACTGAGCTTGAAAGAGTTACTTTCTCTGAGCTATGAAATAAGATTGTGTAATATACAATGGTTCTATCTTCTCCTTCAGTTCAGTTCAGTCGCTCAGTTGTGTCCAACTCTTTGCAACCCCATGAATCGCAGCATACCAGGCCTCCGTGTCCATCACCATCTCCCGGAGTTCACTCAAACTCACGTCCATCAAGTCGGTGATGCCATCCAGCCATCTCATCCTCTGTCATCCCCTTTTCCTCCTGCCCCCAATCCTTCCTGGCATCAGAGTCTTTTCCAATGAGTCAGCTCTTCGCATGAGGTGGCCAAAGTACTGGAGTTTCAGATTCAGCATCATTCCTTCCAAAGAAATTCCAGGGCTGATCTCCTTCAGAATGGACTGGTTGGATCTCCTTGCAGTCCAAGGGACTCTCAAGAGTCTTCTCCAACACCACACTTCAAAAGCATCAATTCTGCAGTGCTCACATCCATACATGACCACTGGAAAAACCATAGCCTTGACTAAATGGACCTTGGTTGGCAAAGTAATGTCTCTGCTTTTGAATATGCTATCTAGGTTGGTCATAACTTTCCTTCCAAGGAGTAAGCGTCTTTTAATTTCATGGCTGCAGTCACCATCTGCAGTGATTTTGGAGCCAAAAAAATAAAGTCTGACACTGTTTCCACTGTTTCCCCATCTATTTCCCATGAAGTGATGGGGCCAGATGCCATAACCGTTGTTTTCTGAAGCCAACTTTTTCACTCTCCACTTTTACTTTCATCAAGAGGCTTTTTAGTTCCTCTTCACTTTCTGCCATAAGGGTGATGTCATCTGCATATCTGAAGTTATTGAGATTTCTCCCGGCAATCTTGATTCCAGCTTGTGCTTCTTCCAGCCCAGCATTTCTCATGATGTACTCTGCATAGAAGTTATATAAGCAGGGTGACAATATACAGCCTTGATGTATTCCTTTTCCTATTTGGAACCAGTCTGTTGTTCCATGTCCAGTTCTAACTGTTGTTTCCTGACCTGCATACAGGTTTCTCAAGAGCCAGGTCAGGTGGTCTGGTATTCCCATCTCTTTCAGAATTTTCCACAGTTTATTGTGATCCACACAGTCAAAGGCTTTGGCATAGTCAATAAAGCAGAAATAGATGTTTTTCTGGAACTCTCTTGCTTTTTTGATGATCCAGCGGATGTTGGCAATTTGATCTCCAGTAGCATATTGGGCACCTACTGACCTGAGGAGTTCCTCTTTCAGTATCCTATCTTTTTGCCTTTTCATAATCTTCATGGGGTTCTCAACGCAAGAATACTGAAGTGGTTTGCCATTCCCTTCTCCAGTGGACCACATTCTGTCAGCCCTCTCCACCATGACCCGCCCATCTTGCTTGGCCCCACAGGGCATGGCTTAGTTTCATTGAGTTAGACAAGGCTGTGGTTCTAGTGTGATTAGATTGACTAGTTTTCTGTGAGTATGGTTTTAGTGTGTCTGCCCTCTGATGCCCTCTTGCAACACCTACCATCTTACTTGGGTTTCTCTTACCCTGAATGTGGGGTATCTCTTCATAGCTGCTCCAGCAAAGCGCAGCCGTTGCTCCTTACCTTGGAAGTGGGGTATCTCCTCACCGCAGCTCCTCCTGACCTTGAATGTGGAGTTGCTTCTCTCGGCCCTCCTGCACCCACGCAGCCATAGCTGCTTGGAAGTGGGGTTGCTCCTCTCAGCCACCGCCCCTGGCCTCGGGCATGGGGTAGCTCCTCCCGGCCGCCGCAAGTCTTGACAAGCCAAGAGTTCAGTCCAGCATCTCAAGTTGTTGTTGTTGTTGTTGTTGTTGTTGTTTTTTCTCTACTTTTTCTTCCAAGTTGTGGGTATGACTGAAGATTAGTACCAAAAGAAGTCTCTTCTAGGTAATCTTTTGCATGATTAAGCTTGATCATAGCTCAGCAAATAAATGATGGTTTTAATTTAAATTTCTATGGTACCAGCCAAGAATGCAAAGGATAAATAGAAAAGTGGATGCCAGATCACAAGACATAAGTTTTAAAATGTAATCGAAATGACATAAAAGAGCCTATTTCTTGAAGCTTCACACATTCTACTTATAGAGTAGGCTTAATTGGCTGTATATTGCTATATTTAGTCATGAATATGGTATGTTTTTAAAGTATAGACAAGTAATATCTTCCATTGGTTTTTATTATGATTACAACCTACTGAGATGATAGAAATTATCTAAATATATCTTGCTTTAGAAGTGAGATTTTATATCATAATTAGGTCACAGTGATCAGATTTATAATGAGTATATTAAGTGCACATTAATAATAGAGAATGAGCAGGACTGTTAGAGCTTAAAACTCATTTTTGAAAATTTAATTGTGCTAACTAGGGAGTGTTATGAAATGAAGATTATAAATTAAAGATCTTATTCCTACCACTCTCTAACAGTATAGGGGTCTTTTTAATGAAACATATTCTTCCCTGGTAGCTCAGCTGGTAAAGAATCTACCTGCAATGCAGGAGATACCAGTTTGATTCCTGGGTCAAGGAAGATGCCCTGGAAAAGGAATAGGCTACCCACTCCAGTATTCTTGGGCTTCCCTGGTAGCTCAGCTGGTACAGAATCCACCTGCAATGCAGGAGACCTGGGTTTGATCCTGGTTTGGGAAGATACCCTGGAAAAGGGAAAGGCTACTCACTCCAGTATTCTGGCCTGGAGAATTCCATGAGCTGTATAGTCCATGGGGTTGCAAAGAATCGGACATAAATAATAATAATAATATTCTTCCCTCTGTCTTAGGCAATTCTTCATTGATATTCAGAAAGGTACATTCATTTACTCAAGATAAAATAACATCCCTAAATTCTGAGCTAATTACCACTAGCAAAAATATGCATAATTATAATAGAAATAATCAGAAATTTCACCCATTGTAGTAGTTATTTTTGTTTGTCTGCTGTTGCAAATATCCATCTGTACTCTGAAGCTGCTCCTCTCATATCTCATGTAATTCTGTTATGGTCAATCACTACACTCAAGGGACAATTTATCATGAGTTATAGGTTTTTAGATTTGATTTGCTAACCTTTAAAGTACTTTGTTCATCTATTGGCATGAGGCATAGTGGTCTATAATATTCTTTTTTTTTTAATGTCTGTCAGATTTTAGTATTACTGTTATATTGGACTCATAAAATAAGATCTACCTTCTCTAAATCATTTGTGCCAGATTAGTGCTATCTCCTCCTTAAATATTTTTTTATGCAATTCACCAGTAAAATCATCTGGGCCTGGAGTTTCCTTTTCAGAGGATTTTGTTAAAAAAAAAAAAAAATTCTGTAATAGATATAGATCTGGTTCTTCCTAAGCTGATTTGGTAAGTTGTGTTTTCCAAAAATTTGTCTGCTTTTAAGTTGTCAGATTTGTTTACATAAACTATTTCATAGCATTGCTTTCTTATCCTTTTAATGTCTTTGTTGATAAGCATAACATCATAAAACTTCTAGTAAAGACTCATTACTTTCTAAATTTTTAACCTTTTAAATATAGTATCCTCCAGAGTATGATCCACTTCTTTTCTCATTTTATGAGCTATCTAAAAGAGATCTGATCTAATTCCATAGTTTCAATAACCCTTCATAGAATCTAATCCTGAACACACATGAGAAATGCCTATCTACTTTTAAAAAAATACTACATTCTGTACTTCTCTCCAAACTGACTAATGTCTGGGAAATTCCCAAAGATTAATGTACCCAGCATTTCCTCTAATGGCTTAATGGGCAGCTCTGGTTGGGAATCACTGATTTAAATACTCAAGATCCTAAACTCAAACCTCTGCTAAATATGCTTCTGAGAACCTGAAGTCAATTTTTTCAACTGCCTACTGAGTTGTTTGAGAAACATGAGTTCATTGCCTTCCTTCTGTATTTCTCTTTTTTCTTTGTAAACCAACACAACTGAGGCAAATTTTAGTGCAGAAACTAAAGAATTTTAAAAAATACACACATTGTATATAACTACCAGCCTAATCAAAATACGCTTCTTATCATGTCAAAGAAATCTCTCCTGCTTCTTTGCTTTCATTTGTTTCAACCCCAGCCACAGAGACAACTGATCTGGTTTCTGTCAAATGTAGATTAGCTTTGCCAATTCTAGAATTTCATATTGATGATATCATATATAATGTCTAATTTTGTCTCTGGATTCTTTCCTCTCAATATAATCTCTTTGAGATTTGTCCATATTATTGTGTATACCAATAATCTGTTCTTTTTCACTGATGAGGATAACCTATATGGTTTATTTATGCACTAGTCAAAAAAAAAAATATTTTGAGTTGTTTAGAGTTGTGGGCTACTGTATCTCAAGCTGCTTATCTTGCAGCAATAGTCAATCTTTTTAAACTGATCTTGCATTTCTGAAGACTTCCATATATCCAAACAAATACAAATCCTCAACTCTTTTTATAAGGTCAAATTAGTGAAAACAAAGGGAAGGACTTGGAAAACAAGTAAAATAAAGATTGGGCCTGAAAAAGAGTCAACAAAATAGGATTGTAAGAACTCTAGCCCTTCTCCCCCACTTTCTACTATGGCTACTCTTCCTCCTACCATAATCAAATAGAGTGCTCCCAGGATCAGAGAGCATTTGATCTGTCTTGTTATCCAAGTCTGAAGTCATGACAGAGACGTGATGGCTCATCTGGCTTTAAGTGACCAACTCTGCTAAGTCACTTTAGTCATGTCAGACTCTTGTGACCCCATGGACTGTAGCCTTCCAGGTTTCTCTGTTGGTGGGATTTTCCAGGCAAGAATACAAGAATCTGGGTTGCCATGCCCTTCTCTAGGGGATCTTCCCAACCCAGGGATTGAACCCATGTCTCTTACATCTCCTGCATTGGCAGGCGGGTTCTTTAACACTGGTGCCACCTGGGAAGCCCTTAAGTGGCCATCTGAGTCTCAAATCTGTCAAAAGTACAGATCATTGTTGAGCCCTCCTGCTAACTTAGCCCCATTGGTTCATTGGAAAACCAACCAACCCTTTGGTGGTACACTGATTATAGAGGCAGATGTGAGGGTTTGTATCTCCAACATGCAGTGCTTTTTCAGTCACTACCCTCTATGGAGTGATGAATAACATTATGATATCTGACACAACACTCAGCAAAGAATTAATTTTACAATAAAATAGGTGAGGAAGAAGGCTCATGAGTCCCAGGTATCGTCACATACTCCTTCAGCTGGCATGATAAACTGGAGGAATAGACTAATAGTTGTTTAGTCATGTCCCTACCTGGATGACAAACCCTATAAGGATGCTGAGCTGTAAATAAAGTTCTGATGAATGTTCTAAGACAATGGCAGTACATAAAGATTCAAGAAACAAGGAGTGTAAAAGAAGTGGTTTTTATCATTCTATGCAGTGTTCTTACTTGGGCAAGATTTTGTCTCCTCCCTAACTCCTCACACTTGCCAGAAATATCTGGCAATCTCTGGAGACATTGCTTTTTTTTTTCTTTAATGACTCTAAGAATGCTAAACTGGTATCCAGAGATAGAGGGTAGGGGTGCTGCACAGGACAGATCCTAGAGTGCACAGGACAGCTGCCTATAACTGATAATCCATTCTAAAGTGTTAAGGGTGATAAACCCTGTCCAGCACCTGATGACACATTCACAAAAAGTATGATTACCATCGGTGCAATGTTGCTTTTAACTAAGTAAGAGCTCTTAGGTCCCAGGGGTAGTATTAATATCATCTATGGTCCCGTGACCCTACAGACTGTACCAATGAGGACTATAGCAACTATACGTGGTTTCCTCCTTTCTTTGTTATGTATATATTTATTATATGCATTTTTCCTCTTTATTTAACTAAGTATCTTACATAGGGAGTCTTGGTATTAGTTAAATTAATAATTCAGTCTCTAGATTATAAAATATTCAGGATTGTGACTAGCTAAAAGAGGAAATAACGTAATATAGATATGAATACTGGTATCTTTTGGGACTTCATATTTTTACTTTGGGGAGTGTGTGTGTGTGTGTGTGTTAGTCACGTCTGATTCTTTGTGACCCCATGAACTATAGCCTGATATGCTTCTCTGTCCATGGAATTCTCCAGACAAGAATACTGGAGTGGATTGCCATTCCTTTATCCCAAGGATCTTCCCAATACTTAAGTACTTAAGCTTATCTTGGTTTGTAGAGGAAGAATTGCATGATTTTGAGTGAAAATATGATGTTATTTATTCTTTTTGTTGTTTGGAAGATTAACATGGATATAAAAACAGGAATAGATACTGAATGGAAGTCAAAATGGAGTAGATTGTGAAACTTGCCTCTTGGCAACTTAATACAATTCCCACTCCCTTCTGTTCTTTCCTCTTACATAACCAAAGTCACAATCTGTCTTAACAGACATGTTGGTTGACTTTCACACCTATATCCCATTCACTCTAAACTCTGCCTTGTAACTGTCTCTTGCTTCTTCCATGTTTATACATCTTTTTACATGGCCTTCTCTAGGATCCTCCACTCCCATATTTCAAACTCATTTACATTAGCCTGAATGCCAGCACTCCAGGCTATGAATTCTTTAATCATAATTAATTATTTATTCTTCTCTGTTCTCATGTTTTTTAAGTATCTATAGCATAGCACTAAATATAGTGTAGGTTTTTTTGGTTTATATTAATCTCTTTACATTTAGATTATGAGATCTTTCCTAGTGTTTAAGCAGTATCTTAAGCATAAAAAGGATACAATAAATGCATTTTAAATATAGTGAGAGTCCAATAAATGATGAATTTATAGTGAAAAATTTTAAAGTATGTTTATTAAAGCATCTCTATTTTCTTAATAGAAAAAACAACAAAGTTGACTAAATAGAGATACATATGTTAATTTAATGATTGAAATTATTAGTGATTCAACAAAACAACTGATTTAAAATATGTTAAAGAAAAAATTAATAAACAATTAGAGAAACTTTACATCATGGAACAGATACCACTGCTATGGAAAGTGCTTCAAATAAAAAATATGAGATATAGTCTCTGACTTTAGGTAATTTATCTTAATTGGGGAACAAACAAATAATTACAAAATAGTTAAATTAAGTCTTTATTTTTAAATTGCAATGAGAATAAATCCTCTTTGTATGTCCTAGGAAAGGTGGGTAAGGCACCTTATATGAATGAAGCAGTAGGTTTTCCAGTCTGGTCTGGACAGATGCACAGGAGATCAACGTCAAGAGAATTAGGAGAACAGAAAACTGGTTTCATGAATATCATATATAAATTTTATTTATGTAAATGGAAAGAATGTAGCACAAACATGTGCACTTGGAGATGACTGAGCATAGTTCTGTGTGATGAGATAGGCAGTAGCAAAGGCTGATCTCTGAAAGGCAGTTTGAGACCAAAAGCAGACTATGTTCTTCTTAGTAATCTGGGCTTTCCCTTGTAGGCAGTAAGGAGCCACTGAAAGTTTTTAATTAGAAAAATTACATTCATGCTTATACAAAATATAGACTACAGAGTGGAAAAATTGGATAAAGAGAAACGGACAGTAACAGCGGCCCGGTTGAGATCACTAAATGGAGGGAAGAGACATATCAGACCAGAATTTAACTGGTATAAATGTACATCAGTTCAGTTCAGTTGCTCAGTCGTGTCCAACTCTTTGAGACCCCGTGGACTGCAGCACACAGGCCTCCCTGTCCATCACCAACTCCCGGAGTTCACTCAAACTCATGTCCACTGTGTCGGTGATGCCATCCAATCATCTCATCCTCTGTCTTCCCCTTCTTATCCTGCCCTTAATCTTTCCCAGCATCATGGTCTTTTCAGTGAGTCAGCTCTTCACATCAGGTGGCCAAAGTATTGGAGTTTCAGTTTCAACATCAGTCCTTCCAGTGAATACTCAGGACTGATTTCCTTTAGGATGGACTGGTTTGATCTCCTTGCACTCCAAGGGACTCTCAAGAGTCTTCTCCAACACCACAGTTCAAAAGCATCAATTCTTTGGTGCTCAGCTTTCTTTATAGTCCAACTCTCACATCCATACATGACTACTGGAAACACCATAGCTTTGACTAGATGGACCTTTGTTGACAAAGTAATGTCTCTGCTTTTTAATATGCTGTCCAGGTTGGTCTTAACTTTTCTTCCAAGGAGCAAGCATCTTTTAATTTCATGGCTGCAGTCACCATCTGCAGTGATTTTGGAGCCCAGAAAAATAATTGCACATTCCAACCCACAGGTATGCAAAGAGAAGCTAATTAATGCAAAAGAACATAAGACAATCTTAATTAAATCTTTACATCTTCCTTTAAAATAAAATTTCATTTTCTGAAACCACTCTCTGTGATTTGTGTGTTGTAGGTACAGTTGATCAGTGTGTGCTGGTGTATATTATTTGCCAGCTATTCATCTGCCCACAATGAGGGAGACTCAGAGTCAATTCCTGGGTTGGAAAGATTCCCTGGAGAAAGAAATAGCAACCCACTCAAGTATTCTTACCTGGAAAATTCCATGGACAGAGGAGCCTAGCGAGATATACCTTATGGGGTCGCAAAGAGTTGGACATGACTGAGGGACTAACACATGCACAATTTTGAAATACTTTATACATATTCTTTGAAAACATTAATGTGTAGATTATATTCTTTCGTGCTAGTACATATACATGTGGAAAGGAAAGAGGTTTAAAACCTAATGTCTTTAGTGAAAAAATGATATATACTTCTACAGAGAATGTAAATTATTTATCTGAAATTTAGTACATATTTTCTAATTGGTTGAGTAAAACAAAAAATGAGTAGAATTATGAGCACAGCTTACAAAAATTCTTCTGCAATCATTTGAAGTTTAATTCTATAGTAGACGTGGTATATCTTTCCTGCACTTGACATCCTAGTCTCTGGACTCAGGTTTGATGGGAAAGTGTTGTGGATAAAACACTAGTGTTGAATGTTTCTGTGCATAAAACCATTGTGGGCAATATGTAAGCTCAGCAAGGAGGCCATCGTACACTCTTAAGTGTGCTACTTTAGAAGGAATCACAATTTGTAATAAAGGACTAGCCCTGAGCACATCTATTATGACTATAAAACATGGACTATATCAACATGCTAGGTTACATTTAGGCTTACTGTTGACTTGTAGTCATTCTAGAGATCAATTTCAAGTAAGGCAATCAATTTCAAGTAAGTTACAAGTAATTATGTAAGATATATATATATATGTAATTCTTTAGTGTTCCCAGTCTCTACTGCAGTAGGCTGAAATAAGATGCCTCCCTATGATGGCCACCTCCCAGTGTTTGTGACTCTGTGTAACCTCTTCCTCTTGAGGGTGGTTGGATTTGCTCATAGCCAATAAAATATGGAAACAGTGATGAAATGTCACTCCTGTGATTACTTATATTATAGTTTATGACTCTTTCTTGCTAGCAGACTTGTGCTAGGAATTCTCTTTGTTGTTCAAGTAAGCAGCCATTGGTCAATTAATTGGCCTTGTAAGGAAGACCATATAGCAAGGAATGGTGGGCCGCTTCTAGGAACCATATCTGATCTCTGGAGCTAGAGGCAGTCTCTCACATCACCAGTTCATACTGAGCAAGCATCTGAGTCCCTCAGTCCTGTAACAGAAAGGGAATGAATTTTGCCAATAACTTGAGTGAGCTTTGAAGGAGATCCTTTCCCCGTAAAGCCTCCAGATGAAAATGCATCCTGGGCAACACCTTGATTGTGAGATCCTAAGTAAAGGACTTAAACTCTTACCAAGTCTCTTAACTGTGAGAAACTGAGATAATTAATGTGTGCTGATTTCAGCTACAAAATTTGTGGTAATTTGTTATGCAGCAATAGAAAACTAATACATCTTCTAAACTCAATAACAGAATGCTTTGGGAACTTCCTGGTGGTCCAGTGGTTAGGATCCATGCTTCCACTGCAGGAGCACGATTTAGTCCCTGGTCAGGGGACCAAAATCCTGAGACTGTCACAAGGAATGGACCAAAAAAAAAAAAAAAAAAAAGCAGAATGCTTTACAGATGACCAAAGTCTGAGATGCTTTCTTCTTTATTTGACATAATTAAGTGAAATGAACACTCTAAATAATTACCTGGGTGGAGAAAGGAGGGTACATCAAAGAAAGGGTGGGAAGACAAGAGGAAGAGGGTTAAAAAAAAATCACAGGAGGAAAGTAATTAAGTGGATAATTTGGGAGCAACTATTCAAATTTCAAAAATTTAGTCTAACTTAGAACCTATTTTTACTATCTTGAATCTCTCTTTATTCCATGCTGAGCTCTAAAACTTACATGCCAAATATAGGCCAAAGGAGTTACGGAGTTTCTTCTTCCCCTGCTTTAATTATCAGAATTAGTTTGGTTCCTAGGGACACATGGACAACATGAGCTCCTTTCCCATTTAGAAATTCTGGAAGGGGAAAGAGAATAGGAGACTGTGGTTGAAGAAAGAGGACTCACCAGTGCTGTTCAGTTCAGTTCAGTTCAGTTGCTCAATTGTGTCTGACTCTTTGCGACACCATGATCTGCAGCATGCCAGGCCTCCCTGTCCATCACCAACTCCTGGAGTCCGACCAAACCCATGTCCATCGAGTCGGTGATGCCATCCAACCATCTCATCCTCTGTCGCCCCTTCTCCTCCCGCCCTCGTTCTTTCCCAGCATCAGGGTCTTTTCAAGTGAGTCAGCTCTTTGCATCAGATGGCCAAAGTATTGGAGTTTCAGCTTCAGCATCAGTCCTTCCAATGAATATTCAGGACTGATTTTCTTTAGGATGGACTGGTTGGATCTCCTTGCAGTCCAAGAGACTCTCAAGAGTCTTCTCCAACACTACAGTTCAAAAGCATCAATTCTTTGGTGCTCAGCTTTCCTTATACTCCAACTCTCATATCCATACATGACTACTGGAAAAACCATAGCTTTGACTAGACAGACATGAGTTGGCAAAGTAATGTCTCTGCTTTTTAATTAGCTGTCTAGGTTGGTCATAACTTGTCTTCCAAAGAGCATGTGTCTTTTAATTTCATGGCTGCACTCACCATCTGCAGTGATTTTGGAGACCAAAAAAATAAAGTCTCTCACTGTTTCCATTGTTTCCCCATCTCTTTGCCATAAAAGTGATGGGACCAGATGCCATGATCTTAGTTTTCTGAATGTTGAGTTTTAAGCCAGCTTTTTCACTCTCCTCTTTCATTATCATCAAGATGTTCTTTAGCTCTTCTTCACTCTCTGCTGTAAGGGTGGTGTCACCTGAAAATCTGAGGTTATTGATATTTCTCCCAGCAATCTTGATTCCAGTTTGTGCTTCATCCAGTCTGGCATTTCACAAGATGTACTCTGCATATAAGTTAAATAAGCAGGGTGACAATATACAGCCTTGATGTAATCCTTTCCCAATTTGGAACCAGTTTGTTGTTCCAGGTCCAGTTCTAACTGTTGATTCTTGACATGGATAGATTTCTCAGGAAGCAGGTCAGGTGGTCTGGTCATCTCTTGAAGAATTTTCCACAGTTTGTTGTGATCCACATAGTCAAAGGCTTTGGCATAGTCAGTAAAGCAAAAGTAGATGTTTTTCTGGAACTCTCTTGCTTTTTCAATGATCCAGCAGTTGTTGGCAATTTGATCTCTTGTTCCTATGCCCTTTCTGAATCCAGCTTGAACATATGGAATTTCTCGGTTCAGGTACTATTGAAGCCTGGCTTGGAGAATTTTGAGCAGTGCTTTGCTAGTGTGTGAGATGAGTGCAATTGTACGGTAGCTTGAAAATTCTTTGGCATTGCCTTTCTTTGGGACTGGAATGAAAACTGACCTTTTCCAGCCCCTTGGCCACTGCTGAGTTTTCCAGATTTGCTGGCATATTGAATGCAGCATTTTCACAGCATCATCTTCCAGGATTTGAAATAGCTCAACTGGAATTCCATCATTTTCACTAACTTTGTTCATAGTGATGCTTCCTAAGACCTACTTGACTTCTCATTCCAGGATGTCTGGCTCTAGGTTGGTGATCACACCATCATGATTATCTGGGTCATGAAGATCTTTTTTCACACAGTTCTTCTGTGTATTCTTGCCACCTCTTTTTAATATCTTCTGCTTCTGTTAGGTCCATACCATTTCTGTCCTTTATTGTGCTCATCTTTGCATGAAATGCTCCTTTGGTATCTCTAATTTACAACTAAGTTCAGTTCAGTTCAATCACTCAATCGTGTCCAACTCTTTGTGACCTTACGGATTACAGCATGCCAGGCCTCCCTGTCCATCAGTACTTCCTAAATTTATACCTAAATTTTCCTCAGTCTCCCATTTATTTCCCTATGTAACTCCTGGTTGTGCACTTAAAGAAATTCTAGTTAAAACACCAACTTCTTCCCTATTCTTTTTAACTGAAAGTCCTTTCCTGGTCTTGAGGGCAAGAAATTTTTATTTTTGGACAAGGAAGATGAAAAATAAGAGAAACATGGAACACAGGAAGTTTACCTTACTTCCCAGGTGGGCAGTACTCCTTAATTGTTATGATTTTATTTTTACATGAAAAAGATTGTTATTAATAGAATTTTTCTAATACAATTTTTAGGGGGAAAAGAATATACTGAAAAGTGTGAAGAATAAAATTTAGTTCTGAGTAAATATTTATAATTTAACCCAGTCTTAATATTGCTGTAATTTGACAAATGAGGGAGAAGTGAGCCTTTGGAATATAGATTTTTGAAAATGAATTTTCACTTTAGACACTATTGAATCATATTCTGTGATTTGTGGAGGACTAGAGAACTTAAGAGTGAACAGGGTGTAAAAGTACTAAAGTTTCAGTTGAACACTTAGTTTTCCTTTTGATTTTCAGAAATTTCAGGTTTCAGTGATAAAATATACACTTTAGGGACTGATACATGCATACATGAATTCCAGGCAACATAGTTTGAGATAACAAGGAAATTTTTTTTTTAACGAAAAAAAAACAAAAAACAAAAAAACACAGAACACTAAGCTGTCAAAGCAGACACTTTCTTACTGTGACTCAGCTTCCTTTCGCCTAAATAGTAAAGTCATTCCTCATTGTCAATGGTTAATTCTGGATTTTTTTTAATATATAAAAAGTTAAGAGAAATACAATCTTAATGGGAATATATAAAATATTCTATTTTAGAATAAAAATTAGTAAACAATACACAGATGCATAGTGTACACTTGGGGATTGGTGGTTTACCTATTTAAAACGTAGAAGTTTAACTCTTCTGCCAATAGGCTATTCCTTCCATCTGTGGACATTGATATTTTCCAAATGTCAGGAAGGATTTTCTTTCTGCTTTAGTATAGCAGTTTTCCAGTAGAGGAAAATTGATGTATTTACCTATCTCTTAGAAGACACCTTCAGTATTTGTCAAACTTTTGAATACTGTGGGGTTCTGGGCTTTATGCCTTGCTTAGATTTATCTTAGTGACTTGCTATCAAAGACCACACACCAAAGATAAAGTTTCTTAAAGTCCTGCAAGTTTGAGGGGAAAGAGGTGAGGACACAGGCTACTGCTTACCACAGTTGAATTTTCTCTTTGTCAAAGACACATGACCCAATTTGTGGACCACCCAAATTCCTTTCCCTTGTCCTGTTACCTTTTTAGTGCTTTTAGGAAGCTATACCAAATAATGAGAGGAAGAATTTTGAAAAATAAAAAGCAAAAGAAATACTACTTATAGTTAGTTGTTAGCTATAGTGCTTTTGAAAAATATGATTTTAACTTTTGTGTATAAAACAAATACAACAGCTTTACACATGTAGCAATTAAATATTATAACAATGCTTAAACTTGCAGTAACTGAAAATTGACTAACTCAGACATGGATTTGTGATGGTTGAAACAGAGAAGCAGGAGGGATGGCAAGGCAGAGGAAGTATGGAGGAGAGATCTATTTCATTTTTTGAATAAATTTCTGATGGAGCACTGCTGAAGTGTTCCAATAGCAAAAGGCATGGATTCTGTACTGTCATTCAGTCAGCATGAATTAGTATTCAGGCCTTTAGACTGTTCTTCTTACCACCATTGCATGAATCACACAGTCTGTTCAAGGAGATGGCCCAGATTCTAAAGAAATTAATGAGCTCTACCCCATAGAACAGGTCCAATGTCTTAGGCTGGTGTGAACAGCAAAATTTTAGGCATGGAAGAAAATGAAGCCTTTAGATGGGTGAATAAGAACACAGAGAAGGCAAGCTAATGGGTCACAGTCCTCCATCTGCTTCTGTTAGAACTGAGAACACAACCCACCCCTCTTGGTTGCTTCTCCAGAGCTATTGGTGCATTCTCTTATGTTAAGTTTTCAGATGTCAAAATCATAAAATATCCTTGATGTGCTGTGATGAGACTGTCACTTTACCTCTAGCCTTCTTCCCACAAACTCATAACTCCAGTCTCTGAAAAATTAGACAAATATCTCTTAGGGGTCATTCTACAAAATATCTGATAAGTATTCATGATAACTGAATGTAATATGGTGTCCAAGATGGGATGGTGAAAGAGAAAAGGGGCACTGGTCAAAAAAAAAAAAATCTGAATAAAGTATTTGTTTTTGTTCAGTCAAGAAGTAATGTCTGAGTCTTTGTGACTTCATGGACTGTAGCACGCCAGGCTTCCCTGTCCTTCACTATCTCCCAGAGTTTGCTCAAATTCATGTCCATTGAGTCAGTGATGCAATCTAACCATCTTATCATCTGCCATCCCCTTCTCTTATTACCTTCAATCTTTCCCAGCATCAGGGTATTTTCCAGTGAATTGGCTCTTTGCATCAGGTGGCTAAAGTATTGGAGTTTCTGCTTCAGCACCAGTCCTTCCAATGAATGTTCAGGGTTTATTTTCTTTATAATTGACTGGTTGTTCTCCTTGCAGTCCAAGGGACTCTGAAGAGTCTTCTCCAGTTCCATAGTTCAAAATCATCAGTTCTTTGGTGCTCAGCCCTTTATGTGGTCCAATCCTCACATCCATATCTGACTTCTGGAAAAACCATAGCTTTGACTATTTGATCCTTTGAGGGCAAAGTGATGTCTCTACTTTTTAATAAGCTGTCTAGGTTTGTCATAGCCTTTATTCCAAGGATCAAGCATCTTTTAAGTTCATAGCTCAGTCACCATCTCCAGTGATATTGGAACCCAAGAAAATAAAGTCACTGTTTGCACTTTTCCCCTTCCTAATTGCCATGAAGTGATAGGACCACATGCCATGATCTTAGTTTCTCTAACATTGAGTTTCAAGCCAGCTTTTTCACTCTCATTAAGTTCCTTTAGTTCCTCTTCACTTTCTGCCATTAAAGTGGTATTACCTGCATATCTGAGGTTGTTGATATTCCTCCTGGCAATCTTGATTCCAGCTTATGATTGATCCAGCTCAATATTTCACATTAATATATACTTCAGTTAATAATAATGATTCATTATTAGTTAATTGTTTGTGACAAATGTACCATACAAAAGTAAGATGTGAAAAATAAGGGAAATTGGGTGTGGAGTATCTAAAATTATTATAAAATAAAATATTTATTAAAAAATATATTTATCAATGCCAGGCATATCTGTCTTTTTATTAAATAGGAATTTGAGTCTTTAGTTGTAAATACAATTATTTTGCCTATTAGCTTTATATGAAAATCAGAGCCAAATATTTCTATGAAATAAGGGTCATATTTTCCAAAATTCTGAACATTTTGACATTTATCTGGTTATGAATGCACTAATTTTAAAGCCAATTGCTGACTGCATTAGCAAGATAAATTTTCCATTTCAAGCTGATTCATGTTCATAATACAAATTTTCTAACTAATGATCCCAATTGCCTATTAACCCTCTTATATAAACTATTTATCATTTAGTAATGAAAAAGTCCAGACTACCAAAGGGATAAATATATATATATATAAAATTACAAAGAATCATAAAAAAATATCTTTCACTAACTGGTTCATCTTAAGAGAAAAAAACTGTTCATGAGAAGCCATTTTTTAATTATTGTTTTGTTCAAGCTAACTGTAAATTTACGGACAGTTGTAAGAAACAGTACAGAGAAATCTGAGCATCCTTCAGTTTTCTCTAAAGGAAATGTCCTGCATAACTACCATGTAGATCGCCACCGGGAAAATGACATTGATACACCCTCCCAATCTTATTCACATTTCTTCAGTTTTACATGCCCTCATGTGAGAGATTGGGGGGACAGGAGAAGAAGGGGATGACAGAGGATGAGATGGTTGGATGGCATCACTGACTCAATGGACATGAGTTTGGGTAAACTCCAGGAGTTGGTGATGGACAGGGAGGCCTGGCGTGCTTCCATACATGGGGTCACAAAGAGTCAGACATGACTGAGCGACTGAACTGAACTAAACTGATGTGTGTGTGTCCATGAACTTAATTCTATTCAATTTGTCACAAGTTTAGAGTCATTTAATCACCATGATAGTGTAGAAAAGGAAAAAGTTTTCAATGAGCCTCTTTGCATTTTTGACTGAATCTGCAAATTCAACAGAGAGAGTTAAAAGGGAAAAAGGCATACTGTACTTGGAAGTCTTCATTAGAAAATGAAGACCTGAAGAAAAGACCAGAACAGGAAACTTTTATACCTTTTATACCAAAAACTAAATTTGTGATGAAGCAAAGGGATTTGGACTGGAAGTCATACATTATGAAGGTTTGATGCTGTAAAGAGCAATATTGCATAGGAACCTGGAATGTTAGGTCCATGAATAAAGGCAAATTGGAAGTGGTCAAACAGGAGATGACAAGAGTGAACATTGACATTCTAGGAATCAGCGAACTAAGATGGACTGGAATGGGTGAATTTAACTCAGATGATCATTATATTTACTACTGTGGGCAGGAATCCCTTAGAAGAAATGCTGAAGAAGCTGAAGTTGAACGGTTCTATGAAGACCTACAAGACCTTCTAGAAATAACGCCCCCCAAAAGATGTCATTTTCATTATAGGGGACTGGAATGCAAAGTAGGAAGTCAAGAAACACATGGAGTAATATGGCCTTGGAGTACAGAATGCAGCAGGGCAAAGGCTAATAGAGTTCTGCCAAGAAAATGCACTGGTCATAGCAAACACCCTCTTCCAACAACACAAGAGAAGACTCTACACATGGACATCACCAGATGCTCAACACCAAAATCAGATTAATTCTATTATTTGCAGCCAAAAATGGAGAAGCTCTATACAGTCAGCAAAAACAAGACCAGGAGCTGACTGTGGCTCAGATCCTGAACTCCTTACTGCCAAATTCAGACTGAAATTGAAGAAAGTGGAGAAAACCACTAGACCATTCAGGTATGACCTAAGTCAAATCCCTTATGACTACACAGTGGAAGTGAGAAATAGATTTAAGGGACTAGATCTGATAGATAGAGTGCCTGATGAACTCTGGACTGAGGTTCATGACATTGTACAGGAGACAGGGATCAAGATCATCCCCATGGAAAAGAAATGCAAAAAAGCAAAGTGGCTGTCTGAGGAGGCCTTACAAATAGCTGTGAAAAGCAGAGAAGCGAAAAACAAAGGAGAAAAGGATAGATATACCCATTTGATGGAGAAGGCAATGGCACCCCACTCCAGTACTCTTGCCTGGAAAATCCCATGGGCGGAGGAGCCATAGGCTGCAGTCCATGGGGTCGCTAAGAGTCGGACACGACTGAGCGACTTCACTTTCACTTTTCACTTTCATGCATTAGAGGAGGAAATGGCAACCCACTCCAGTACTCTTGCCTGGAAAATTCCATGGACAGAGGAGCCTTGTAGCCTATAGTCCATGGGGTCGCAAGGAGTTGGACACGACTGAGTGACTTCACTTCTAATCCACATGACAACCCTATGTGGTGAGTGCTCTAATTATTTTATTTTTATTTTTTATTTTTGGATTCCCTGGTGGCTCAGACTGTAAAACGTCTGCCTGCAATGCTGGAGACCCGGCTTTGATCCCTGGGTGGGGAAAATCCCCTGGAGAAGGAAATGGCAACCCACTCCAGTATTCTTGCCGGGGAAATCCCATGGACAGAGGAACCTGGTGGGCTACAATTTATGGGGTCGCAAAGAGTCGAACACGACTGAGCGACTTCACTTCACTATGGCTAATTAATGATACAAAAACAGCAGAAGTTGACTGGTTCTGTGAAGACCTACAAGACCTTCTAGAACTAATATCCAAAAAAAGATGTCCTTTTCATCATAAGGGATTGGAATGCAAACGTAGGAAGTCAAGAGATACCTGGATTAATAGGCAGATTTGGCCTCAGAGTACAAAATGAAGCAGTGCAAAGTCTAATAGAATTTAGCCAAGAGAACATATTGATCATAACATTTTCTTCCAACAACGCAAAAGATGACCACATATGTACAACACCAAATGTTCAATACTGAAATCAGACTGATTATATTCTTTTCAGTCAAAAATGGTGAAGCTTTATACATTCAGCAAAAATAAGACTGGAGCTGACTGGATCAGATCACGACCTGCTTATTGAAAATTCAGGCTTAAGTTGAAAAAGGAGGGGAAACCACTAGGCCATTCAGGTATTACTCAAGTCAAATCCCTTATGATTATACAGTGAAGGTGACAAAAAGATTCAAGGGTTTAGGTCTCATAGAGTGCCTGAAGAACTGTGGACAGAGGTTCGACCATTATACAGGAAGCAGGGATCAAAATCATCCCAATGCAAGAAGGCAGAATGGTTGCCTGAGGAGGCTTTGCAAATAGCTTAGGAAAGAGGAGAAGGGAAAAGCAAGGGGAAAAAGAAAGATACACCTAACAATGCAAAGTTCCAGAGAATAGCAAGGAAAGAAAAGAAGGTCTTCTTAAACAAATAATGCGCAGAAGAAGAGGACAACAATGTAATGGGAAAGACTAGAGCTTTCTTCAAGAAAATTGGAGATATCGAGGGAATATTTCATACGAGGATGGGCACAATAAAGGGCAGAAACAGTATGGACCTAACAGAAGCAGAAGAGGTGGCAAGAATACACATAAGAACTATACAAAATGGTCTTAATGACCTAGATAATCATGATAATGTGGTCAATCACCTTAAGCCAGACATCCTAGAGAGTGATGTTTAGTGGGCCTTAGGAAGCATTACTACAAACAAAGCTTGTGGAGGGAATTCAATTCCAGCTGAACTATTAAAAATCCTAAAAGGTGGTGCTGTTAAATTGCTGCACTCAATATATTAGCAAAGTTGGAAAACTCAGCAGTGGCCACAGGACTGGAAAAGATTAGTTTTCATTTCAGTCCCAAAGAAGGTAAATGCCAAAGATTGCTCAAACTACTGTACAATTGCACTCATCCCACATGCTAGTAAGAATATTCAAAATCCTTCAAGCTACTGGAGAATGAGATGGCAGAGGAGTAGGTGGATGTGGAGTACATCTCTTTCCACAGATACATCAGGAATACACCTTCAGACACAGAAGTGCAGGCAGATCACCAACTGAGAGCAAACAGGAGTACTTGACCAGTGGAAAAATATATATAGAACCACGCAAAATTTGGTAGGATGAAGTAAATAGGGGGAAAAACAAGAGTGTAAGTAGGACTAGACTTGCTCTTGGCAGGTGGGGGAACTGAAGCAGGTGTCTGATCCCCACATTGGGGCAATTGTCTGAGTCAGAGGAGAAACATTTAAGGCTGAGAGTGAAACATCTGACTGTGGTAGCCTAAATAGAATGAGAATCGGACAGCCCTTGCCACAGCCATACATACCCTGGACAGGGACACAGGTACCCTAGAAGGTGCAGCAGCTGGGAGCTGCAGTTTAGGGATTGTGGAGCAATCCCAGGGCGAGGGTTGCTGTTGACTGCAGAGACAGATCGAGGGGATGTGAGGAAAGAGATTGTGGTGGGAAATGCCTGTGGAGGAAAGCCAGGCAGCCATGGAAGCAAGGCGATACGGCTGAGTCATGCATAGGGAGTGGAGCCATCACCATAGCCTCTCTCTCCCCACATGTCAGCATCTGCAGCTGAACAACAGAGAGGCTGGCCAATGAAACGCCTGATGCAGTGAACTACAGAGTAGGACCCCACCCAGGGTACCCCTGTAAGTGCCTATTGTGCCCATCTACAGAGTAGGACCCAAGTCAGGGGGGCCCCCTCTATGTGTCTGATGCACCAAACAACAGAGAAGGACCCCAGGCAAGGGAACCCACTAAGTGCCTGAATGGGCGGAACTAGGGAAAAAGACTGGCCAAAGAGGTCTTCTGGTAGCCAACTACAAGAGGCTCGAAAAAAGACTCTGATAGGGCCATAACTCCTGAGGTGGAGGCAGTCCATGTCCCTACACACTTGGCGCTGCCAGGGTCCGCACAAGCCAAGCAGCTGTGCCATATTCATGCTCAACCGTCTCTGGGGCAGTGTTGCCACAGGCAAAGAGAAGTCTTGCATCTCTGCACACAAGGTCACTTTGATCATTTCCAACTCTTTACAACACTGTCAACAGTGACTTGCCAGACTTCTCTGTCAAGTGGGTTCTCCAAGAAAGAATACTGGAGTGTATTGGCCAATATTGGTTGTCACACCCTTCTAGAGCACTATATTTCCTGCTGCACTAGCTGCCAACTCCCCTGAATGCCTCGTGCTGCCAGAACCCCTGCAACCCAAGAAGCTGCACCACCTCCACACCTGGCCCTCACTGGGACAGACCCAAGTCCTCCAGGGCAGCCTCAGGAGCAAATCCCAATGGATGACTCACATGCAGAGATGGGAATAAAACCACAACCGAAACCTAGGGGCAGTGTGACTAAGGAAGAAGATCCACAATCTTCCCACCTGTTATACAAACAGCAGATTAAATCCACATGACTAACTAGGCAGATTCTGTGTCTATGGAATATGTAAAAGGACACTGAGAGCTCCCACAAAAGAAAATACATTAGTTCTGATAGTGCATTTCCCTCAACTCAGCTATAAAGGTCTTCTCTCATAGCTCAGTTGGTAAAGAGTCTGCCTGCAATGCAGAAGACCCTGGTTCAATTCCTGGGTCGGAAAGATCCCTTGGAGAAGGGACAGGCTACCTAATCCAGTAATCCTGGGCTTTCCTTGTGGCTCAGCTGGTAAAGAATCCACCCGCAATATGGGAGACCTGGGCTTGATCCCTGGATTTGGAAGATCCCTGGAGAAGGGAAAGGCTACCCACTCCAGTATTCTGGCCTGCAGAATTCCGTGGACTGTATACTCCATGGGGGTCACAAAGAGTCGGACATGACTGAACAAACTTCACTTTCACTTCCTGATAGCTGTGTTCATTGGAGGCAATAACACACAGGAGTAGGACCAGATTAGAATCTGAGTTGCTCCACAACAGGTCCAGAGACCAGCACAATGTTGGAGGACATCTTAGGGGTGAGGTGGATTATGATTTCCAGCAAGGGAAAAGACTGACAGCAGTGACTCAAGAAAATATTTATTATTCTTACGTTTTGACTTGTTCTGTAGATTATTTTAGATGTTTTTACCTTTTTTTCCTTTTTATCCCCCTCTGTTGTAGTTGTCAATTTTATTGGCACTATGAAATCTAATTAAGTTTTTGAGCTTTTTTTAATTCTCAGTCACATTTTTTATTGCTCTTATAAACTTTAGCCTCTATGTTGGGCTTTTGCAGTTCCTTGGAGTCCTCCCCACCTTTTTTTCTTTCCTCTTCCTTTTTTATTTTTTTATTTTCACTTTTTTTATTTTAATTTTTTAAACCTATCATTAATTTTTCTACATTTATTCCTTTGCTTTTCCTACTGTTCTTTTCCACTTGCAGTTAATCTTTAATGTATATAAATCTTCTTTATCTACCTCTATTTAACTTTGCCTTTCTTTCTTTCTTTTATTTCTTTCTTTCCTATCAACATATTTCTCAGTTTTGTTTTTATTGCTTTATTCCCCACTTGGCACCTTGTTTTAGCTTTGTTTACCAGTTGGTGTTTTAATTAGTTTTGTTCTTAACTGGCAGATATAAATTTAGGTTTCTTTTGTTCACTGGGTCAATCTATTCTACTTAATTTTTGTTGGAGTGTTTTGATTTTGCTTATGGGTGTATACGCATATGTGTATATTCAGTCACATTTCTTATTGTTGTTATAAACCTCTGCCTCTACATTGGGTTTTGCAGTTCTGTGGAGTTCTCCTTTTTTCTTCTACTTTTTTCTTTCTTTTCAAATTTTTAAACCAATTATGTTTCTACATTTATTCCTTTGTTTCCCTTTCCTACTGTTATTTTCCCCTTGCAGTTAACCTTTAATGTATATAAATCTTCTTTATCTACCTCTATTTAACTTTGTATATCTGTTCTTTTTTCTTTGCTTTCTTTCTTTCCTCTCAACATATTTGTTAGTTTGGTGTTCATTGCTTTACTCCCCACTTGGCACCTTGCTTTAGTTTTATTTTCCAGTTTCTTTTTTAGTTTTGATCTATGGCACCCACTCCAGTACTCTTGCCTGGAAAATCCCATGGATGGAGGAGCCTGGTGGGCTGCAATACATGGGGTCATTAAGAGTCAGACACGACTTCACTTTAACTTTTCATTTTCATGCATTGGAGAAGGAAATGGCAACCTACTCCAGTGTTCTTCTTTGTAGAATCCCAGGGATGGAGGAGCCTGGTGGGCTGCCATCTATGGGGTCGCACAGAGTTGGACACGACTGAAGCGACTTAGCAGCAGCAGCAGCAGATATAATTTTTATTTCCTTTGTTTGCCGGGTCAATCTACTGTATGTTATTTTGTTGGACTGTTTTGATTTTGATTATGGGTGTATATGCATACGTGTATATTCCATTATTTTAATTATTATTTGCCTGATTTTGTAACTACCATTTGTCTGGTGTTCATATTTGGTTTCTCGTTTTTCAGTATTTGTTTTAATTTCACTTAATGCCATAATAAACCACTTGTGGAATCTTCATTTCTGACTAGAGATCAGGGCCTGAGCCCTTGGGGTGGGGGCAATGACTCCAAGACCCTAGACTACCAAAGAACTAACCCTAGGGAGTATCAGATAGTGAGAACTCACACAAAGGAAACTACTTGAATACAAGATCCGGCATCACCAACCACCAGTAGCACCCTGTGCAAGACAGCTCATCTAAACAACAAAGAAAACAAAAACATAAAACAAATCATCAGCAGACAGGATTACCACCTGTCCATTGGATGGAAAAACAAAGAAACAAACCTCACCACAAGTCTCACCTGATAGGAAGCTTACACAACCACTGGACCAACCTTAGGAGGGCAGAAAGGGAAAAGAAGAAAGAATCCAACCTTTAAGCCTGGGAAAAGAAGATCTCAAACACAATCAGTTAAAAAAATTTATGAAAAGGCAGAGAAATACTACACAAAAGAAGGAACAAACTATAATCACAGAATTCCAAACAAATAAAGAGGAAATAGGCAAACTACCTGAAAAAGAATTCAGAATAATGACAGTAAAGATGATCAAAAACCTTGAAAATAGAATGGAGATAATGCAAGAATCAATTAACAAAGACCTAGAAGAATTAAGGAATAAACATACAGAGACAAAGAACACAATTACTGAAATTAAAAATACTCTAGAAGGAATCAATAGCAGAATATCTGAAGCAGAAGAATGAATCAGTGTGCTGGAAGATAAAATGGTGAAAATTACTTCTGAAAAGCAGAATAAAGTAAAAATAATGAAAAGAGCTGAAGACCAGACCTCTGGAACCATATCAAATGCACCAACATTCAAATTATAGGGTTCCCAGAAGAAGAAGAGAAAAAGAAAGGGTATGAGGAAATTTTTGAAGAGATTATAATGGAAAATTTCCCCAAGATAGAAAAGGAAATAGTCAACTAAGTCCAAGAGGCATAAAGAGTCTCATATAGGATAAACCCAAGGAGAAACAGGCCATGATAAATACTAATCACATTAACAAGACTAAACACAAAGAAAGAATATTAAAAGCAGCAAGGGAGAAACAAGTAAAGTAAAAGTGAAATCCCATATGGTTAACAGCTGATCTTTCAGCAGAAACTCTGCAGGTCAGAAGGGAATGGCAGGATACATTTAAAGTACTGAAAGGGAAAAATCTACAACCAAGATTACTATAGTCGGCAAGGATCTCATTCAGAATTGATGGAAAAATAAAAAGCTTTTCAGACAAAAGTTAAGAGAATTCAGTACCACCAAATCAGCTTTACAACAAATGTTAAAGGGACTTATATAGTCATGAAATATAAGAGAAGAAAAAAGATTTTGTAAATCAACCCCAAACAATTAAGAAAATGGCAATAGGAACATATATATCAATAATTACTTTAAATGTAAATGGATTAAATGCTCCAACCAAAAGACACAGACTGGCTGAATGGATACAAAAGCAAGGCCCATATATATGCTGTCTACAAGAAACTCAATTCAGACCCAAAGATACATATACACTGAAAGTGAGAGGTTGGAAAAATATATTCAATGCAAATGGGAAGCAAAAGAAAGCTGGAGTAGCAATCCTCATATCAGACAAAATAGACCTTAAAATAAAGAATATTCCAAGAGATAAGCAAGGACACTACATAATGATCAAGGGATCAATCCAAAAGGAAGATACAACAATTGTAAACATAGGAGCACCTCAATAAATAAGACAAACACTGCTGCTAAGTCACTTCAGTCGTGTCCGACTCTGTGCGACCAGATAGACGGCAGCCCACCAGGCTCCCCCGTCCCTGGGATTCTCTAGGCAAGAACACTGGAGTGGGTTGCCATTTCCTTCTCCAAAGCATGAAAGTGAAAAGTGAAAGTGAAGTCGTTCAGTCGTGTCCGACCCTCAGCGACACCATGGGCTGAAGCCTTCCAGGCTCCTCCATCCATGGGCATGAGTACTGTAGTAGGGTGCCATTGCTTTCTCCGAAGACAAACACTAATAAATGTAAAAGGAGAAATTGACAGTAACACAATAACAATAGGAGACTTTAACACCCCACTCACACCAATGGACAGATCATCAAAATAGAAAATTGATAAGGAAACACAAGTCTTAAATGATACATCAGATGAGATGGATCTCATTGATATCTTCAGGACACTCCATCTAAATGCAGAAGAATACAATTTCTTCTGAAGTGCACATGAAACATTCTGCAGGAGAGACCACATCTTGGGTCACAAATCAGACCTCAGTGAATTTAAGAAAATTGAAATAGTATCAAGCATCTTCTCTGACCACAACACTATGAGACTAGATATCAATTACAAGAAAAAAACTGTAAGAAACACAAACACATGGAGATTAAACAGCACATTTCTAAATAACCAACAGGTTACTAAAGAAGTGAAAAGGAAATCAGAAAATTTCTAGAAACAAATGACAATGAAAACACAACAACTCAAAACCTTTGGGGTGCATCAAAAGCAGTTCTAAGAGGGAAGTTTATAGCAATACAATCCTACCTCAAGAAACAAGAAAAACATTGAATAGACAACCTAACTTTACTAAAATTTACTAAATTTACTAAATTTATTTACTAAAATAACTAGAAAAAGAAGAACAAAAATACCCAAAATTAGTAGAAGGAAAGAAATCATAAAGATCCAAGCAGAAATAAATGAAAAAGAAATGAAAGAAATAATAGTAAAGATTAATAAAGCTAAAAGCTGGTTCTTTGAGAAGATAAACAAAATTGACAAAACTTTAGCCAGACTCATCAAGAAAAAAAAAAAAAAAAGAGAGAGAGAGAGAAGAATCAAACCAACAAAATTAGAAATGAAAAAGGAGAGGTTACAACAGATAATAAAGAAATACAAAGGATTATAAGTGACTATTGTGAACAACTATATGGCAATAAAATGAATAACCTAGAAGAAATGGATGGATTCTTAGAAAAGTTCAATCTTCCAAGACTGAACCAGGAAGAAATAGAAAATATGAAAAACCCAATTATAAGCACTGAAATTGAAGCTGTGATAAAAAATCTCCCCCCACACCCCGCAAAAAAAAAAAAAAAAAAAAAAAAACACCCAGGACCAGACGGCTTCACAGGAGAATTCTATCAAACATTTAGAGAAGACCTAATGCCTATCCTTCTAAAATTCTTTCAAAAAATTCAGAGGAGGGGACACTTCCAAACTCATTCTATGAGGCCGCCATCACCCTGATACCAAAACCAGACAAAGACTGCACCAAAAAGAAAACTACAGGTCAATATCACTGATGAACACAGATGCAAAAATCCTCAACAAAATTCTAGCCAACAGGATTCAGCAACACATCAAAAAGCTCATACACCATAATCAATTTGGGTTTATTCCAGGGATGCAAGGATTCTTCAATACATGTAAACCAACCAATATGATACACGATATTAATAAACTGAAAGATAAAAACCATATGATCATCTCAATAGATGCATAAAAAGCCCTTGACAAAATTCAACACCCATTTATGATGAAAACTCTTCAAAAAATGGGCATAGAAGGAACCTGCCTCAACATAGTAAAGGCCATGTATGATAAGCCTACCGCAAGCATTAGTCTAAATGGTGATAACCAGAAAGCTCTCCTCCTAAAATTAGAAACAAGACAAGGATGTCCACTTTCAGCACTATTACTCAACATAGTTCTGGAAGTCCTAGCTATAGCAATGAAAGAAGAAAAAGAAATAAAAGGAATCCAGATCAGAAAAGAAGAAGCAAAGCTCTCACTGTTTGCAGAAGACATGATACTGTACATAGAAAACCGTAAAGATAGTATCAAGCAGGGAGCATTGGCTGAGCAGAGCTGGAGCAGTGAGTGGCGGCTGTGTGGCACTGGAGTGGTGAGTAGCAGAGAGGAGATACCCCACGTCCAATGAGGGGCGGTGGAGAGGAGATACCCCATGTCCAAGTCATAAGTGGAGGCCGTGAGGAGTACCCAGTGTCCCAGGTAGTAGAAACCCCAGTAAGAAAGTAGGCACTGAGAGAGGGCATCAGAGGGTAGACAGACTGAAAATCTAAACCAATCTGGTCACATCAACCAAAGCCTGTATAGCTCAATAAAACTATGAGCCATGTCGTGTAGGGCCACCCAAGACAGACAGGTCATGGTGGAGAGTTCTGACAAAACTTGGCCCACTGCAGAAGGGAATGGCAAACATTTTCAGTATTCCTGCCTTGAGAAACCCATGAATGGTATGAAAAGGGAAAAAGACAGGACACTGAAAGATGAACTCCCCAGGTCAGTAGGGGCCCAATATGCTACTGGAGATCAATGGAGAAAAAACTCCAGAAAGAATGAAGAGACAGAGCCAAAGCAAAAACAACACCCAGTTGTGGATGTGACTGGTAATAGAAGTAAAGTCCAATGCTGTAAAGAGCAATATTACATAGGAACATGGAATATTAGGTCCATGAATCAAGGCAAATTGGAAATGGTCAAACAGGAGATGGCAAGAGTGAACATTGACATTCGAGAAATCAGCAAACTGAAATGGACTGGAATGGGTGAATTTAACTCAGATGACCATTATATCTACTACTGTGGGCAGGAATCCCTTAGAAGAAATGGAGTAGCCATCATAGTCAACAAAAGAGTCCAAAATGCAGTACATGGATGTAATCTCAAAAAGGACAGAATGATCTCTGTTCATTTCCAAGGCAAACCATTCAATATCACAATAATCTAAGTCTATGCCCCGACCAGTGGTGCTGAAGAAGCTGAAGTTGAAAGGTTGTATGAAGACCTACAATACCTTTTAGAACTAACACCCCCAAAAGATGTCTTTTTCATTATAGCGGACTGGAATGCAAAAGTAGGAAGTCAAGAAACACCTGGAATAACAGGCAAATTTGGCCTTGGAGTACAGAATGAAGCAGGGCAAAGGCTAATAGAGTTTTGCCAAGAGAATGCACTGGTCATAGCAAACACCCTCTTCCAACAACACAAGAGAAGACTCTACACATGGACATCACCAGATGCTCAACACCAAAATCAGATTAATTCTATTATTTGCAGCCAAAAATGGAGAAGCTCTATACAGTCAGCAAAAACAAGACTGGGAGCTGACTGGCTCAAATCATGCGAAATTCAGACTTAAATTGAAGAAAGTAGGGAAAACCACTAGACCATTCAGGTATGACCTTAATCAAAACCCTTAGGATTACACGTTGGAAGTGAAAAATAGATTTAAGAGACTAGATCTAATAGACAGACTGCATGATGAACTATGGACAGAGGTTCATGACATTGTACAGGACACAGGGAGCAAGACCATCCCCAGAAAAAGAAATGCAAAAAAGCAAAATGGCTATCTGAGGAGGCCTTACAAACAGTTGTGAAAAGAAGAGAAGCAAAAAGCAAAGGAGAAAAGTAAAGATATAACCATTTGAATGCAGAGTTCCAAAGAATAACAAGGGGAGATAAGAGAGCCATCCTCAGTGATCAGTGCAAAGAAATAGAGGAAAACAATAGAATGGGAATCTCTTCCAGAAAAATAGAGATAACAAGGGAACATTTTATGCAAAGATGGGCTCAATAAAGGAAATAAATTGTATGGATGTAACAGAAGCAGAAGATATTAAGAAGAGGTGGCAAGACTATACAGAACTGTACAAAAAATATCTTCACGACCAGGATAATCATGATGGTGTGATCACTCACCTAGAGCCAGACATCCTGGAATGTGAAGTCAAGTGGGCCTTAGAAAGCATCACTATGAACAAAGCTAGTGGAGGTGATGGAATTCCAGTGGAGCTATTTCAAATCGTGAAAGATGATGCTGTGAACGTGCTGCACTCAATATGCAAGCAAATCTGGAACACTCAGCAGTGGCCACAGGACTGGAAAAGGTCAGTTTTCATTCCAATCCCAAAGAAAGGCAATGCCAAAGAATGCTCAAACTACCACACAATTGCACTCATCTCACACACTAGCAAAGTAATGCTCAAAATTCTCCAAGCCAGGCCTCAGCAATATGTGAACTGTGAACTTCCAGATGTTCAAGTTCGGTTTAGAAAAGGCAGAGGACCCAGAGATCAAATTGCCAACATCCGTTGGATCATCGAAAAGGCAAGAGAGTTCCAGAAAAACATCCATTTCTGCTTTATTAACTATGCCAAAGCCTTTGACTGTGTGGATCACAATAAACTGGGGAAAATTTTTCAAGAGATGGGAATGCCAGACCACCTGACATGTCTCCTGAGAAATCTGTATGCAGGTCAAGAAGCAACACTTAGAACTGGACATGGAACAACAGACTGGTTCCAAATAGGAAAAGGAGTACGTCAAGGCTATATAGTGTCACCCTGCTTATTTAACTCATATGCAGAGTACATCATGAGAAATGCTGAGCTGGATGAAGCACAAGCTAGGATCAAGATTGCTGGGAGAAATATCAATAACCTCAGATATGCAGATGACACCACCCTTATGGCAGAAATCGAAGAACTAAAGAACCTCTTGATGAAAGTGAAAGGGGAGAGTGAACAAGTTGGTTTAAAGCTCAGCATTCAGAAAATTAAGATCATGGCATCTGGTCCCATCACTTCATGGCAAATAGATTAGGAAATAGTGGAAACAGTGGCTGACTTTATTTTTCTTGGCTCCAAAATCACTGCAGATGGTGACGGCAGCCCTGAAATTAAAAGACGCTTACTCCTTGGAAGAAAAGTTATGACCAACCTAGGCAGTATATTAAAAAGCAGAGATATTACTTTGCCAACAAAGGTCTGTCTAGTCAAGACAATGGTTTTTCCAGTAGTCATGTATGGATGTGAGAGTTGGACTATAAAGAAAGCTGAGCCCCAAAGAATTGATGCTTTTGAACTGTGGTTTTGTAGAAGACTCTTGAGAGTCCTTGGACTGCATGGAGATCCAACCAGTCCATCCTAAAGGAGAACAGTCCTGGGTGTTCATTGGAAGGATTGATATTGAAGCTGAAACTCCAATACTTTGGCCTGTTGATGCAAAAAACTGACTCATTTGAAAGGACCCTGATGCTATGAAAGACTGAGGGCAGGAAGAGAAGGGGATGACAGAGGATGAGATGGTTGGATGGCATCAACTACTTAATGGACATGAGTTTGGGTGGACTCCGGGAGTTGGTGGTGGACAGGGAGGTCTGGCGTGCTGCAGTCCATGGTGTCACAAAGAGTCAGACATGACTGAGAGAATGAACTGAACTGAAAGATAATATTAGAATATTACTAGAGCTAATCAGTGAATTTAGCAAAGTTGCAGGATAGAAAATCAATACACAGAATTCACTTGCATTTCTTTATACTAACAATGAAAAATCAGAAAGAGAAATTTAAGAATCAATCCCATTCACCATCACAGCAAAAAGAATTAAATATCTAGGAATAAACTTACCTAAGGAGACAAGCAGAAGGAGAAGGGGACAACAGAGGATGAGATGGCTGGATGGCATCACTGACTCGATGGACGTGAGTCTGAGTGAACTCCAGGAGTTGGTAATGGACAGGGAGGCCTGGCGTGCTGCAATTCATGGGGTCACAAAAAGTCGGACACGACTGAGCAACTGAACTGAAGGAGACAAAAGAACTGTACACAGAAAATTATAAGACAATGATGAAAGAAATCAAAGATGACATTAACAGATGGAGAGATATACCATGTTCCTGAATAGGAAGAATCAGTATTGTGAAAATCACTCTACTACCAAATGAAGTCTACAGATTCAATGTGATCCCTATTAAATTACCCATGGCATTTTCCACAGAACTAGAACAAAAAATTTCACAATTCATATGGAAACGCAAAAGACCCCAAATAGCCAAAGCAGTCTTATGAAAGAAGAATGGAGTTGGGGGAATCAACCTTCCTGACTTCAGATTATAGCACAAAGCTGCAGTCATCAAAACAGAATGGTACTTGCACAAAAGCAGAAATATAGACCAATTGAACAAGATAGAAAGTCCAGAAATAAACCCATGCACCTATACATAGCTTATTTTTGACCAAGGAGGCAAGAATATACAATGGAGCAAAGGCAGACTGTTCAATAAATGGTGCTAGGAAAACTGGACAGCTACATGTAAAAAATCAAATTAGAACACTTCCTAATACCATACACAAAGATAAAGTCATAAATGGATTAAACCTAAATGTAACCCAAAAACTATAAAACTATTAAGGGAAAACAGGCAGAACACTCGATGACTTAAATCAAAATAAAATCCTCTATGACCCATCTCCTAGAGTAACAGAAATAAAAACAAAAGTATACAAGTGGGACCTGATTAAAGTTAAAAGCTTTTGCACAGCACATGAAACTATAAGCAATATGAAAGGACAACCCTCAGGATGGAAGAAAATAATAGAAACTGAAACAGCTGCAAAGGATTAATTTCCAAAATATACCAGCAGCTCATAAAACTCAATGCCAGAAAAGCAAACAACTCAATCAAAAAGTGGGAAAAAGATCTAAATAGACATGTCTCTAAAGAAGGCAGACAGATAGCTTCTAACACATGATGGCTAACTAACACATGAAAAGATGCTCAACATCACTCATTATTAGAGAAACACAAATCAAAACTATAAGGAGATATCACCTCATACCGGTTAGAATGGCCGTCATCAAAATTCTACAAAAAATAAATGCTGGGGAGGGTGTGGAGAAAAGAGAACTCTCTTGCACTGTTGGTGAGAATGTAAATTGATACAGTCACTATGGAAGATGGTATGGGGATTCCTTACAAAACCAGTAATAAAACTGCCATATGACCCAGCAATCCCATGCCTAGGCATATACCCTGAGGAAACCAAAACTGAGAAAAACACATGTATCCCATTGTTCACTGAAAAACTATTTACAATAGCTAGGAAATGGAAGCAACCTAGATATCCATTGACAGATGAATAAATAAAGAAGTCGTGGTACATATACACAATGCAATATTCAGATCAGAGATCAGATCAGTCGTTCAGTTGTGTCTGACTCTTTGCGACCCCATGAATCGCAGCATGCCAGGCTTCCCTGTCCATCATCAACTCCTGGAGTTCACTCAGACTCACGTCCATCGAGTCAGTGATGCCATCCAGCCATCTCATCCTCTGTCGTCCCCTTCTCCTCCTGCCCCCAATCCCTCCCAGCATCAGGGTCTTTTCCAATGAATCAACTCTTCGCATGAGGTGGCCAAAGTACTGGAGTTTCAGCTTTAGCATCATTCCTTCCAAAGAAATCCCAGGGCTGATCTCCTTCAGAATGGACTGGTTGGATCTCCTTGCAGTCCAAGGGACTCTCAAGAGTCTTCTCCAACACCACAGTTCAAAAGCATCAATTCTTCAGCGCTCAGCCTTCTTCACAGTCCAACTCTCACATCCATACATGACCACAGGAAAAACCATAGCCTTGACTAGACGAACCTTTGTTGGCAAAGTAATGTCTCTGCTTTTTTTTGAATATGTTATCTAGGTTGGTCATAACTTTCCCCAGCCATAAAAATGAACGCTTATGAGTCAGTTCTGATAAGGTGGATGAACCTAGAACCTATTATGCAGAGTGAAGTGAGTCAGAAAGAGAAAGATAAATATCGTATTCTAATGCATCTATATGGAATCTAGAAAAATGGTACTGAAAAATTGATTTATAGGGCAGCAATGGAGAAACAGACATAGAGAATAGACTTATGGACATGGGAGAGGGGAGGAGAGGGTAAGACATATGGAAAGAGTAACATGGAAACTTACATTAACATATGTAAAATAGATAGCCAATGAGAATTTGCTGTATGGCTCAGGAAACTCAAACAGGGGCTCTGTATCAACCTAGTGGGGTGGAATGGGGAGGGAGATGGGAGGGATGTTCAAGAGGGAGGGGATATATGTATATCTATGGCTGATTCATATTGAGATTTGACAGAAAACAATAAAATTCTATAAAGCAATTATCCTTCAATAAAAAAAATTATTAAAAAACATTAAAAAAAAAAAAAGCTAGTGGAGGTGATGGAATTCCAGCTGAGTTATTTAATATCCTAAAAGATGATGCCATTAAAGGGCTGCACTCAGTATATCAGCAAATTTAGAAAATTCAACAATGGCCACAGGACTGGAAAATGTCAGTTATCTTTCCAATCCTAAAGAATGGCAGTGCCCAAGAAAGTTCAAACTATCATACGATTTTACTGATTTCACATGTTAGCAAGGTTATGCTAAAAAAATCCTTCAAGCTAGTCTTTAGCACCATGTGAACTGAGAAATTCCAGATATACAAGTTGGGTTTCAAATAGGCAGAGGAACAAGAGATTAAGTTGCCAACACTGTTGGATCATAGCGAGAGCAAGAGAATTCCAGAAAAACACCTACTTCTATATCATTGACTACTCTAAAGCCTTTGACTGTGTGAATCACAACAAATTGGAAAATTCTTAAAGAGATGGTAATATCAGACCACCTCGTTTGTCTTCTGAGAAACATGCATGTGATCAAGAAGCAACAGTTAGAACCAGACATGGAACAATGGACTAGTTCAAAATTGGGAAAAGGGTATGTCAAGGCTGTATATTGTCACCCTACTTATATAACTTATATGCCATGCTCAAGGAATCACAAGCTGGAATCAGGATTGCTGGGAGAAATATCAATAACCTCAGATATGCAGATGGTAGAGGAATTAATGAGCCTCTTGGTCAGAGAGGAGAGTGAAAAAGCTGGCTTAAAAGTCAACATTAAGAAGACTTAAGAAGACTAAGATCATTGCACCCAGTCCCATCACTTCATGGCAAATAGGAGCGGGAAAAGTGAAAGCAGTGACAGATTTTATTTTCTTGGGCTCTAAAATCACTGCAGGTGGTGACTGTAGCCATGAAATTAGAAGACGCTTGCTCTATGGAAGAAAACCTATGACAAACCTATATAGCATATTAAGTAGCAGAGATATCACTTTGCTGACAAAGGACTGTACAGTCAAAGCTATGGCTTTTCCAGTAGTCATATATGGATGTGAGATTTGGACCATAAAGAAGACTGAGTGCTGAAAAAATTGATGCTTTAGAATTGTGGTGCTGGAGAAGATTCTTGAGAATCCCTTGGACTACAAGAAGAAAAAACCAGGCAATCCTAAAGGAAATAAACTCTGAATATTCTTTGGAAGGACTGATGCTGCAGCTGAAGCTCCAATACTTTGCCACCTGAGCCAACTCATTGGAAAAGATCTGAAACTGGGGAAGATTGATGGCAAAAGGAAAAGGGAGTGACAGAGGATGAGATGGTTAGATAGCATCACTGACTCAATGTACATGAATTTATACAAACTCCAGGAGATAGTGAAGGACAGGGGAGCCTGGCATGCTTCAATCTATGGGGTTGCAAAGAGTCAGACATGACTTAGCAGCTGAACAACAAGAGAGAAAATTCAAACATTGCTGTTAGAATGGCATATATAATTGTCATCTAAATTAATTGATTTCTGCAATATGTCCTGCTTATGAAAGCACACAGAACATAATCTTTTTTTCCATTTCTGTTAAGTAATTATTGGAAAGAAGCTATAAATTATCTTCCTTAAAAACAAATAAACCAAGTCTTCACCCTACATCTCCTTACTTTATGGCACCCCTCCCATTTTTCTGTTTCTGGTAGTGATTTATAATCTAATTTTCTTTTTTGCCTCTTTTTCTTAGAAATTGTTCTTCATCCCCATCACTCTGTTGACATTTTATTTTTAGGTTGCAATGACTTCCATTTTATAGAATAGATCAATTGTCAATCTCCTGATCACTTGATCTATCAGAAAGATTTGAAGCTGTGCATCATTCCCCTTCTTGAAACACTTTATTTCATTGATTTCTGGGGATTCCATCTCTCATGGCTTTCATCTTACCATACCGGCACATCTTTCTCAGTCTCTTATGGTATGCCCTTTCTTCTTTTTGACCTCTAAATGTTGGGCTGCCCTAGAGTTTAGTCTAAGACCCTCTATTTTTCTTTATTATAATCCCTTTCTAGGTGACCTCTGCCTAATCTCACACTTTAATATCATATCACCTGTATCCTCGTGATGCCCATATCTATGCTGCTGCAACTTCTCTTTTTTGATCTGAATATCTAAATTACCTACAATGATATTTCCTTTTAGAATTAACACATACAGTAAAGAATTTTTCATTTCCCTCCCAAACTTGATCCCCAGGGTTCCTATTTTAATAAATGGCTTCCAGGCACATCCCACTCCCATGGATCCTACCTGGGCTGTTCACCACAGTTGTGCTTCTTGGGCACCCAAAAAACAAACTTCTCCAGCAGCTTATGGAATCCTGTCCCTAAGAAGCATCCAACTATGCAGCTGGCTACTGAACCAGATTTCTTATGGTTAAGGATCTTTACAGTTGAGGCAGAGCAGTGACTTCCACTGTTCTTCACTGTGTAGTGATCTGCAAGTACAGGGTGACATACCAGTAATCTTATGGTGCCCTCCTAGGAGCTCATGTGTAGCAGTTTGCAGTTGGAGATGATTGACTCCACTGGGGTTCTGCTCCAGACTCCCTTTACTTCAGCAAACCTATGGCATTTGCAACACATTAGTGTGCTTTGGCTTATGCATATGCCTTGACACACGCATTTGGGATTTGGAAAGAAAATAACTAGGAAACCTCAAAGAGCTGTTTCATTTGTACTGCACAGATAGTGTTAACTGTAAGTTAACACAAAACTGTTTTATATATTTGGTTAATGTACTTGCTGATACTGAAAAACACAAATTCATCAAATATATAGAAACATGAATTCTGTTTCAAAGAAACATCTAGGCTCTATATGCATCATTGATTAATACCTTCAACTCTCTTTTTGTCTGTTCAATACCAAGGTTCTGTGGAAGTTTTTTTTATCAACATAATTGTGGTAGAGTTAGAAAGAAAGCCAAATGATTCTTTTAATCATATTTGTTAAAATGAGAAACCTGGAGATAGAAATGGTTCCATGTTTTCAGAAATATATCAATTATGTTTCTTGGTGAAAGTCAAAATATGCTTATGTGTTCTATTAATAAATCCAGTTGTTCAGTCACTCAGTCGTGTCTGACTCTTTGTGACCCCATGGACTGCAGCACACCAGGCTTCCCAGTCCTTCACTGTCTCCGAGTTTGCTCAAACTCATGTCCATTGAGTTGATGATGCCATCCAACCATCTAACCCTCTGTCATTCCTTTCTCCTCCTGCCCTCAATCTTTCCCAGCATCAGGGTCTTTTCCAATGAGTTGACTCTTCACATCAGGTTTCATGTGTATTGAAAGACTAGAAATTAAATGTGAATTGGAAGTAAAGAGGAGAAAGTTGACAGTGTATAGTCTATACATGAGTGTGTTCCCTCTTATAGCCTGCCGTGGATAGCAGTAGGGCAATATCTTTCATAATTAAAAAACATCTTTCAATTCAGCAATTCCAGTTGTCAGCACTGATGCTACCATTATATTTTCCACACGTACAAAATTCTTCCCTGCAGCATTTCTGTGAGTTATTCTGAAGAGGGAAATGGTACATTCCTGGCCTGAATAAGACAAAGTGCTAACTAAAGACACAGACAGGGATTTTCCTGGAACAGTCTTTCATATATACATTATCGACACTAATCTCAAGGTTTTTCAAAGACTCTATAATAAACAGCTGAAATTGTTATTATAACAATCTCTCTAGATGGTCCAAGACAGAATATCCCAACAGGTCTCTGAATAGAACTGGCCAGAGAATCAGAAGCTTATTCAAGGAGAGGAAAATATAAGATACACAGATTATTATTTTATTTTTATTCTTCATTTTGCCTCTATTTTTCCTCTCTAATCCCTGGTGGGCTTTTTTTTTCTTTCATTTTTAGATGAAATCAATCTATTGATTGCTTTCCCTTATATACAAGTAAAATAAAATACTATATTTCTGATCTAATTAGTTGACACTATCATATAGAAGGATTGGAAAGAAATTGTCTGCAGCCAAATCTATTTCTAAATTAGAAAAACCTAGATGTACAATTACTCGAAGGGGTTAATAGACCAAATAAGGATGAATTTCACAAAATAGCACAGTGGAGATTTTTACTCTTTCAGATGGTGGAGGGCAAGAGAAGAAAGGCTTTGGGAACTTCAATAAAAATTGGAAATGACAAGGAGAGAAAAGGAGGAGGGTAAAAGGAAAGGTGGAAACTCTAAAAAAAAATCGCTGGTCTGCTAAAGTGTTTTGAGGCAAAGCATGGCTGTCAACAAAGGTTCTGTCTTGTGCCCCTTCCTCCTCTCCTGAGGGTCTTCAAATGTCATCTTCCCCATGAGATTGTATTCTGGCTGCTATTCCCAAGGATGAATTCATTCACTTTAGTTTGAATGATGACCATAGGCAGGCATGACTGAGGACCCTGTAAATACTCATAAGGACATTGGTGTGTGTTATGGAGACACCACAGTATAGGAGTTAAAGACAGATTCTGCTGTCACCTGTGTGATCTTGGACAAATTTCTCTCTGATCCTTGGTTTCTTCATTATAAATGAAGTTAATAATAGTACCAACTACTTACAGTTAAATAAAAGAAATATGCTGTTACATGTAAAGCACTTCAAGTGCTTTAAAACATCTCAAAAAAAAAAAAAAAAAAGAAAAAAAGAAAGAAATTGTCTTTCAAAAAAGAACTGTTTAAGTAAATTATTAAATATCCATGTAATGTAATGGTGTGCATGCATGCTCAGTTACTCAGTTGTGTCCAACTCTTTGCGACCCCATGGACCATAGCCCTCCAGTTTCCTCTGTCCATGGGAATTCTGCTGGCAGGTATACAGGAGCTGGTTACTATTTTCTACTCCACGGGATCTTTCTGGCCCATGGCTTGACCCTGAGTCTCCTCCTTTAGCAGGCAGTTTCTTTACAACTGAGCCACCTGGGAAGACCCAATGTAATGGCATGTAGCTATAAATAAGAACAGGATAGTTCTATAAGCATTAATCTGTAAAGTTTTCTGAGATATAAGCAATGTGCAGAATAGTACATGTAGTACACTATCTTGGAGAAGGCAATGGCAACCCACTCCAGTACTCATGCCTGGAAAATCCCATGGAAGGAGGAGCCTGGTAGGCTGCAGTCCATGGGGTCACAAAGAGTGGGACATAACTGAGCGACTTCACTTTCACTTTTCACTTTCATGCATTGGAGAAGGAAATGGCAACCTACCCCAGTGTTCTTGCCTGGAGAATCCCAGGGATGGGGGAGCCTGGTGGGCTGCTGTCTATGGGGTTGCACAGAGTCGGACACGACTGAGGTGACTTAGCAGCAGCAGCAGCAGCAGCACACTATCATTTGAAGAGGTTAAAAGAACAAATAATTATATACTTTTAATATATACCACATCTTTGGAAAGAAACAAGAAGCTATTAATGACAGTTGCTTTCTGGAAAGGGATTCTGGGGGCTGAGAACAGTAAAGAGAGACTTAACTTTTTCTGTATATTCTTGGAAATGGCAACCCATTCAAGTATTCTTGCTTGGAAAATTCCACAGACAGGAGCCTGGCAGGCTACAATCCATGGGGTCGCAAGAGTTGGACATGACTGAGTGACTTTCACTTTCACTTTGTAACTTGTTCAGTGGGCTCTGCACCAGATTATAACATATGGAGGGCTTTCCACACTATCAATAAGCAATCCTGTGACACAAGTGGAAATGTCTACAATTCAACTCCATTCTATATACCCAGAGATAGCATTGGATCCCACAGGTAAAGGTGCTCTGTTCCACAAGACTGTGTTGTGTTTATGTCCCAGCCCACCACCCAGTTCAGATGCCAATCACCAGCCCAGGTTGTCACCTTGCTTTTGACCAATGGGCTGCAGATTGGAGGTTCCCATGACCCCTTTCTTGGATTGGTTTAATTTGCTAGAGCTGCTCACAGAACTCAAAGAAACATTTTACTTACTAGATTATTGGTTTATTATAAAAATATATAATTATGGAACAAATAGATGGAAGAGATGCCTAGGAAAGACATAGGTAAGGGCACAAAATTTCCATGCCCTCTCCAGACATGCTACTCTTTCCAAATTTCCTTGTGTTCACCAACTCTGAAGTTGTCTGAACTTGTCCTTTTGAGTTTTTATGGAGACTTCATTACATAAGCATGATTGATTACAATATTAGCCATAGATAGAGATAGCCATACATATTAACTCCATCTCCTTTCCCCTCCCCCAGAATCAGAGGTGGGACTGAAAGTTCCAACCCTCCAATCACATGGTTGGGTATCCTGGCAACCAGCCCATCCTTAAGTTACCTGAGGGCTTTCCAAAAGGGACTTCATTAACATAGCACAAGACATGTATATTGCTGTCACCACTTTGTAGGAAATTCCAAAGAGTTTTAGGAGCTCTGTGCCAGAAATAGGGATAAAGATCAAAATTACACAGACATATGTGTGTATGTGTATGTGTGTGTAGGCTCAGTTCTGTTTGACTCTTTGCAACCCCATGGACTGTAGCCCACCAAGCTCCTCTGTCCATGGAGTTTTCCAGGTAAGAATATTTGAGTGGGTTGCCATTTCCTCCTCCAGGAGATCTTCCCGACCCAGGGATCAAACATGGATTTCTTCCATCTCTTGTGTCTCCTGCTTTGGCAGGTGGTTTCTTTACCACTGTGCCACCTGGGAAGGTAACCCACCCCCCCCACATATACATATGAATATATATATTTCTCTTACTATAAATCACAATAAAACACTTGTGAATTCAGTATTTTGTGAATCTGTCAGCTGTTAGCTATGGAATAGAATATTAAGTTTGCATTTATGTTTTGCTTGACATTGATCTTCCTAGATTATATATATATATATATATATATTTTACTTTTAAAATGTTGGCCTGTGCTGGATCTTTGTTAAAGTGTAAAAGCAGCTAGCTTTCTCTGAAGCAGCATGTGGGTTCAGTAGTTGTAGTGCATGGGCTTAGTTGCCACCAGGGAAGTCTGCCTCCCACAAATATTTATTAATATGCAAAATTGGAAAGTTACTGGAAAAAGAGTGAAAAAAAAATATGTCACATGGCCCAGGCAACTACTGTTACCCTTAGTCTTGATATACTGAAGTGAAAGTGTTAGTCCCTCTGTAGCATCAGAACTCTTTGTGACCCCATGGAATGTAGCCTGCCAGGCTCCTCTGTCCATGGAATTCTTCAGGCAAGAATACTGGTTGCTGTTCCTTGTTCAGTCACTCAGTTGTGTCCAACTCTTTGTGATCCCATGGATTGCAGCACACAGGCCTCCCTGCCCTTCAGTGTCTCCTGGAGTTTGCTCAACTCATGTCATTGAGTTGGTAATGCCATCCAACCATCCCATGCTCTGTTGCCCCCTTCTCCTCCTGCCCTCAATCTTTTCCATCAACAGAATCTTTTCCAATGAGTTGGCTCTTTGCATCAGGTGGCCAAAGTATAGGAGCTATAGCTTCAGCATGAGTCCTTCCAGGGCTGATTTCCTTTAGGATTGACTGGTTTGATCTTGCTGTGCAAAGGACTCTCAAGAGTCTTCTCCAGCACCACAATTCAAAAACATCCATTCTTCAGCACTCCACCTTCTTTATCACCCAACTTTCACATCTGTACATGGCTACTGGAAAAACCATAGCTTTAACTATATGGACGATGGTCAGCAGCAAAGTGTTGTCTCTGCTTTTTCATGTGCTGTCTAGGTTTCTCATAGCTCTTCTTCTAAGGAGCAAGCAAACGTCTTTTAATTTCATGGTTGCAGTCGCCATCCACAGTGATTTTGGAGCCCAAGACAACAAAGTATGCCACTGTTTGCATTTTTTACCCCATCTGTTTGCCTCTAGGTGATGGGACAGGATGCCCTGATCTTAGTTTTAACAGTAATGGAGTGGGTAGCCATTCCATTCTCCAGGGAATCTTCCCCACCCAGGGGTCCCTGCAGGGAGAGGGAGAGTTCTCTCCCATTGCAGGTGGATTCTTTACCGTCTGACCCTAGCCCTAACCCAATTTCTTCTCTCAACTCTCAGGTATTCTACTTAGTAGAAGAGAGCCATGTACTGATTTGTGCTATTTGTCAGTCGCTTGCTTTTTCTTAAATTAATCGCTACTCTCTGATGCAATGTTCAGATTTCTTTCGAGAAGAATGAAGTGAAGTGAAAGTCGCTCAGTTGTGTTCGACACTTTTTGACCCCATGGACGACTATACAGTCCATGGAATTCTCCAGGCCAGAATACAGGAGTGGGTAGTCGTTCCCTTCGCCAGGGGATCTTCCCAACCCAGGAATTGAACCCAGGTCTCCCGCATTGCAGGAGGATTCTTTATCAACTGAGCTATCAGGGAAGCCCATGGAAAAGAATAAACAGCTGTAAACACTACTTTATTAAGCACGAGTGTGTAATTCTCTGAAATATTTCTTTGTGGGAAAGAGATTCTGCCCCGCACGGCCCAATTCAAAGCTTCCGCTAGTGCTAAGCCCAATGTTTCCGAATTTCCCGCTGACCGAGACTCCAGGTCCATAGATCGCCCCTCGCAGCCGATCCCCGACCCCGGCCCCGGCGGAGGCGGGAGACGGATGCGGACCTGCAGCCCCCGTAGACAGAGGACCAGAGTACGGGCCTCTGAAAGGCGGGGACTTGGTGGAAGCGGTCCAGTTCTCGCGAGGTTTCGTCCTGACGAGAACAGGCGACAGCTCCGCGGAGAGAGTGGGTTTCGCTCACAGGAGGGAGCCGAAGGGCCCGGGGTGGTCGTTGTTACCCGGGGTCCGAGCCGGGGGAGAAGCCGTCACCCGTAAAAAGCCAGTTCTCCCTAAAGTCACCCCTGGGGAAGTCCAAGGCAGCGCTGGCCTCTTCCTTCGGCTGTGGGGGCAGCTCAGGCAAACCTTGCCAGCTAAAGGAAACCGCCCTAAGCAAAGTGAGAGTGGAGCCGGGGTTGGGGGGAGGGAGGGAGGGAGGGAGGCAGGGAGGGAGGCAGGGAGGGAGGGAGGGAGGGGCGGGTTGGGGGTGGGGAGGGAGCCGGCAAACCTCGCGATAAGAGGTCTGTCCGGAGCAGTTGGGGGTGGCCGGGGGAGGGGCGGGAGCTTCAGCACCGAGGACAGCGGCCGGGGAGGGGGCGGTGTCTGGGCGGCGAGGACGCTCTTAGACGTGATCTTTTCTGGCTTCGGAGAAAGAAAAATCGTTTCAGCCCGTGGATGTTTCCCGTCGAGGCTAGGACACTGGGCCCTCCAGCGCCGCATAGTGGTCTTGCATACTGCTAAGGGCCGCGGATCCGCCCTGCGGGTGCCCGATCTCGCAATAAAGAGCGTGGGGGCTTCACCGCCAACGACTGTCTGGTTTTAATTAAAAGATTTCTTGAAAAACGGCAGTGTGCACAGCCTTTTCTGACCTCACAGATCCCTTTTAGATTGTTCAGCCCTCGTCATCCTTTTGACAGCCGTGTTCTCCGTGCATTTTATCCTTGAAATGAAATGAAGTCGCTCAGTCGTGTCCGAATCTTTGTGATCCCATGGACTGTAGCCCACCAGGCTCCTCGGTCCATGGGATTTTCCAGGCATGAATACTGGAGTGGGTTGCCATTTCCTTCTCCAGGAGTGGAGATTATCCTTAATCTTTCCTAAAATTCGTGTTTGTGCTGGATACGCCAAGAACATAAACACAGGTGTCCGGGCTCCCGGGTAGCTGAGCTTAAAGTGGATCTAGTGAAGCAAACCAGCGGCGTCTCTCCCAGGTGGTCATCCGGGGGCTGACTCCCAGCATCACCAAGGAGCAGCTAGAACAGCAGCTGCACCTGCTGCCCGCACACCTTTACCACTGAGCTCAGGTGATAAGCCTTTACGAACATTAAGAGGCCAACCTGGAGTTCCCTGGCGGTACTGTGGTTAGTACTCCGAGCTTTCTCTGCTGGGCCTGGGTTCAACCCCTGGTTGAAAACTAAGACCCCACAAGCTGCACTGCGGGACCTTTGATTTTCTACCTCTGAGGACCAGCTTTCTAACCCTGGCTTTGTGCAGTAGAGAGACCGACCTAAAGTGCCTCTCCGAAATCTTTAAAAAGATCTGTTAATATTTTGTTTGGTTTTCTTGCTAAAGAATATCCAGATTGTTGAAAGTAACTGAGAGGTTATTCTTTGGCATAAAGGTTTTATCTGAAGTTGTCGGGAGCCACGTTAGGCATTACTGACAAAATGGAGGCACGCCCCCAGCCCCCTCTCCTCATTCTGCAGGCATGGACTCGGGATGAAGGAGTTAGGCCTTGTAATTCTGACTTGTTTTTTCCTGTCTTTGGCTGAGTTGACAAAAAGGAATATGAAGGTGCTTATTGTTCTTGCACAAAGCAGCTGTGCTCAGAGAATAATTCATAAGGTTAATCATTGACATTTGTTTAAGGACTTTTACAAAAGAGTGTTCCAGGATGAGCGCATAGGCTGCAGCTTGAGAACATGGGAGGGATTGCTATCTGAAGCCTATTTATGAGGAAAATGTTTATGGCAAAGGCATTTACTGAATTTAGGGCTTAGAAATAATTAAAATAGTTAGAAGTTAAAGATTTAAGGAATGTTGTAAAGTTAGCATATTTTGCTATAGCTTATAGAAGTTAGGAATTTTTAGAGACACTATACTAGAAGTCTTTTTAAGAGATAATGAGCTCAGGATGTTAGGGGCAAACAGGATTTAGGAAGATAAGTAGTAAACTGAGGAATGTAGCATGAGTTACAATGTAATCACAAGTTAACTATAGGACACATAAGAGCAAGTAGATACTAGATGGTAAAGCTGATTCGGAGAGAATCGCTGAAGCAGGAACTCTGTTTGAAGAGCAACAATGATTTATGGAGATAATAAATCTGGGTGAGGGGGGAACTGAAAATGTCAAACCTCTGACCTAATGTTTTTGTAAAAGTATAAAAGAGAATCTTAAACATGAAATAAATAGGCAATCCAAGAAAACTGAAAGGCTGCCTCATTTTTCTTGCCGACACCATCCATCTCTTCAGGTTGATTCCCTGGCTGCTGGAGCTGGACTCTGGCATGAAATAGTTTGTTATATTCAGGAAAAGAAAAATAAAAAGACATCTTGAGTTTCTTACTATTTTTATTGTTGTCTCTTCTTTAGTCTTTATACTTACCCCCACTCAAGAGCATACATTAACTTTAGAAATCCTGATGACATCCTTTTTTTAGAGATCATTTTGATCGATATATCTTCATTGACACTAAAATTTGGGTCATTGGCTTTTTAAACTCTTTATTATAATTTCTAAGTACATTAACTTTTGCCGGATGTTTGTGAATTTTAATTAAGAATACTTAGATGCTAATCTAAAATAGTTTCATAAATTTTGATTATGTTTTTGTGATTATGGGCTTATGTTGAAAATTAAAATTACATATAAGCCAAAGAATTATAGCAATTTTGTATGGTAATAACAATGTATTTATGTACTTTCATTGGAGAGTGAAGTTTTTCTCATAAATGAGTGTTCTGGATAAGTAAACTTTACTCTTTTATGTTCTCAAAGTAAATAATTTTATCCTAGTACTAGGTAATAGGCATTATGGATGTAGCATTAAATATGAATCAGACATTGTCCCTGTCAGCCTGAAGCCTTGCTCTCCTTTTGGTTCTTGACTTTATTCTGAACATGACAGTGAAAGTGTTAGTCACTCAGTTGCATCCGACTTTTTGCAACCCCATGGACTGTACCCTGCCAGGCTCCTCTGTCCAAGGAATTCTCCAGGCAAAAATACTGGAGTGGATAGTCATTTCCTTCTCCAGGGGATCTTCCCGATCCAGGGACCAAACCTGGGTCTCTTGCATTGCAGGCAGATTCTTTATCATCTGAGCCACCAGGAAAGAGTTGAGTATGAAATAAATACACAAAAGTGATGATGTCCCTAACCAAGTCCCTTATGATCTAAGTCCTTGAGGCTGTTTGTAAAGGCCCTGATACTTTTTACCTAATTACCTAACTCTTTCGGTAACTAACGACCTGACACTGTGCTAACCAATGTCTTGACACTATCTCTAATTAAGATGTTGATACTCTCTTTCCCCAAGCTCCAAGGATGTCCTTATCTAAGGCCCTGACATTGTCTCTAATTGCCTGAGCTTTCCATCACTAATACCCAGATGCTGTCTATAACTAAAAGCCCTGATGCTATGCCTAAATCCCTGATGATATCCATAACTAGCAGTCTTAAAAAGCTTTAACTAAGGCCCTGATGTTATCCCTAACTAAGGCCCTGATGCTGACTGTAATGTCTTGGTCTGTCCCTTACTAATGTTCTGACACTTTCCATAACTAAAGACCTGACACTGTTTCTAACCAACAGCCTGACTTGCTACCTAACTGATGGGAAGAACTTAGCCTCTCTGCACCAGTGCTAAACTGAACACTAGAGACATAATTTTAGGAAGTAGAAAAGATTAGTTTTATCACTTTGCCAACCAGTTGGGGACACAGCATACTGATATCCTCAAAAATGTGTGTCCCAATGACAAAAGATTTGGTAAGGTATTTGTCGAGATAGTTCAAGGACAGAGTTTTTTTTTTTAATAAGGATTAGACTGTGTTCAGGCTTGCACTCCTTTAATCTGGCCTCAATGGTCTCTTAATCAGCTTTTCTGGAATGAAGAACGCCATCATCTTCCATTTGTTGGAGTTTTAGTTCTGTAAGGAGCTCAAAACTATTGTTATGTGTATCTCTTAAGGCAGAACCAGGACCCTGCCTAAAGGTTGCACTATTATTCTTGACTGTTCCTCCCTTGTCTCTGCATCCCCTTCCTTCCCTGATTAGCAACTGTTCAAATCTGTGCTTTGGAGCTCAGGGAAGTTCCCTGCAAAGAAGTACCAGGGTACACAGAAAGACTTCTATGCCCAAGAAACCCTTAGTGTCCCTCTCAGTTTCACCCCTCTCTTCTCTTTGATACTCCTCAATCTTGCGGAGATCAGATTTTTATAAGAAAAGGAATAATCATTTCAGATTGAGACATTAATCGTAAGTTTTGCAGAGGAAGTTGGTTTTAGGGAGACTCATTTTTAATTCCCACTTTGGTTTTATCTTTCCCCACATCTTTCAGGGGGTGGGGTGATGACCACTCTGACTACTTCCTGCTTAAATGGGACATAGGCCTGCCTAAATTTGGGGGAATGGATATCAGAGTAGTAATATTTGACTTTTAAGTCCTGAATCAGAATCTTGTATGGTGCAACAAACCTAGTTAAAAGTAGGAGGAGTGATTGGTGTAAAATGGATACATAATACATGTATGGTTGAGCCCCTTCACTGTTCACCTGAAACTATCACAACATTGTTAAGCAGCTACACCCCAATATAGAATAAGAAGTTAAAAAGGAGGAACTATTACTAAATTTTAATAGTAAATATACATCTCATTTCCTTAGGAATTCAGGAGGCTGAGTCTGAAAACCAGTCTGGAATAAGCACTTTGCAGAGCCTGTTGTCTAATTCTATCTTGGTAGGTTTTAACTTCTGATGTACTATTAACATATTCATAACAGGAGCTATTGACCGTTACAGGTATGTCTTATCTTTCTATTAATGTCTGATCTAATTTCATTGTTTAAAATTTGACAGTTAGGAGTTCTTGAAAACTAAGGTTGCAACTACCTTCAGACATTGTTTTGAGAATGGCTAATGGCATCCCAAGTCTGACATGGCTCAGACGTATAAGCTCAGCACTGCAGGGATGCATCTACAATCATACGCACAGTGGTCACTTAGCTTCACCTTGGGTGCCTGAAACATAGGTACTCCTTTTTGACTTTCAAAAGCACTCCCCTCCTCGATGCCAAAACAGATGTACAATGCATGTCTGAAAGGCCATGAAACAGGCCACTTTGGTCAGTAACATTTAGGTTAAACCATGTATCAGAGTGACTTCCTCATGCCTCAGTACGTGAAGATATTTTTTTCCCTTTTGATTACATGTCTTCAAAAGAGAACACTGATGATCAAAATATATATCCCTCAGTGCAGGAGTGATTCAGCTCTTTGCTCTGTATGTGTATCATGTCCCTCAGTGCTAGGATTCTTCTCTGTTTGCTGAGGTAATCCATGTGGTGGGAATACTGATCAAGTATTGTGAACATGCTCAGAGGCATGTTAATGAGAAAATGCTTTACAGGCCATACATTTTATCATTTATACCCAGTTGTCACACAAGCATTATACATGTGCTTTGAGCAGTAGACCTAAAGTAAGTAGTGATACATCATGCGTCATTACACTCTGATAACTTCACTAGATAAGTTCCCTTTCCTTCTAAACATTAGGGAAAAAGCAAAGCTAATATAAATATGGACTTCAGTACAGAGGTGTCATTCATCCAATTGCTCGAAGTCCTACTTAGCTTGAAGGGAAGGATTTCCCTATATCTGGAAAACAGATCTAAACCAGTAATGAAATAAAACCATAAACATAACCATGTTCACCAGTTCACTCAGTAAACAATCCTTCTGTTAACTTTTTATGAAGCCATGAGATTTTCAAGTAAGATTATTAATTTCTTATCCAGTTCAGTGGTATGATATGATGTTTGTTAAACAGTCCTCTACATCATCCTTGTCGAAGGTGGAACACTTTTGCAAAATCGTTAGAGTATAATAACTGTCTATAAATCATGAAAAGACTTAAAAGGTCATAGTTAAACATTCATTCACAATGTAATTGACCAAGGAAACTTAGTTACTACTTTGACATTCAACATTTAAAATAACCAGAATTATGACTGATAACATTTTATCAGGACTTACTAGATTTTTATGAATTCCATGTAATTTAACATACTGATCAAACACTTCTAAGATGTCTCAGTGGCCTTTTAAAGCATCTCAGAGTTAGCAGGATATCAAAAGAACTATTAGAATCTGTCGAATAGTACTTACTTAGCCAAAAAGAATAGTTAATTCCAGCACAAATACAGATAACTTAAAGGCAAAGGAACTCACAGTTCAGTTGAGTCACTCAGTCATGTCCAACTCTTTGTGACCCCATGAATCACAGCACGCCAGGCCTCCCTATCCATCACCAACTCTTGGAGTTCACCCAAACTCATGTGCATCGAGTCGGTGATGCCATCCAGCCATCTCATCCTTTGTCATCCCCTTTTCCTCCTGCCCCCAATCCCTCCTAGAATCAGGGTCTTTTCCAATGAGTCAACTCTTTGCATGAAGTGGCCAAAGTATTGGAGTTTCAGCCTCAGTATCAGTCCTTCCAATGAACACCTAGGACTGGTCTCCTTTAGAATGGACTGGTTGGATCTCCTTGCAGTCCAAGGGACTCTCAAGAGTCTTCTCCAACACCACAGTTCAAAAGCATCAATTCTTTGGCTCTCAGCTTACTTCACAGTAACTTCACAGTGGAGTTACTTTCACTCCACTGGAAAAACCATAGCCTTGACTAGATGGACCTATTTTGGCAAAGTAATATCTCTGCTTTTTAATATACTATCTAGGTTGGTCATAACTTTCCTTCCAAGGAGTAAGCGTCTTTTAATTTCATGGCTCAAATCACCATCTGCAGTGATTTTGGACCCCACAAAAAATAAAGTCTGACACTGTTTCCAATATTTCCCCATCTATTTCCCATGAAGTGATGGGACCAGATCTTAGTTTTCTGAAGGAACTCACAAGCACCTTCCAAATGAAATTTTCTGAAACAAAAAAATCACCCAAATGGGAACCAAGATTATGCCGAATATACAAAGTTAAAAGGACTTCAGACTGCATGCCAGGGAGTTACTACATGCGGGCCAAGGAGTCGCAATATCCCAAGTGATACTTTTCTGGTTTCCAGAATTAATTCCGTGGAGTAGGACATTTGAATAGGTCCAAACAGGATGAGGGACATTGTACAGGAGGCAGGGATCAAGATCATCCCCAAGGAAAAGAAATGCAAAAAGGCAAAATGGTTGTCTGAGAAGGCCTTACAAATAGCTGTGAGTAGAAGAGAGGAAAAAGGCAAAGGAGAAAAGGAAAGATAAATCCATTTGAATGCAGAGTTCCAAAGAAGAGCAAAGAGAGATAACAAAGCCTTCCTCAGTGATCAGTGCATAGAAATAGCGGAAAACAATAGAATGGGAAACTCTAGAGATCTCTTCAAGAAAATTAGAGATACCAAGGGAAATTTTCATGCAAAGATGGGCACAATAAAGGACAGAAATGATATGGACCTAACAGAAGAAGAAGATATTAAGAAGAGGTGGCAAGAATACACAGAAGAACTATACAAAAAAGACCTTTATGATCCAGATAATCACGATGGTATGATCACCAACCTAGAGCCAGTCATCCTGGAATGTGAAGTCAAGTGGGCCTTAGGAAGTACCACTACAAACAAAGCTAGTGGAGGTGATGGAGTTCCTGTTGAGCTATTTAAAATCCTAAAAGATGATGCTGTGAAAGTGCTACACTCAATATGCCAACAAATTTGGAAAACTCAGCAGTGGCCACAGGACTGGAAAAGGTCAGTTTTCATTCCAATCCCAAAGAAAGGCAATGCCAAAGAATGCTCAAACTACCACACAATTGCACTCATCTCACATACTACTAAAGTAATACTCAAAATTCTCCAAGCCAGGCTTCAACAGTACATGAACCGTGAACTTCCAGATGTTCAAGTTGGATTTAGAAAAGGCGAAGGAATCAGAGATCAAATTGCCAACCTCCATCGGATCATCGAAAAAGCAAGGCAGTCAGAAAAACATCTATTTCTGCTTTATTGACTATGCCAAAGCCTTTGACTGTGTGGATCACAACAAACTAGGGAAAATTCTTTAAGAGACAGGAATACCGGACCTCCTGACCTGCCTCTTGAGAAATTTGTATGCAGGTCATTAAGCAACAGTTAGAACTGGACATGAAACAACAGATTGGTTCCAAATAGGGAAATGAGTACACCAAGGCTGTATATTGTCACCATGCTTATTTAACTTATATGCAGACTACATCATGAGAAACACTTGCCTGGAAGAAGCACAAGCTGGAATCAAGATTGCCAGGAGAAATATCAATAACCTCAGATATGCAGATGACATCACCCTTATGGCAGAAAGCAAAGAACTAAAGAGCCTCTTCATGAAAGTGAAAGAAGAGAGTAAAAATTTGGCTTAAAGCTCAACATTCATAAAACTGAGATCATGGCATCTGGTCCTATCACTTCATTGCAAATAGATGGGGAAACAGTGGAAACAGTGAGAGACTTTATTTTTTTTGGTCTCCAAAATCACTGCAGATGGTGAATGGAGCCATGAAATTAAGAGACAGATGCTTGCTCCTTGGAGGAAAAGTTATGACCAACCTAGACAGCATATTAAAAAGCAGAGACATTACTTTGCCAACAAAAGTCCATCTAGTCAAGGCTACGGTTTTTCCAGTAGTCATGTATGGATGTGAGAGTTGGACTATAAAGAAAGCTGAGTGCTGAAGAACGGATGCTTTTGAACTGTGGTGTTGGAGAAGACTCTTGAGAATCCCTTGGACTTCAAGGAGATCCAACCAGTCTATCCTAAAGGAAATCAGTCCTGAATATTCATTGGAAGGACTGATGCTGAAGCTGAAACTCCAATACTTTGGCCACCTGATGCGAAGAAATGAGTCATTTGAAAAGACCCTGATGCTTGGAAAGATTGAAGGCGGGAGGAAAAGGACAGAGGATGAGATGGTTGCCTGGTATCACCAACTCAATGGACATTTGAGTAAACTCTGGGAGTGGGTGATGGACAGGGAGGCCTGGCGTGCTGCAGTCCATGGGGTCGTAGAGTCAGACACAACTGAGCGACTGAATTGAACTGAACTGCAACAAGATGAGAGAGGACCATCCTCAAGGCAAAGTTGGCTTTGGTAGCTGCTAGGGCAAACCCTCTTCTTCTGTCTGCTCCTGTCCTGGAGTTTCAACTGCCAGGATGACAGATGGGTTATGACTAGGGCTCGGCCTTTCCAGGCAAGGTTCCCAGGCGATATGGTCTCTAAAGAATTATCCAACCGTCCACTCTCTTGAAAGAGGCTGGCATGGAGAAAATCTTGGAGCATCTCATCAAGTCAGGGTACCCACAGGAACTGTCCCCAAGTCAGCACCTCTTGAGCACTCAATCTGATCCCAAAACTCCACATCTGTGCTCATGTGCCAAACCAAAATCTCAGAGACAGATTATCACATGAAGTAGAAAAGCATAGCTTTACTGCTCCTCCAGGTAAAGAGGGACACAGGAAACTTGTGCTCTCAAAAACTGTGCCCCAATGCAGGAGTTTTTGGTTATGAGTTTTATAGCAATGTTTTAAGGGCAGAGATTTAATAAGGAGTAGGGTGTGTACAGGGCCTGAAATCCTTTAATCTGGCCTCAGGTGGTCTCTGGCATGGAGAATGCTAAAATCTTCCATTTTCTGAGGGGGCAGGGTTATTTCAGTAAAGAACTCATAGATATTGTTATGTGTATCCCTTTAGCCAGAAACAGGACCCTGACCCAAGACCGAATTACTGTTTCTTGACCATGCCTCCCTTCTCTCTGCATCTGCTCCCCTTCCTGATTAGCATTTGCTTGAATCTGCCTTTTGGAACTCAGGGAAGGTCATAGAGCCTGGAGTCTCTTCCCAATAAATAAGAAACAGGAGACATGAGAAAGGCTTCCATTCCCAGGAGCCCCATAAGGTCCTGCTCAACTTCACTACCAGGTCCTGACCATATACTAACTATGGCCCTGAGCTGTCCGAGATGGCCTGAGCTTTCCCTTACTGTAGACTTAACTCTCTTCCCTAACTAAGGCCCTGATGTTGGCTCTAATGAATGCCTTGACAATGTTGGTAACAAATGGTCTAATGTATCTTTTATTAAGATCTTCACATTTTTCTCTGAGGCCCTGACACTGTCCCTAATTAAGACCTTAATGTCGTTTCTAAGTAATGGCATGACACAGTCCCTCACTGTGTTGATGATGCTCTTACTAAGGCCTTGAAGAAGTCTCTACCTGAGGAGCTGACACTATCTATAACTAATTCCCTGACTCTTTTCCTAACTAACATCCTAATTTTTTCTCTAAATAACACCCTGTGCATTCTCCAGAGAAGAATACTGGTGTGGGTTGCCATTTCCTCCTCCAGGGGATCTTCCCAACCCAGGGATGGAACCCGCATCTCTTTTGTCTCTTACATTGGCAGGTGGGTTCTTTACCACTAGCGCCACCCTGGTGGCGGGTGGTCCAATCCCACACTGGTCCTAACTAAGAGACTCTCAAGAGTCTTCTCCAACTATAGGAGACAGGAAGAAGAAAAGAAAAGCAGGCTCTGGCAAGGGCCACAAAAGAAATTTATAATTATTGATAAACTGGATGCTATAAGGCATGAGACTCTTGGAACAAGTCCAGAGGAAACAGTTCATAGTCTTGAAAACAGGATATCATCCTGGGATTGGAAACTCGACCCCAACTGTTCTCAATGGGTGTCTCAGAGTCACATGTTTTACATATCTGGTGGAAAATCTATAGATAAGAATATTAGTCTTAGTTACTGATTTGTTATTGATTACTGTTTCTTAGTTACTCAATGGTTAATGATCACTTTGTTCTTTGGCCCTGAAGGCCACATGAGTTATAGCTTAACTCCCCACATGTTCTTTCCTTCATGGCTGAAAGTATAAAAAAGCTGGCTTGGATTTAGTTTTGGCACCTTCAGCTTGGAGCAGTGTTGGTTCCCTGATCCTCACTTTTCACTGAATTCTTGTATCTTGTTTCTCATTCTCCCGCCATATCACGCTTTCAGAAACGTTGCTTGTCAAGCCGGTCTCGACATCCAACACAGTTGGAGTATCCCTAATAGCCCTTGATGTCCCTACTTTTGCCATAGTCTGTCTGTTACTAAGGCCCTGAATATGTGCCTATGTTTCTGACCATGAACCAAGACCCTGATCCTTTTTCTAAGGCCTTGATGCTGTCTCTACAGAAAGTCCTGACAATGTCTGTAATAATGGGTTGAATTTCCCTCACTAAAATCCTGATGCTATCCATAATCAGTTCAGTTCAGTTCATTTACTCAGTCGTGTTTGACTCTTTGTGACCCCATAGACTGCAACATGCAGGCTCCCTGCCCATCACCAACTCCCAGAGCTTGCTCAAACTCATGTCCATCCAGTCAGTGATGCCATCCAACCATCTCATTCTCTGTCGTCCCCTTCTCCTGCCTTCAGTCTTTCCCAGCATCAAGATCTTTTCCAATGAGTCAGTTCTTGGCATTAGGTGGTCAAAGTATTGGAGCTTAAGCTTCAGCATCAGTCCTTCCAAGGAATATTTAGGACTGATTTCCTAAATATTCTGGTTTGATCTCCTTGCAGTCAAAGGGACTCTCAGAGTCTTCTCCAACACAACAGTTCAAAAGCATCAATTCTTTGGCACTCAGCTTTCTTTATGGTCCAACTCTCACATCCATACATGACTAATGGAAAAACCATAGCTTTACTAGATGGACCTTTGTCAGTAAAGTAATGTCCCTGCTTTTTAAGATGTTGTCTAGGTCATAACTTTTCTTCCAAGGAACAAGTGTCCTTTAATTTCATGGCTGCAGTCACCATCTGCAGTGATTTTGGAGCCCCAGAAAATCCATAATAGGCTGAGTTTTCTTTCAGTAACCTCCTGATCCTGTCCATGACTAAGGCCCTGTATATTTAATTAAGTAGGTCTCTGATGCTGTTCCTAAATAATGCCCTGACACTGAGCATAACTATGGACCTGACGCTAGCTGTATTAAAGTCCTGAAGATGCTGTTCAGTTACAGCCCGAACTTCTTTAACTAACATCCCCAAGTTATTTCTAACAGAAGCCCTGATGTTTTCCTTTACTAAACCCCGGGGCTTCCCTGGTGGCCCAGATGGTAAAGAATCTGCCTGCAATACAGGAGAACTGGGTTTGATCCCTGGGTCAGGAAGATCCCCTGGAGAAGGGAATAGCAATCCACTCCAGTATTCTTTCCTGGATATTTCCATGGACAAAGGAACCTGGTGGGCCATAGTCCTTGGGGTCGCAAAGAGTCAAACATAACTGAGCAATTAACATTTTCACCATAACTAAGCCCCAGATACTCTCTCTTGGTAAGGGCCTGAACTATAACTTATGAAGGCCCTAACCCTATCCCTAACACCTTGACACTGTCCCTGACTTATGCTATGATGCTGTCCCTTATAGCCTAAGCTGTCAACAAATAAACACTCTGATCTTGTCCATAACCAAGGCCCTGAATATGTCCCTGGGGAAGTCTCTGAGGTGTTCTTAACTTATAGCCTGAACTGACCCTTGCTAAGGCCCTCAGGTTACCTCTGAGATCCTGTCCCTAATTAAGGCCCTGATGCTGGCTCTAACAACCTGACACTGACCCTTACTAAGTCCTCACGCATGGGTTGTCCCAGGCTGCTGGGCAGCTTTCTCTTTTTCCACATCTCTAGCCAGCTGTCTGCTATTGGCCCATCTAAGGTTCAGCAGTGCAGCGGGCCCACATGGGATGAGCCTAAGCAGGCTCACCTCCAGGAGGACGGTCCCAGCTACTTTACCCTCCAAGGGACCGCTGTTCAAGGTAGGAATCTCTCAGCCAGTGTCTGATCATGGGTTCTATGTTCCTATTTGTTGTAAAACCCTTGGAGTTACCTCAATAACATTTTTTAAATGGATCTCCCTTTTGGCATATTTATGAGATAAATTACTGAATTAAAATTCAGGAATGACATTATTAGAATGAGCAGGAAGACACAGGATGTCCCCCAGTGATCTATTTGGAGGATTTTAAAATTCTAATGTGAAAACACTCTCATCACCTTGAGCATCAGCAAGGTGCAGGAATCAGCTACGTTCTTGTTAGGGAAATAAAACAGAAGTAGTCTTGTTCAGGCTTCACAGGCAAAAGAGTATAGCAGGCCTCTGACTTTGCTTCTGACTGACTAGACACTGCCCTGACTACTGCTGTGGGTGTCAGCCACACCTGCTGTGGAAGAGAAACACAATAGGAAGCAGATTTTGGAACTTGTTAAGTCTCTGTGGAGGAGGTCTGGCCAACCACTCCCTGGACTTAGCAACATTCCAAGATTTGCAGAACAAACCAAATAGCATTGTAAAAAATTAACATAATACCAGAGCTGCAGTTTTGCTCACAGACTGATAATGATATTCACAGTTTGTGGCCTGGGGATTATTAGGGGAGGCCCAGGAGACAGCAGAGCAGAAGCTCTGCCTGGGACTTTTTGCCAGTTGGAACTCCGGATTGCTGTCACACAGAACTTCCCAGCACTCTTTAAGTCTGGATGCTGGCAAATCCAATTTGATGATGTATGTACTATTGCTCTCCTCTGCTGTTTCCATTTCTTTTTTCTTTTAATGTTAGTATATTGAAAGTAGATTAGCTAGTTCACTAATAAATATTTGTATTGTTTATTTCAATATAATGAGTGACTTATTTTTTTAACAAATCCTTTGAACCTGAGACAAAAGTGAAAACATTTGGCAAAACAATTCTTTATATATCCCTCCATTTTCCCCAGAACCTTTCCTTTAGGAGAAATTGCTGAGCTCTGCAGGAACTGTGAATGGTGACTATCAGGTAATTCTAAGACTGAAAAGCAAGAGGAAAAGAGATGGGAGATGAGAATCGACGGGGAGAAGCAGGGGCATCCATGTTCAATCTCAGCCTGAGAGTCTGAGTTAATCTGCAGTGAAGGTAAGGACTACCAGGAGCTGGCCCCCCTGACTTTGTCATCTGGGAACAGCCAAACTGTCGTGGCCACTTTCAGAGAAATAAAGAAGGTAGGAGAGCACCCCTGGGAGCCAGATTGGAAAAAGTAACTGCTATGAAATAAGATGCATTTTCAAGAAAGTTAAGGATGATCTCTTTGTTCTCAAAAGACTTGCAAAGACTCTGTTCTTCTGGAGGCATGCTGCAGCCTCCAGTCTTTGAAGGCAGTGTTGAGAAGGAGCCTGGGCTCAAACCAATCCAGCACTTGCTCCTTGAGCATGCTAAGGATGACCAGTGTCTCCTCATGAGTGCTGTGGGGCTGGAAGACCCCTTATCACCTGGGATGGGAGGGGCCCCACAGGCACCCCCATTTGACCAGCAGAGAACTGGTGGGCTACAGACCTTTATCAAGGACATGATTTGTAAACATCTTGTGCCATTTTGGAAAGTGGATTATCTTTTACCTACTCCTTTTGTGCGCAGCAGTTTTCATTTTAAAGAAGCCCAATTCATCTATTTTGTCTTTTGTTGCTTGTGCTTTTGGTAGTAAATCTAAGAAACCATGGCCAAATCCAAGGTCATGAAGTTTTACTTCCATGTTTTTTTCCTATGAGTTTTAAAATTTTGGTTCCTATGTTTAGGCTCTTGAGCCATTTTGAGTTGATTTTGTATAGAGGGAGAGGCAAGGGTCCAACTTTATTCTTTTGCTTGTGGGAGCTCATTGACCTAGGACTTGTATTAATTGTTTGGGAGAAAATATCTGCAAATGATGTCACCAAAAATGGTCCAATTTCCAAAATATACAATAGACATATGAAAAGATACTCCATATTGCTAATTATTAGAGCAAAGCAAATCAAAACTACAATGAGGTATCACCTCCTACTGGTCAGAATGGCCATCAGTAAAATGTCTACAAATAAATTCTGGAGAGGGTGTGGAGAAAAGGAAACCCTCCTACACTTTGGTGGGAATTGGTGCCACCACTGTGGAAAACAGTTTGGAGTTTCCTCAAAAAAACTAGCAAGAGAGTTGCCGTATGAACCAGCAATCCCACTCCTGGGCATATATCCAGACAAAACTGTAATTCGAAAAGATACATTCACCACTGTGTTCATAGCAGCACTATTCACAATAGCAAAGACATGAAAGAAAACCAATTTTCCAACAATTGATGAATGGAGAAAGAAGATGTGATAAGACAGCCATCAAACTTTTTATAGAGGTCAGGACTCACCCAGACCAAGTTCACACAAAGTTGGTGATACTCATTTTCCTTGTAGGAGTCCATACGGTATTAAGAGGCACTGTGGGCAGTGTATATTATTAGCTACCATGTCTTGGGGCCTGCAGTGACCTGGACTACAGTAGAAACAGTGAGATTTCCATTACAATATCACATTACTTCAAAAAATATATTAAAAAAATAAATTCAGTAAAGTTGCAAAAATGGATTCTATATACACTAATCAATTTTGTTTCTATATACTAATAAATCATCAGGAAGAAAAATTAAGACAATACCATTTATAATTCCATCAAAAAAAACAAACTATCTAGGATAAATTTAACCAAAGACATGAAAGACCTATAATCAGAAAACTATACAGCACTGCTAAAGAAACTGAAGATGCAATAAAAAAATATTCCATGCTCATGCATCAGAACAAATTATTATTAAAATGTTTAGTCTACCCAAAGCCATTTACAAAAGGTGCCAGGAAAACTAGATACCACGTTCTAAAGAACGACACTAGTCACCATCTACACTGCACATAAAATTAACTAAAAATGCACAATATTCCATAAACTCTTTTTCTCCTGAGTCCCCTGAAGATGGACCCCACACCCTCAGCAGTCAGCTGCACACAGGAAGCTTCTCCCCACTTGTTCGTTTCTTTCCTCTTGTGGCATCTCTTCATTGGTGGGTCCTGAGAAATCCCAGCTCCTATCAGTGCGGACACTACCCTTTTGTCCAGAAACCTAAGCCCTGATGGGTCCCGAGGAGACAAAGCTGCTGTCTGCTCGTAACAGATCAAATGCTATGGGCAGGATGCACCTGTGCCCCAAGGGGCAGAGATGTGTGTTCTGTGCACCCGGTGAGATGTCAGAGAAGTGCAGGGAGGCCTGCACTTAACCAGAGGTCTCATTCCAAATGTCAGAGAAGTGCAGGGAGGCCTTCATCTTAACCAGAGGCCTCATCCCAAATGCAGTTCTGCTGCACATACTCAGTTTGAAGCCAGACTGAAATGGAGCCAGGTATCTCACCATATCTTCTCAAAAAATTATTAAGAAACAATAATTAAAAACCAAATGGAATGAAATGAATGCAGATACAAACTTTATGGCTGAAACCAAAATTCACTCAAAATTTCCCATGCTGCTGCTGCTAAGTCACTTTAGTCGTGTCCAATTCTGTGCGACCCCATGGACTGCAGCCATTTCCTTCTCCAATGCATGAAAGTGAAAAGTGAAAGTGAAGTCACTCAGTCGTGTCCTACTCTTCGCGACCCCATGGACTGCAGCCTACCAGGCTCCTCCATCCATGGGATTTTCCAGGCAAGAGTACTGGAGTGGGGTGCCATCGCCTTCTCCGAAAATTGCCCTTAGACAAGTTTAAATTATCAAACTATAAAAATTATACACAAAAATCTACGTGACTTTGGCTTCAGTGATGGGTTTTAAAACATAATACCAGGCTTCCCTGGTGGTCCCTGGTGGTTGAGAGTCTGTCTGCCAATGCAGGGGACATTGGTCCAATCCCTGGTCCCAGAGGATCCCACCCGCCTTGGGGCAGCTAAACCTGTGTGCCACAGATACTGAGCCCACAAGCTTAGAAGCATGTGCTCCACAGTGAGAGGCCACTGCATAGAGAAGCCTGCACATCGTAACTAGAGAGTACGCCCCAACACATCACAACTAGACAAAGCCAGCACACAGCAATAAAGACACAGTGCAGCCAAAAATAAAAATAATAAAAAATAACAACTTTTATTAAAAAATCTATGAACAAAAGAAAAAATAATGTGGATTTTATAAAATTAAAAATTTCTACACTATGGAAGATCATACTGGAAGAAGCTATTTCCAAAACACATATCTAATAAAGGATCTGTACTCAAATTATACCAAATGACCCTATTAGAATTTGGTAAATGTTGAAACACACACCTGACTAAAGAAGATAAACAGATAGTAAATGAGCATATAAGAATATACTCAAGATGCTGGTGGAATGCATGTACAATCAACTTCAAAGACAGTTTGGCAGTTTTCTCCAAAGCTAAACAGTCTCACCTTAGGATCTAAGAAGTGCATCTCTTGTATTTAGACAACTGCTTAGAAAAACTCTGTTCAGAAAAAGCTAGCATCAAGTAATGCATGGCAGTTCTATTCATAATGGCTAAAAACTTAAACATATCAGGATGTCCTTCCATAGATGAATTTATAAGCAAATTATGGCACAAACTTGTCAAAGGGAGCATAATACATAACCCAAAATATGCCCATTTGACAAAAGGATTATTTTGGGCTGATTAATTTAAGAAACAGTAGACTCAGGAGAATCTTTGAAAACCAAGAAGAAAATGTCTTTTTATGAAGTAAATTTGTTTTTACTAATGATATCTCCATTTGAAAAGATGTGTCCCTCTCTGAGTCAGGAATTGGATGATGACTAAATATCAGGAAAAGTTTGTCAATGGAATGGGCCTGGGTGTAAATCTGTGTAACCGCCATTCTCTTGTTTACAGTGCTTTGCCTAATAACATCTCTTAATTGGCTCCTTCCATTCCCTAATATCCTTCTTTCATTCTTAGCTGAAGATCGTATTTAAAAATGGTTAAGTCTTGGGCCATTTCAAAGAGTGACTGAGATTTCCCAGGTATCTTTCAAGTATACAGGAGGTATGCATGGCATATATTAAACTTCTGATTGTTTTTTCTCCAGTTCAGCTCCTTTTCATTATAAGGGGGAATCTCCATGAAGAACATAGAAGAGTAGAGAGAAAATTATTTTTCCTTTTATATAATGAAATGCAATACTATTCAGAGATATAAAGGAATGAACCATCAACCCCTACCAAAAAAGAAAAAAAAAAAAAAAAAAAAGGATGACTCTAATCCTTATATTGCTAAGCGAAAGAATCTAATTTGAAGTGCTACACTGTGTGGCCATATTTATAAGACATAGAAAGGGCAAAATGGACATAATAAACAGTTTATGGAAGATGTCATTGAAATATTCCATATGATAACCTTAGTGATGACTACCTGCCACTATGCATTTAATCAAACACATTAGATTTTTTTTATATACAACCCAACAAATAAATTTTTATCTGTTCAAATTTATTTACTTAAGGTATGGGAGTGTCAAAGACTGGAATGCAATGTTTAACAAAGAATCTAACTGATCAAGAAATGTATGAAAAAACTCAAGACTTCCCTGGTTGTCCAGGGGCTAAGACTCCACGTTGCTAATGCAGGGGATGTGGGTTCAATTCCTAGTTGGAAAACTAAAAGCTCACATGCCATACAGCGAGGCCAAGAGATTAAGAGGAAGAAAAAGAAAAAAATTCACACTTGGTGGTGGGACAAAATGGGCTGAATTGAGTTAACTGGGGAAATGAATGGAACCTGCAGGTCAAAAGCAAAATGTACCATATATACATAAAGAGTGGTCTCTGAGTTCTTTCCCATGGAGGGTAGAAGCTAATAGTTCTAAAACTACTATGTCAGTCATCAAATGGAACAAGCACTGAATTCGATAAATGACAAGTAGTGGAAGCCAGTTTTCTTACCACTGGTGTGGGAAGTTGCATACAGACAAAGGGAGAAGGCTACAATATACATGTCATAACAGATCAGGTTGGATACATCAGTATAAACTGTCTTTCAGTTCAGTTCAGTAGCTCAGTAGTGTCCGACTCTTTGCGACCGCATGAATCGAAGCATGCCAGGCCTCCCTGTCCATCACCAATTCCCAGAGTTCACTCAGACTCACGTCCATCGAGTCATTGATGCCATCCAGCCATCTCATCCTCTGTCATTCCCTTCTCCTCCTGCCCCCAATCCCTCCCAGCATCAGAGTTTTTTTCCAATGAGTCAACTCTTCGCATGAGGTGGCCAAAGTACTGGAGTTTCAGCCTTAGCATCATTCCTCCCAAAGAAATCCCAGGGCTGGTCTCCTTCAGAATGGACTGGTTGGATCTCCTTGCAGTCCAAGGGACTCTCAAGAGTCTTCTCCAACACCACAGTTCAAAAGCATTAATTCTTCGGCACTCAGCCTTAGCCGCATATGTGTGTAACATGTATGTGTGTAACACATAGTTACACATGGAAATACATATAATTATATGTGTTTGCATAGGCTGAGATGCATACACATATTTTCATGAATTGTCTGCTGAGAGTATTAAGCTCCTGCATGCAAGTTTTTAATACTATTCTCTAATAAAAAGGAACAAGAGTTCTTTGAATAAAGCACCAATACTAGGACTGAGAAAATAAATATGTGAATCAGAATCATGTTAAAATGAAAGAAAGAATTACCCCCAAAAATGCACAAAAGATAAATTATGTAAAATGAAAATAGGACCAAGCAGAAAAAGCTCTCAATAGTCAAAGCAAGAATGAACTAAACAGTCTAATAACATAGTGCTGGATTATAGCCAAAAGTTTAAAATAATTTTCATGTGTCCAAACTGGTTAAAATAAATTACATAATTTTTATGAATGGTGTTAAATAGAAGTCTCTATGCAGAAAAATTCTAAACAATTGATAGAGACACTTAGCTGTCCACCAAATATTTGAAGCTAACTCCCCTCTCCTCAAATATGGGTCCTGTATTATGACTTCTTCCTAAATAAGACACACAGGATGAACATGGAAAAATTAACAAAGAAAAACAACAAACGTTGGCAACAATGTAGAGAAATTGGAACTCAAACTTTACTTAAAGAGATGTACAATGGTGCAAACTATGCATGCAAAATTTTGGCATTTTCTTAAAAATATAAAAGTGTAATTATCATATGTTTCAATAACTACTCCACTCATAGATATATGCTCAAAGAATTTAAAACAGGTGTTCAAATATAAACTTGTACATCAACATTCATAGTAGCACCGTTCTCAATAGCCCAAGGTAAAAACAATTACAATGTCCACTAATGGATGAATAGATAAGCAAAATAGGGTAGATCCATAAGATACATTATTCTGCCATATAAAGGAATAAAGTAAAATAGAGCCACAGCTGTGGAGAACAGTAGGGAGGCTCCTCAAAAACCTAAACACAGAGTTAATGTAGAATCCCTCAGTTCTGTTCCAGGGTATACAACTGAAATATTTAAAAGCAAAGACTGGGACAGATATTTGTACCCCATATTCATACCAGCATTATTCACAGTCCAAAAGGTGGAATCACCACAAGTGTCCTTCAGCAAATGAATGGATAAACATAATGTAGTATATACACAATGGGATACAGTTCAATCTTTATCAGTTCAGTTCAGTTGCTCATTTTTGTCCAACTCTTTGTGACCCCATGGACTGTAGCATGCCAGGTTTCCCTGTCCATCACCAATTCCTGGAGCTATTCAAACTCATGTCCATCCAGTCGGTGATGCCATCCAACTATCTCATCCTCTGCCATCCCATTCTCCTCCTGCTTTCAGTCTTTCCCAGCATCAGGGTCTTTTCCAATGAGTCAGTTCTTTGCATCAGGTGGCCAAAGTATTGGAGCTTCAGCTTCAGCATCAGTCTTTCCAATGAATATTCAGGACTGATTTCCTTTAGGATTGACTGGTTTGATCTCCTTTCAGTCCAAGGGACTCTCAAGAATCTTCTCCAACACCACAGTTCAAAAGCACCAATTGTTTGGTGCTCAACTTTATTGTCCAACTCTCACATCCATACATGGTCCATTTGACTAGATGGACCTTTGTTGGCAAAGTAATGTTTCTACTTTTTAATATGCTGTCCAGGTTGGTCATAGCTTTTCTTCCAAGGAACAAGTGTCTTGGGTCAGTGGTAAAGAATCCACTTGCCAAGGTAGGAGACACAGGAGACATGGGCTCAATCCCTGGGTTGGGAAGGTCCCCTGGAGAAGGAAATGGCAAACCTCTCCAGTATTCTTTTCTGGGAAATCCTAGCCTGTCAGGCTACAGTCTTTGGGTTCATGAAGAGTCAGACATGCCTGAACATGCACACATGTCCTTCTTTGCACCAGAAATAGAAGAATGACTAAATCTCAAGTAACTCATCACTGTAGAAGCCCTGACTTAAATCTGCAAACAATCATACCCTTGTGTACCCTGCTTTTCATAATATCCTGCCACAACTGGTGTCCCCTCTTTCACAAGGTCTTCTTTTGTTTTTATCTGAAGATTTATATTTAAGGTGATGGCTTTGGCTATTTATGGGAGTAACTCAGTTTTTCTGGGTAGTTCCCTTGTATAGAGAAGGTATACATGCTATTAACTTCTTTTTTTCTCTTAGTAATCTTTTATTACAAGGGGGTTCTCAACCAAGAACCTAGAAGGACAGAGTAAAAATTGTTTTTCCTCCTATACACATAAAATGAAATACTACTCAGCAATAGAAAGCAGTGAACCATCAACCAATGGAAACACCTGGATAAATCTTCAGTGTATACTGTTAAGTGAAAGAATTCAGTATGAAGAGGCTGCACACAGTATGACCCCATTTATAACATTCCAGGAAAGGCAAAGCTACATAGATGGTAAGCCAATCCTGGAGTGGGGGGTTTGAAGTGATACAGTAAAATGGATAACTGTCACTATGCATTTGTCTAAGACCATAGATTTGTACAGCCCAAGGGGTCCATCATAATTTATTCAAATTTAGTTATTTAGGTTGTGGGAGTGTCACAGGATTGACTACACAATATGGCAGAATGTAACCATATTAGAAATGTATGGAAAAACTCAACTGTAGGGGATGGAGTAAAAGGTGCTAACCTAAGTTAACTTTGGAAATGAACAGAATCTGTAGACAAAAGGCAACCTGGACTGTCATAAACAGTGGGCTTTATTTTATGGAGTTCTTTTCCAGGATGTAGTAGCTAAGGATGTCTGAAACCTCTGCACATTTAACCTGGAAAGGAGAAATGCACAGATAAATGGCAGATGGTGGGAGCCAGGCTCCTCACTCTGGGAGTGGGAAGTTACAGATAAACAAGGGGAAAGCCTCTACCTTCATAATCATGGATCTGGGCTCCCTGGGAGGATGACATGGGGAGCTGACTGCCCAGGAAAAAATGCACAGATCTTCACCCTGGAAAGGCCTGGAACTCACATCCCATCTTTCCACCCATACCTGTTGCAAGCATTCAGCCCTCCATGATCTGTTAGTTGCAGCTTTTTAGATATTCTAACCCCCAGGCAGATAAAGGAGTGTAAGGGTCTTGCTTACCCTTACGGTGTCCCAGAATCCAGTCCTTGAAGGTTGGAGCCAGGATGGGGGTATCTGGGCCTCTAACCTGAAGCTGACTGGAAGAAAGGAGACCAGTCCTGAGGGCCGGGATTCCCTGCAGTCTGTGACCCTGGTGCCCTGATGAAATTCCTCCCCAGTGGGGACATGGGCAGGGTCTGCAGTCATTGTGTTCCTCTGATGAAGCCAAGCAGCACTGGTCTCAGAAATCTCATGGCGGTGTTTCAAACAACAGGGTGGTTTTACAAATGAACAAGAGAAAGAAGCCTTCAAGTGAGTTTAGCTTACTTCTCCCTTCCCTAAACCTCCATTTGTCTAGCTCCTTGGAAACCTGAGGATAAATCTTATTAATGTTTCAAAGTCCTTATATGAGTTTTTTCCCCATCTTTCAGTAAATTGAGCTTCTTATTTAGGACAAAAACTTCAGGACATTAGACTTGACAATGATTCCCTGGTATGACACCAAAGGCACAGGCAACAACAATTATTAATAAAAAATGAGCAAATTTTGTTGCTGTTCAGTAGCTCAGTTGTGTGCAAGTCTTTGCAACCCCGTGGACTGCCAGGCTTCCCTCTCCATCACCATCTCCTGGAGCTTGATCAAACTCATGTCCATCAAGTTGGTTTTGCCATCCAATCATCTCAATCTCTGTTGTACCCACTAGGATGACTACTCTCAAAAAAAACAAAACAAAACAAAAAAACAGAAAATAACAAATGTTGGCAAAGATATGAACAAATTGGACCCCTTGTTGGTGGGGATAGAAAATGGTACAGCCACTGTAGAAAGCACTATGGCAGTTCCTTAAGAACTTAAAAATAGGACTCTCCTGGTGGTCTAGTAGTTAAGAATCCACCTGCCAATGCAAGGGACACTGATTCTAGCCCTGGTCCGGGAAGATCCCACATGCCACAGTGCAACTAATCCCACATGCTGCAAATGATGCAACTTGCATACCTAGAACCTATGCTCTACAAGAGAAGCCACTGCAATGAGAAGCCTGCACACTGTAACTAGAGAGTAAAGAAAATGTATGTAGCCTGGTCAGTGTAATGGTCCAGATGTAATTACCATATGGCTGTGTCTTCCTAGGGCTTCCCTCGTGGTTGAGATGGTAAAGAATCTGCTTGCAATGTGGGAGACTGGGTTCAGTCCCTGGGTTGGAAAGATCCCCTGGAGAAGGGAATGGTTACCCACTCCAGCATTCTTGCTTGAAGAATTCCGTGGACAGAGAAGCCTGGCAGGATATAGTCCATAGGGTTGCAAAGAGTCTGACACAACTGAGTAACACTTTCACATATACTGAAGTAGCCCATACTAAATATGATGGGAGAAGGCAGAAAATACTCACCAAACAGCAAGGGAAGTGGTGACTAGACTTGTGATTGGGCTTAAGTCATGCATAGGTTGTCCTGGGACATAATTGCTTCCTGGTACAGATCATAGCTCAGGCTTGAAGTGTCCTGTGCATAAGACTGTTGTGGGGTTTTGTATGGTATGTGTCAGTCAAGGAGCAAGCAGGGTCAGACATATACTCAGGTCAATCAGCATCTCCTTCTTCTATCTCTTCACTAGACCCTGAGATGTACAGAACAAATTCTCTTAAATCTATCATCCACCATTCCTCACACTCCAAAATCTTTCACCTTCACATTTATCTGAATAAAAGGCATCACCATCCACCCACTGGCCCAGGCTATGATGAAATCTTGAAGTCAGTGTTGATTTTTCTCTATCCTTTATATATCATACTTAGTGCACTAGAAAAGTCTACTTTCTACCTCCTAAAACATCAAGGAGATCAAACCAGTCAATCCTAATAGAAATCAACCCTGAATATTCAATGGAAGGACTGATGCTGAAGCTGAAGCTCCAACACTTTTGCCACCTGATACAAACAGCCAACTCATTGGCAAAGACCCTAATACTGGGAAAGACTGAGGGCAAGAGGAGAAGGGGACAGCAGAGGATGAGATGGTTAGATACCATCACTGACTCAATGGCCATTGAGCAATGGCCACTGACTCAATGAGCAAACTCCAGGAGATCGTGAAGGACAGGGAAGCCTGGTGTGAGGCAGTCCACAGGGTCACAAAGAGTCAGACAGACTGAGCAACTAAATGACAACAATGAAATTTCTTTATCTGTAGCACTCATGTGATCTTACAAAATGAACCATAACACTTTTCTCATAGTGTACATGTACTGCAGCAAGAAGGTTAATCCTCAGAGCATGAAGCCTGATTAACTGTCTTAAATCCTAAGTTCCATAACCTGCTGGATGTACTGATATTTTAAAATCTGGTTACCACATATGCAGACTGATATAATTTTTAAAGAATAATAACATGTAAGTGTGAATATATTCATGTATGTGCATGTATTGTATTTTATATACTATATATATATATATATATATATATATATATATATGTATACACACACATATATACAGACATATAGCAGCATGGTAGAGAGAGAAATACAGAAAAACAGAGAGAGGGACTGTACCTCTACCTTATTCACTCTTGGCTTAATTTTATGTGTGTGGGAAAATGCTTTAGAAAATAAAATCTGGAAAAAATGTAATATATTAACAATGATTATCTTTGGGAAATGGAGTGTGGGTGATTTTTGCTATGTGCATTTTATAGTTATGTAATTGCTCTCATCTCACGCTCTAGTAAAGTAATGCTCAAAATTCTCCAAGCCAGGCTTCAGCAATAGGTGAACCGTGAACTTCCAGATGTTCAAGCTGGTTTTAGGAAAGGCAGAGGAACCAGAGATCAAATTGCCAACATCCAATGGATCATCAAAAAAGCGAGAGGTTCCAGAAAAACATCTATTTCTGCTTTATTGACTTGTCAAAACCTTTGACTGCGTAGATCACAATAAACTGTGGAAAATTCTGAAAGAGATGGGAATACCAGACCACCTGACCTGCCTCTTGAAAAACCTACATGCAGATCAGGAAGCAACAGTTAGAACTGAACCTGGAACAACAGATTGGTTCCAAATAGGAAAAAGAGTACCTCAAGGCTGTATATTGTCACCCAGCTTATTTAACTTATATGCAGAGTACATCATGAGAAACACTGGGCTGGAAGAAGCACAAGCTGGAATCAAGATTGCTGGGAGAAATATCAATAATCTCAGATATGCAGATGACACCACCCTTATGGCAGAAAGTGAAGAGGAACTAAAGAGCCTCTTGATGAAAGTGAAAGAGGAGAGTGAAAAGTTTGGCTTAAAACTCAACATTCAGAAAACGAAGATCTGGTCCCATCACTTCATGGGAAGTAGATGGGGAAACAGTGGAAGCAGTGTCAGACTTTATTTTTTTGGGCTCCAAAATCACTGCAGATGGTGATTGCAGCCATGAAATTAAAAGACGCTTACTCCTTGGAAGGAAAGTTATGACCAACCTAGATAGCATATTCAAAAGCAGAGATATTACTTTGCTAACAAAGGTCCGTCTAGTCAAGGCTATGGTTTTTCTAGTGGTCATGTATGGATGTGAGAGTTGGACTGAGAAGAAAGCTGAGCACCGAAGAATTGATGCTTTGGAACTGTGGTGTTGGAGAACTCTTGAGAGTCCCTTGGACTGCAAGGAGATCCAGCCAGTCCATCCTAAAGGATATCAGTCCTGGGTGTTCATTGGAAGGACTGATGCTGAAGCTGAAACTCCAGTACTTTGGCCACCTCATGCGAAGAGTTGACTCATGGGAAAAGACTCTGATGCTGGGAGGGATTAGGGGCAGGAGGAGAAGGGGATGACAGAGGATGAGATGGCTGGATGGCATCACCGACTCGATGGACATGAGTTTGAGTAAACTCCAGGAGTTGGTGATGGACAGGGAGGCCTGGTGTGTTGTGATTCATGGGGTCACAAAGAGTCGGACATGAGTGAGCAACTGAACTGAACTGAACTAATAATTATGTACTTATATTAGCTTTGTAATCTCTGTAGTGTTTTAAGTAATAAAAAGCTTTATGTCCAAAATTTCAGTCCTTTTAAATAAAGTTTTATCAAAAAATATGATTATTTCAGGGGCTTCCCCAGTGGCTTAGTGGTAAAGAATCCCCCTGCAATGCAGAAGCCAAGGAGACATGGGTTCGATCCCTGAGTTGGAAAGATCACCTGGAGAAGGGCTTCCTGCCTGGAGACTCCTGTGGACAGAGGAGGTGGGCTACAGTCCATAGGGTTGCAAAGGGTTGACCATGACTGAAGCGATTTAGTTGCTTCATGCACACACAATTATTTCATCTTATCGTTGTTGTTCAGTTGCTAAGTCATATACGATGCCTTGCGACCCCATGGGCTGCAGCACACCAGGCTCATCTGTGCTTCACTATCTCCCCGAGTTTGATAAAATTCATGGTCATTGAGTCAGTGATGCTGTCTAGTCATCTCATCCTCTGACGTCCCCTTCTGCTTTTGCCTTCAGTCTTTCCCAGTGAGTCAGCACTTCAAACCAGGTGGCCAAAGTATTGGAGCTTCAGCTTCAGCATTGGTCCTTCCCATGAATTTTTGAATTCACTGAATTTTTGAAAATTGAGTTTTAAGCCAGCTTTTCCACTCTCCTCTCTGAATCTTCATCAAGAGTCACTTTAGTTCCTCTTCACTTTCTGGTATTAGAGTGGCATTATCTGTAAATCTGAGGTTATTGATATTTCTCCCAGCAATTCTGATTTCCATCTTGTGGTCCATCCAGCCCAGCATTCTGCATGATGTACTCTGAATATAAGTTAAATAAGCAGGTGACAATGTATAGCCTTGACACCTCCCTTTCCCACCTTGGAACCAGTCAGTTGTTCCATGTCCAGTTCTGTTGCGTCCAGACCTGCACACAGGTTTCTCAGGATAGGTAAAGTGGTCTGGTACTTCAATCTCTTTAAGAATTTTCCACAATATATTGTGATCTATACAGTCAAAGGCTTTAGAGTAGTCAATGAATCAGATAGTTTTCTGGAACTCCCTTGCTTTCTCTATGATCCAATGAATGTTAGCAATTTTACTGCTGGTTCCTCTGCCTCTTCAAAAACCCTGCTTGTACATCTGGATGTTCTCAGTTCATATACTGATGAAGCCTAGGTTGAAGGATTTTGAGCATAACCTTCCTAGCATGTACAATTAGCACAATTGTATGGTAGTTTGAGCATTCTTTGGCAATGCCTTTCTTTAGGATTGGAATGAAAACTATTTCCAATCCTATGGCCACTGCTGAATTTTCCAAATTTGTTGACATATTTTGTGCAGCACTTTAAGAGAATCATCTTTTAGGATTCGAAATAGCTCAGCTGGAATTTCATCACCCCCATTAGCTTTGTTCCTAGTAATGCTTTCTAAAGCCCACTTGACTTCACACTCCAGGATGTCTGGTTCTAGTTGAGTGACCACTGGTTATATGGGTCATTAGGACCTTTCTTGTATAGTTCTCACTGCATTCTTGCCATCTCTTAATGTGTTCTCCTTCTGTTAGGTATTTACCATTTCTATCCTTTATGACCTCTATCCTTGCATGAAATGTTCCTTTTCTATTTCCAGTTTTCTTGAATAGATCTCTAGTCTTTCCATTCTTTTGTTTTCCTCTATTTCTTTGCATTGTTTATTTAAGAAGGCCTTCTTATCTCCCCTTGCTATTTTCTGGAACTCTGCATTCAGTTATGCATATCTTTTTCTTTTGCCATTGCCTTTTGCTTCTTGTCTCAATTATTTGTAAACCCTTCTCAGAGAACCACTTTGACTTCTTGCATTTTTCTTTGGGATGGTTTTGATCACTTGCTCCTGCACATGCTATAAATGTCCACCGATAGTTCTTCAGGCACTCTGTCTACCAGATCTAATCCTTTGAATCTATTCATCACCTCCACTGAATAATCATAAAGGATTTGATTTAGCTCATACCTCAATGGCCTAGTGCTTTCCCCTATTTTCTTCAATTTAAGCCTGAATTTTGCAGCAAGGAGCTGGTGATCTGAGCCACAGTCAGTTCCAGGTCTTATTTTTAGCCCTTCAGCCCACAAATAAAACTAATACAATATTTCCTATCATTATGAAATGAAACTTGGACTCAGTAAATATCACCCAATAAAATACATGTTGAATGATTCACTTTTAATGAATCATATGAAATTATGCTACTAAAAAGCAGACATTAAACACATCTATTAAATAATTCTTAAAACATCCTTTAGGAAGAGTTTAGTTCACTCGTCAACATTATACAACTACATGTAATATGTATGTTTCAAAATAAGCAAACAACATGAAATTTTAACATAAAAAGAATTCAGAGAAGTCTCCGGTTAAATGTTACATAACATTCTTTATTTCTGGTAGCCAGTGTATCCAGGAAGCAGGATAATTGATAGTATCTTTGCTTTGCATAGAATGGAGGCATGTGGGTTTAAATATTTTTTAACACAGCATTATTGAAAGCAGAGTCAAAATTAAATCAGGACAGTGAGTTTCTTTGCACTAGTTTATTCTTGGGAACGATTTTAAGAAATATCAATTTCTCCTATTTTGTAAAATTCTTTTTCTCTACTGTATCTTAGCCCATGATTCAGCATTTTAAAAACTACAGTATTTCCCCACATTTTCCATGAGAATGTAGGTGCACAAACAGCTCAGATCTGAGGTTATGGAGAAGGCTGTGGAAGAGCAAGGACACATCTGAGAGTATAAAAATCAATGACATTAATAATGGCAGATTTTCAAAACTGTAGAATGGTGGACAATCTACAGCTGGGAAACCTGATACCTGAGTTGTAATTCTAGATTTCTTATGGTCCTTTGTGTGAGAACAGGCAAGTGCAAGGCTTTGGAAATCAGTTTATTTAACTTAGAAATAAGAATTTGAACCAGGTTTATTAAATTATTAAAATCTCTTTCAGATGCATAGTTGTATCACTCTATGGTACCAAACTTTGGACACGTAACTAACAGCTATTGCTTTGGCAACAGTGAAAAACATCAGTTTCAATACTATTTAAAACAGTAAATGAACTACTCACATTTTCAAAATGTGATGCAATACAAATCATTGGAATACTGCTATCCCCGAACAATTCTTTCTTTTTCTTTATAATTTTATTTATGTATTTGTTTTTGGCTGTGCTGGGTCTTCATTGCCTCACGGACCTTTCTCTGTCAATACTTGCAGTGAGTGAGGCTGCTTTCTTTAGCTGTGGTGTCTGGGCTTCTCACTGCAGTGGCCTCTCCTGTTGTGGAGCACAGGTTTTAGGTTGCACATATGTTCACAGTATATGGGCTCAGCAGTTGCGGCTCCAAGGCCCTAGAACACAGGCTCAGGAGTTGTTGAGCACAGGTTTTGTTATTCCGAGGCATGTGGGATCTTCCTGGAATGGGGATCAAGCCTGTGTATGCTCCTCTGGCAGGCTGATTTTTTACCACTGAGCCACCAGTGAAGCCCTAGTTCTTATTTTCCTACATTAAGAAAATTTTAACCTCTTCCTGATCTAACATGCCATATCATTTCTTTTTATTTATGTAACACTAATTTTCTTGGTTATTGTGAACTTTGATTCTGAATAAAATGGTGGCGCTAGTGGTAAAGAACCTGCCTGCCAATGAAGGAGACATAAGAGACTTGGATTCGACTCCCTGGATCAGGAAGATCCCCTGGAGAAGGAAATGGCAACCCATTCCAGTATTCTTGCTTGGAGAATCCCATGGGCAGAGCAGCCTGGTGGGCTACAGTCATAGGGTCGCAGAGTCAGACACAACTGAAGTGACTTAGCACAGTTTCCTTGGTTATTATGAAACTTCAGTTCTGAATAAAATTTTATCTTTTACTATCATTAAAATTTCTAGGGAAATTGTTATGAGTAATGTTTTAAAATATTCATTAAATTGCTCTTTACTTGGAAGTGTCAGCATTTTTCAAGTACTCAATACAGTTTACAAAAATAGAAGTTTAATCTGAAAATCTGTAGGGTTTTACTGTTTTTAATTTGAATTAATATTCCCTCATATTCCCAGGTGGTGCAGTGGTAAAGAATCCATCTGCCAAGGTAGGAGAAACAGGAGACAGGCAGTTCAGTCTCTGGGTGAGGAAGATTTCCTGGAAGAGAAGGAAATGGCAACCCACTCCAGTATTCTTGCCTGGAAAATACCACGGACAGAGGAGTCTGGCAGGCTCCTGGGGTTGCAAAGAGCTGGACACGATTAAGCACACACATATTTTAAGAAAAACTTAATAAATGTTAATGATATTGATATCTGATCATTTTAAAAGAAATACACGGAAATCATATGCCTTAAATAGTCATCTTCCGGAGAATATTATCAGGCTTGATTCGTCTCTTTGGACCTCAAAAAGTAAATTCACTCAGCTCTCAGAACTCAGCTTTATTTCTGCTACAGGAGAAGAGGTTATTTCATTCTGTTAGACCATTCAATCAGTACAGCTTGCTGTAAACAGGAAATAATATTTTATTTAGCATAGTAAGATGAAAATTCTGTTTGAGAGAAATGACTTGTTGGGTCTTTGAAAACACCTCAATTTCCCTTTTCATTTACCTCACAAGAATGCTATGGAATTACTATTTAGATTTCTTTTTAGAAGGTCCCAAATGCAGGTCATCTCTATATTTTCTTTTGAGTTTTACAACTAGGCTGTTCAGGGAAGCAGAGATTTATTCTTGTACATCAGTCATGTGCCATGTTAACTTACCATTATCAGCCCCATCCATGTTAATCTTGTCACAAATATGAGATGGGGAAACACACGGCTCAGCATAAGAAGTAAATGAAAACAATGAACACTTACTTATTAAGCCTTTCCTTATGCTTTGTTAATTAACTATGATGTGATAACTGTTAATTTACTAAGCATGATAAATTAGAAAAATATGGTCAGGATGATGAAGAAAATATTTCATGTGAAATCTATCACACACATAGTGAAGATCTCAGCCATAAAAGTAGATGTACTTTTTTCTATTTTTCTTTACCTCCATGGAATTTGCAAATATCTTTTAAGCTCTAAATAGCTAATTCAATACAATACATACTTAATCTATTCTGTTTTATTTATGATTTATTTTTTTAACTCTGTAGCACTGATGTGATCTTACAGAGATATGCATGACATTTTTCCTACTTTGCACATCCACTGAAGTAAGCAGGCTAATCCTCAGAGTGTGAAACCTCCTGAATAACTGTTTCAAAGTCTAAGTTTGTTAATCCACTGGGTATTCTGACATTCAATTAATAGACATGGGCATTTGAACTAACTCAAATATTATGAATTCCTTTTTTACATTTTTGATTGTTTGATTTCTATCTCAGTACTTTTATCTGCAAAATGAAGATAATAACATATACTCTGAATAGCTGTTGTAAAGACAAAAAAATAATACTTGTAAAGATCTAGTAGAGAGTATACAACAGATGCTTGCTACTGCTATTGTTAAGTCACTTCAGTCGTGTCCGGCTTTGTGCGACCCTGTAGATGGCAGCCCACTAGGCTCCCCCATCCCTGGGATTCTCCAGGCAAGAACACTGGAGTGGGTTGCCATTTCCTTCTCCAATGCACGAAAGTGAAAAGTGAAAGTGAAGTTGCTCAGTGGTATCCGACCCTCAGCGACCCCATGGACTGCAGCCTTCCAGGTTCCTCCGTCCATGGGATTTTCCACGCAAGAGTACTGAAGTGGGGTGCCTTTGCCTTCTCTGACAACAGATACTTAATAAACAGTAATTTTACTCTCATCTACTACTGCATTGCCTCACTGGTTAAAGCAGTGTTTCAACTCAGAGCATACACTTGGTCTGTGATAAACTAGATGACAAGTATGAGTCCGATTAATGAGGACATGCAGAGATCAAATAAATACATTCTTTGGACATTTTCTACAAATTATCTTTTCATAATTTCTTCTAAATTTAAGTTACATGACTCTAGATTAGCTAAGAGGACAAAAATTGTCTATCATTTTTATGGCTTTAGTCTAGAAAATAATAGTTATAATGACCCTGGACTCTTGTGAAATTTCCATAACTAATGTATACCACTACTATGAAATGGACATCTTTTGATACAATGAAATGATAAAGTGAGATAAAATTTAGGAGATACAGTTTAGAGGTCTACTCATTATAAACTGCCTATGATTGTCATTTTAGCAGGAACAGATAAAGTACACTCATATTAAAACATAAGGAAACATTCTTAAATAAAATTCCTCAATGATTTGAATGATTCTACTGAACTACTGCCTCAGCTGACCAAAATTCTAAGTTGTACAGTGTAAATGCAACTACTTTGAGCTAAAGGTTAGTTTCAGAAGAAATAGTATATGTACACTTCACGGTAATCATTCATTTTAAAACCTGAATCTAGATGTGCAATCATTCAGAAATTTAATTATTTCTATGATTAAGGTACTAGATGATTTTCTTTTGATATTGGGGAATAAACACACCTAAATAACATGCACAGGTTAGTGCAAGTCATCATGGATCATCAGACTGTAAGAATTATCAGGACATGATAAAGGGTTATATATTTCAATGGTTAAAAGCAATCTGATTATTAGCTCTTCATTTTTGGCAATTTACCAGATGGCACAGTACTAATCTGCCTGCCAATGCAGGAGACACAAGAGATGTGGGTTTGATTCCTGGGTCAGGAAGATCCCCTAGAGAAGGAAATGACAACCCACTCCAGTACTCTTGCCTGGAAAATCCCATGGACAGAGGAACCTGGCGGGATACAGCCCATGGGGTTGACAAAGGTCAGTCAGATGCAACTGAGCACGCAAGCACACACACACATCTAGAGATAAAAATACCTTCACTGCTTTCACTGATTAAACTCCAAAGCATCTTTTTCATTGTCAGCAGAAATGATCAGCATTAATTAAAACAGACTCTTCTAACAATAAATAACTGAATGAATAGTTTTAAAGTTAGTTTGGCTAAAATTGTTGAACTGATAAATAACTAAATAAGGCAAGAATCAGTTCAGTTCAGTTCAGTTACTCAGTCAGAGTCTCTGACTCTTTGCCACCCCATGGACTGCAGTACGCCAGGCCTGTTTGTCCATCACCAACTCCCGGAGTTTACTCAAACTCATGTCCATTGAGTTGGTGATGTCATCCAACCATCTCATCCTCTGTGGTCCCCTTCTCTTCCTGCCTTCAATCTTTCCAAGCATCCAGGTCTTTCCAAATGAGTCAGTTTTTTGCATCAGGTGGCCAAAGTATTGGAGTTTCAGCTTCAGCATCAGTCATTCCAATGAATATTCAGGACTGATTTCCTTTAGGATGGACTGGTTGGATCTCCTTGCAGTCCAAGGGACTCTCAAGAGTCTTCTCCAATACCACAGTTCGAAAGCAATTCTTTGGTGCTCAGCTTTCTTTATAGTCTGACTCTCACATCCATACATGACTACTGGAAAAACCACAACTTAGACTAGACAGACCTTTGTTGACAAAGTAATGTCTCTACTTTTTAATATGCTGTCTAGGTTGGTCATAGCTTTTCTTCCAAGGAGCAAGTGTCTTTTAATTTCATGGCTGCAGTCACCATCTGCAGTGATTTTGGAGCCCCCCAAAATAAAGTCTGTCACTGTTTCCATCGTTTTCCCATCTATTTGCCATGAAGTGATGGGGCCAGATGCCATGATTAGTTTTCAGAATTATCAAAACACTTTTGAGAACACAATTCTACTTGGAGGGCTCCATGGAGGAAGCGTCTCATTTTCAAGAAAGGGATGGCGTTTCTTTTGTTTTCGTTCAATTCTTTCCTTCCTTTCTATTTTTTCCTAAAGAGAAAAGAAAAAAATATAAATTTATATACAAATATGACCATTATTTTAAACTCGAGTTGCTTGCTCAAGAACAAAATAATCATTATAAGGTATTTAAATGTCATTTGTTAGCTTTGTTAAGTCGTGTCTGATTCTTTTCAACCCCATGAACTGCAGCATGCCAGGTTTCCCTGTCCTTCAGTATCTTCTGGAGTTTGCTCAAACTCATGTCCATTGAGTTGGTGATGCTATCTAACCATCTCATCCTATGCAGCCCTCTTCTTTCCTTGCCCTCAGTCTTTCCCAGCATCAGGGTCTTTTCCAATAAATTGGCTCTTTGAATCAGGTAGTCAAAGTACTGGAGCTTCAGCTTCAGCATCAATCCTTCTAATAAATATTCAGGGATGATTTCCTTTAGGATTTGATCTTCTTGCTGTTCAAGGGACTCTGAAAAGTCTTCTCTGGCACCACAATTTGAAAGCATCAATTGCTCAGTGTTCAGTCTTTTTTATGGTCCAACTCTCACATCCATACATGACTACTGGAAAAATCATAGCTTTGACTATTTGGACCTTGGTTGGCAAAGTGATGTCTCTATTTTTTAATATGCTGTCTAGGTTTGCTATAGAGAAGGCAATGGCACTCCACTCCAGTACTCTTGCCTGGAAAATCCCATGGGTGGAGGAGCCTGGTAGGCTGCAGTCCATGGGTCACTAAGAGTCGGACACAACTGAGGGACTTCACTTTCATTTTTCACTTTCATGCATTGGAGAAGGAAATGGCAACCCACTCCAGTGTTCTTGCCTGGAGAATCCCAGGGACGGGGGAGCCTGGTGGGATGCTGTCTATGGGGTCACACAGAGTTGGACATGACTGAAGTGACTTAGCTTAGCTTAGCCATAGATTTTCTTCCAAGGAGCAAGCGTCTTTTAATTTCATGATTGCAGTCACTATCCAGTGACTTTGAAGTCCATGAAAACAAAGTCTGTTACTGGTTCCACTTTCTCCCCATCTATTTGCCATGAAGTGATGGGACCAGATGCCATGATTTTAGTTTTTTGAATGTTGAGTTTTAAGCCAGCCTTTTCACTCTCCTCTTTCACCCTCATCAAGAGACTCTTTAGTTCCTCTTTGCTTTCTGCCATTAGAGTGGTATCATCTGCATATCTAAGGTTGTTGATGTTTCTCCCAGTAATCTTGATTCCAGCTTGTGAGTCATCAGCCTGGCATTTCTCATGATGACCTCTGCATAGAAGTACAATAGGTGGGTGACAATATATAGCCTTGATGTACTCCATTCCCAATTTTGAGTTCGTTGTTCCATGTCTGGTTCTAACTGTTGCTTCTTGATCTGCATACAGATTTCTCAGGAGACAGGTAAGGTGGTCTGGTATTCCCATCCCTTGAAGAATTTTCCACAGTTTGTAGTGATCCACATAGTCAAAGGATTTAGCAGAGTCAATGAAACAGAAGTAAATGTTTTTCTCAGTTCAGTTTAGTTGCTCATTCATGTCTGACTTTTTGCAACCCCATGCCAGGCTTCCCTTTCCATCACCAACTTCTGGAGCTTGCCCAAATTCATGCCCATCCAGTCAGTGATACCATCCAACCATCTCATCCTCTGTCATCCCCTTCTCCTCCTGCCTTCCATCTTTCTCAGAGTGAAGGTCGTTTCCAATGAGTCAGTCCTTCACATCAGGTGGCCAAAGTACTGGAGCTTCAGCTTAAGCATCTGTCCTTCCAGTGACTATTCAGGACTGATTTCCTTTAGGATTGACTGATTTGATTTCCTTGCAGTCCAAGGGACTCTCAAGAGTTTTCTCCAACACAGTTCAAAAGCATTAATTTTTTGGCACTCAGCTTTCTTTATAGTCCAACTCACATCCATACATGACTACTGGAAAAACCATAGCTTTGACTATACATACCTTTATCTGCAAAATAATGTCTCTGCTTTTTAATATGCTGTCTATTAGGTCATAGCTTTTCTTCCAAGGAACAAGCATCTTTTAATTTCATGGCTGCAGTCACCATCTGCAGTGATTTTGGAGACCAAGAAAATAAAGTTTCTCAGTGTTTCCATTGTTTACCCATGTATTTGCCATGAAGTGATGGGACAAGATGCCATGATCTTAGTTTTTTGAATGTTGAACTTTAAGCCAACTTTTGCACTCTCCTCTTTCACTTTCATCAGCACACTGTTTAGTTCTTCGTTTTTAGCCATAAGGATGGTATCATCTGCATATCATGTATTTCTGGAAATCCCTTAATTGGTTAGAAAGCAATAGCAGCTAGGGAATGTTGCTGATTTATAAGTATACTATCAACAGGTATTAGCACACTACTTAATTTTTTAAAATATTAAAAGTGATAATATTTTAAAAGAATTATGTAAAATAGGAAGAAAAAGACCTGTAATTCCATAATTCAAAGAGAATAATTGTCAGAAGTTAGTGATGACTTTTGGAAAACAGGGTCTCACAAATAAATTACTAGATGCAAAGGTTGAGTATGTGATGGCAGCAGAAGATACTTCAGTGTTTACCAATATTTGAATATTGAGGCTCATATTTCTTTGCTTATTATTGAGCTTGAGCATCTTTTCACTTGTTTAGTCTTCTTGTGAATTTTTTGCACAATTATTTGCTCACCTAATTGCATGGGTATCAGTGTTTACAATTTTTAGCAATTTGCATATTTTCGTGTAATGCATATTATCCTTGTAGCATTTTCTCTACATTATTTTTAGTCCTTAATTAAAAAAAATTAATATTTAAACCATAGACAACTTTAAAGAGTAATACAGATAAAATCTGTACACTCACTGCCTGCCTTTTGAAATAAAACATGATCAATGCTTGCGCAGCCCTTGTATCCATTCTCTCAGTGCACTTGCTTTTTCTCTACCCTCCAGACCCAACCATTACTCTGAATGTAGTGCTACAGTTGCAGCACACCTCTTAATACCTTTATCATGCGTGCATTCATCCCAAATCACAAGTCTTTGGCAGATTTTAAAAATTTATGCAAAAAGGTGTTACTGTTGGACTCTCAAGAGTCTTCTCCAGCAACACAATTTGAAAGCATCAATTTTAAATCAATGCTAAATGGCATCAAGCTATATATTCTTTGGCAACTGTCTTCTTTATCATTATATCTCTAAGATAAATCTATATAGAGTCATAGTTCTAATTCAGTAGGGCACAGAATCCTAGTATATCAACATATCACAATTTACAACACACCTATTTTGGTCTTGAAGACATGATGTTCTAACGTTTTCTTCCCACACAAAGACAATGCTGCTGTAAATGTCTGATTTCTTGTGCTTATAAGTCAAGAATCTCCATATACATGCCTAGGAATGAAACTGCCAATTTGTAGGGTATGAATATGTACGGATTTGCTGGATGACAACGATTTATTTTCCCAAGTTGTAGGAAATTATTGTCCAACAACCTATCAATCAGCAGTCAATTCAGTTGCTCATTCGTGTCCAACTCTTTGCAACCCCATGAACTGCAGCACGCCAGGCCTCTCTGTCCATCAGCAACACCAGGAGCCCACCCAAACTGATGTCCATTGAGTTGGTGATGCCATCTAACCATCTCATCCTCTGGGTTCCCCTTCTCCTCCTGCCTTCAATCTTTCCCAATGTCAGGATCTTTTCAAAAGAGTCAGCTCTGTGCATAAGGTGGCCAAAATAGTGGAGTTTTAGCTTCAACATCAGTCCTTCCAATGAACACCAAGGACTGATTTCTTTTACGATGGACTGGTTGGATCTCCTTGCAGTCCAAGGGACTCGCAAGAGTCTTCTCCAACACCACAGTTCAAAAGCATCAATTCTTCAGCACTCAGCTTTCTTTATAGTCCAACTCTCACAACCATATATGACTACTGGAAAAACCATAGCATTGACTAGATGGACCTTTGTGGACAAAGTAATGTCTCTGCTTTTTAATATGCTGTCTAGTTTGCCCATAACTTTCCTTCCAAGGAGTAAGTGTCTTTTACTTTCATGGCTGCAATCACCATCTGCAGTGATTTTGGAGCCCCCCCAAATAAAGTCAGACATTGTTTCCACTGTTTCCCCATCTACATGCCATGAAGTGATGGGACCAGATGCCATGATCTTAGTTTTCTGAATGTTGAGCTTTAAGCCAATTTTTTCACTCTCCTCATTCACTTTCATCAAGAGGCTTTTTAGTTCCTCTTCACTTTCTGACATAAGGGTGGCGTCACCTGCATATCTGAGGTTATTGATATCTCTCCTGGCAATCTTGATTCCAGCTTATGCTTCCTCCAGGCATTTCTCATGATGTACTCTGCAAAGAAGTTAAATAAGCAGGGTGACAGTATAGAGCTTTGATGTACTCCTTTTCCTATTTAGAACCAGTCTGTTGTTCCATGTCCAGTTCTAACCGTTGCTTCTTGACCTGCATAAAGTTTTCTCAAGAGGCAGGTCAGGTGGTCTGGTATTCCCATCTCTTTCAAAATTTTCCATAGTTTATTGTGACCACACAGTCAAAGGCTTTGGCATAGTCAATAAAGCAAAATAGATGTTTCTCTGGAACTCTCTTGTTTTTTTGACGATCCAGCAAATGTTGGCAATTTGATTTCTGGTTCCTCTGCCTTTTCTAAAACCAACTTGAATATCTGGAAGTTCATGATTCACGTATTGCTGAAGTCTGCCCTGGAGAATTTTGAGCATTATTTTACTAGAGTGTGAGATGAGTGCAATTGTGCAGTAGTTTGAGCATTCTTTGGCATTGCCTTTCTTCAGAATTGGAATGAAAACTGACCTTTTTCCAGTCCTGTGGTCACTGCTGAGTTTTCCAAATTTGCTAACACACTGAGTGCAGCACTTTCACAGCATCATCTTTTAAGATCTGAAATAGCTCAACTGGAATTCCATCACCTCCACTAGCTTTGTTTGTAGTGATACTTCCTAAGGCCCAATTGACTTCACATTCCAGGATGTCTGGCTCTAGGTGATCACACCATTGTGATTATCAGGGTTGTGAAGATCTTTTTTGTACAGTTCTTCTCTGTATTCTTGCCACCTCTTCTTAATATCTTCTGCTTCTGTTAGGTCCATACCATTTCTGTCCTTTATTGAGCCCATCTTTGCATAAAACGTTCCCTTGGTATCTCTAATTTTCTTGAAGAGATCTCTAGTCTTTCCCATTCTGTTGTTTTCCTCTATTTCTTTGCATTGATCGCTAAGGAAGGCTTTCTTATCTCTTCTTGCTATTCTTTGGAACTCTGCATTCAGATGCTTATATCTTTCCTTTTCTCCTTTGCTTTTCGCTTCTCTTCTTTTCACAGCTATTTGTAAGGCCTCCTCAGACAGCCATTTTGCTTTTTGCATTTCTTTTTCTTGGGGATAGTCTTGATCCCTGTTTCCTGTACAATGTCACAAACCTCCGTCCATAGTTCATCAGGCACTGTGTCTATCAGATCTATTCCCTTAAATCTATTTCTCACTTCCACTGTATAACCATAAGGGATTTGATTTAGGTCATACCCGAATGGTCTAGTGGTTTTCCCATTTTCTTCAATTTAAGTCTGAATTTGGTATTCATGATCTGAGCCACAGTCAGCTCCCGACCAGAGCTCTTTTTTTTGCTGACTGTATAGAGCTTCTCCATCTTTGCCTGCAAAGAATATAATTAATCTGATTTTGGTGTTGATCATCTGGTGATTTCCATATGTAGTCTTCTCTTGTGTTGTTGGAGGAGGGTGTTTGCTATGACCAGTGCATTCTCTTGGCAAAACTCTATTAGTCTTTGCCATGTTTCATTCTGTACTCCAAGGCCAAATTTGCCTGTTACTCCAGGTGTTTCTTGACTTCCTACTTTTGCATTCCAGTCCCCTATAGCGAAAAGGACATCTTTTTTGGGTGTTAGTTCTAAAACGTCTTGTAGGTCTTCATAGAACCATTCAACTTCAGCTTCTTCAGCATTACTGGTTGAGGCATAGACTTGGATTACCATGATACTGAACGGTTTGCCTTGGAAATGAACAGAGATCATTCTGTTGTTTTTGAGATTGCATCCAAGTACTGCATTTCAGACTCTTTTGTTGACTATGATGGCTACTCCATTTCTTCTCAGGGATTTTTTCCCACAGTAGTAGATATAGGGTCATCTGAGTTAAATTCACCCATTCCAGTGCATTTTAGTTTGCTGATTCTTAGAATGTTGACGTTCACTCTTGCCATCTCCTGTTTGACCACTTCTAATTTGCCTTGAATCATGAACCTAACATTCCAGTTTCCTATGCCATATTGCTCTTTACAGCATTGGACATTGCTTCTATCACCAGTCACATCCACAACTGGGTACTGTTTTTACTTTGGCTCCATTCCTTCATTCTTTCTGGGAGATATTTCTCCACTAATCTCCAGTAGCATATTGGGCACCTACTGACATGGGGAGTTCATCTTTCAGTGTCCTTTCTTTTTGTCTTTTCATACTATTCATGGGGTTTTCAAGGCAAGAATATTGAAGTGGTTTGCAATTCCCTTCTCCAGTGGACCACATTCTGTCAGACTTCTCCACCATGACCCATACATCTTGGGTGGCCCCACATGGCATGGCTTAGTTTCACTGAGTTAGACAAGCTGTGGTAAGTGTGATCAGATTGGCTAGTTGTCTGTGATTGTGGTTTCAGTCTGTCTGCCCTCTGATGTCCTCTCTCAACACCTACCGTCTTACTTGGGTTTCTCTTACCTTGGACATGGGGTATCTCTTCACGGCTGTTCCAGCAAAGCACAGCCACTGCCCCTGACGTATACTTACTTTTTATTTTGTATTATTATGTATCCTATTGTTTGGAATTTTACTGTTGTTTTTTAGTCAGTAAGTCGTGTCCAACTCCTTGCAAACCTCATGGACTGTAGCCTGCCATGCTACATGTCCATGGGACTTCTCAGGCAAAAATAAAGGACTGTTTTGCTATTTCTTTCTCCAGGGGATCTTGCCGACCCAGAGATTGAACGCGCATTCTCTGAACTGTAGGCAGATTCTTTACCACTGAGCCACTGGGGAAGCCAGCTTAATGCTTAAGTCTTTTGAAGTATGTATTACAATAAAGAATTGTTTGAAGTGACTTTATGTCCAAATGTCATGAATAATCCCAATTGTTACTGCCTCACATCCATTAATTTGTGTTACTTTATTATATAGTACATCCTTACAGGTAACAGGTTCTGAGGAGTCCATGGTCTATTATTCTCCTTGTTGCTGCTGTTGTTCAGTTGCTTAGTCATTTCTGATTCTTTGCGACCCCATGGACTGCAGCACGCCAGGCTTCCCTGTCCTTCGCCATCTCCCAGAGTTTGCTCAACCTCATGTCCATTGAGTAGTAGATGCCATCCAACCATTTCATCCTCTGTCGTCCCTTTCTCCTCCCGCCTTCAATCTTTCCCAGCATCAGGGTCTTTTCCAATGAGTCAGCTCTTCGCACATCAGCTGGCCAAAGTACTGGAGCTTCAGCTTCAGCATCAATCCTTCTAAAGAAATTTCAGGATTGATTTCCTTTAGGATTGACTGGTTGCATCTCTTCACAGACTAAGGGACTCTCTAGAGTCTCCACCAAAACCACAGTTCAAATGCATCAATTCTTCACCACTCAGTCTTCTTTATGGTCCAACTCTCACATTTGTACATGTACATTTGGAAAAAACATAGCTTTGACTATACGGATCTTTGTTGGCAAAATGATGTTTCTGCTTTTTAATATGCTCTCTAGGTTTGTCATAACTTTTCTTTCAAGGAGCAACCATCTTTTAATTTCTTGGCTACTGTATGCTCTTTCATTCTGTTAAGCACCAAGACTTTACCATGGTCAAGTAGTATACAAGAAGCCATGCATGCCCATCACAAGCACGGAAATTGAAACTGTAATCAAAAATCTTCCAGCAAACAAAAGCCCAGGTCCAGACGGCTTCACAGCTGAATTCTACCAAAAATTTAGAGAAGAGCTAACACCTATCCTATTCAAACTCTTTCAGAAAATTGCAGAGGATGGTAAACTTCCAAACTCATTCTATGAGGCCACCATCACCCTAATACCAAAACCTGACAAAGATCCCACAAAAAAAGAAAACTACAGGCCAATATCACTGATGAACATAGATGCAAAAATCCTTAACAAAATTCTAGCAATCAGAATCCAACAACACATTAAAAAGATCATACACCATGACCAAGTGGGCTTTATCCCAGGGATGCAAGGATTCTTCAATATCCACAAATCAATCAATGTAATACACCACATTAACAAATTGAAAAATAAAAAACCATATGATTATCTCAATAGATGCAGAGAAAGCCTTTGACAAAATTCAACATCCATTTATGATTAAAAACTCTCCAGAAAGCAGGAATAGAAGGAACATACCTCAACATAATAAAAGCTATATATGACAAACCCACAGCAAACATTATCCTCAATGGTGAAAAATTGAAAGCATTTCCTCTAAAGTCAGGAACAAGACAAGGGTGCCCACTTTCACCATTACTATTCAACATAGTTTTGGAAGTTTTGGCCACAGCAATCAGAGCAGAAAAAGAAATAAAAGGAATCCAAAGTGGAAAAGAAGAAGTAAAGCTCTCACTATTTGCAGATGACATGATCCTCTACATAGAAAACCCTAAAGACTCCACCAGAAAATTACTAGAACTAATCAATGACTATAGTGAAGTTGCAGGATATAAAATCAACACACAGAAATCCCTTGCATTCCTATACACTAATAATGAGAAAACAGAAAGAGAAATTAGGGAAACAATTCCATTCACCATTGCAACGGAAAGAATAAAATACTTAGGAATATATCTACTTAAAGAAACTAAAGACCTATATATAGAAAACTATAAAACACTGGTGAAAGAAATCAAAGAGGACACTAACAGATGGAGAAATATACCATGTTCATGGATTGGAAGAATCAATATAGTGAAAATGAGTATACTACTCAAAGCAATTTATAGATTCAATGCAATCCCTATCAAGCTACCAACAGTATTCTTCACAGAGCTAGAACAAATAATTTCACAATTTGTATGGAAATACAAAAAACCTCGAATAGCCAAAGCAATCTTGAGAAACAACAATGGAACTGGAGGAATCAACCTACCTGACTTCAGGCTCTACTACAAAGCCACAGTTATCAAGACAGTATGGTACTGGCACAAAGACAGAAATATAGATCAATGGAACAAAATAGAAAGCCCAGAGATAAATCCACGCACATATGGACACCTTATCTTTGACAAAGGAGGCAAGAATATACAATGGATTAAAGACAATCTCTTTAACAAGTGGTGCTGGGAAATCTGGTCAACCACTTGTAAAAGAATGAAACTAGAACACTTTCTAACACCATACACAAAAATAAACTCAAAATGGATTAAAGATCTAAATGTAAGAGCAGAAACTATAAAACTCCTAGAGGAGAACATAGGCAAAACACTCTCTGACATACATCACAGCAGGATCCTCTATGACCCACCTCCCAGAATATTGGAAATAAAAGCAAAAATAAACAAATGGGACCTAATTAACGTTAAAAGCTTCTGCACATCAAAGGAAACTATTAGCAAGGTGAAAAGACAGCCTTCAGAATGGGAGAAGATAGTAGCAAATGAAGCAACTAACAAACAACTAATCTCGAGAATATACAAGCAACTCCTACAACTCAACTCCAGAAAAATAAATGACCCAATCAAAAAATGGGCCAAAGAACTAAATAGACATTTCTCCAAAGAAGACATACAGATGGCTAACAAACACATGAAAAGATGCTCAACATCACTCATTATCAGAGAAATGCAAATCAAAACCACTATGAGGTACCATTTCACGCCAGTCAGAATGGCTGCGATCCAAAAGTCTACAAATAATAAATGCTGGAGAGGGTGTGGAGAAAAGGGAACCTGTTACACTGTTGGTGGGAATGCAAACTAGTACAGCCACTATGGAGAACAGTGTGGAGATTCCTTAAAAAACTGGACATAGAACTGCCTTATGATCCAGCAATCCCACTGTTGGGCATACACACTGAGGAAACCAGAATTGAAAGAGACACGTGTACCCCAATGTTCATCGCAGCACTGTTTATAATAGCCAGGACATGGAAGCAACCTAGATGCCCATCAGCAGATGAATGGATAAGAAAGCTATGGTACATATACACAATGGAGTATTACTCAGCCATTAAAAAGAATACATTTGAATCAGTTCTAATGAGGTGGATGAAACTGGAGCCTATTATACAGAGTGAAGTAAGCCAGAAAGAAAAACACCAATACAGTATACTAATGCATATATATGGAATTTAGAAAGATGGTAACAATAACCCTGTATACGAGACAGCAAAAGAGACACTGATGTATAGAACAGTCTTATGGACTCTGTGGGAGAGGGAGAGGGTGTGAAGATTTGGGAGAATGGCATTGAAACATGTAAAATATCATGTATGAAACGAGTTGCCAGTCCAGGTTCGATGCATGATACTGGATGCTTGGGGCTGGTGCACTGGGACGACCCAGAGGGATGGTATGGGAAGGGAGGAGGGAGGAGGGTTCAGGATGGGGAACACATGTATACCTGTGGCGGATTCATTTTGATATTTGGCAAAACTAATACAATTATGTAAAGTTTAAAAATAAAATAAAATTAAAAAAAAAAGATTCAAATGTCCAGTTTTCAACAACAACAACAACAACAACAAAAAAGAAGAAGCCATGCATGAAGTGATTATAAAATCGAAACACATAAATTACTGTCCCTGTCCCTTAGGGAACTTTCAAAGTAGATGGTTAATAAACAAGTATGTAAACAACAGATAATTCCAAATTGTGTGAAATTTTATGAAATATATAAATAAGCTGTTATGACTGATAAAAAAAAATAAAAGGAAATTCTTACTTTCAAAGAAAAGTGGATTCAGGCATTCACTTTCAGTGAGATGTGATGGGTAAGAGGAGACACTGGTGATGTGCACTGAGGAGAGGCATCTGCGTGAGACTCTCACACAAGGAGAAGATGGGTAAATAGAGTGCCAGTGTGAACACAGCCTGGCAGGGACGGGAGAGGGTCCACGATGAGAATGACACGGTGAATGTGTAAGATCTTCTATCTACTGTGGCAGGTCATTGTAATATTTAGAACACAAGTTAAAAAAAAAAATTAATAAGAGCTGTCAACTGGTGATTTGGAGAAGGAAGACAGAGAGTTGAGAGGTAAACGGGGGACCAGGGCAACAGAGGAGGAGACAGCTATAAACAGAAGGAGAAATCGAGTATGCAGAATGCCCAGAGGTCTAGGATATGGGGCAGAAAAGAATACATCCTATAGGTTAAATGGTCTGGCAAAATCATAACTCTCAAAATGGAGTTCTGGGAAAGGGTTAAGATTGGAGTTTATTAAGGATGGAAAGAATATGAAGAACTAAGGAAGTATAAACAAACTTTCCAGAAGTTTAGCTATAAAAAAGAGTAATGAAATATGGAATTGTAGCTGGAGAGAAATGAAGAATTAAAAGTTTATTTTTATTTAGATTATATATACTGAGACTTGATGGGAATAATCCAGGAAGGTACAAGAATGTGGATTCATAGGTGAGTGAAATGGTAAGTTCATTGTGTGATTGGTATAATCCTGTTTCACATTATTTTGAAAATTTATCTTCCATAGTCTCACATTTTTATTATATCAGGTGAATTTTAGAACCATTTGGTTTCCCTGCTATACTCTCTTCCAAGAAATGACTGTGTATTTGAGAATTAATATAAAATCCAAACAGTGATATAGGAATAGCTGAAATGTTAATAGCATTTGGTATTTTCATCCTGCAGCCTTGACTGTCTGTTTCTTTAAGTCTATGCTAAAACTATAAAGCAGTTTCCTTGTATTCCAAAGAGCAGTGGTATCAGGGAACCCTTTGACAATCTCTGCTGAATGGCTTGGGAGGAGTGGCAGTTTGGTAAATTATTAGTTGTGTATGCTTCTTTGCAGCCATGAAACTAAAAGATGCTTACTCCATGAAAGGAAAGTTATACCCAAGCTAGATAGCATATTAAAAAGCAGAGACATTACTTTGCAACAAAGGTCCGTCTAGTCTAGGCTATGGTTTTTCCAGTGGTCATGTATGGATGTGAGAGTTGGACTGTGAAGAAAGCTGAGCGCCGAAGAATTGATGCTTTTGAACTGTGGTGTTGCAGAAGACTCTTGCGAGTCCCTTGGACTGGAAGAAGATCCAACCAGTCCATTCTGAAGGAGATCAGTCTTGGATGTTCATTGAAGGAGTGATGCTGAAGCTGAAACTCCAATATTCTGGCCACCTCACACAAAGAGTTGATTCATTGGAAAAGACCCTGATTTTGGGAAGGATTGGGGGCAGGAGGAGAAGAGGACGAGAGTGGATGAGATGGCTGGATGGCATCACTGACTCGCTGGATATGAGTTTGGGTGAATTCCGGGAGTTGGTGATGGACAGGGAGGCCTGGTGTGCTGTGATTCATGGGGTCGCAGTCAGACACAACTGAGCAACTGAACTGAACTGAACTGATGCTTCTTTTATCAGTACATAAAAGGAATTGAAAATGTCACAAGAAGAATATGTTAATACAAAGGTCCATTAGCATGCAATTATTCACATACAACAAAAGAAGTGAAAAAAAGTGAGACTTATTTTTGTCTTAACATTTTGCTCTTCCTCATCAGAATGTTTGCATCCTTGCTACTCCTAGTAAAGAATCTCCTTTCAGAATACTAATTGAGAAAATAAAAGCTGTAATGGGACCACTGTCAATCATCTTAATACTTTAGAGAGTGGGAGGCCCACTTAGCTAGGTGAGGGAAAAACAGTGACCATGCTGTGTTCTTAGAAACTGACTAAACCAACCTCTTTATCCATTCCATTTAACATGGGGAGAAAGAGGAACTTGAAGCAACTTTGAGTTTACCAGCAGATGCTAAAAAGTCAGGGCAGGAAAAGGGCAATTAAGTACCAACTTTAATATCAATTAAGATAAACTGATGTTATCTTGAGTAATAATTAAAAGAGGCTTGTTAAAGTTCTGTCGTTGTTTGTTGGAGAATGACTCTTTTGCTTTATTATTTTATTAAAGGTAACGAACTCCAATACTTTGGCCACCTCATGCGAAGAGTTGACTCATGGGAAAAGACTCTGATGCTAGGAGGGACTGGGGGCAGGAGGAGAAGGGGACGACAGAGGATGAGATGGCTGGATGGCATCACTGACTCGATGGACGTGAGTTTGAGTTAACTCTGGGGGTTGGTGATGGCGTGTTGCAATTCAGGGGGTCAGAAAGAGTTGGACACGATTGAGTGACTGAACTGAACTGAACTGATGAATTAATATGGAATTCCCTGGTTTTTCAGCTGGTAAAGAATCCACAATGTGGGAGACCTGGGTTTGATCCCTAGGTTGGGAAGATCCCCTGCAGGAGGGCATGGCAACCTACTCCAGTATTCTTGCCAGGAGAATCTCCATGGACAGAGGAGCCTGGCTGGCTGCAGTCCATGTGGTCACAAAGAGTTGGGCATGACTGAGCAACTACTGACACACTAAGCACATGAATTAATATGGGAAACAGCATGAAGCATCTTACTTGATCTTTGACTACAATTTTCACCCAAAACAGTGAGCCATCAAATGCTCACTACACAAGCTAGGCTGTACATCAAAATTTTGATATGTTCAATTCAGTTCAGTTCAGTTGCTCAGTCATGTCTGACTCTTTGCGACCCCATGAATCACAGCACGCCAGGCCTCTCTGTCCATCACCAACATCTGGAGTTCACCCAAACTCATGTCCATCGAGTTGGTGATGCCATCCAGCCATCTCATCCTCTGTCGTCCCCTTCTCCTCCTGCCCCCAATCCCTCCCAGCATCAGAGTCTTTTCCAATGAGTCAACTCTTCTCATGAGGTGGCCAAAGTACTGGAGTTTCAGCTTCAGCATCATTCCCTCCAAAGAAATCCCAGGGCTGATCTCCTTCAGAATGGACTGGTTGGATCTCCTTGCAGTCCAAGGGACTCTCAAGAGTCTTCTCCAACACCACAGTTCAAAAGCACAAGAAGCGCTCAGCTTTCTTCACAGTCCAACTTTCACATCCATACATGACCACTGGAAAAACCATAGCCTTGACTAGACGGACCTTTGTTGGCAAAGTAATGTCTCTGCTTTTTAATATGCTATCTAGGTTGGTGATATGTTACTTTATAGGAAAATTGAAGTAATTAGCTCTTCTGTATAGGAGTAATTTCCCATTCTCTCTGCAAGCAAATTTCAATAAGAAATTGGTAAGATGGGAAATAGATCTATACATGTTGTACATGGACTTTTTTTTAGGTAGCACTATAATATAGGGATATCAGTTCAGTTCAGTAGCTCAGTCATGTCCGACTCTTTGCGACCCCATGAATCACAGCATGCCAGGCCTCCCTGTGCATCACAAACTCCTGGAGTTCACCCAGACTCACATCCATCGAGTCAGTGATGCCATCCAGCCATCTCATCCTCTGTCGTCCCCTTCTCCTCCTGCCCCCAATCCCTCCCAGCATCAGAGTCTTTTCCAGTGAGTCAACTCTTCACGTGAGGTGGCCAAAGTACTGGAGTTTCAGCTTTAGCATCAGTCCTTCCAAAGAAATCCCAGGGCTGCTCTCCTTCAGAATGGACTGGTTGGATCTCTCTCAAGAGTCTTCTGCAACACCACAGTTCAAAATTCTTCAAGAATTCATCAATTCTTCGGCGCTCAGCCTTCTTCACAGTCCAACTCTCACATCCATACATGACCACAGGAAAAACCATAGCCTTGACTAGACGAACATTTGTTGGCAAAGTGATGTCTCTGCTTTTGAATATGCTATCTAGGTTGGACATAACTTTCCTTCCAAGGAGTAAGCATCTTTTAATTTCATGGATGCAGTCACCATCTGCAGTGATTTTGGAGCCCAGAAAAATAAAGTCTGACACTGTTTCCCCATCTATTTCCCTGAAGTGATGGGACCGGATGCCATGATCTTCATTTTCTGAATGTTGAGCTTTAAGCCAACTTTTTCACTCTCCACTTTCACTTTCATCAAAAGGCTTTTGAGTTCCTCTTCACTTTCTGCCATAAGGGTGGTGTCATCTGCATATCTGAGGTTATTGATATTTCTCCCAGCAATCTTGATTCCAGCTTGTGTTTCTTCCAGTCCAGCGTTTCTCATGATGTAATCTACATAGAAGTTAAATAAGCAGGGTGACAATATACAGCCTTGACGTACTCCTTTTCCTATTTGGAACCAGTCTGTTGTTCCATGTCCAGTTCTAACTGTTGCTTCCTGACCTGCATACAGATTTCTCAAGAGGCAGGTCAGGTGGTCTGGTATTCCCATCTTTTTCAGAATTTTCCACAGTTTATTGTGATCCACACAGTCAAAGGCCTTGGCATAGTCAATAAAGCAGAAACAGATGTTTTTCTGGAACTCTCTTGCTTTTTCGATGATCCAGAGGATGTTGGCAATTTGATCTCTGGTTCCTCTGCCTTTTCTAAAACCAGCTTGAACATCAGGAAGTTCACAGTTCACATATTGCTGAAGCCTGGTTGGAGAATTTTGAGCATTATTTTACTAGCATGTGAGATGAGTGCAATTGTGCAGTAGTTTGAGCATTCTTTGGCATTGCCTTTCTTTGGGATTGGAATGAAAACGGACCTTTTCCAGTCCTGTGGCCACTGCTGAATTTTCCAAATTTGCTGGCATATTGAATGCAGCACGTTCACAGCATCATCTTTCACGATTTGAAATAGCTCCACTGGAATTCCATCACCTCCACTAGCTTTGTTCATAGTGATGCTTTCTAAGGCCCACTTGACTTCACATTCCAGGATGTCTGGCTCTAGGTGACTGATCACACCATCGTGATTATCTGGGTCATGAAGACCTTTTTTGTACAGTTCTTCTCTGTATTCTTGCCACCTCTTCTTAATATCTTCTGCTTCTGTTAGGTCCATACCGTTTCTGTCCTTTATCGAGCCCATCTTTGCATGAAATGTCCCCTTGGTATCTCTAATTTTTTTGAAGAGATCTCTAGTCTTTCCCATTCTGTTGTTTTCCTCTATTTCTTTGCACTGATCGCTGAAGAAGGCGTTCTTATCTCTTCTTGCTATTCTTTGGAACTCTGCATTCAGATGCTTATAACTTTACTTTTCTCCTTTGCTTTTCGCTTCTCTTTTCACAGCTATTTGTAAGGTCTCCCCAGACAGACATTTTGTTTTTTTGCATTTCTTTTCCATGGGGATGGTCTTGATCTGTCTCCTGTACGATGTCACGAACCTCATTCCATAGTTCATCAGGCACTCTATCAGACCTAGGCCCTTAAATCTATTTCTTACTTCCACTGTATTATCATAAGGGATTTGATTTACATCACACCTGAATGGTCTAGTGGCTTTCCCTACTTTCTTCAATTTCAATCTGAATTTGGTAATAAGGAGTTCATGCTCTGAGCCACAGTCAGCTCCTGGTCTTGTTTTTGTTGACTGTATAGAGCTTCTCCATCTTTGGCTGCAAAGAATATAATCAACCTGATTTTGGTGTTGACCATCTGGTGATGTCCATGTGTAGAGTCTTCACTTGTGTTCTTAGAAGAGGGTGTTTGCTATGACCAGTGCATTTTCTTGGCAAAACTCTATTAGTCTTTGCCCTGCTTCATTCTGTATTCCAAGGCCAAATTTGCCTGTTACTCCAGGTGTTTCTTGACTTCCTACTTTTGCATTCTAGTCCCCTATAGCGAAAAGGACATCTTTATTGGGTGTTAGTTCTAAAAGGTCTTGTAGGTCTTCATAGAACCATTCAACTTCAGCTTCTTCAGCATTACTGGTTGGGGATAGACTTGGATTACCATGATACTGAACGGTTTGCCTTGGAAACGAACAGAGATCATTCTGTCGTTTTTGAGATTGCATCCAAGTACTGCATTTCGGACTCTTTTGTTGACTATGATGGCTACTCCATTTCTTCTGAGGGATTCCTGCCCGCAGTAGTAGATATAATGGTCATCTGAGTTAAATTCACCCATTCCAGTCCATTTGAGTTCACTGATTCCTAGAATGTCGACATTCACTCTTGCCATCTCTTGTTTGGCCACTTCCAATTTGCCTTGATTCATGGACCTGACATTCCCGGTTCCTATGCAATATTGCCTTTTACAGCATCGGACCTTGCTTCTACCACCAGTCACATCCACAAATGGGTATTGTTTTTGCTTTGGCTCCATCCCTTCATTCTTTCTGGAGTTATTTCTCCACTGATCTCCAGTAGCATATTGGGCACCTACTGACCTGGGGAGTTCCTCTTTCAGTGTCCTATCATTTTGCCTTTTCATACTGTTCATTGGGTATTACAGGGATATATTGTACATCAAAACAAGTTATTTTGTCTTATGTCTTTGATGAGTTTTTCTTCTCCACAGGATTGATTAGAATGAGAAAGTGACTAAACATTATAATAAAACTTAACGTACCTAACTTAGTATTTTACATTAGTCACGTATGACTTAGTCATTTGGCAAATTCTATCCAATTTTTGAGACAATGTGAAAATAAAAGTGAAAAGTGAGACATTTATATTCAATCACTACTCTAAAGGGCTTCCCAGGTGGTGCTAGTGGTAAAGAACCTTCCTGATAATGCAGTAGAAGTAAGAGACACGAATTCGATCCCTGGGTTGGGAAAATCCCACTTTAGTATTCTTGAAGAATCCTGCAGACAAAGGAGCCTGTTAGGCTACAAGTCCAAAGTATCCAGCATGACTGAACGAATTGAGCACATATGCACTACTCTTAGAGATACTAGTAGAATTAGCATGCATCTCCTTAATATAAGAAAATTTTTAATTTTTCTCAGTACAAAGCTTAAATAATAAAGCATTAAAAGTTCAGTCTAAGAAAGTCATCATAGAACATTACTATTCTCATTCAAACCACTGAAACCATTTTGATTGCCTTATTTTATTACTATTTCTCTGCACAGATTTAGCATTATAGCAGTATTAGTCAACACATACATGAGAATAAATTCTGTTGGTATTTTTATTAGGATTACATTAAATTTGCAAATTACTTCAGGGAAAAATTGACATCTTTATAATATCATTATAATACCATTTCTATCCGAGGGTAGTTTTGTTCTAATTTCTCAAATATTCATTTGTGTATTTCAGGAGTATTCTAAAGTTTTCTTCATACTGGTCTTGTGCATTTCCTAAGTTTATTCCTAGGTATTTCATCTTTTATCCTAACTTTAAATAGCCTGCTTTGGGTCCTGTGTGCTTCTCTAGTTACTGATTCTAAACTTTATGTGAAGAAACCTAGAATATTCAGAAATACTTTGAATGAAGTTATGAAGGGAGATTAATACAAACATATGAAAATATATAAAGTTCTGATAAGGGGAAGAGTATAGCACTGGAATATTTCTAGTGAGACTGACCAATGAAACAGGAAGTCAAGAAACAGACCCAAAAATATGGGAATGATCTAATGTATCTCAAATCAGTGTTGTTTCATGAAAGATGCATTTGGAAAAAATAAAGATGGAATCATATTTTCCATCATACACCAAGACAAGTTCTAAGTAGAGCAAATGTTAAAATTTTAAGATATTAAAATCATAATGTTATTAGAAGAAAAATGGGAGCTTTGACTTCAGATTTTGGAGAAGGTCCTTTCAACTATTCCTAAAATTGAGAAGCCATAGAAAAAGACTAATAGATTTGATACCTGAAAATAAAATAAAATTCTTCAGTAAATAATATGAGCAAAGTTGACAATACAATGCAATGGGAAAAAAAATTTTGTAACTCATATCAGATATGATAGGCTAATTTCCCTAGTACATATAAAAGCTTCTAGAAATCAATAAGAAAAAGACCAACGAAGAAATGTTCAGTTTATGTTCAGTGTAAAATGGACTCTTTATAGGAAAAATAAATACAATTAATACTTATACAAATGAAAAATGCTCAACCTCAATCCTAACCAGAGAATACAAAAATGCAAAAATTTAAAAAATATGCAATGATGCAAAAAAAAAAAAATGTCTGAATGACATACTTTTAACTTGCTGATATACAAAATACATGAATTTTTTAATCAGAAACCCTATTGGACCCTAATCCCTGTGGAGAAATTTTGCACTTTTTGACTAATATAAACTATTCAATCAGGCTTCCCAGGGTGGCACTAGTGGTAAAGAACCTGCCTGACAATGCATGAGATGAAAGCGACATGGGTTCGATCCCTGAGTCATGAAGATCCCGTGGAGGAGGGCATGGCAACCCATTCCAGCATCCTTGCCTGGAGAATCCCATGGACAGAGGAGCCTGGTAGGCTACAGTTGATGGGGTCGCAAAGAGTCAGACATGCCAAAAGCAATTTAACATACAAAATACTTATTCATCTGAAATGTATTTACTTATTCAAAAATCAATTAATACATATTTATACTGATGTTTTAAGATAGAAAATGTTATTTCGCTTGCCCTCAATGAAAAGCAAGTATAAACGTAAGTATATTGAAAGAAACAAAAAATATAAAGTCATTTATTATCATTTCTCCCAATCTTCACACTTGCTTTCTTTCATTTAAAAACCACTTAAGTTAGTCTCCTTGAGGTCATCAGGAAGATCAAAAGGAAATAAAAAATGAAATAACTTTCTCATTAAATACTATTTCACTGTGTGTTGGGACCAAGTTCTACATAAACTAACCTGGTATAGCTTCAGTAATACACTTGTCAGCTTTTTACGATTTTAGATATGAGAATTATTGCAAAGGATAAATGGGCAACAATATCATCACTAAAGTTTTAAGCCTGAGTGCTTTAAGGAATAGTAGAATCATTAATGATTCCAAGGTAATCAAGCTCAGACGGTATTCTGCTTGCGATGTGGGAGACCAGGGTTTTATCCCTGGGCCAGAAAGATCCCATGGAGAAGGGAATAGCAACCCACCCCAGGATTCTTGCCTGGAAAACCCCATGGACAGAACAGCCTTGTGGGCTACAGTCCATTGAGTCACAAAGAGTCAGACATCACTGAGCATACACACAATCATTAATAGAAATGAGTAGATTGAAGAAATTATGATATATGTAGAAGGAGAGGATGAATTCAACAAGGCAACTTCCAGGCAGAAAGAGTCAGTAGGCATAAGACAAACAGAACTGGAATTAGGGACAGAAAAGTCACAAAAAGTACATTTAAGATACACAACTGCATTAACAAAGAACACCTACCAGCCATTTTTCATATTCCTCGAGAGCTTGTTTATCTTTTTCTTTTTTCTCAGCTCTTTTCAGTTCTTCTTTTCTTTTCTCATGTATTTTTACTTTTTCCTTTTCCTTGAAAAAAACTTCCTTTTTTTCATTCCTATGTAGGGTAGTATAAAACATTGGCAAGTTAAAGGAGAATATATAATAAAGATGCCCTAATGTGTCTCTGGAATAAGATTGAGTACATTAATAACATTCAAGTAAATGAATTTTAGAAAAACCTAAAGTGTTACTAATTTCAGATCTATCAAAACACTTGCTATTTTAGATTACCATTTTTCAACAGCAGTTAAGTTATCTTTTCTTTTCTCAGCAACAGTTTCCTCCTCTTTCTGTTTCTTTGCTCTTTCATATTCTTTCTCTTTTTTATTTTTCTCCTTAAGGTATTCCATCTTTTTTGCTTTCCATTTTTCAAAAGCCTGAAGAAGTTAAGAATTACCTTCTTATTGAATGTGAATATAATAAAATAGTAAAAGCACAGTTAATCACTAATTTTAAAATATTTAAAATTAAGAAAGATATTAAAGCTATTGCATACTTGCAGTGCTTCTCCTTTCCTCATAGCATTTTCTTCTTCAGTTTTCTTCTTGTTTTTTTCCTCAAGCCTTTTTTTTGCAGCTATTTTCTTTGCTTCCTTTTCTTTCATGGCTTTCCAGGCCTCAAATGATGCTAAGGCTTCTTCTCTCTTAGCAGCTCTTTTCTATTTTGGAAAAATAATAGTCATATGTGTATGAATAAATATAAATTTACAAATATAGATATACATATAAGTATGTGTCTTTATTTTCCTTAATGTTCATCAAGTTAGATTTCAAAGCAATCTATTTTAAATGATTTAGAAAAATTAATTTTTAAAAAATGTTATCTGAATTATTCACTATATTTTAAAATGCCCTTTTCTAAGCACTTCTCAGATACTGATGTACTACCATGCATGGAAAGGAACTTTTTTTGGGAAGTGTACTGAACAAATGTTTTCAGAGTAAACTGAAATTGGTTAATTGGTAGTGTAAAGTGCTCATAATGAAATATTGCATTAAAAGAAAAATATCAGGGAAGTTACAGGCCGGAGAGGTAATTTAAAAAAAAAATTTAAATTACTAATTTTACCTCTCTGGCCTGTAACTTCCCTAATATTTTCCTTTTAATGCAATATTTCATTATGAGCACTTTGCACTACCAATTAACCTATTTCAGTTTAAAATTACAGTCAAAGTAAGATAAATTGGCCAAGTCACATAGTAAGCCACAGGTCTTTGCTTTAACCCTGAGTTTTGACTGACATCAGATCATACAATTCTTATTGCATAAACATGTCCCAAATGTTGAAAACATGGGCCAGACTGGAAAATGTTATTACTTTGCTTACTTCAGTCTAATCCCATGATATTCTGTTTGCCTTATAATATTGCTTAGGATTAAATGCTATAAAGTCTTATTACAGAGAAAACATAATTTAGAAGGAGAAGTATAGCCACCCTCACTGAGCTGTGAAGACCAAATGAGGCGTCTGGCACTGACTGTGGCAGATCAAGCTGAAACATGGCCCAGAGTCCAGGCACCACCCCTGCAGGGCTGCTCCACTCAGAGTTATTTCTATTCCTGGTAGTATTGAAAAACACAATGAAGGGTTTGTTTTGTTTTGTTCTATTTTCTTCAGTGGTTTTACATTAGTAGATGAGAAACAAATGAGCATGTTGTAGGCTATGGGGCAGGAGTTAGAGGCAGAAAGTGAAGTACAAGTGAGACTGAAATGAGAGCCCAGCTCCATTCAATGGGAAGGACAGGGGCAATCACTCAGGTAGAGGTTGGTCTTAAAGACACGAAAAAATTCATGATAGAAAAGGGGACAGTTCAGTTCAGTTCAGTTCAGTCGCTCAGTCGTGTCCAACCCATGAATAGCAGCATGCCAGGCCTCCCTGTCCATTACCAACTCCCAGAATTCACCCAAACTCATGTCCAGCGAGTCAGTGATGAAATCCAGCCATCTCATCCTGTTGTCCCCTTCTCCTCCTGCCCCCAATCCCTCCCAGCATCAGGATCTTTTCCAATGAGTCAACTCTTCGCATGAGGTGGCCAACGTACTGGAGTTTCAGCTTCAGCATCAGTCCTTCCAATGAACACCCAGGACTGATCTCGTTTAGGATGGACTGGTTGGATCTCTTTGCAGCCCAAGGGACTCTCCAGAGTCTTCTCCAACACCACAGTTCAAAAGCATCAATTCTTCAGCACTCAGCTTTCTTTATAGTCCAACTCTCACATCCATACATGACCACTGGAAAAACCATAGCCTTGACTAGACAGACAATTGTTGGCAAAGTAATGTCTCTGCTTTTCAATATGCTATCTAGGTTGTTCATAACTTTTCTTCCAAGGAGTAAGCGTCTTTTAATTTCATGGCTGCAATCACCATCTGCAGTGATTTTGGAGCCCCCAAAAATAAAGTTTGACTGTTTTCACTGTTTCCCCATCTGTTTCCCATGAAGTGATGGGACTAGATGCCATGATCTTTGTTTGCTGAATGTTGAGCTTTAAGCCTGGCTTGGAGAATTTTGAGCATTACTTTACTAACGTGTGAGATGAGTGCAATTGTGCAGTGGCTTGAGCATTCTTTGGCATTGCCTTTCTTTGGGATTGGAATGAAAACTGACCTTTTCCAGTCCTGTGGCCACTGCTGAGTTTTCCAAATTTACTGGCAAATTGAGTGCAGCACTTTCACAGCATCATCATCCAGGATTTGAAATAGCTCAACTGTAATTCCATCACCTCCACTAGCTTTGTTCGTAGTGATGCTTTCTAAGGCCCACTTGACTTCACATTCCAGGATGTCTGGCTCTAGGTGACTGATCACACCATCGTGATTATCTGGGTCGTGAAGACCTTTTTTGTACAGTTCTTCTCTGTATTCTTGCCACCTCTTCTTAATATCTTCTGCTTCTGTTAGGTCCATACCATTTCTGTCCTTTATTGAGCCCATCTTTGCATGAAATGTTCTGCGCTTCGGCTGTGACGGACCACGCAGAAGCCTGGCCAAGAGGAGCTACCCTGTGCTCAAGGTCAGGGGCGTGGGCCAAGAGGAGCTACCCCACGTCCGAGGTCAGGGCAGTGGCTGTGAGGAGATACCCCTCGTCCAAGGTAAGGAGCAGTGGCTGCACTTTGCTGGAGCAGCTGTGAAGAGATACCCCACGTCCAAGGTAAGAGAAATCCAAGTAAGATGGTAGGTGTTGCGAAAAGGCATCAGAGGAGAGACACACTGAGACCATAATCACAGAAAACTAGTCAATCTAATCACACTAGGACCACAGCCTTGTCTAACTCAATGAAACTAAGCCATGCCGTGTGGGGCCACCCAAGAAGGGCAGGTCATGGTGGAGAGGTCTGACAGAATGTGGTCCACTGGAGAAGGGAATGGCAAGCCACTTCAGTGTTCTTGCCTTGAGAACCCCATGAACAGTATGAAAAGGCAAATGATAGGATACTGAAAGAGGAACTCCCCAGGTCAGTAGGTGCCCAATATGCTACTGGAGATCAGTGGAGAAATAACTCCAGAAAGAATGAAGGGATGGAGCCAAAGCAAAAACAATACCCAGTTGTAGATGTGTCTGGTGATAGAAGCAAGGTCCAATGCTGTAAAGAGCAATATTGCATAGGAACCTAGAATGTTAGGGCCATGAATCAAGAAAAGAGGACAACTGAAGGTTAACGTCTGAAGACCCTTTATATTCTTGGCTAAGTTGTAATACTGAAGTCAATGTTTAAGAATGAAATAGGTACATGGTCACAAGAAAAAAAATATTCATAATCAATAGTGCCAAAGCTATTGCACACATATAAGAAAATTTGTATATCTTTGTTTTCATGTAAACCAGTTATATCAACTAAAAATGTATAAGGGACTAGAGAAATAAAATCAGAAATCATTTCTTTTATATACAATTTATTTCACCATTTAAAAAACAGGTGATTTAAAAATATTAAGCATTTGAGACTATTTTATTGACTTAAAAATCCAGAATATTTTTCATTTCTATATTTCAGAATACCTGTTCATTTTGAATCCTTAAGTTTTCACTTTCAATTCTTTTAATTCTGTGCATTTCATGTAAATAAATATTTTTCTTTTCTAACCACTCCTGTGAGAAGAAGAAAAAGGCTATATGTTATGCAAAGTTTTGGAAATAAATTAGAATTCTTATTTATTTCTGAAATATATAATTAAAACTTAAAAAAACTAAAACATAAACCTTACAAACTTTATATGTGCTAATATCATTCCTCTTTTTCTGATAATATTCTAATATATAACAATGAACAAGCATTAAGAAAATCATATCTATGTTATCTTTCTCAGTACTAGGAACAGATTTCACAGACTGACTATGATGACTGAATATATTAACATTTTCTCTGAAATTCACATGGACAATTTTCTATTTTCATATTTCTATGCATTAAAAATACATATTAAAATATATTTTCTATTTGTATTTTATATAACAAATAAGATCAAAAAAGACATCTGTTTGGAATTTTGAAAAATTAGAAAAGCTTTTTTCTAGGTAAGTTTGACTCAAATACAAAAACTCTCAGGAAAGAAAAAAATATTAAAACACTTGTTCATAACAATATAAACTTTAAGTTGAAAAAGTATAAAAACATAGATATACCTTAACTATATTTTGCTTTTATTATATTTTTATCAATTGCTATGGCAAATTCTCTTTCTTTACAATTATGATCAGTTAAGCAAAGTTTCAAGTAGCCCTGGTGGCTCAGATGGTAAAGAATCTGCCTGCAATAAGGGAGATGTGGGTTCAGTTCCTGGGTTGGGAAGATCCCCTGGAGAAGGGAATGGCAACTCACCCTAGTATTCTTGCCTGGAGAATTCCATGGACAGAGAAGCTTGGCAGGCTACAGTTCATGGGGGTCACAAAAAGTTGAACACAACTGAACGACTAACACACACACACAAGCAAACTTGGGAGGAGATTTGGATTGCTCAGGTATTATTAAGGAAATGAGTTAATAAATCATCATTTCTGACAGGTTCATTTTACTTCCTGATAAAAAAATCTTATGTGATTAATTCTAATTTTAAAAGAATATATATTTTCCTTTTTACCTGATAAACAGTTGCCCTTAGGTTATCTGCTCTGTCAGGTTCTGTGTTCTGTTTCTGTGAGGGCTTTTGGTCCAAGACTCTCAAAGTCCCTAAATAGTGAGAAGCTGGAGCTGTCGACGGAATCCTCCTTAGAGAACTAGGCTTCTTTAAGAACTCAGAGGTCATTAATCTGAAAAGATCCAAATGAATCAAGACAAACTATTACAATTACAATGGCAGAAGAAAGATTGAAACTACTATATCTAAAAACTGCATTATAATTTAATAAATTATAATTACTTTGAAAATGATGTGGTATTTTATTAGTACACAAAGACCCCTTCAATATAATTTAAATTTTATTACTTTATATATAGCTTCAAAGTAATTTTTCTTTTTATGTTATTTATAATTAAAACATTATTTAAAAACATGGACTCAAGTTACATGGGAAAAAACAATATTAATAAGTAGGTTTTAATAGTTTCTTGTATTATTTTGCTACATTGCTGCTGCTGCTACTGTTGTTTACTCACTAAGTCATGTTCAACTCTGCAACCCCATGGACTGTGGCCCTCCAGGCTCCTCTGTCCATGGGATTTCCCAGGCAAGAATACTGGAGTGGTTGCTATTTCCTTCTCCAGGGAATCTTCCTGACCCAAGGATCAAACCCCTTCTCCCTCACTGGCAGGCAGATTCTTTACTGCTGATCCACCAGAGAAGCCCCATTTTGCTACATAAACCATCTTAAATATAAAGTTAGACTAATAGCCTCTAACTTGGGGTTGGTGGGAAAATCTGGCTCACGATCTCTTCTGGTATATAAAGTTATTATACCAGAGCTACTTCATTTATTTTCATAATGCCAACAATGGCCTCCCTGCTACAATAGCAGATGTGAATAATTACAACAGAGACCATATGGCCTATAGGACCAGCCATACGTACTAATTGGCAAATTCACTGCAAAAGTTTGCTGACCCCTGTTCTATTTGATTAATGATAATTTAAAAGATGCAGAAAGTTTTGATTAGCACCTATGCGTTAGGCATCAGTATGAATGATGATCAGTTCTTATCATTTTAATAAACCAACTTAGTGCATAGAACCTCAAAGTTTAAAGTATAATTTTACATGTGTTGGACAAAGACACTTAACAGAGAAGGTGAATGCTAGACCTCAGCATTATTACTACTTTATATCTACTGTCTCAGGAAAAATAGGAGAAAGAAACTCCATCTCATGAGCAATGTAGAACATAGAGGATCCTTAATCAATCCCTTTTATAAAAGAATATATTCAACTAGGGGGATTGATCATTCTCATAAGAAGAAAATTAAGAATACCAAATGAAATTTACTTTCAGAAATAAAACTAAAACCTCCTTTATTGAAATATAAACCTATAACTGAAGGAAAATGAAAACTTTATTACCTGCCAGATGCACTGGATGCTCTATTATTTGTTGATTTTTTATTCTTCATATTTCTATCTTGAATTGCTTTCTATTAAATAGAAAAGCAAAAGATTACTCACTGTATATATCACAATTATAGTTAGAGGCCAACTGCTAGAAAGTCAATGTTTTTTGAGCATCTACTATATGTTAAGCATAGCGGTCATCAGGAACAAATAAGGATATCACATTTCAGGGAAACTCACTGATACTAAACACATAAATGATGTGACTCATGAAAGTGATAAAGTAGGGTGTAATAGCAGTGACAGAGTGGAGTTGAGGAGCTACTTTAATGCAGGTGATCAGGGAAGGGCCCCTGAGAATGTGACGTCAGAGCTCAGACAGATGATGGATAGAAAAGGGCCATGTGACAATCTGTGGAGACCTTGATAGCTGTGAGAAGCAAAAGCCAGTGAAAGATGCTGAGACACAGTGAGCGTCAGGGAGAGCTGAGGAGCATGAGGTCCAGAAAGAACCATGAGAGACCTGCAGGCAGTGGTGAGAAGCCTGCATTTTATTCCATGATGAGAGTCCAACAAAGAGACCTTAGAGGGGAATTACTTATTCAGACTTAGAATCACTTGGTAAGGAGAAGAATAAAGCCAAAGATTCAGTCAAAAGAAATATGTTATAATCTTACTTGCTATATATAAACTACCTGTTCTAATTTAGAATTACCTCTGTTAAACATTTCTAAAACCTTGTCTTTAAATTCCAGAATACCATTCTTCCTTTTAAGGAATGACTTTTCTACTTTCCACAGACAGATGGGTGTTAGCATGAACATGAGAGCACAGATGTAAACACATCCCTAACTTGGCATGAGTGTTTTTCCTAAGGAAATATACCTGTGATATGGCTTAATGAAGCTTCTCCTTAAAATGTAATAAAAATATAATAGCCTGTATTATAAAAGTCCTGTTTGACCACAAGTTTTCAGATAACTGTTATTTTCCCCAATAGTAAATACACATATCTACCAGTTAACTGCAGGAGAAACTGGATAAAGAAAACTCAGGAGAAATAGACACTAAAAATGCTCCACCATAAATTTTAACAGTATAGTACTCTAGTGTAATATAGTATATTGCTGTTTGTTGTCAACTCTTTGCGACCCCATGAACTGTAGGCTTCTTTGTTCATGGGATTCTGCAGGCAAAAATACTGAAGTGGGTTGCCATTCCCTTCTCCAGGGGATCTTCCCAACCCAGGGACGAACCCGTGTTCCCTGCATTGGCAGATTCTTTACCTCCAAGTCACCAAGGGTGCCTGCAGTATTGCACAGGGACAAGTAATCCTACGTATCACAAATCTGGTTCTCAAGGTAATGATAATAATATTCCTGATAATGACCCTGACCTTCCACTTAAATAGGTATGGATGCTGATAAATATTTCTTAAAAGATTTTTATTTTTAAAATTTTTTAGGTATTTAAAGATAATATCCAAAGGAATACCTTTCACTAATTGCAAACCCTCAGAAATTATCCCAGAGAGCTATATTTTTATAACGTGAAGACCTATAGAAATCTACCCACTTCTGGGTATATATTTCTGAAACATTTAAAAGAATATTATGATCATATGCCTCTGAAAATTTTAATGAAATGTTGGGCTTTGCTGTATTCACTCCAACATGTCTCTGAAGTGAAAATTCCACTGAGTAAGGACCACATGGAAGTATGATCTCACTGTCAGAAGATGAGTCTCACACAGACAATTCAGAAGTGCCTAACATGGGAGATAAAACATTTTAGAGTCCTATGTGGAGTTTTAAGGTATAGTATAGAAGGCATAATTTTATATAAATACCTGTGAAGACTCAGTACCTAAGATACTCTGAAGTTGTAGCGGTGGTGCATCTTCAGCTGTTAAGTCACCATTCATAATCAGTTCAGCTTTCTCCTTTTCTTCTTCAACGTCACCAACAGTAGTCACTTGACTTTCCTTGGGTTTCTCAAGTGCAGTAGTAACAAAGTCTATCAAAAAGGAGTTCTTTTCATTTTCGGTTGATTTCAAGGAATTATGGCTTTCAGTGCATTCTTCATTCTGATCTACTTTGTGACAAAGCAACAGAATTAAATCTCCCTTCTGAATTAATGAGGTGGATAACTGATGCATTTGCTTTCTGCTAAATGAAAACTGTCTCTGATCTTTCTTGTAAAATAGAAATGGAGAAAACAACCATATTAAACTTGAATAAGCATTTTTCCAAAGTGATCTATAACAGAGAAAATGGCTACTAAACCTATTAAGCATTTGGCACACCTTAGAAAAATACTATATAAGTAAACAGAATGGAATAACCATCTTGAAATATAGACATGCCACAAATGCTTGTATAAATCAAGTAAATGAGATAGCAATATCTATTCTATTTAAAAGCTTGTGTTTCTTAGCTGGAACAAAAGGCATAGATCTCTAAGCTACCACAGTTACTAGCAATGGCAGTTGTGAAATTGTACAGATACAGAGAAAACCAAGAATCAGTGCAATTCTGGAAGAGTCTACCACACAGAGAATAAAGTCATCTGCCAGAGTTTTACTCCCACTAAGATGCAGTGTTGCCTCTGATAACAAAAGGGCAGGAAAGGAAGGCCTAATACTCACCATCTCAGTGCTCTAGGGAAAGGCTTAGGCTCTGGCATGGAGGATTCAGTTTTGCTTTTACAGAATTGCTTCTACTATTTTGATTCTATTACACTTTAGAATGTACAACAGAAAATCAGTGCTTTCTGTGCTGATCACCAACTTTCAGTTCTACTAGTACCTGGCCAAACCTGTATCTTCACTGTCAAAGTCTTAATGCTGAGGCTTTCATTACAGCCATTTTTGGGGAACTTATTTTGAGGTAAGCTAGATATAATATCACCTTATAATTTCAATTATATGTTCATATTTGGACAGTACTCATGATTCAAAGTATCAATAATGTATTCTGCTAATCAATGTGACTTTGGAGCCAAAGATTCAAATTATGGCTCCATCACTGACCTTGGGTATATTTCCCAATATCTTTGCACTTCAGTTTTTCTCATCTGTAAAATGATAAAAATTATACTACATAGTAAGCACTTAATAAATGTTAGTTATACATCCCAACCTTAGAAACAGCTATGCCTTTATATGTCATAGGACTAAGGAAAGAAAGAATGTTTACTTATTCATACCTCACACTGACTGTGTGTTAACTATGGTCCTGTTATATGTGCTTTACATGTATTAATTAATTTAATTCTTACAACCACTCTACTCATGCCCATTTTAAAGATCCATACATAGGGCCAGAAAGGTTAGTTACCTTCTCATGTAGTTGTACCTGGATTTAAGTCTACCTTAGTCTCAATTTAAAAGTTCACCTAACCATTATGCTGAGTACTGGAGCAACAAATACATAATAATGGCTTACCCTGAGAGAATACTCTACTTGTGTCAAGAATTGAGTACGTGGCTAAAATGCATAGTGCCACTTAATTTTCACAACAGCCTAATGAGTTTGATTATTATAACTTGGTGGATTGAGGCATGAGGAATTAAGTTCTGCATCTATAACCACAAGGTTAGTAATTTGCATCGATGAGATTAAAACTCAGGCAAACATAAACATATATTGTTCCTGTAACTATGTGAAGTATTATTCTTTTGGCATACTTATAAGGCATTCTAAGCAATACAGAAGTTCACAAATAAAATAAGGTGGGATACTTTAATATAATCACCTGTAATGGAGGCTTTTTCTTCAGATCCTAGTGAAAAGGAATCTTTAACATTTTCTTTAACAGATGATGATGGTATACTTGTTAACCATGGATCCTATTTAAAGAAACTATGTAAGTTTACTTCTCAAGATTTGTGGAGGGCAATAGCAATAGTAAAACTACATCATAACTCTGAAATATGCATTATTAGTTTTCTACTGAAACACCATAAGGCTTAAGTCAAAGGAGGTTATAATATACTTTACTTTCAAGTTAAGAGCTAGTTCAGTTCTTTAACTGAAACTTCTAAATCCATTTTTAGCAATTTTCAAAACTACTGCTGCTCTAGAATCAAATCCCAGAAATACTTAAGTATTTGACATCTCTTTCTCTAAGTATATACTTCCTGCTGCTGCTGCTGCTAAGTTGCTTCAGTCTTGTCCGACTCTGTGCGACCCCATAGACGGCAGCCCAACAGGCTCCACCCTTCCTGGGATTCTCCAGGCAAGAACACTGGAGTGGGTTGCCATTTCCTTCTCCATATACTTCCTAAGAAAGCATAAAGATCGTAGGTCGAAAACCCTTGAAAGTGAAGTCGCTCAGTCGTGTCCGACTCTTTGCGACCCCATGGACTATAGCCTATCAGGTTCCTCCATCCATGAGATTTTTCCAGGCAAGAGTGCTGGAGTGGATTGCCATTTCTTTCTCCAGGGGATCTTCCCGACTCAGGAATCTAACCTGGGTCTCCCACATTGCAGGCAGACGCTTTATCGTCTGAGCCACCAGGGTTTGAAACAAATATTAATAGTTGTTCAAACAAAAGCAATTCATAAAACCAAGTGCGTGTGTGTGTGTTGTTGATTCAGTCATGTCTGACTCTTCGTGACTCTATGGACTGTAGCTCGCCAGGCTCCTCTGTCCATGGGATTCTCCAGGCAAGAACATTGGAGTGGGTTGCCATTTCCTCCTCCAGGGAATCTTCCTGACCCAGGGATAGAACTCACATCTCTTTTATCTCCCACATTGGCAGGTGGGTTCTTTACCACTAGTGCCACCTGGGAACCCAAAAACCAAGTAGATATTCCAAATATTTTAGATTAAAAAGTACATAGATTTCATGCACTTTAGTTTTCCTCAAAATTACTGTATCTGAAATAAAATAATTATATATGAAATGAAGGAGAAGGCAATGGCACCCCACTCCAGCACTCTTGCCTGGAAAATCCCATGGATGGAGGAGCCTGGTGGGCTGCAGTCCATGGGGTCGCTAAGACTCGGACACGACTGAGCGACTTCACTTTCACTTTTTCACTTTTATGCATTGGAGAAGGAAATGGCAACCCACTCCAGTGTTCTTGCTTGGAGAATTCCAGGGGCAGGAGAGCCTGGTGGGCTGACGTCTATGGGGTCACACAGAGTCGGACACCACTGAAGTGACTTAGCAGTAGCAGTATATAAAATGAAGTAATTATATTTGTGTTCCTATATGAAACATCGTTTTATAGGATAATACTCTAGTCTAAGGGTGATGATACTATAAGAAGTTTGATTTTTGTAGTATAAAATTTTTTATTTTTTTCCCATATATTTAATGTCAAAAGCAATAGAGAGAAACCATCTGGGAAGATGGCAGAAGTGCTAAAACACCAGAGTCTACCCTAATGAATGCAGCTTTACCCAAGGAGATTTGCAAGTTAGTAGCTTTTCTCCTGAGAACATTTCCCCAACTGTGTAGCTCTAGTAGTAGTAGGCTGCAACCCTACCAGACTTGCTTGAGGAGTCAGAGAATAGGGTTTAGGAATAGATGATCAGCCAATAAATTTGGAGAAGAGCTGCAGAGGGCAAGAACCCCAAAATCTGCATATAAAATCCCCCTCAAACCTTTGGCTCAACTATGTATGGCATGGAAAAGACCTCAGAGGGCCCTGTAAAACTGTAGTAGCTAGAAAGTAAAAAAAACTAAGCAGAAGTTTTAGTCAATGTCCATGGCAAGGGAGACAGAGTTGGAAATTTGAGTCTGGCCACAAAATCAGTATGATAGAACACATGTTCAGAGAAACATAATAGAATCCAAAATGTCTACAACTTATCATCCATAATATTCAGTATTCAATCAAAATATTAAGTAACAGAAAATAGTGACTTATACTATGAATACAAACAACAAAAATAGTCTATAGTAACCAACCCAGCGATGACCCAGATATTGCAATTGGCAAACAAGAACTTTAAAGTAGGTTTCATAAATATCTTCAAGCATTTAGGAGGAAAAATATATACACAGTGGTGGAACAAATGGGTATCTTATTACATACAAAAAATACAACAACAACCAAAAAAATTGGAAATTCCAGAGTTGAACAGTACTGAAAAAAAAAAAAATTACTGGATAGACTTAACAGCAGATCAGATATGGTAGAAAAAAGCAGTGAACTCAAAGTCTCTGAAGACAGAAACTGAAGAAAACAAAGGGTAAAAAGACTGAAGAAACAGGAACATGAACATGAGAGATCAGTGAGACATATTAAAAATGTCAATGCACTAGATTACAAACAAGAGAAAAGAAAACAGAAAAAAAAATTAACTTCCCATTTTCATGGAAAATATCAGTTTACAGATCCTGAAACCTCAACGAAACCCAAGCAGGATAAATATAAAGAAAAACTACACCTATGTACCTTGTAGTCAAATTATTGTAATTCAAAGAAAAAAGATAAAGTCTTGAGAAAAAAATTCTGAAAGTTGTCAGAAAAAAACCCCAAAATGTTATATAATAAGTACAACAAGATAAATTTCTGCTGATTTTCTAACAGAAATCATAGAGGTCAGGAAAAATGGAAACCTATAAAAAGCTGGAGGTAGCAGAAGAGACCTGTCAGCCAAGTACATATTCAGCTAAGTCATCCTTCAAAAATGAAGACGAAGTGAATTTTTTTAGATAAGTAAAGACTGAGCAAACCTGTCACTGGCAAATCTATATTACAAGAAAAATAAAAATAAGTTCTTAAGATTGAAGGGGAATAACATTAGAAGGAATATGAATCTAAAGGAAGAAATGAGGATCCTTAGAAATGGTATATAAATCTAAGAAAACTACAAATGTTTATTCTATTCTTTTAGTTCTTTAAAAGTCTAAGACTAAAAGTTTAAAATCATTCACCATAAAATAACCATTTGGTCAAAACAGAGATCACAAGGAAAATTAGAAAACATATTTAAAGGAATGATAATGAAAATGAAAGTGAAGTTGCTCAGTCATGTCTGACTCTTTGCAACCCCATGGATGGAGTAGTAGGCTACTCCATCCATGGGATTTTCCAGGCAACAGTACTGGAGTGGGTTGCCATTTCCTTCTCCAGGGGATCTTCCCAACTCAGGGATCAAACCCAGGTCTCCCGCATGGTAGGTGGATGCTTTTACCATCTGAGCCACCAGAGAAGTCTGATAATGAAAATAAATGTCATCAAAAATGGGTGCTGTCAATCAAGTGTTAGAGGAAAATTCATAGTTTTTATAGAAAGGATGAAAAGCTTAAAATGAAGGGACACATTTTCTAACTTAAAGATAAGCAGATTAAACCCAAAGAAAATAAAAGAAAGAAATAATAAAGATTAAAAATCAGTGAAACTGGATACAAACAATAGAGAAAACTAAGTCAACATTGGTTCTTAGAAAAGTTTTAACAAAACTGAGCAATGCCTATCAAAATTTAACAAAAAAGACAGAAAACACAAACTATACATTAGAGATGGAAGATGGAATGTCATGATAATTTTATTGCCATCAAAAGCATAAGGGAATATCACAAACAACTTTATAAATACAGCAGCTCAGAAAAAGTGGTCAAATTTCTAAACAGACAAAAATTACTAAACTGATGAAGTAGCAAATGTGAATACCAAAGTATCTATCCAAAAAAGGAAACAATCAAATTTAGTATCAAAGACCTCTCCACAAAGAAAATTCTAGGCCCAGATAATTTTGCTGGTGAAGTCTCCCAACTCTGGGAAAAATGATACCAAATTTTTGGTTTCATACCAAATTTTAGAAAACAAAAAGAAAGAGACACTCCCCAATTCATGTGATACCCATGCCTGACAATAACATTATTAGGAAAAAATTATAGTCTGCCTCCATAAATACAGATGCAGAAGTCTTAACAAAATATTAAGAAATAAAATCTCACACTAAAATAACCTACTATGATCGACCAGATTTTACCCCAGGAATACTGAGTTAATTTAACAGAAAAGTATAGATATGTATCATCATACAAACACACACACGAAGGAAATGTAGGAAGTGAGGCTGCAGCAAAATAGAAAGCGTCACCCTTTCCATATCCAGCTGTGACACCTGAAGGAAAGTAAGGCAGTAGAGAGAGAGGTACAGTGTCATATAAGAATTCATACATAGTTGAAGAGACATAAGCATAGTTGAATGTGGATGATAACAGACCTTTCCAGAAGCAAAGATAATGGATATAGGAGAAAGATTGACAAAAAATTAATGGAAATCCCTGAAAAGGCAGGCTTAAAGAAGATTCACAGCATGCTCGGGAAAATTTTATAATCAGGAATAAGAAAATTTTAGATTATTAAAAACAAAAGTATTTAATATGCCCAACAATAAAATAATAAATCTACATTATGAGCTATGTTACCGTCATTAAGGTGAATGTAGTCTCAAGATCACCTAGCAACACAGAAACACTTCATGAGCTCAGTGCTAAGAGATTAAAAAAAAAAAATACAAAACATTATGAATGTTAAGATGACAAATATGATAAAATAAGTATAGGAAAAATAGCCCCAAAGGGAATAAGAATAATGAACATTGTTTTTATTAAGTGGTGGGATTATGAGTAGATATTTTTCAATTAAACTTTCTGTCATTATATAATGTTACTTTAAAAACTTTAGGAATACTTTTTTCTTTAATCAAGGGACATAACATGCATCACAAAGAGGATTTAGTTAGGCATCACTACCAGTCTGAATAATGTCCCTCAAAATTCATGTCTATCCTGAATCTCAGATGGAATTAATTAAGATGAGGATATACTAGACTAGGGTGGACCCTAAGTCAAATGACTGGTGTCTATTTTTAGAGGAAAGTGAGGGGAGACACAGAGACCAAGGGGAAAAGGCCATGTGATGATGGAGACAGGGATTAGAGTGATGCAGCTGACAGCCAAGGCCCACCAAAGATTTCTGACAACCACCAGAAGCTGGAAGAAGCAAGGAAGGATTTCTCTCTAGAGCCTGCAGAGAGAATATGACCCCACCCACACTTCGATTTTGGACTTCTGATCTCCAGAACTGAAAAAAGACTTCTGTTGTTTTAAGTCTAATTTGTGGCAATTTGTTGTAACAGCTATAGTGAACTACCCCAATAACCACTTGGTCAGATGATCTTATTCAATATACAATAACTGTTTGGCTTTGATAAGCCCATCTCTTCTCCAGATTTTTATAACAAATTAGGACATAGCACACTAAAGTTAGAAAGGCTTATATCAAATTGCCAGCCTTACTGGTAAAGCTAACCTACAGGACAAGAGTGGAATAAGAAGCTTACTGTAATCACACTTCTGGTCTGAATTGGAGAGATCCATTCATTTAGTTGTGATACAAAGGACTTTCTCTGTCTCCCTTTGTACCACCTCTCTTACTCACATCTGAACCACAGAGTCAGAAGAAAGAAGCTTAGCCAGGTACTGTTTAGTTTTCTCCGATCTGCTTAAGCAGATTGTGGAGCAAGAATGTTCTTCCCATACTTATCCCTTCTGAAATGTGAGGTGGAAGTTTCCTAGCCATAGTGCAATTTAAATACAGGAGGCCAAGTGTTCTTCCCTAATGACAATACACAGTAAACTCCTGATGAACTGAAGGATCATATCTACTCCCATTGTGGTATCCCAAGAAAGATAGGACACTGCTGTGAACATTCAATATGCATTTGTTGAGTGATTAAAACCAAATGAATAAAATGACACCAGCCATAAATTATACAATTAAAATATGTGTAAATATATACTTGCAATTAAAGTGTTGCAAAGATTCTAAAGAACTGCACTATTTTTTCACATTTAACTTTCTCTGATATTGGATGCATTAATTAGCAGTTTTCTTCTTTCTTAGCAGTACACAAAATAATTCTGCATCTTTGCTCTATCTTACAATGCAGTTTTAGACCCAATAGAACATATTTTAAAAATTAAAGTTCCTTGTCATTTGCTGAAGAAAACATGTAAAACACACACAAACACACACATGCACGTACACAAATATTCTCTTTCTCTTATAATCAGATGCAAAAATCTGAATCAAAACACAATTCAGCAACAGTGCTAACCTCAGGATCAAGGTTTTCAGAGAATGCATTCCTCTCAGCTTCTGGTTGTCTGCCACTCAGCCTTGGGAGGAACGAAGGTGTGGAATGTCCCTCTAAATCTTCGTATGGGAGAGTTTCTTTATTGTTTCCTAGGCTATCTTTCTTCTCCCCATGGCTGTGCTTTTTCAACATGCTCCTTGGTCGAGGTGAAGGCTTAAATTGGCTGTCTGCTTCAAGGCTGCTGTTATTTTCTGCAGAAAAATACAATGCTTTAATACATTTAATACAGTAAAAAATATATATATTTTTAAGATGGTCATGGTTTCTCCTACACCCCAGGTGCCACCAAACTTCTCTCCTGTTTCCAAGCACCTAGCACCTTGCCTCTGTCCTGGAGAAGAAGCCCACACCCTTCTCTACAAAGAACTCCAGAAAGTAAAAGTAGGTGATAGTTGACAATCAAAAAAAATTTTTTAATGGCTGCCTTTCTGACAATAACTAGTATACTTCACTCTTGTGAGTAATTAACTATTCTATTTTATCAACTCTCATAGTATTAACAATTTTTTTAAACAAACAAAACCATGTCTTGATTTCAGCCTTTATAAAATGAGGCAGTTCAGCCATCAAACCTTTATTGAGTGTCTGCCGCCAGGCCCTGTTCACATCACTCACATAAACAGATCTCAGAATCAAGACACTGGCAATGGCCCTGTCCTAGGATTTTAGAGGTTGGGGAGGGAGATGATTGTAAACATATAAAATTATAAGACAAAGGTAAGTGCTGTAACAAGTATGAAGATGATGTCGGTACAGGGGTAGAAGAGCCAATGTCCCTGGAAAGAGGAATGGAGAACTCGACAACTTGTGAGCTGCTGTTCTCTGAGTCCATAAAACCTCTCCAGCAGTTATTAAAATTTCTCAGTTACTATTTCCACTACTTCTAAGTTTAAAACAACAATCTAATGCTGGTATACTTTCAGCCCTCAAAACACGATATACAGGTTTTTTACATGAACTTTTCCCTAAATTTCACTATATATATATATATATACACACATTTCTCCATTGTCCTACCAATGTATTCTTCTGACAAAGCTGCAAAATTGAATACCTTTCTCTTTTTTATCCATAAGTGGGGTTATAAATCTTGCTAGAAGATTCTACAGTCAGACCTAATTGGAACCACTATAAATGTTTCACTGCCAATTTTAGGTATGTCCTAAATTCTGGTCAAATGTCCAATTTAAAATCCAAGAGTTATCCTAGATTCCTCCCTCAAAATCCAAAGCATCATAATACCCTATTGATTCTACCTCTAAATATCTCTCATTTATCCTACTTTCTGCAACCCCACTGTCAGTTCCTTATCCAGTCTTGCCTAGATTACTGCCTCAGCAACATTTATAAAACACAAATCAGATCACACCACCCCTCTCCACAAAATTCTTCAGTGGTTTCCCATCATCCAGTCCTGCAAGTTCATTGCCTCCGAACAATATAAAAGGTTTCAGTCTTGTCCCTGGCTAGCTGTGCTGCCTCGTCACTGGCACACTCCCTTGGTAATCTGTCCTGATATGCCGGGCTCACTCTCCTTCTGCAGTTGGGCCACCTCTCTTGCCACCAAACTTTTACTCTCGTTCTTCCTCTGCCTAGGATGTCCACTTCTGGCTTCTCCTGACAAATGCTTGCTTGTCTTTGGAATCTCAGTTTACGCAGAATATTATATAAAGCTTGATAAAAGGTTTTGAGTCTTTTTTACTGTAATAACAACACTTAACAGGAGATCCATTCTCTTAACAAAATTTTAAGTGCAGAATACAGTATTATTACCTAAAGGCACAAAGCCATACAGCAAAACTCTAGAACTGTTCATCTTGCTAACTGAAACTTTACACATTTTGACTAGCAATTCCCATTTCCCTCTCCCTCTAGCCACTCATAACTACCATTCTTACATTGAAATCTTAACCCCAAAAGTGATATATTAGGATGTAGGACCTTTGGGAGGTGATTATGTCATAAAGGCAGACCTTCATGAATGGAATTAGTGCCCTAAAAACAATGTTCTAGAAAGTTCCCTTGCCCTTTCCACCATGTAAAGCTACAATGGGAAGCCTGCAACATGGAAAAGGACCCTAACCAACCATATGTGCCCTGTGATCTCAGACTTTCATCCTCCAGAACTGCGACAAACAGATTTTTATCGGTTATAATTCACCGAGTTTGAGGTTTCTGGTTGTGCTGACCTGCTAAGCTACTTCAGTCAGGTTTGAGTCTTTGCGAACCCGTGGACTGTGGCCCACCAGTCTCCACCGCCCTTGGGATTTTCCTGGCAAGAATACTGGAATGGGTTGCCATTTCCTCCTCCAGGGGATCCTCCGAACCCAGGGATTGAACCTGCATCTCCTGCATTGGCAGGCGGGTTCTTTACCACTAGCGCCATCTGGGAAGCTCCAGTAGTATTTGGGAAGCATTTGATGACAGCAGCCCAAACGAGTAAGGCAGTATTGAGGACTGGTGCCACATCTCTAATGCTGCACTCACAGTTACCGTCACAGTGCTTGTACAGTGAGACATATCATACAAACAACAAATACGTGTGCATAAATAAAATGATCTGCCTATGAACAAATGCTGAATAATAAAGTGAAGCGTAAAAGCATTTATAGCATGCTTCATTTATGCCCGATTGCTCTAAACCCTTCAGATACATAAACTCATTTAATTGTCTCAAACCCCTTGTGGTGGTTCAACTATCGGCCCCTTTCACAGATAAATAAAATGAGGAACAAAGAGCTCATGTGCCTATGGTTATAAACTCTAGTTTGTGGAATTAAAGCAGGAGCACCCTGGCTCCAATGCTAATGGAGTCAAGGTGCTCCTGCTTTAAAGTTAAAACAAAGACAGCATACCTTGTAAAAATTACTTACAATCACCATCAATGTGACCATTACCTGATAAAGTGAAAGAGTTTGATTATTGTACTTTTTACAGCAGAAAATTTAAGTCTGAATTTGGCAATAAGGAGTTCATGATCTGAGCCACAGTCAGCTCCCGGTCTCGTTTTTGCTGACTGTATAGAGTTTCTCCATCTTTGGCTGCAAAGAATATAATCAATTTGGTTTGGGTATTGAGCATCTGGTGATGTCCATGTATAGAGTCTTCTCTTGGAAGAGGGTGTTTGCTATGACCAGTGCATTCTCTTGGCAAAACTCTATTAGCCCTTGCCCTGCTTCATTTTGTACTCCAAGGTCAAATTTGCCTGTTAATCCAGTTAGCTCTTGACTTCCTACTTTTACATTCCAGTCCCCTATAATGAAGAGGACATCTTTTTTGGGTGTTAGTTCTAAAAAGTCTTGTAGGTCTTCATAGAACCATTCAACTTCAGCTTCTTCAGCATTACTGTTTGGGGCATAGACTTGGATTACTGGGATAATAAATGGTTTACCTTGGAAATGAACAGAGATCATTCTGTCATTTTTGAGATTGCATCCAAGTACTACACTTTGGACTCTTTAGTTGACTATGATGGCTACTCCATTTCTTCTAAAGGATTCTTGCCCACAGTAGTAGATATAATGGTCATTTAAATTAAATTTGCTCAATCCAGTTCATTTTAGTTCACAGATTCCTAAAATGTCAATGTTTACTCTTGCCATCTCCTGTTTGACCACTTCCAATTTGCCTTGATTCATGGACCTAACATTCCAGGTTCCTATGCAATATTGCTCTTTACAACATCAGACTTTACTTCCATCACCCATTTATATCCACAACTGGGTGTTGTTTTCTCTTTGATTCCGTCTCTTCATTCTTTCTGGAGTTATTTCTCCACTGATCTCCAGTAGCATACTGGGCACCTACCAACCTGGGGAGTTCATCTTTCAGTGTCCTATCGTTTTGCCTTTTCGTACTGTTCATGGGGTTCTCAAGGCAAGAATACTGAAGTGGTTTGCCATTCTCCTCTCCAGTGGAGCATGTTTTGTCAGAACTCTCCACCATGACCCGTCCATCTTGGTTGGCCCTACACGGCATGGCTAATAGTTTCATTGAGCTAGACAGGCTATGGTTCATGTGATCAGTTTGGTTAGTTTTCTGTGACTGTGGTTTTCATTCTGTCTGCCTTCTGATGGAGAAGGATAAGAGGCTTATGGAAGCTTCTTGATGGGAGAGACTGACTGAGGGGAAAACTGGGTCTTGTCGGGAGCTGGTGATTGACAGGGAAGCCTGGTGTGCTGCAGTCCATGGGGTTGCAAAGAGTTGGACACGACTGAGTGACTGAACTGAACAGCAGACAAGCAAGAACAAAGGAAACTTTCAGGTTCTAATATTTTGATAAAGCATTAAATGATAGCAATATCTTATGATATTAAAAATATTAAGTTCTAAATATGATAAAGAAAAAAGTCTAAAAATTTAGATAGAGCTAAACGTGTTAACCACATTACTTCTTTAATGAATAAATTATTCATTTATATATTCAAATACTTAAAGAATTCTACATGCCAGGCACTAACCAGCAGACTCAACTTTTTCCTTCAACTTGAATAACCTTGGAATAATGATTTCAAATATTTTATACCAAAATTCCATTTCCAGAAGCATCAAGTTTTCAGAAAGAAAAAAAAAGTCTATACATTATCAAAATGTCTTGTTTCACTATCAAATGTAAATGATTACCTATTTCAGTAATTATTTTTATACTACATATACTGAATTGCAAATGGTTAATGATTGTTTAAAAATTCAGTATTGCACATTCATAATCCTGGGGCCATCTTGTGGTCAAAGTACAGTATTTCTCTATTCATTTTGTCACAGGTTTTAAAAAAGGTATTAAATAGACAGATTATTGCTTATTATGTACCATAAAGTTTTAATTATATACTTATATCTATATCAGACTAAGTTTTAGCTTTTATAGTATGCTCACAGTTTCTTATTACCTAATGAAAAGCTTTTCAGAATCAGGACAAATAGAACAAACATAATCTATAAAAATAGATTTTTAAACTCAACTATGACTAGGGAATACTACATACTCTATCTTTCATAAAGATTCACTGTGCATATATATTTATTAATGGTTCCAAGAAGTTCTCTCATAAAGAAGTCGGTTTAAAATTTCTATAACTCTGTGTTTTCCCCTTAATACAATGAACAAACTGTGGAAAATACTGTGGAAAAAGGTGATTTATTGGATTATTCACTATTTGATTATGTTTCCCTTCTCTCCATTTTTTATTTTACTCAGTACACTGTCAAGGTACATTTTAGCAAGTAAATTCTGTTTCATTAGACCTTGTGCTTACACTTTTGTAGACGTTTATAGTGTGAGACATACTTTTGTGTGATGAGTGTGTGCTGTCATGGCTGACTCTTTGTAACCCCATGGGACTATAGCCTGCCTGCCAGGCTCCTCTGTCCATGGAACTTTCCAGGCAAGAATACCGGAGTCCTCCTCCCAGGGGATCTCCCCAACCCGGGGATCAAGCCCACCTCTCCTGCATCTCCTGCAATGGCAGGTGGATTCTTTACCACTGTGCCACCTGGGTACATTCTTCAAACAATTCTGTAGGAAGGGAGAGCAAGGTTCCTCTCCCTCCTCATGAGGACAGTAAGGCTTACCCTATTGCTAAGGTCAAACATAATTAACATACAGTGGCTTTTTCCCTAGTATCTTTGCTGATTCATATCTTCTCCTCATTTGAAAGTGGATAGGATTGTCAGGGGTGGAAAAAGGAGTGGGTCCCTAATACGTATCTGAAATAAAGCTTTTCCTGAGGTTATCAGTGCTATCTAATATATAAAGTATGAAATACTTACCAGTATTGTATTTAATGATGATATAAAGGAAAGAGGTTTTTGTGAAGGTTAGTATCAACTACTATTGTTTTCCATAAAACATAAAAAGACTGGAAGACCCCAAATCCTTCACCTTCTATGCCCTTGTTCCTGCATGGTAGCCCAGGGGATCTCACGGCAGTTGGTGCCTGATTCACTCCATCCCTGCTGCGCTATGCCCAGGGCTCAGTAGAAATGCGGAGAAACTACTGTAATGGTCATACCAGGAACTTCCCCACAGAAAACTGAGTTTTAGTGGATTTTCCTGGGGAACAGAGAAACCAAATGGAGATTCTCTTAAGGAAGTCTAGAGGCTTAAATGATAAGAGTAAGAACACCTCTCTTTCCCATCCCCATTTCAAATATACAAATGTCACATAGATATTCTTGCAAATGGCTGCATGGAAATGATTCTTTAGGACTAGCCCCAATGCTGCTCTCTAACCCTAATGTTTGGAGTGTGAGATGGATTAGAAAGGATTCCACTGTAGTTACAGTGCTAAAAGCAAAATTGGAGCTCATATGTCTAAGCGAGGCTGGATGTAGATGCTCAAAGTTCTTCCACCTCCTGCATTCATTCAGTCTTGCATCTCTGCTGATGCCTGATAGGAGGCCAAAGAACCTTTAGTCATCCACATCCAGCCTCGCTAAGGCCTATGAGCTCCAATTTTGTTTTTAGCAGTGTAACTACAATGGACTCTTTTCTAATCAATCTCATACTCCAGACATTAGGGTTAGAGCAGCACTGGGGGAGTCCTTAAAACAATCATATCCATACAGTCATTTGCCAGAATATTTGTTTGACATCTGTATATTTGAAATGGGGGTTGGAGGACGGGAGGGAGAGGTGTTGTTGCTCTTACCATTTAAGCCTCCAGACTTTCCTGAGAATTACGGCTTTCCTCTATGGTTCTGGGTTTCCCAAGTCGCACTAGTGGTAAAGAACCTGCCTGCCAATACAGGAGACATAAGAGACATGGGTTTGATCCCTGGGTTGGGAAGATCTCCTGGAGGATGGCATGGCAACCCATTCAGTATTCTTGCCTGGAGAGTCATATGGACAGAGAAGCCTGGTGGGCTAAGGTCCATAGGGTCACAAAAAGTAGGACACAATTGAAGTGACTTACTACACACACATGCACCGAACCTCTACACAGCCAGATCTCCAATTTATGGGCTTCCTTGGTGGTTCACATAATAAAGAATCTACCTGCAATGCAGGAGACCTGGTTTCAATCCCTGGGTTAGGAAGACCCCTTGGAGAAGGGACCCACCCCAGTGTTCTTGCCCTGAGAATTCCATGGACAGAGGAGCCTGACAAGCAATAGTCCATGGGGTCACAAAGAGTCAGACAGGACTGAGAGACAAACATTTTCATTTTCATTTTCTATACTTCTAGTATTTTTATTTATATCTGTAAAACTGAAATGTTAAGTCTGTCTTTTTTCTTAAATATTTATTAGCTCCTATGTAAAAATATTTTGTAATTATCTTAAAATAAATTTTCAAGAAATGCAATTACAGTAACCTAACAAATTACCGAAGATGTACTTTTGATCCACTCTAGTATTCTTGACTGGAAAATCCCATGGACAGAGGAGCCTGGCGGGCTATAGTCCATGGGACTGCAAAGAGTCCAACACAGCTTAGCGACTAAACCAAACCAAACCAACAAATTACCTGAAGATGTACTTTTGATTGGAAGAATTCTAGGTTTAGTTTCCATTTTAATTTTCTCTTTTTCAACTTCCTGTTGTTTACTTTGAGATTCAGGTAAGGGATTTACAACCATGCCTTCACCATTATCAAGTGCAATGTCATTGTTTTTGATAGAGACTACTGGCTCATGTTTCCTCACATCATTGCTTGATTTCTTCGTTTTCAAAAAAGACAGTTTTGGAGAATTGTTTTCTTCATCATCTGATATGTGAAAATTATTCATTTTTTTATTAACTGAATTTTCATCTACTGAGGTGTCAGAAAAATCACCTAAGGAAACAGAAAAATAGAAGAGAAAAATATTTTCAATAGTACATTTTAAAGTTTTGAAGGTTACATTCATCAAAAACATTACCTTGAAGACTAGATATGAATTTACAACTGTGAATAGATTTGGAACCCTAAGAAAACTCCTAACTTAGGCAGTCTATAAATTAAAAATTTCAGTTTCATTTATTTAAAACATACTTACTGAGTATGAATAGTGTATCAAGTCAAGCACTGTGCTTGCTCTAAGAGAAGTCATTCAAAGGTTCTTCAAAACAACAATCAGTCATAGACATTTAGATTTTGGACTGTAAAACTTATTTATTTAATTATTTATTTTCAAAAACTTCATCATATAAAATCAAGAATATTTGTAAATGGAAGAATTAGCTAATAATGTTTTTCCAGTAAAATTTTGGAATTGCTATTCCATCCATACCAGAGTATTAGATTTTATTATGAGAAGAATAATAAAGAATGCTAACTTAACTATCCAGTAATGATTTAACTATTGTTCTGGTACCTTTTACAGAGAACACCGAGAGTTATTCACTGAATATCAAAGAATAAAACACTGAATTTCAAGTTCAGAATTTTATATGTTTATCTTGAAATGTGAAATGTTAATATCTTGCATAACCAAAGAAACCAAATTAATCATACAGTACTGATATACTGGGTTTTTTAAACGGATTCCCTTTCACAGCCAAAAAACCTTGATTTAGAAAAAGCATTATAAAAGTGATTCTGATGTACCCAAAGTTCAGTTCTATGGTCCCTAATTATTACCTCACTGTAGGTCTCATAGGGTTGGCCTTAAAGATGAACTTATCATCTCCAATATAATTTACCACTGACAAGCAAATCTGCTATCAGTTAATTTTCAGTTTTGTATACACACTCAGAAAAAAACAAGGACAATCATACAACTTTTTGAAAATTAAGAGTGACTTTTTATTCATTAAAAAGCTGGAGACCTAAAACCAGTGAATTCACTGGTATTATTTTAAAATGGTGATTTTTGTTTGTTTGTTTTGTTTTCAGGTTTCGGCTATAAATAACTAAGGAAGCAAAAAGAAGACATTTCTTTTCTCACATTCTCACATACCAATCTCATCACTGTCAAAGTCATCTGAGTATTCAGAACTTCTTTGTCTGGCTGAGCGAGCTGTAATTGCTTTTATTAGCTCATCCTGAAATGAGATAATTAAAATCAGTCTCCACCCAAATGTGTACTCTCATATGTAGAATTAATTCTTTTAACAAATAATGCTTGATTAATAACTGCTTTAAAACTCAGATTTCGTTCATCCAACAAATATTTACCGAAACCCTACTTTATGCCATGCACCCAAACTCTAAGAGGCAACACAGAACATCACAGATGACCCCTTTTTTCATGGAACTTACAGTTAAACAAGAAACACCAAGAAAATTAATTGAGGGACTCTATCTGGACCAGGTTCATTATAAACTGATATTTGGAAGAAACTGGTATTCTTCATGATCTTTTGTTTCAGCATATTGCTATTAACAGATGTAATCAATACCATAAATTGAGACCTCCAATTCAAAATTGTAGCAACTGGACACAGAAAGCTTAAATGTTATTATGTTAAACCAGAAAAAAAATTAACAATATTTATATGAAAATGGCAATTAGAAGTTGCTATTTAACTTTCACAAGCGAATTTAATTTTTAATATACTAAGAACCTAGTATTTAGTTTGGTAGTCTTAAAGCCACACAGAAGAGCTGGTAATACTAGAGCCCAAATACAATCATCTGCAAAATCTCAAAAGAAACATAGGATTTACTCATGCTCTATATAGGACTGTTCTAGGATTACTTTCAAGTCCAATATTCCTAATACAGGTATTACCTTGTAAAATCATTCAAAATAAAAATACTTTACCTGGAAAGTAGTTCTTTTGGTGACTTTTGGACTCTTTGTATATGCCAAAGTTGTGCTAAAAACTTCATCAGACATAGTGTGTTTTAATTCTCGACCTTTATAAAATGGCTAACCAATGATAGGAATAATTCAACCTCTGATGATGGCTGAAACACACAAAAAACAAGTCAGAGATTTTTGCATGCTTGAGAATTTGTATTATTACATTTAATGCTTCCTTGGCCACCAGAAAGTGAAGTCGCTCAGTCGTATCCGACTCTTTGCGACCCCATGGACTGTAGCCTACCAGGCTCCTCCTCCATCCATGGGATTTTCCAGGCAAGAGAACTGGAGTGGCTTGCCATTTGACCACCAGAAAAGCCAAACAAAAACAAGAAAAGCATCATTGAGCTGCATGTTCACTTCAACAGAGTTCTTGAAAATAAATAGCAAATTCTACCAACAAACTGGTTTTCAAAGAGAAAAGAAAATTCAAACTTATCTTAAAGTAGTTTTACAATTATTTTATTATCCTAAATAAGTTTTACAGTTATTGCACTCACTTGAATAATGAGCGCAATGGCTTGTTGCCAATTAAAACAGAAACTTTTGTACCTATCTTCCATTCAAAAGTATAACATTGCCTACAAAAGAGGCATACTTATTTAAAAGGCTATTTTTATTTTAAAAATGAAGTCTACTTTTATTTAAAAGAAAGTGAAGTCGCTCAGTCGTGTCCGACTCTTTGCGACCCCATGGACTGTAGCCTATCAGGCTCCTCCGTCCATGGGATTTTCCAGGCAAGAGTGCTGGAGTGGGTTGCCATTGTCTTCTCCAGGGGATCTTCCCGACCCAGGAATCGAACCCGTGTCTCCCGCATTGCAGGCAGACACTTTACCCTCTGAGCCACCAGGGAAGCCCTTTATTTAAAAGCCATACTTATTTAAAAGAAGACTACTGTCAGCATAAAGGATCATCTAAGAACTTTATCATTTAAATTTTTTTTCTTTCACTCTTCCCTCTCACAAAAATGTTAATACAATTAGATAAAACAAAATGAAGTTGCTCCAGGAGGAGACTGCCGGGCCCCCTCGCTGCCCTCCGCAGCGCGCAGGGATCGCTCTGGCCCTACAAGGTGGCGGCGCCCTGTGCCTGACCGCTCGGCCCATTGCAGCCGACCCAGCAGCAGCCACTAGCCACGCCAGTGCACAGCCGAGCGCGGCTCCGGCCCCAGTTCTCCGCGACCCGCAAGTCCCGCCTTCTGTACTCACCTGGCATTCCTGCGGAGGGCAGCCCGCAATCTGAGAACCCAGCGGCTGGCCCCTCTACCCGGCCTGCCCCTGGCTGCTTTCAGAGACCTGACTTCTTAGGAAGCTCGGAGGCGAGACGAAGAACGGAGGTGGGGGGGCGGTTGCTAGGATACAAGATCTCTGGGAGGAAGTGACTTCTCCCGCCCAGGGCCTCGGGTACCTAACACCGCCCTGCAGCCCTACGTGTCACTGAGGCGACCGCCCAGAGAAAGGAAATGACGTCAGCCACTCTGGGTCTGGGGAGAAGGGTGTTTTACCTGTCGCCTATGCTTCAGTCGTTACCTAGGAGACGGCACCCGTCCGGCTGCCTGAGAGTTGGCGCCTGCGCACTGAGAGTTGGCGCCTGCCAGTGGAGGGGCTTGCTACATCAGCGCAAAGCATATCCGTTGTTTTGCCACAGTTGTCACAGACATGAAGTTCTGCGAATCGGAGTAGTGTACTGACGGACTAATGCACTGATAGATGGGACAGAAAGGCAAGATAATGACTTTTGCAGGTTCAGGAGTCAAAGGGCACATTTGAATCCTGGAGCACCTCTCTCTATCCATGTGATGTCCTGCAAGTTAAGGTCTGTATACCCTAGTTTCCTCTTCTGTATTAAAAAAAAAAAAAAAAGGAGGCTATAATATTAATAGTAACCGTAATAGCCATAAAGAAAGCTGAGCGCCAGAGAATTGATGCTTTTGAACTGTGTTGTTGGAGAATACTCTTGAGAGTCCCTTGAACTGCAAGGAGATCCAGCCAGTCCATCCTAAAGGAAATCAGTCCTGAATATTCATTGGAAGGAATGATGTCGAAGCTGAAGCTCCAATACTTTGGCCATCCCACGCGAAGAACTGACTCATTGGAAAAGACCCTGATGCTGGGAAAGATTGAGGACAGGAGGAGAAGCGGACGACAGAGGATGAGATGGTTGGATGCCATCAACGACTCGATGGACATGACTTTGAGCAAACTCCTGGATGTTGGTGATGGACAGAGAAGCCTGACGTGCTGCCGTACATGGGGTAGCAAAGAGCCGGACACGGCTGAGTGACTGAACAGAGGTGAACTGGCGTTGCTGTGAGTATTGAACGAAGTTATGCAGATGGAGTACTTGAAAGATTGCCTGGGATTGCATTCCATTAGTGTTAGATAACACTCCATGTAACTCAGCCACAAAGGGCCTGGACAGAAGTCATTCCTTGGCCACACAGCTTAAAACCCATTCTAAGTGTTTCTTTAATATAAATTCTTTGGGTATGTACTCAGTGGATATTCTGGCAAAAATTAAATCAGTCAACAAAATAAACTAAAAAGGCAGAGGACTGTGTGCTGATAAAGTAACCAAAAATAACAGCACTTAACTAGCGTAGGTAATCCTTAACAAAGTAAACAAAAGAAAAAGTTCTTTAAAGACTTACAAGGATTTCTACTATTTTTTTTAATTTAGAAGAAGCTTAATCCTAATTGAATTGTCTGAATTTATTATTCATTGACTAGTAAATTAAACTTGTTCTCAGTATTTTCCCCCCACCTCTGAATTTTTTTCACTTCTTCAACAATTTATTTATAAAGAAATCACAGTGGATACAAGTTTAATAAATCAATATGTTGAAAAACTAAATGTGCATAACAAGAAATACTAAATTTAGTTTTTTAAAAAAGACAGTTCATGCTTTTAACAGTCTGTGCAATACAACTTTTTAAATACAGTGTTCAGTTTATGCTCAACTTGTTTGAAAAATTTAGTTTGATCAACATTTGCTTAACTTCGATGTTTTCAAGAAATTCTTTTTTAACTTTTTACTTTGTATTGGATTATAGCTGATTATCAATGTCGTGATAGTTTCAGGTGAACAGTTAAGGGACTGGGCTTCTCATATACATGTATATATTCTCCCCCAGACTCCCCTTCCATCCAAGCTGCTACATTACATTGAGCAGTGTTCCATGTGCTATACAGTAAGTAGGCTGCTGTTGGTTATCCATTTTAAATATAGCAGTGAGTACACGTCCACCCCAACTCACTAACTATCCCTTTCCCTCGTGCTTTCCCCCCTACAACCATAAGATTGTTCTCTAAGTCTATGGGTGTCTTTCTGTTTTGTACATTCATTTGTATCTTTTCTTTTCAGATTCCACATAAAAGGGATGTCATATGCTATTTTTCCTCCTCTGTCTGACTTACTTACACTCACTATGGCAATCTCTAGGCCCATGTTGCTGCAAATGGCATTGGTTTATTCTTTTTAATGGTTGATTAATATTCAATTGTACATTGAGAAACCTATATGCAGGTCAGGAAGCAACAGTTAGAACTGGACATGGAATAACAGACTGGTTCCAAATAGGAAAAGGAGTACGTCAAGGCTGTATATTGTCACCCTGTTTATTTAACTTATATGCAGAGTACATCATGAGAAACGCTGGGCTGGAAGAAGCACAAGCTGGAATCAAGATTGCTGGGAGAAATGTCAATAACCTCAGATATGCAGATGACACCACCCTTATGGCAGAAAGTGAAGAGGAACTCAAAAGCCTCTTGATGAAAGTGAAAGTGGAGAGTGAAAAAGTTGGCTTAAAGCTCAACATTCAGAAAACAAAGATCATGGCATCTGGTCCCATCACTTCATGGGAAATAGATGGGGAAACAGTGGAAACAGTGTCAGACTTTATTTTTTTGGGGTCCAAAATCACTGCAGATGCTGACTGCAGCCATGAAATTAAAAGACGCTTACTCCTTGGAAGGAAAGTTATGACCAAACTAGATAGCATATTAAAAAGCAGAGATATTACTTTGCCAACAAAGGTCCGTCTAGTCAAGGCTATGGTTTTTCCAGTAGTCATATATGGATGTGAGAGTTGGACTGTGAAGAAAGCTGAGTGCTGAAGAATTGATGCTTTTGAACTGTGGTGTTGGAGAAGATTCTTGAGAGTCCCTTGGACTGCAAGGAGATCCAACCAGTCCATTCTAAAGGAGATCAGTCCTGGGTGTTCTTTGGAAGGAATGATGCTAAAGCTGAAACTCCAGTACTTTGGCCACCTGATGCTAAGAGTTGACTCACTGGAAAAGACTCTGATGCTGGGAGGGATTGGAGACAGGAGGAGAAGGGGACAACAGAGGATGAGATGGCTGGATGGCATCACTGACTCGATGGACGTGAGTTTGAGTGAACTCCAGGAGTTGGTGATGGACAGGGAGGCCTGGCATGCTGCAATTCATGGGGTCACAAATAGTCGGACATGACGGAACTGAACTGAACCATATCTTCTTTATCCATTCCTCTGTCAATGGACATCTAGGTTGCTTCCATGTCTTGCTATTGTATCAGCGCTTCAATAAACATTGGGATGTCTGTATCCTTTCAGATCATGTTTTTCTCTGGATATATGCCCAGGAGTGGGATTGTGGGACCCTGCATATGTCCATATGGTAACTCTATTTTTAGTTTTTTAAGGAACCTACATACTGTTCTCCATAGTGGCTATACAAATTTACATTCCCACTAACAGAGTAGAAGGATTCCCTTCTCTCCACAGTTCCTCCAGCATTTATTGTTTGTATTTTTTAATGGTAGCCATTCTGGCTGTTATGAGGTGATATTTCATTGTAGTTTTGATTCATATTTCTCTAATAATTAGCAATGTTGAACATTTTCATTTTCATGTACCTCCTGACCATCTGAATATCTCTTTGGAGAAATATTTGTCTATGTCTTCTGTTCTCTTATTGATTGGGTTGTTTGTTTTGATGCTTTAAGTATCATGAGCTGTTTGTAAATTTTGGAGACTAATCCCTTGTTGGTGATATCATCTGCAAATATTTTCTTCCAATCAGTGGGCTGTCTTTTCATTTTGTTTGTTTCCTTTGCTGTGCAAAAGCTTTTGTGTTTAAGTAGGTCCCATTTGTCTTTGTTTTTATTTCCATTATTCTGCACATGTATCAAAAAAATATTGCTGCAATTTATGTCAGAGAGTGTTCTGTTTTCCTCTAGGAGTTTTATAATGTGCAGTCTCACATTTAGATCTTTAATCCTTTTTGAGCTTTTTTAAAAATATGGCATTAAATAATTATCTAATTTAATTTTTACTTGTAGCTGTACAGATTTCCCAACACCATTTGTTGAAGAGACTGTCTTTCCAACATTGAATAATCTTGCCTTCTTTACCTTAGATTAATTGACCATAGGTCCATAGGTTTATTTTGGGGGTTTCTATCTTGTTCTATATCTTTATTTTTGTACCAGGATCATACCATTTAAATGACTATAGCTTTGCAATATAGTCTGAGGTTAGGAAGCCTAATTCCCCCAGCTAGTTTTTTTTTTCCCCCCTAAAGTTTGCTTTGGCTACTCAGGATATTTTGTGTCTCTATACACATTTTAAGGTTTTTTTTGTTGTTGTTGTTCTTGTGTGAAAAATACCATTGGTAATTTGATAGGGATTGCACTGAATCTGTAGATTGCTTTGAGTAGTGTAGTAGTCATTTTGACAATACTGATTCTTCCAATACACAAAGTGATATATCTTTTCATCTCTTTATGTCTTCCTCAATTTCTTTCATCAGCATCTTATATTTTTCAGAGTACAGGTCTTTTGCCTCCTTAGGTAAGATTATTCCTAGGTATTTTATTCTTTTTGATGTGACAGTAAATGGAATTTACTTAAATTCTCTTAAATTTTTCTTCCGGATCATTCATTGTTAGTGTATAGAAATGCAGCAGATTTCTGTGTATTAATTTTTTAACCTGCAACTTTACCAAATAAATTGATGAGTTCTAGTAGTTTTCTCATTGCATCTTTAGGATCTTATATGTACAGTATCATGTCATCTGCAAATAGTGACAGTTTAAATTCTTTTCCAATTTGGATTCCATTTATTTCTTTTCTTCTCTGATTACTATAGCTAGGACTTCTAAAATTATGCTGAATAAAAGTTGTGAGAGTGGACATCTTTGGCTTGTTCCTGATCTTAGAGCAAATACTTTCAGCATGTCACCACTGAGTATGATGTTAGCTTTACTTTTGTTATATAGGGCTTTATTATATTGAAGTATGTTCCTTATATCCCAGTTTCTGGAGAGTTTTAATCATAAAAGGGTGCTGGATTTTGTTAAAAAGCTTTTTCTGCTTATATTGAGATGATCATATGGTTTTTATTCTTCAATTTCTTGATGTGGTGTATCACATTATTTGATTTGTGGATATTGAAAAATCCTTGAATCCCTGAGATGAGTCCCACTTGATCATGGTGTATGATCTTTTTAATGTATTGAATTTGGATTGCTAGTATTTTGTTGAGAATTTTTGCATCTATGTTCCTCAGTGATATTGGCCAGTAATTTTCTTCTTCTTCTTCTTTTTTGTTTTTTTGTGGTATCTTTGTCTGGTTTTAGCATCTGAGTGATGGTGGCTTCATTGAATGAGTTTGAAAGTTTTCATTCCTCTGAAATTTTTTGGAACGTTTCCAAAAGGAAAGGTGAAACTTCTCCAAATAGTTGATAAAATTTACCTGTGAAGCCATCAGGTCTGGGACTTTTGCTTGTTGTTAAACACATTTTCAATTTCAGTGCTTGTGTTTCATCTGTTCATATTTTCTATTTCTCCCTGGTTCAGCCTTTGGAGATTGTACCTTTCTAAGAATTATCCATTTCTTCTATGCTGACCATTTTATTGACATACACTTGCTCATAGTAGTCTCATGATCCTTTTGTATTTCTGTGGAGTCAGTTGTAACTTCTTTTTCATTTCTAATTTTATTGATTTCAGTCCTTTCTCTTTCTTCTATTGATGAGTCTGGCTAAAGGTTTATCAATTTTGTTTATCTTTTCAGAGATCCAACTTTTAATTTCTTTTATCTTTTCAGTTGTTTTCTTTATATCTATTTCATTTATTTCTGCTCTTTCTGAATTCTTTCCTTCTACTAACTTTAGGTCTTGTTTTTTCTTCTTTTCTAGCTATTTTTAATGTAAGATTAGGTTGTCTACTTGAGATTTTTCTTGTTTCTTGAGGAATGATTGTATTTTTAAGAGCTTCCCTCTTAGAACTGCTTTTGTTGTATCTCATAGGTTTTGGACCATTTTGCTTTCATTTTCATTTGTCCCTAGGTATTTTTAAATTTCCTCTGATTTCTTCAATGATTCATTGATTGTTTAGTAGTATATTGTTTAGCTGTCATGTGTTTGTGTTTTTATAGTTTTTTTTTTCCTAATTCTTTACATAGTGTTATGACCAGAAAAGATGCTTGATATGATTTCAATTTTCTTAAATTTACCAAGGCTCACCTTGTTGCCCAGGATGTGGTTGATCCTGGGGAATGTCCCTTGTGCACTTGAGATGAATGTGTATTCTGCTTTGGGATGGAATGCTCTACAAATATCAATTAAGTCCATCTACTCTAAAGTGTCATTTAAGGCCTGTGTTTCCTTATTAATTTTCTGTCTGGATGATCTCTATATTGACGAAAGTGAGGTGTTAAAGTCTGCCTCTATTACTGTATTACTGTCAATTTCTCCTTTTATGTTTGTTAGTATTTGCCTTATATGTTGAGGTGCTCCAATTTTGGGGTGCATATATATTTATAATTGTTATATCTTTTTCTTGGATTGAAACCTTGATCATTATGTAGTGTCCTGGAGAAGACTTGAGAGTCCCTTAGACTGCAAGGAGATCAAACCTGTCAATCCTAAAGGAAATCAGTCCTGAATATTCATTGGAAGGACTGATGCTGAAGCTGAAACTCCAATATTTTGGCCACCTGATGTGAAGAACCAACTCATTGGAAAAGACCCTGATGCTGGGAAAGATTGAAGGCAGGAGGAGAAGGTGATGACAGAGGATGAGATGATTGGATGGCATCACCAACATGACGGAGATGAGTTTAAGTAGGCTCTAGGAGTTGATTGTAGACAAGGAAGCCTGGCATGCTGAAGGTCATGGGGTCACAAAGATTTGGACAAAACTGAGTGACTGAACTGACTTTGTCTCTTATAGTAGTCTTTATTTTGAAGTCTATTTTGTCTGATATGGGTATTTCTACTCCACCTTTCTTTTGATTTCCATTGATGTGTAATACCTTCTTCCATATTCTTACTTTCAGTCTGTAAGTGTTCCTAGGTCTGAGATGGATCTCTTGTAAACAATGTATATTTGGGTGTTGTTTTTGTATCCACCCAAACAGTCTATGTCTTTTGATTTGTGCACTTAATCCATTTACATTTAAGGTAATTATTGATGTGTATGATCCTATTACCATTTTATTAATTGGTTTGTTTTGTAGGTCGTTTCCTTCTCTTGTATTTCCTGCCTAGAGAAGTTTCTTTAGCATTGAATGTAAAACCAATTTGGTGGTGATGAATTCTCATAACTTTTGCTTGTCTGTAAAGCTTTTGATTTCTCCATCAGATCTGAATGATAGTCTTGCTAAATAGAGTATTCTTGATTGTAGGTTATTCTTTCTCATCACTTTAGTGCCATTCCATTCTTTGGGCTTCCCTGGTGGCTCAGCTGGTAAAGAGTCTACCTGCAATGCAGGAGACCTGAGTTTGATCCTTGGGTTGGGAAGATCCACTAGAGAAGGGAACAACTACCCATTCCAGTATTCTGGCCTGGAGAATTCCATGGACTTTATAGTCCATGGGGTCACAAAGTCAGACACAACTGAATGACTTTCACTGGGCTTCCCTGATGACTCAGCTGGTAAAGAATCTTCCTGTAATACAGTTGATCTGGGTTCAATCCCTGGGTTGGGAAAATCCCCTGGAGAAGGGAAAGGATACCCACTCCAGTATTCTGGCTTGGAGAACTCCATGGACCATGTAGTCCATTGGATCACAAAGAGCTGGACATGACTGAGTGACTTTTACTTCACTTCCCTTCTGGCTTGTAGATTTTCTGTTGAGAAATCAGCTGATAACCTTATAGGAGTTGTCATGTATGTTGTCATTTTTTCCTTGTTGCTTTTAATATTTTATCTTTGTTTTTAGTTTTTGTCAGTTTGTTTACTATGTGTGCTCTTCCTTGAATTTAGCCTACCTGGGACTTTTTGTGCTTCCTGGATTTGGTTAACTGTTTCTTTTCCTTATGTGATGGAAATTTTCAGCTATTATCTCTTTAAATATTTTCTTGGATCCTTTCTCTCTCTCTTCTCCTTCTGAGACCCTTATAATGAGAATGTTGGTGCATTTAATGGTGTCCTAGAGGTCTCTTAGGCTGTCTTCATTTCTTTTCATTCTTTTTTCTATTGTTTTGCAGCAGTGATTTTCACCATGTTTTCTATCAGGTCACTTATCCATTCCTTTGCCTCAGTTATTTTGCTGTTGATCCCTTCTAGTATATTGTTCATCTCTGTTTATTTGTTCTTTAGTTCTCCTAGGTCTTTGGTAAACATTTCTTACATTTTCTCCATTCTTTTTCCAAGATCCTGGATCATCTTCACTATCATTATACTGATTTTTTTTTCTGGAGATTTGCCTATCTCTACTGCATTTAGTTGCTTTTTTCTGGGGTTTTATTTTGTTCCTTTGTTTAGGCTATAACTCTGCTTTTTCATTTTGATTAACATCTGTGATTGTGGTTTTTGTTCTGGAGACTGTGGAGTTGTACTTCTGGCTTCTCTTGTCCACCCTCTAGTGGATGAGGCTGAGGCTTGTGCAAGTTTACTGATAAGAGAGACTGTTGGTGGGAAAAACTGGCTCTTTCTCATGTGGGCAGGCCACACACAGTAAAATTTTAATCCAGTTGTCTACTGTGAGTTGCTTGGCCTGTGCAGACTTGGAGTCTATAGACTGTATGGTAGGGCTAATGGTGACCTCCAAGAAGACTCACACCAAGGGGTACCTCCCTAGACTGCTACCTCCAGTGCCCCCATGCATGTAACAGGCCACTGCTGACCCATACCTCCATAGGGGACCCTGCCACACAAGCAGGTGGGTCTGATTCAGTCATCTGTGGGGTCACTGCTCCTTTCCCCTGGGTCTTGGTGCACACAACATTTAGTTTGTGCCTTCTAAAAATGGAGTCTCTATTTCCCCTAGTCCTGTGGGAATCCTGTAATCAAATCCCACTAACCTTCAAAGTCAGATTCCCTGGAGATTCCTAGTCTCTTTGCTGGACCTCCACGCTGGGAAGCTGACATGGGGCTCAGTACCTTCACACCAGTGGGAGAACTTCTTGGCATTACTGTTCTCTAGCTTGTGGGTCACCCACTCAGCGAGTATGGGATTTGATTTTAGCATGATTACACCCCTCCTACTATCTCACTGTGGCTTTTCCTTTGTCTTTAGATGTGGAGTATCTTTTTTTGGTGGGTTCCAGCATCCTCCTGTTGATGGTCTTTCAACAACTAGTTGTGATTTTGGTGCTCTTGCAGGAGGAGATGCGCAATGTCATTCTAGTCCATGACCTTGAACCAATCTTCTGATGTTTTCAAAAATTTTTAAGTGAATGTCTGCATCAGAGAGTTTCATTTACCACTTACTGTTAACTTCCTGACTCATATAAGTTATTAACCAACAAATATGATTTCATCATAGTACCTATATCCACAATGAGAGGACCATGTCCACATTTTCCTTATATATGAAGTACTAATTTGCTTATGTTGAAATATTTATATTCACTCAAAAACACTCATTTTTTTCATCTATTTGGTTAATATAGTTTGTACTTAGATATGGTTTAAAAAATAAAATTCAGAAAAATTAAAGAGCCTTGAAGGAAAGAGAGTATCTTTTTTACAAACCCACTAGATTTATATTTTCAACTTAATTCAAAATAATTAATGCAGGATATCAAGTCTATGCCATATATAGCTACAATAAACAAGACAGTTAACCTGAACTAGCTAAGTTCTTCATAAGCCCTAATGCACAGTGGCTTTCACTATTATCTTAAGCAGCAGAATATTATGTACTTTATTAATACTTTCAGGTAACCAATATAATAATATGTTAATAACAGCATTATGTAAACCTGAATTAATATTGGGTTGGCCAAAGGAAACGGAATGAACTTTTTAGCCAATAAACTGATAGTACGATGTTGTTTAATGTACAGTTTGCAATAAATAACTTTTGAATGAATGAAATCAAGAATAAACAAAAAGCATTTTAAGTTGAAAAATAATTTTTGAAACACTCCTAAAACAGCTTATAGATACTCAAAATGAAACACTCCAACACACAAAATTTCAGTAGCTTATTTAACATTTTCTCTATATTTTATTTTTCTAATATGCATTTGATCACAGCAAACTTTTTTAGAGTTCAGTACTCTTTCCATTTCTGAACTTTGCCTTTGTTCATTCAATAAGTAAATAAGTATATCTATAACATTCTGTGTCAAATTTGGTGAGTTCCAAGGCAAAGCAGACTAAGTTCCTGTTTGGGGATCATATACAATAGAGAGAGCTAGGAGACTGGGTAAACAAATAATGACTATACATTGTGAGAATTTCTCTATCAGAGTACATAATAAGAAACTCTCAAGAGAGAAAAATTCATCCTGGAGGTCCTAAAAATTATTCAGAGAAAGTGAATTTGAGTTGATTAATGAGTTAAGGAGATAAGGAAGGATTAGTAGTCTATTTTAAGCAGAGGAAATGATCTATGAATATGGAGGCTCACACTGTGCTGTTTGCTGAGCAAGGAAGGGAGTAAGAAGGCCCATTTCCAGATCAAGAAGCAACTAAGAAATCATTCTTCTACAAAAGATCCCTGCTTCACCTGAGTAGGCAAATTATTATGTTCTGTGACTGGCAGCATGAGTTAGAGACAAAGGATCTTGTACTCAAAGATCCTTGCACTCACTACTGGTTGAAAACACAAAGCACCCATCTAACATTTTGAGAGGTGTACTACAAAAGCAATTCCCTATGGGTGTCAATTGATAAAGATTATACTTACATTAAACACTGAATGCCCATGTTGGCAGAGAATAGGAAAAAGCACCCAGATTCAAGTGCATTTGCCAGTCAATACTTGTGGCTTATAGAAGGCTTATAGAAACAAGAGGCTTATAGAAGGGAAGTATTAGAATCTTGGGAAAGACAACCATGACCAACTACATTGGATAAAGTGTTTATCAGTTTCTTATGAGTCATGGAAAACTGGCCATTGTTAGTCACATATTCCAGTATATATTCTTTTGAGTTGTTATGTAGAAATACATGAGTTATTATGTAGCAAGAGAAATATGATTCCTCATGGTTCCAGCTCAGAACTTGTCATTCTGAACATATTAATTTTGTTATTAGGATAATGTCCTTAATTAAATACCCCTTACAGATATTGTTCTAGACAAAGATAAATGATCTGAGTGGACACCATTTTTACTACCTGTATGTTACTAACTGTCCTATACTTTACTCGTATCACTTCATTTATTCCTTATAAAGCTCGGTGAAATTGGTGCTTTTTATATCTACATTTTACAGGTGAAAATGGAAGGCACGAAAACCATTTTTCCCCAAGATATTATGGCTAATAATTGATAGGAGAAGGATTTGGACTTAGGCAGGATAACCTAGAGCCAGTACTCTTCACAATGCTCTTGTTGGCGGGGAGGAATGTCCCTCCAAAATCAATGTTGTAATCACCAGAGCATGTCAAAAGGGACTCTGCAGAATGATTTAGTTAAAATTTTTAATGTGCAGAGATTATCCTGGATTATCTGGGTGGGCTCAACATAATTACAAGGGTCCTTATAAAGAGAATCAGGCAAAGTAAGAGTCAGAGAAAGAATGTAATGACAATGGAAGTGGAGATTGGAGTGATTTGGGGCCAGCCATCAGAAAATGTGGGCAGCCTCTTAGAAGCTGGAAAAGACTAGGAGACAGATTCTCCACTAAATTCTTCAAAGGATTTAACCCTTTTTCTCATTTTAGATTTCTGCCCTCATAAGTATAAAAGAATAAATGTGTGTTGTAAGTCACTGTTTGTAGTAATTTGCTATGACAGCAATAGGAAATTAATACAAGAATTGTGCCAAATTTCATATTCATGATATTTTCAGTCAACTTCCTGCTACTCAGAATGGGAAAAACTGGGCATTATTTACCTATTTCTATGTTAATATGTCTTATTTCTTTTTCTGCTCCACATTACAAGGAAGCAGGGCCAATCATGGTCTATCCAGGAGTTAAAAGCTAGTGTTAGTCTGGTACATGGCTCCCTAGGACACTGACTAGGGAGTTAATACAATGTCTTAAACTAATTGAAATTAATATTTTGCTGTGTAGGAAAATGGAAAAAAAAAACTAGAAAATAATTGAAAGGTGACTTGAAGGTTAAAGAAACTGGAAAGAAACTAAAAGAAAGATATTGTTATTGAACTTAGGTTTGGCTGCTTGCCCCTTGAAAGCCAATACTGGCAAGTTGGAAAGGAAAGCTTGCATTGTGCAGGAAGTCAGCAATCTGGGGAGAAGGTGGATGCATATCCAAAAGCCAACTCCCAGCTGCCAACCAGGGAGCAAGAGCTATTCAAGGGGTGTTTCAGTAGTGGAAGGAGGGCACTACATGCAGAACAGCAGTCAGCTCCGACAGTCCTCTTGGAATTGGTCATGCAGTGGTCTGATCAGCGTCTTCTTGATTATTTTAGGTACAGTTAATCTTCAGCTCCAGGGTCAGTTTGTTCCCATCTCCTTGAGTCTTCTTCTTAAAATGGTGCAAAATGGAGCATCTTATGTCACGGGCACTGTCTGGGCCCCATGCAGAGGATGTAGGGTGGGACACAGGCTGTCAGAGGGTTTTGCTCAGTTACAGTGTCACCCACGAAGCTCAGGAGAGCTGTGACATGGCCATGGAATTGCAGTGAAGCTAGAAAGGAATGGATAGATTTTAAAGTTTTTTAAATAATATGACTAGAAATTTAGTGAAAAATGTGTGCTAGGGAAGTAATAGAGTAAAAGGAGACAATATGATGTTAGGTTTGGACTTGCTGTGTTTGAGGAGCCTGAAATATATGGCAGTGGGTGAGAGGCTGGGAAAATAAGGAGTGGAAATGGAAGGGAGTAGGGAACATCAACCTGGGTGTGAGCAGGGGCTATGGGAAGCCCAAGAAGGGAAGTGACTGCTAGAGACATTGAGGGAAAACCAAAGGAGATGGTCCACAAATAAGGGAGTGCCCAATGCTGTCTGAATCATCACACAGAGACAGGAATTGAGAGTTTGATTTTGTCCCTTAGGAAGCCCCTGGTATTTTCACAGTACCCAGGTGCGGACAGTTACAGTAGAGAAATAAGAGATGTGTTAGAGATGCTGGTACCTGCAGGAATCCGTTGTGCACATCCTGTCCCAACCCTGCATCCAGCAGCATCAAGCTAGTGGCTTGAAATCAGTCATGGTGGAATTTTCAAGCACCACAGTGTTACAAATCAGGATATTTATTCTCCCCTCCCCCAGATTAAACACTTACCTGCATTCAAATGGGTGAGAAAGAAGGCGAAGCATAATTGCATTACATCTAGCAGTTAATGGGAGGTGAGAAAAAGTGGGATGGAGAGACACAGGTATTGTTTCCAGAAGTTAGTGGGGCAAGGATTCTTTCTTATGGTATGGTATGTGTGTATGTATGTATATATGGCATATATGGTATGTAAGGTATGGGAACATCTCGAGACACAGGTAGGTTTGAAAAATAGTTTTGTCTGTGAAATGTCCCAGACAAGACTGATTTGCTACACAGACTTCATTATATAATTACAGTTTTCAGAAATTTTCACTACTAATAAAACTTCATATATAAAAACTCATATTATTCCTCAGGAGTTGGCCTAATGTTCTCTCTTTCCTACTGTAGTGGCAAGTGGGGCATAATGTATTTCTGCTCTTTCTTCCATGTGTAGCTCCCCCTCTTGTTTGTCTTTTTGAAATTACTTGGTGCCTTCCTGCTTTGTCTTTTTAGCACAAATCTGATTTGAGGATAGAGAAGAAACATCACTGATTTACATGTTTTTACATAAGAACTTTATGAATTTCTGGGGAAAGGCATCACAGAGTGGGAAGTCTCCTTATAACAGATCATCCCTTTCAGAATTTTCAAGGAAAGATAGGCCAGAGCCTGGTGATAAGTGATGAAAACAAAACAAAATCTTCAACACCAGGCACAGAAGCTAATTCGGTTTAGCATTGTACTGCAATTATTCCTTCTTTTTCTCTTTGGAAAGTTTATTTTATTTTATTTTATTTTTCTCCCTGAAGGGGAAAGAAATCCTATGGATGCATTAGTAACCAAATTCCAGAAGATGGCAGCAAAGAATTTAAACAGAATATAGAAGGAACATAATCACTAATACTTTGGGGATATTGTAGTTTGCTTTGAGTGTTAAAAATTACACTGGGCTTCCCAGGTGGTGCTAGTGGTAAAGAACCTGCCTGCCAAAGCAGAAGACATAAGAGACACAGGTTCAATCCCTGGGTTGGGAAGATCCCCTGGATAGGGATTGGCAACCCACTCTAGTACTTTTGCTTGGAGAATCCCATGGAGAGAGGAGCCTGGCGGGCGATACTCCATGGGGTCACACAGATTCAGACAGAACTAAAGCAATTTAGTATGCATGCAAACTATTTTAAAATAATTTATAAAGATTTTAATGATCAACTTTTTCTGTATCAGATCAGATCAGTCGTTCAGTCGTGTCCGACTCTTTGCGACCCCATGAATCACAGCATGCCAGGCCTCCCTGTCCATCACCAACTCCCGGAGTTCACTCAGACTCACGTCCATCGAGTCAGTGATGCCCTCCAGCCATCTCATCCTCTGTCGTCCCCTTCTCCTCTTGCCCCCAATCCTTCCCAGCATCAGAGTCTTTTCCAATGAGTCAATTCTTCTCATGAGGTGGCCAAAGTACTGGAGTTTCAGCTTTAGCATCATTCCTTCCAAAGAAATCCCAGGGCTGATCTCCTTCAGAATGGACTGGTTGGATCTCCTTGCAGTCCAAGGGACTCTCAAGAGTCTTCTCCAATGCCACAGTTCAAAAGCATCAATTCTTTGGCGCTCAGCCTTTTTCACAGTCCAACTCTCACATCCATACATGACCACAGGAAAAACCATAGCCTTGACTAGACAGACCTTTGTTGGCAAAGTAATGTCTCTGCTTTTGAATATGCTATCTAGGTTGGTCATAACTTTCCTTCCAAGGAGTAAGCGTCTTTTAATTTCATGCCTGCAGTCACCATCTGTAGTGATTTTGGAGCCCAGAAAAATACAGTCTGACACTGTTTCCACTGTTTCCCCATCTATTTCCCATGAAATGGTGGGACCGGATGCCATGATCTTTGTTTTCTGAATGTTGAGCTTTAAGCCAACTTTTTCACTCTCCACTTTCACTTTCATCAAGAGGCTTTTGAGTTCCCCTTCACATTCTGCCATAAGGGTGGTGTCATCTGCATATCTGAGGTTACTGATATTTCTCCCGGCAATCTTGATTCCAGTTTGTGTTTCTTCCAGTCCAGCGTTTCTCATGATGTACTCTGCATAGAAGTTAAATAAACAGGGTGACAATATACAGCTTTGATGTACTCCTTTTCCTATTTGGAACCAGTCTGTTGTTCCATGTCCAGTTCTAACTGTTGCTTCCTGACCTGCATACAAATTTCTCAAGAGGCAGATCAGGTAGTCTTGTATTCCCATCTCTTTCAGAATTTTCCACAGTTTATTGCGATCCACACAGTCAAAGGCTTTGGCATAGTCAATAAAGCAGAAATAGATGTTTTTCTGGAACTCTCTTGCTTTTTCTATGATCCATTGGATGTTGGCAATTTGATCTCTGGTTCCTCTGCCTTTTCTAAAACCAGCTTCAACATCAGGAAGTTCATGGTTCACATATTGCTGAAGCCTGGCTTGGAGAATTTTGAGCATTACTTTACTAGCATGTGAGATGAGTGCAATTGTGCGGTCGTTTAAGCATTCTTTGGCATTGCCTTTCTTTGGGATTGGAATGAAAAGTGACCTTTTCCAGTCCTGTGGCCACTGCTGAGTTTTCCAAATTTGCTGGCATATTGAGTGCAGCACTTTCACAGCATCATCTTTCAGCATTTGAAATAGCTCAACTGGAATTCCATCACCTCCACTAGCTTTGTTCGTAGTGATGCTTTCTAAGGCCCACTTGACTTCACATTCCAGGATGTCTGGCTCTAAGTCAGTGATCACACCATCGTGATTATCTGGGTCGTGAAGATCTTTTTTGTACAGTTCTTCTGTGTATTCTTGCCATCTCTTCTTAATATCTTCTGTTTCTGTTAGGTCCATACCATTTCTGTCCTTTATCGAGCTCATCTTTGCATGAAATGTTCCTTTGATATCTCTGATTTTCTTAAAGAGATCCCTAGTCTTTCCCATTCTGTTGTTTTCCTCTATTTCTTTGCATTGATCGCTGAAGAAGGCTTTCTTATCTCTTCTTGCTATTCTTTGGAACTCTGCATTCAGATGTTTATATCTTTCCTTTTCTCCTTTGCTTTTCGTTTCTCTTCTTTTCACAGCCATTTGTAAGGCCTCCCCAGGCAGCCATTTTGCTTTTTTTCATTTCTTTTTTATGGGAATGGTCTTGATCCCTGTCTCCTGTACAATGTCATGAACCTCATTCCATAGTTCATCAGGCACTCTATCTCTCAGATCTAGGCCCTTAAATCTATTTCTCACTTCCACTGTATAATCATAAGGGATTTGATTTACATCATACCTGAATGGTCCAGTGGTTTTCCCTACTTTCTTCAATTTCAGTCTGAATTTGGCAATAAGGAGTTCATGGTCTGAGCCACAGTCAGCTCCTGGTCTTGTTTTTGCTGACGGTATAGAGCTTCTCCATCTTTGGCTGCAAAGAATATAATCAGTCTGATTTCGGTGTTGACCATCTGGTGATGTCCATGTATAGAGTCTTCTCTTGTGTTGTTGGAAGAGGGTGTTATGACCAGTGCATTTTCTTGGCAAAACTCTATCAGTCTTTGCCCTGCTTCATTCCATATTCCAAGGCCAAATTTGCCTGTTATTCCAGGTGTTTCTTGACTTCCTACTTTTGCATTCCACTCCCCTATAATGAAAAGGACATCTTTATTGGGTGTTAGTTCTAAAAGGTCTTGTAGGTCTTCATAGAACCGTTCAACTTCAGCTTCTTCAGCATTATTGGTTGGGGCATAGGCTTGGATTACTGTGATATTGGATGGTTTGCCTTGGAAACAAACAGAGATCATTCTGTGGTTTTTCAGATTGCATCCAAGTACTGCATTTCAGACTCTTTTGTTGACCGTGATGGCTACTCCATTTCTTCTGAGGGATTCCTGCCTGCAGTAGTAGACACAATGATCTTGAGTTAAATCCACCCATTCCAGTCCATTTCAGTTAAGGAAATGTGATTAATATGATAAGAAAACAGTTTTTAATAAATATTTTAAAAAGACTTCATGTAAGATGTTCATCAGCCAGTCCATTCCCTACTCTTACAAACTCAGCCATAATCATTGTTAATAGTTAGTACTCTTTTCTATACTATTTTTTATATGTACATAAAAATGTTTATATTGCATGTGTTCTTCTATTACCTGATCTCTTTATTTGATTGTCATTTCATGTTAATAAAAAGCTGAATTGTGCATTATTCTATGATTATAGAAATGGATTATAAAGTGTCAGTGACAAATAGATTCAAGAGACTAGATCTGATAGACAGAATGCCTGAAGAACTATGGACAGAAGTTCGTGACGTTGTACAGGAGGCAGTGATCAAGACCCACCCAAGAAAAACAAATGCAAAAAGGCAAAATGTTTGTCTGAGGAGGCCTTACAAATAGCGGAGAAAAGAAGAGAAGTGAAAGGAAAAGGGGGAAAGGAAAGATATACCCATATGAATGCAGAGTTCCAAAGAAGAGCAAGAAGAGATAAGAAAACCTTCCTCAGTGATCAATGCAAAGAAATAGAGGAAAACAATAGAATGGGAAAGACTAGAGATCTCTTCAATTATAGGGACCAAGGGAACAGTTAATGCAAAGATGGGCACAATAAAGGACAGAAATGGCATGGACCTACAAGAAGAGGTGGAAAAAATACACAGAATAACTATACAAAAAAGATCTTCATGACCCATATAATCATGATGGTGTGATCACTCACCTAGAGCCAGACATTCTGGAATGTGACGTCAAGTGGGCCTTAGGAAGCAACACTACTAACAAAGCTGGTGGAGGTGATGGAATTCTAGCTGAGCTATTTCAAATCCTGAAAGATGATGTTGTGAAAGTGCTGCACTCAATATGCCAGCAAATTTGGAAAACTCAGCAGTGGCCACAGGACTGGAAAAAGTCAGTTTACATTCGAATCCCAAAGAAAAGCAATGTGAAAGAATGCTCAAACTACCCCACAATTGCACTCATCTCACATGCTAGCAAAATAATGCTCAACATTCTCCAAATCAGGCTTCAACAGTACGTGAACTATGAACTTCCAGATGTTCAAGCTGGATTTAGGAAAGGCAGAGGAACCAGAGATCAAATTGCCAACATCGATTGGATCATAGAAAAAGGAAGAGAGTTCCAGAAAAAACATCTATTTCTGGTTTATTGACTATGCCAAACCCTTTGACTGTGTAGGTCACAGCAAACTGCAGAAATTCTTCAAGAGATGGGAATACTAGACAACCTTACTTGTCTCCTGAGAAATCTGTATGCAGGTCAAGAAGCAACAGTTAAAACTGGACATGAAACAATGGACTTGTTCCAAATGGGGAAAGGAGTATGTCAAGATTACATACTGACACTCTACTTGTTTATCTTATGCAGAGTATATCATGTGGAATGCCAGATTGGATGAAGCACAAACTGGACTCAAGATTGCCAGGAGAAATATCAATAACCACAGATACGCAGATGACACCACCTTTATGGTAGAAAGCAAATAAGAACTAAAGAGGCTCTAGATGGAAGTGAAAAAGGAGAGCAAAAATTTGGCTTAAAACTAGACATTCAGAAATCTAAGATCATGGCATCCGGTCCCATCACTTAATGGTGAATAGATGGGGAAACAATGGTAACAGTGACAGACTTTATTTTGGGGGGCTCCAAAATCACTGCAGATGGTGACTGCAGCCATGAAATTAAAAGATGCTTGCTCCTTGGGAGAAAAGCTATTCCAACCTAGACAGCATATTAAAAATTGGAGACATTACTTTGCCGATAAATGTTCATCTAGTCAAAGCTGTGGTTTCCCACAAGTCATGTATGGAGGCGAGAGTTGCAATATAAAGAAAGCTGAGCACCAAAAAAATTGATGCTTTTGAACTGTGATGTTGGGGAAGATCCTTGAGAGTCCCTTGGACTGCAAGGAGATCAAACCAGGCAATCCTAAAGGAAATCAGTCCTGAATGCTCATTGGAAGGACTGATGCTGAAGCTGAAACTCCAATACTTTGGCCACCTGATGCGAGGAACTGACTTATTGGAAAAGACCCTGATGCTGGGAAAGATTGAAGGCAGGAGGAGAAGGGGACGATAGAGGATGAGATGGTTAGACAGCATCACCGACTGGATGGATGTGAGTTTGAGCAAGCTCTGGGAATTGGTGATGGACAGGGAAGCCTGGCATGCTTCAGTCCATGGGGCTGCAAAGAGTGGGACATGAATGAGTGACAGAACTGAACTGAACTGAAACACTAACTAAACCATATGTACATTAATTATCTTGGTACTTACTCCCAAAATCTTTTTCAAGAGATCTGCAACATACATTCCAATGTAATACATTATAAGATTTTTTTAAATTGTAATGTTTATTATATTTTGTATTGGGGTATAGATGATTAAAATGTGATAATTTCAGTGACTTGGCCATGCATATATAAGTATCCTTTCTTCCTCAAACTGTCCTCCCATCCAGGCTGCCACATAGCATTTTTGAGCAGAGTTCCATGTGCTATGCAGTAGGTATTTGTTGGTTACTAATTTCCAATATAACAGAAATATAACAAATATCCCAGACTCCCTAACTATTCTTTCCCCTCAGCAATCATAAGATTATTTTCTCTGTCTCTTTCTGTTTTTTAAGGAAGTTCATTTGTATCATTTCTTTTTAGAGTCCACATATAAGAATGTCATATGATATTTCCCCTTCTCTGTCTGACTTACTTCACTCAGTATGACGTTCTCTAGGTCCATCCATGTTGCTACAAATGGCATTAGTTCATTCTTTTTTAATGGCTGAGTAATATTCCATTGTGCATATATGTACAACATCTTCTTTATCCATTCCTCTGTTGATGGACATTTAGGTTGCTTCCATGTCTCGGTTATTGTAAATAGTGCTGCAATAAAAATTGTGATGCAAATACATAAGATTTTTAATTGAAATGTATTCATTAGACACCCTTATTGCACCCTTTTAATATGCCCTTTGCTTTGTTAAAAATTTTCTTCTTATTTTATTCTATGTAAGTCTAGTTTTTGTCTCCTTTAAATACAATTGAATGTATGGCCACAGAATTTAAAAAAAAACAGATAGCAAATAAAGGCATAAATATAAAATATTTTCTTCAGCTTTTTAAAGGAATATTAAGGGCTAAAGGAAAAAGGAATTATTTAAAATATAACTGGAAAATATTTTACTGTGGGTAAAAACAAAATTTTTCAAATTTTCTTAATTCTGTAGCTATTATTCCTAGCATTAGGAAGATTCTATTTAGTATAGTTCTCTTAAGGAAACCCGTTTTGTCACAAGAACTAATAATAGCATAAATCAAAGCTCTTTATGTTTAAAACAGACAATGATGAATGCTAAAACATGGCTAAATATTTTATGTAACTTCAAACGTACTGCATTTGGCCAATTATGGATTTAATTTTAGGCATTTTATATACATGTACTATAGCCAAACTTAGAGTAAACATTGATGAAACCTCGTATTGTGCCAGCTTCTTAACCTTTAGATGAACTTTTTTCATTCTCTGAGTAAATATATAAGATGATGCTTTTATTCCTTGGCCTGGATCCAGATTTCAACTTTCTGTTTTATAACAGCATGTTCATGCAACCCGTAGCCACTGATTTCTTGTCCTATTATGGAGAAAGAATAACGAATCTGCCTGTAAAAAATCTGACAGTCTTCTTTTTCTGAAACTTTTATCTTTTCTCCTACTTCAATTAAAGCTCCCCAAATATTTCCTTTAAAAAGGCAATACTGTACCTATTAGACAAGACAGATTTCCTCTGTTAGCTGCCAGTGAATCTGTTTTGCTTCTGTTTGTATTATTTTGTATTTATTTTATTAATAATAATAATAACAATAATAATAATTTTATTATTCTGTTTTTAAATTTTGGTGTGTTCTCTCTGGGGTTGGTTGTGGGGTGAAAATTAGTGTTGTCTGTAAATTTATATATAGTACAGACTATTTTGAGAGGGCTTTTATTGCAAAATCCAAATCTTTGGAAAGCTTAGGCTCACATTTTTGAAAAATGCATATTCACTGTTTTAGATGAACTGAGACAATAATGTAATGAGAGGTGACTTTGCACCTGCCTTACAAAAATCAGGTTGAGTTTATATTTAAATGCGTTTTAGACTATTGCTTTGGACAAAGCAATTCCGAAACTTTATATCTCAGTTAGAAGTCCACTATATAGTTGACACTATGCCACACTTGTGACAAGACAGTGGGAGTCCAAGAACACCATAGAAATTACAACATGAATCCTTACATGAATCTATTTGACAATCTTATGGGAAAACACCTGCTTGAATACTTCCAATATACATGGACTAAATATATCAGTACATAGTGCATAGTTCTGGAGAAGGCAATGGCAATCCACTCCAGTACTCTTGCCTGGAAAATTCCATGGACAAAGGAGCCTGGTAGGCTGCAGTCCATGGGGTCGCTAAGAGTCAGATACAGCTGAGCGATTTCACTTTCACTTTTCACTTTCACGCATTGGAGAAAGAAATGGCAACCCACTCCAGTGTTCTTGCCTGGAGAACCCCAGGGACAGGGGAGCCCGGTGGGTGGCGGTCTATGGGGTCGCACAGAGTCGGACACAACTGAAGCGACTTAGAAGCAGCAGTGCATAGTTCCTCGTTGGGCAGCTTTAATTATCACAATTTTATTCTTCATATTAATTCAAATAGATTTCTTCACTTTGTGTACCTTGATCCTAGTTCTATTCTGAAGAGTTTTGGAAAATAATTCTAATATTCCTTTTACTGAATAAAACATAACCCTCAACTTTTAGGTTGTGAAAAATTTGTAAGTCCACAGGAGCATTAACTGGTGAGTGAGACATGAGAGATGTGGAAGTTCCCCTAAGTTGTCCAATTGGATTTCTTCTTCATCAGAAAACACTTACTGCAGTATTCTTGGAGTGAAAAGAAACAGCCTCTATGTAATTTATCAACCTTATTTTTTTCAAATGTCATAATTTTTATATTAAAATATAAAGTGATAAAATTTTTCTAACCATATTTACCTGCATATCAAAAGATGCTATCTTTTTTAAAAAAGATAATCCATACTCAGACAAAATTTCTTTGACTTACACTTATGATTGCTGGGTATTTAACTCTAGAAAAAGTATTGCTATTGCCAACTAAAAGTCTATATTGATAAACTGCATATATTTTCAAATTACAATGAAATATTTGTATGGAGAGTAATATACATGCAGTTAGTTCACTTTTAAGATTAGTCTATAATAGTTACCAAAACTGTCCTAAGAAATGTGACTTAATGAAGATTCAAATGGAGTAAAAGATTAGTCTCTTAAGTATAACGTTTATTTCACCACTCATGAGAGAACACAAGCATTCCATGACTATAGAGGGAGTCCCACATTTCTTGGTGTGCTCTCAGAGTCCAGTACATTTTAGACAGGAAAAATTGACTGTGGAGGAGCTCACCACTGTGTTTAACATGTAAAGTTGGAGGAGCTGTAGCCCAATGAGGTGTTGACTGGAAAAAAAGCACAATCTAAAAGTTGAGAGTTATGTTTTACTCAGCAGATATTCAAACCTGGGAGGCAGACTTCAAGTCCCAGAGATAACATTTCAAATAACCCTGAAAAAATTCTCTGAGGAGGCAAGGGGCATAGCCAGGATATATAGGAGTTTTGCAATAAGAGCAGGTATCTGAAATTCAAAAGATAAATATTTAAATAAATATTTAATTAAAGAAAACCAGGTATCTCAAGTTAAGGAATTTAGAGCTTTTCTATGTATGGGAAGATGTGAGAGTTGAGGCTTGCTGAAATTATTCCTTGGGTATATACCTCAGGTATCTGGGGTCAGCCTCCTGTTCTTTCTCATTCTGTTTCCTCAGGGTGTACCCTTGGGGATGGCTGCAGTCTGGCTGCAGCTAGATGACTGGTATTCTTCCTTACCGAGTTCCCTCAGGGCTCACAGTTGAGGGAGGGAATAGGAAAGGTTGCAGTTATTGATAACTGCGACATCCTTTAGTTATTGATATGGAAGGCAATATTTTATTTCTCAATCCCTCCTCTTTGACCAAAATTTGATCAATATTTGGGAGACATTTCATGACTAATTTTTGTTTCATGGTGCTGGGAGGCTCATCCAAGTTCTGGCCAATATTCTTGTCGCTGTGCCACTCCAGGTGCTAATTTCTGGATTAGGCACTGTTGATAATTAAAGATTCTCTGTATCCTTTTATCACTAGTAATACGTGTTTACATATTTTATTATTATCCAAGAAATATTCCCCTTGTTATTTCTCCCCATACCTAGAATCACACTATTATGATTGTTCTATAAGCATAATAAATGTGATCTATTTCCTCAAGATGCTTATCCATTGATTTTGCTGAAGGTTCTGTTGCTCATTGGATACTATGACAGACAATAATCTCATAAAATAGGCAGCATATAAGTAATACAATTAGTAACATTGACAAAGTCATAGGGCAGCAGGGAGATGCAAGCATAAATAATTTGGAAACAAAGGAAAATAAAAACAATGATAAGTATAACGAGCTGTAATCAAGTTGCAATAAACCATCAATTCCACAGGAGAGTTGGAGAAACCAAATTCAGGATCAAATATAGCGAAAAAGAAAAATGTTTCATCTTTGTTTACAAAGGTATACTTTATCAACTTGTTGTACTCCATAACATAAGAGTATAGGTTTTCTCTGGAAAGAAAAGATTAAAGCTAGTATATTTATCAAAAAATCATAAAGTTTCATCAGTTCATTCAGTCCCATGTATTATTCCTGTTGATCTGGATGAAGTCATCAGGTTTTCCGTTAGACTTTTGTTATTTATTCCCAACTGCAGTGGTATTATCTAAAGACTTTCAGAAACTTAGATATTTGTTTTACAAAGTCCTTTTTGTATGTTTTCTTGAAGATCTTTATTTTGTAAATGCATCAATGTAAAATAATGATTGTCTTTAAAGGACAAAATAAATAATATGATTAAAATTTTAAGTATAATGCAATTGGCAAGAAACTTGGATATTTCCATAACATATAACATTTTAGATAATATCTAGAATTATGACTGATAACATTATTTCAGGGTATATCAGATGTTAAGAATTTCATGTAAATTTTGGGATATCTCTATTAATGAAATTTATCCATACACTATAACCTGAGGTTCATGTCCAATCATGTGAAAATTTTTCTCAAGTAATTTAACATACCAGATAAACATAATTAGATTAATATTCTTCTCTGAGATATCTCAGGATTCCTTTGAAGTACCCCAGAGTGAGCTGGAGGCTAAAAGAACTTTAGATTTTGATAACAGGGAATTTTGTTTAAAATATCAAAAAGGTTTTTATTTTTTTTTTTATTTTATTTTTTTTAATTGTAATCTACTTTATTCAAAGCCACAAATTTAAATATTAATCTGATCCAAAAAATTTTCACAGAAACATCCAAAATAATGTTTCACCAAATATCTGTACACTGTAACCCAGTCAAGCTGACACACAAAATTAACTATGTATATATGTACACATACACACACACACACACACTATATATATATATATCACATCTTTATCTTTTTATCTATTGATGGACAGTTAGATTGCTATCATATCTTGGCTATTGTAAATAGTGATTCAATGAACATAGACATGCATGTATCTTTTCAACTCAGTGTTTTTGTTTTCTTCAGGAAAATACCCTGAAGTGGAATTGCTGGATCATAGTAGTTCTGTTTTCATTTACAATTCTATGGCCAGTACACGAGGGTTCCTTTTTCTCCACATTCTCACCAACAACTTATCATTTATTTTCTTTTTGTTGAAAACCATTTTGATAAGTGCTAGGTGATATCTCATTGTTTTGATTTGCATTTCCCTGATGAATAATATATTGACATTTTCAAGTGTTTGTTGGCCAAATCTATATATTCTTTGAAAAAGTGTCTAGTCAGGTCTTCTGACTACTTTTTGATATTGAGTTCTTAACATATTTTGGACATAACCCCTTATCAAATATATTGTTTTGCAAGTATCTTTTTTCATTCCATAGACTTCCTTTCTATTTTTGTTGATGGTTTCCTTTGCTGTGCAAGTTTTATTTTGATGTAGTTCTACTTATTTATTTTTGTTTTTGTTTTCCTTGCCTGAGGAACAGATTCAAAATAATATTGCTAAGACCAATGTCATAGAGGTTACTGCCTATGTTTTCTTCTAGGAGTTTTATGGCTTCAAGTCTTACATTCTCTCAAAAAGGTTTTTAAAGACAGGTCACTGTGAAACAATACTTTTTCATTTAACCAAAATCACAAAACATTTTAAAAATACAGATCACAGAAACTCACACAATCTGTTATCAAAAAGAAGCACTCTAAAAAACTTCATTTTCTTAACAGAGAGAGAAATCAAATTCCAGTCTGTACTAGCTTATTTTTAACAATAAAATTTACTTAATTAACTTAAATCTAAATTTGCTTAATATTAACCATACTTAAAACTTGTTTTCTCCTCAAGGTTCCTTTCCACAACCTTTTGTCATTTTCTGTATCCATAATAATTTTAATTCCTTATTTTTCGTTCCAAAAACAACCAGCTCTAAGACATACTTTCTTTTTTCTCAATAAAATGTAATTTATTCCTCATATCTTTACTGAAAACATGCAATCTAACTTCCTACTATATACATAAATAGTTCTTTACTATTTCTATTGGCTTTAATAACATGTTCAAATTAGAATTCTCAGCTCTTAAAAATCTTAATTTCTCATGAAAACAAAGAAGTAAGCAATGATGAACTGCCTTTTAATTAGCATTCTGTAGGTTGATGAACATAAATACTTGTGATAATTTCTAAAAAACATTTGTTTTCTTGTAAAGAACATCTCAGGGTGACACCAAACATATTTATTAAATACCTTTAATATTTAATAAAGGTTTAGTAATTCATGTTTCAGTAATGTCTCAGTATCTTGTTTTAATGGGGATGATCCAGCTATTCAAAAATTTCTATCACTCAAATTATCACAACTCTAGAACTTTAAGTTACCAAATATCTGGAGATAGAAGTATTAGCAGACACCTCTAAGATAATCAGTTTTAAAGCATTTACCCAAAAGCTCTTATCTCATTTACATTTAACTTAAAGTTTCATCATGTCAAATTATTTCCTTGCTGACAAATTTGTACCAGATACAATAAGGTCATATTTGACTTCTATTAAACCTAGGTATGATAGAAGTATGACACATAATGCTGACGACTCTAAAGACATGTCTTTGTTAATTAGATCAAACTTAAATGTTAATATCAGAAAGAAACTTAATATTGAATATTTTCCAGTTCACATAAAACTGAAAGTCGTTTTGGCCAATGTCTTTTATATTTAATTTGTAAGAGCTTACTTTTAAATTGAGCTCTTGGAGGGAACTTCAAGATAGCAGAGGGGTAAGATGTGGAGATCAACTTCTTACTCACAAATCTATCAAAACTCTATCTACACACAAGGAATGACTCTTATAGAACATCTATTGAACGCTGGCAGAAAATGTTAGTGTTCCAAAAAAGATTTCCAAAAAGGCATTCTGCTTTCCGCATAATGGGGTAGGGAAAAGGAAATAATACCAAAAAAAAAAAAAAAAAAAATAACGAGAGAGAGAGAGAAAGGAATTGGAATTGGGATGGGACCTTCATCTCAGGAGGGAGCTGTGAAGGAGGGAAAGTTTCCACACATTATGAAACCCCTCACTGTGGAGACGGGGGGACCTTTGGAGCCTCAGAGGAGAGCACAATAATAGGTGTGTGAAAAGCAAAGTGGAGAGAAATCTACACACAGATCTGTACCAACTAGTACCCCTAAGTTCGAGATGCTTGTCTGCATGCCTGCCACAGAGGATGAGGACTGGTTGCTGAGGCTGAGGCTTTGGTGCTTACCCAGAGAGAGGATGGAAGTTGGCTCTATGAGGACAGCCTGAGGAAGCTAGCACAACACAGCTAAGGGAGTCCAGGACAAAGCCTGGGCTTGCCAGAGAGGCAATAGATCATTGTATGTGGGCAATAGATCATACCCACTCTCGGGTATGCAAAGAAAGGCTGGGACAGACAAGAAGCATCTAACTCTGCATTCACACAGGTCAGGGCACACCTGTCTGAGCTCCAGAGGTAATGTGAGCAGTGGCTGCTGTATCTTATCTCAGACATGGGTGGGACAGCTGCTCCCACTTCTACCAAACTTTGAGTGGCAGTAGGTCACTGCTCGCACCTTCCTGGAAACTTGTGCAGCCTGGTGCTGCCGAGGGTCCTGCAATCCTGAGTCAGTTTCCTGGGAGAACACATGTCCTGCTTCAGTCTGTAGTAAATTTGTGCTAACCTCTGCCACTTCAGGCACTCCCCATACAGCCCATTTGCAGCTGCCCTATTCCTCCCTCTTTCTGGCATGAGTGAGCAAGTGAACCCTAATCAGCTCTGCCTTTGCCCCTTCTTGTCTGAGCAGGTAACAGACACTGGAGGGTCACATACAAACAGAGCTGGGGCTAGAACCAAAGCTGAGTTCCAGAGGCTACATAACCAAAGAAGATTCTCTTATGCAGCTGGTGGAGAGTGGAATGAATTGCCACTGTTGGCTCGGTAACCCTGCATCTGTGGAATATATGAATAGACAACAAGTGTTCCCACATTTGAAGCTGTGGATTTTGGGAGAAACTATGGATTTTTTAAGCATGTACAAGCTGAAGTAAGGCCAAATCAGAGTCTGCTGAGCTAGACCTACAGCATCCATTTGAGTTTCAGGGACCTTCCTATACATATTGAAGGACTTCCTGGGTAGGGAGATTGGCTGGAGATACCCTGACCATGGGGGTCAGGATACTGACAGTTGAGGCCACAGAAAAATAATATTTTTACTACTACTTGCTCATTTATTTTTTCTTTTCTTTTTTGCTCTGTTCTATTTCTATTGTTGTTCCTTTTTTATATTCTTTTATTTTTATTTACATTTAAATGCTTTTAATTCCTAACGTATTTTTTTTTCTATTTTTACTGTACTTTTTTGTTATTTTGTATTTTTCCATGCTTTTGCCTTTTCCTTTGTTTTGCCTGTTTTTGTTTTATTTTAAACTGGCAGAATATTGGTTCTCCAACCAGAAGTTACCACTGGGGAACCCCCAACTACATGGAATATTAATTGGTGAGACCTCTCCCAAAGGCCTTGATCTCAGCACTAAGACCTGGCTTCACTCAAAGGCCAGCAAGCCCCAGTGCTGGAGGCCTCAAAACAAAAACCAAGCAAAACAGGATCACAACCCTACCCATTAGCATATAGGCTACCTAAAGATATACTAAGCTCACAGAAACCCCAAAACACATCACAAGGTACAGCACTACCCATCAGAGGGAGAAGATCTAGCTCTATGCACAAGAACGTAGGCACCAGTACCTCTAATCAGGAAACCTACACAAGGCACTGGTCCAACCCCACACTCTATTTGAAGACACCACAAGTAAGATAGGAACAATGAGCCTGCAGTCTGCAGAAAGGGGACACCAAGTACAATAAGTTAAACAAAATTAGAAGACAGAGAAATATTCAGCATGTGAATGAGAAAGGTAAAAACCCTTAAAACCAAACAAATAAAGAGGAAATAGTCTATCTGAAAAAGAATTCAGAGTAATGATAGTAAGCATGATACAAAATCTTGGAAATAGAAAGGAGGCACAGATAAATAGAATGAAGGCACAGATCAAGAAACTACAAACACATAGAAGAACTAAAGAACAAACAATCAATGAATAACAGTACAATAACTAAAATAAAAATACACTAGAAGGAATCAATAGCAGAATAACTGAGGCAGAGAAACAGATGAATGAGCTAGAAGAGAACAGTGGAAATAACTGAAGCAGAGCAGAATAAAGAAAAAAGAATAAAAAGATGTTAAGACAGTTTAAGAGACCTCTGAAGTGATGTGAAAGTCACTCAGTCATGTCTGACTCTTTCCAACCCCATGAACTATACAGTCCATGGAATTCTCCAGAATGCTGTTCCATTCTTCAGGGGATATTCCCAACCCAGGGATCAAACCCAGGTCTCCTGCACTGCAGGCAGATTCTTTACCAGCTGAGCCATCAGGGAACCCCAAGAATACTGGAGTGGGTAGCCTATCCCTTCTCCAAGGGATCTTCCTAACCCAGGAATCAAACCAGGGTCTCCTGCATGTTAGGCATAGTCTACCAGCTGAGCTACCAGGGGAACCCTCAGAGACGTCTTAGATAACATTAAGCACATGAACATTCAAATTATAGAGATTACAGAAGAAGAGGAAAAAAAAAAAAAAACATGAGAAAATAGTTGAAGAGATTATAGTGAAGAATCGTCACTAACATGGGAAAGGAAGTAGTCACCCAAGTCCAGAACTACACAGATTAAACCCAGGAGAAACACAACAAAACACATATTAATCAAACTAACAAAAATTGAACACAGAGAAAAAATACTAGCAACATCAAGGGAAAAGCAACAAAAAATCTATAAGGGAATCTTTATGAGGTTAATAGCTGATCTTTAATCAGAAGCTCTGTAGTTATGCATGAGGAGTGTCAGGATATACTTAAAGTGATGAAGAAATCTACAACCAAGATAACTATCCAGCAAGGATCTGATTCACGTTCTATGGAGAAGTCAAAAGCTTTGCAGATAAGCTAAAGTTAAGAGAATTTAGCACGACCAAACCAACTTTATAAAAAAATGCTGAAGGAACTTCTCTAGGCAGGAAACACAAGGGAAAGAAAAGACCTACAAAAACAAACCCAAAACAATAAATGTCAATTGCTGTTGTTCAGTCATCCAGTCATGTCAGACTCTTTGCGAGTCCATGGACTGCAGCACGACAGGCTTCCCTGTCCATCACCATCTCCCAGAGATTGCTCAAACTCATACCATCCAACCGTCTTGTCCTCTGTCATCCCCTTCTCCTTCTGCCTTCAATCTTTCCCATTATCAGGGCCTTTTCTGATGAGCTGTCTCTTTGCATCAGGTGGTCAAAATATTGGAGCTTCAGCATTAGTCCATCCAATGAATATTCAGGGTTGACCTCTCCTTTAGGATTGATTGGTTTGATCCCCTTACAATACAAGGGACTCTTGAGAGTCTTCTTCAATGCCACAGGTCAAAAGCATCATTTCTTTGGTGTTTAGAGTTCTTTATGGTCCAACTTTCACATCCATAACATGACTACTGGAAAAACCATTACTTTGACTATATGGACCTTTGTCAGCAAAGTAATGTCTCTGCTTTTGATTATGCTGTTTAGGTTTTTCATAGTTTTTCTTCCAAGGAGCAAGTGTCTTTTAATTTCATGGCTGCAGTCACCATCTGCAGTGATTTTGGAGCCCAAGAAAATAAAGTCTGTCACTGTTTCCATTGTTTCCCCATCTACTTGCCATGAAGTGATGGGACTGGATGCCATGAATATTGTTCTTTGAATGTTGAGTTTTAAGCCAGCTTTTTTACTCTCCTCTTTCACATTCATCAAGAGGCTGTTTAGTTTCTCTTCACTTTCTGCCATAAGGGTGGTATCATCTGCATATCTGAGGTTATTGATATTTCTCCTGGCAATCTTGATTCCAGCTTTTGCTTCATTCACAATACTGAAAATAGGATCATACATATCAGTAATTACTTTAAATGTAAATTAATTAAATGCTCCAACCAAAAGACACATACTGTCTGAATGGATACAAAAACAAGACCTATATATTTACTGTCTACAAGAGACCCACCTCAGACCTAGGGACACATTCAGACTGAAAGTGAGGGGATGCAAGGAGATATTCCATGCAAATGGAAATCAAAAGAAAGCTGGAGTAGCGATACTCAGATAAAATGGACTTTAATTTTAAAACTCATTTTATTTATTTATTTTATTCTTGGCTGTGCTGGGTCTTCATTGCTCCATAGACTTTACTCCAGTTGCAGTGGTGAGTGGTGGCTAGTCTTCATTGCAGTGTGCAGCCTTCTCATTACAGTGACTTTTATTGTTGTGAAGCATGGACTTGAGAGTGTACAGGCTTCAGTAGTTGCAGCTTCTTTTCTGTAGAGTACAGGCTCAATAGTTGTGGAGCATGGACTTAGTTTTTCTGCAGCATGTGGGATATCCCCAGACCAGGGGTTGAACCCTTGTTTCCTGCAAGGAGATCCAACCAGTCCATCCTAAGGGAGATCAGTCCTGAGTGTTCATTAGAAGGACTGATGTTGAACCTGAAGTTCCTATACTTTGGCCACTTGATGCGAAGAGCTGACTCATTTGAAAAGACCCTGATGCTGGGAACGATTGAAGGCAGGAGGAGAAGGGGATGACAGAGGATGAAATGGTTGGCTGGCATCACCTACTCAATGGACATGAGTTTGAGTAAACTCTGGAAGTTGGTGATGGACAGGGAGGCCTGGCGTGCTGCGGTCCATGGGGTCACAAAGAGTCAGAACTGAACTGAGTGACTGAACTGAACTGAACTGAACTTGAGAAGATAAGGAAAAAAAAAAAAAAACACCTGACAAACCATTAACCACATTCATCATGAAAAAATATAATAAAATAATAAAAAAGGAGAGGTTACAATAGACAACATAGAAATACAAAGGATCATAATAGACTACTATGAACAACTATACTCATAGGAGTGTATGAGATAGTATGCCAATAAAATGGACAACTTGAAATAAATGGACAAATTCTTAGAAAAGTATCTATCTGACTCTGAACCAGGAAGAAATACAAAATATGAGCAGGCCAATCACAAGCCTTGAAATAAAAACTGTCATCAAAATTCTTCCAAGAAACAAAATCCCAGGGCCACATTCTTTCACAATTGAATTCTATCAAATGATTAGAGAAGAGCTCACACATGTCTGCTCATACTGTTCAAAAAATTACAGAGGGCAGAACATTCCCACTGAGGGAATGTTTTTCTGAGGCCACCATTACCCTGACACCAAAACCAGACAAAGATATCACAAAAAAAGAAAATTCCAGGCCAATATCACTAATGATCATAAATGCAAAAATCCTCAACTAAATACTAGCAAACAGAATAAAACAGCAAATTGAAAGTATCAACCATGATCAAGTGGGATTTATCCCAGGGATGCAAGGATCCTTCAATATACACAAATCAATTAATGTGATACATGACATTAACAATTTGAAAGATTAAAAAAACCTATATGATAATCTAGATAGACATAGTTTTCAAAAATCTTCAACACCCATTTAGGATTAAAAAACAAACAAACAAAAAACCTTTCCATAGAAAATTCTTAGTGGTGAAAAACTGAAAGTATTCTTGTCAAAGATCAGGAAGAAGATGAAGGCACCCACTCTTATCACTATTATTCAATATAATTTGTAAGCACTAGTCATGGCAATCAGAGAAGAAAAATAAATGAAAGGAATCCAGATTGAAAAGAATTAAAACACTCACTGTTTGCAGATGACATAAACTATACATCATAAAGATGTCACTAGAAAATTACTAAAGTTTATCAATGACTTTAGTAAATTTGTAGGATACAAAATTAATACACAGAAATCCCTTGGATTCTTATACACTAACATGAAAAATCAGAAAGAAAAATTAAGGAAGCAATCTAATTCACCACTGCAGAAAAAAAGAATAAAATACCTAGGAATAAGCCTACCTAAAGAGACAAAAGATTTGTATGCATAAAACTATAATACATTGATGAAAGAAATCAAACATAACACAAACAGATGAACAGATATACCATATTCTTGAATTTGGAGAATCAGTATTGTGATAAAGACTATAATACACAAAACAATCAATAGATTCAGTGCAATTCATATCAAACTACCAATGCATTTTTAGCAGAACTAGAACAAATAATTTCACAATTTTTATGGAAATGCAAAGATCCCAAAAGCCCAATGCAAAGACCCCAAAAGCCCAATGCAATCTTGAGAAGGAAAAATGGATTGGAGGAATCAAGCTTCCTGATTTCAGACTATACTACAAAGCTACAGTCATCAAGACAGTATGTTATTGGCACAAAAGCAAAAATATAGGCCAATGGAACAAGATAGAAAGCCTCACAGATAAACCCAAGCACCTATCGGTTTTGACAAAATAGGCAAGAATGGAAAAAAACAGCCTCTTTACACAGAAACTGGACAGATACATGTAAAAGAATAAAATTAGGGCACTTCCCAACACCATACATAAAAATGAGCTCAAAGTGGATTAAAGAGTTAAATGTAAGACCAGAAACTATAAAAATCTTAGAGAAAAACATAGAGAGAAAATGCCTTGACATAAATTGCAGCAAGATTCTTTTTGACCCACCTCGTAGAGTAATGGAAATAAAAATAGAAGGAAACAAATGGTACCTAATTAAACTTGAAAGCTTTTGTAGAGCAAAATAAACAGTAGACAAGATTAAAAGACAACTCTCAGAATGGGAGATAATTGCAAACAAAGCAACTGACAAAGGATTAATCTCCATAATATATAAGCCACTCATACAACTCAAAATCAGGAAAACAAATAGCCCAATAAAAAATGGGCAGAAAACCTAAACAGACATTTCTAAAAAGAAGACATACAGATGGCCAATAAACACATGAAAGATGCTTCACATCACTAATTACTAGTGAAATGCATACTAAAACTACAGGGAAGTATCACTTCAAACCAGTCAGAATAACCATCATCAAAAAAAAACCTACAAATAATAAATGCTGGAGAGGATGTGGAGAAAGGGGAACCCTGATACACTGTTGGTGGGAATGTAAACTGATACAGCCACTGTAGAGAACAGCAAGGAGACTCCTTAAGAAACTAGGAATAAAACTACAATATGAATCAGCAATCCCACTACTGTGCATATACCCTGAGAAAACCATAATCCAAAAGACACATGTACTCCAGTGTCCATAGCAGTTCTGTTTACAATAGCCAAGACATAGAAGGAACCTAGATGTCTACTGACAGATAAATGTATAAATAAGTTGTGGTACACATATATAATGGAATAATACTCAACTGTATAGAAGAATGAATCTGCCCATTAAATTTAGGTGGATGAACCTAGAACCTGTTATACAGATTAAAATATGTCAGAAAGACAAAAACAAATATTGTATATTAACACATATATATGGACTCTAGTAAAATGGTATTGATGATCCTGTGTGCAGGACAGGAATAGAGATACAGATGTAGAAAATGGACTTGTGGACACAATGGAGGAATTAAAGGGTGGAACAAGTTGAAAGAGCAATGATATATATATATATATATATATATACTACCATATGTAATAGAAGCTGCTATATAACACAGCTCAGTCTGGTACACTGTGAGAACCTAGACAGGTGGCATGGTGTTGGGTGGGAGGCAGGCTCAAGAAGGAGGGGATATATATATATATACTTATGTTTGATTTGCATTTTTGTATGGCAGAAAACACCATAACATTATAAAGCAATTATCCTCCAATTAAAAATAGTAAATAAATAGAGTTGTTTATAAATTTAATTTAGATTAATACTTTCCATAGAGAGAGATATCACACACACACACACACACACACACACACATATTTAACGTGTACACAGGAAAAACTAGAGATCTTATGGCTTCACTTTAAAAAAAAAGAAAAACATAAGTGACTTCATTGGTTTTCCAGTGGCTAAGACTCTGGGCTCCCAACGCAGGGGGCTTAGGTTTGATCCCTGGTCAAGGGAGCTAGATCCCACATGCCACAACTAAGACGTCACATGCCATAACTAAGAGTTTTCATGCTGCTGCTAATGATCCTGCATGGCACATCTAAAGATCTCTCATGCCTCAAGTAAGACCTGTCACAGTCAAATAAATATAAAAAAACCTAGTTATGAATCAGGTATTTCAATATAAATTTACTAGTTTATGAAGAACAGTTGGAATACATTAAAGTTGCTTGCTCAGATGACTAATGTTTTACTATTAGTAACCCAATTTGTTTCTTTTATTAGGTTCAACTAATATTTCCTGAAGGGCAGATTCATATGCCTTGTCTTATAATACCATGAGGGGAAGCATTCCTTAGTGAAACAGGCCTACCCGGCAATATAATTAAATTGTTACTGGGTTCAAGCTCTCTGCTTGCCACATGAGAGGACAATAATTCCTAGGGAGAAGGTGTCAAGGCAAGGAATATGACTTATTCAGAAAGCTGCTGACTGAGACGACAGCAGACTAATGTCTCAAAATAACCATCTTGTGGTCTGGATGCCAGTTTCTTTTATGGATCAGAGATAGGGGAGGTTAGGAAACAAAGTAAAAACTCCATTTAATCTTGCAACTAACTCCTAGAATGGCAGGGGAATGTGTTTATTTCTTCCTTCTTGCCATCTACAGGTGGACAGGGTTCTGAATAAAGGCATTTCAGCTTAACAGTCAGGGAGAAGGGCAGTTTTCTCTGAGGCAAACCATCATGTATGATTATAATAACAAAAGTGGCCAAAGAAACAGATCTAGCATGGAAAAGTCAACGTTAACTCTTTCTTATAAAAAGAGATATCTTTTATAAAGCCCAATTGAAATATCAATTTTTACACTTTCATCTCAATTCTATCAACATTTACCCTCAGCTTTATTAGAATCAATAAACTTTGATCTTACAGGAGGGGTTCTGGAAGCTTTTCTTTCTTTTTATTCCCTTTCCATTTTACCTATTTTTAAATAAAAGGCTCTGGGATCCCCAGAGGGGATTTGAGCCAAGGGATTCAGAACTTTTGGCTGAAGTCTTGACCCCCAATTTTGACCAGATATCACAATATAAATATTTTTAGTTGTTTAAATACATATATTTTTTAAAGTGGAATAAATGGAGTGGACTATTTTTGACTTTAATAATGAAGACCATCATGGGGTCCCTTGTGGCCAATTTAACCTTAGGTAGTATAATATCAGGAGAAGCCAATGGCACCCCACTCCAGTACTCTTGCCTAGAAAATCCATGGATGAAGGAGCCTGGTAGGCTGCAGTCCATTGGGTCGCTAAGAGTCGGACACGACTGAGCAACTTCACTTTCACTTTTCACTTTCATGTATTGGAGAAGGAAATGGAAACCCATTCCAGTATTCTTGCCTGGAGAATCCCAGGGACGGGGAGCCTGGTGGGCTGCCATCTATGGGGTTGCACAGAGTTGGACAAGACTGAAGCTACTTAGCAGCAGCAGCAGTATAATATCAAAACCTTATGTTTTAATTACCTAAATGTCTATTTTATTTATTTCATTTTGTATAACCATCTAAAGATTTCTTTATTAATTTGAGATAAGTCCTTTTAAATTTTCTACCTTGTTGTAAAAAGTATCTAGACTTTTCTCACAGGTTTTTTTCCCTATTAATATTAGTTATTCTAATGTTTTTCTGGGAGAAGCAGAGGCCACAAATAAGGCTTCCCAAACACGTTTTTCTTTGATTTAAACTAAGGAAGTTCTTAGATTTTTGTTGTTGTTGTTCAGTTGCTAAGTCATGTCTGACTCAGATTGACCATTAGGTGTATTTCTTTTTTCCACATTTAATTTAATTTTTGTTTTTTATAGGTACCAATAAAACAGCTATTTGTAATAATAATACTCAAGAAATTGTCCAATTTATTTATTTCTTCAGTTTCAATTCAGTCCCTCAGTCGTGTCCGATTCTTCACGATCCCATGGACAGCAGCATGCCAGGCCTCTCTGTCCATCACCAACTCCCGGAGTTTACTCAAACTCATGTCCATTGAGTCAGTGATGCCATCCAACCATCTTATCCTCTGTCATCCCCTTCTCCTCCTGCCTTCAATCTTTCCCAGCATCAGGGTCTTTTCAAATGAGTCAGCCCTTTGCATCAGGTGGCCAAGGTATTGGAGTTTCAGCTTTAACATCAGTCCTTCCAATGAATATTCAGGACTGATCTCCTTTACGATTGACTGGTTTGATCTCCTTGCAGCCCAAAGTACTCTCAAGAGTCTTCTCCAACACCACAGTTCAAATGCATCAATTCTTCGGTGCTCAGCTTTCTTTATAGTCCAACTTTCACATCTATACATGACTACTGGAAAAACCATAGCCTTGACTAGATGGACCATTGTTGGCAAAGTAATGTCTCTGCTTTTTAATACCCTGTCTAGGTCATAACTTTTCTTCCAAGGAGTAAGCATCTTTTAATTTCATGGCTGCAGTCACCATCTGCAATGATTTTGGAGCCCCCTGAAAATAAAGTCTGCTACTGTTTCCACTGTTTCTCCATCTATTTGCCATGAAGTGATGGGACCAGATGCCATGATCTTAATTTTCTAAATGTTGAGCTTTAAGCCAATTTTTTCACTCTCCTCTTTCACTGTTATCAAGATAGCCTCTCAATGACAGTGTTCTTCACTTTCTGCCATAAGGATGGTGTCATCTGCATATCTGAGGTTATTGATATTTCCCCTGGCAATCTTGATTCCAGATTGTGCTTCAATTTACAAGATACATCATTTGGCCATTAATGAAATATATTAATAATGAATCAAATCAGTAAGATGCAAGGGGATTCCCCATAAGAGAATGGGAGGGGATGACACCTAAATAAGATCCAGGGAGTTTACTCTCAAAAATAGCATGGTAGAGATCAAGTTTTCAAAACACACATACACACTCACAGAATACCTTAAAATGAGCATGTAGACCATATATCTCAAAGGCATAGGAAGACAAAAGCAAGTTCCCCCCAAAAATGCTTTACTTAATGTCAGAATTCTGAAAAGATATTTTTATCAAGCCAGCTTTTGAGACTTAACTGCCTGTGTAATAAAAGAATCCCTTCATTTTTAGGGTGAGATTTCTTTTAATTCCTAATTAAATCAGTATTTTAAGTTTTGTACATACATAAGACTGGCTGGGTTATTAGTTGGAGGCTGATAGTCTGTCATTCCTTTTTTCTTTTGTTCTGAAAGCTTTATTTTCCAATTTGAGTTTAGTTTGTTGAAATAAAAATTGCTAGTGATGATTGTGTGGTGGGTCAATGTATTTTTTGAGACTGTAATTCATCAAGGTTTTGCTCCAAAGTTGTTTTAGTCCCATATTACATGTCTTTGTTTTTTTTCAGGTTGCATATAAAGCTCACACTGCAGAATAGCCAGTTCTCATTTTCATCCCCAGTTGAGCAAGTTTTTAAGTAAAATGAGTGGGTTTCCCTATAGGGACAGCTGCATGGTAGAGGTCTTTGACTGTAAGTTTCTCAGCCGCCTGAGAAAGTTGTTGAGAGCCAGGAGGAGAGGATTCAATCAGTTCCACTAGCTTTGTTCATAGTGATGCTTCCTAAGGCCCACTTGACTTCACACTCCAAGAGGTCTGCCTCTAGGTGAGTGACCACATCATCCTGGTTATCTGAGTCATTAAGATCTTTTTTGTATAGTTATTCTGTGTATTCTTACCACCTCTTCTTAATATCTTCTTCTATTAGGTCCATACAATTTCTGTCCTTTACTGTGCCCATCTTTGCATCAAATGTTTCCTTGATATCTCTAATTTTCTCAAAGAGATCTCTAGTCTTTCCCATCCTATTGTTTTCCTCTATTTCTTTGCACTGATCACTGAGGAAGGCTTTTTTCTTTTTTAAATTTTTTTTACTTTACAATATTGTATTGGTTCTGCCACACATCAACGTGAATCTGCCACGGGCATATGCGTGTTCCCCATCCTGAACCCCCCTCCCACCTCCCTCCCCATACCATCCCTCCGACTCATCCCAGTGCACCAGCCCCAAGCATCCTTTCTTTTTTTTTAAATTTTATTTTATTTTTAAACTTTACATAACTGTATTAGTTTTGCCAAATATCAAAATGAATCCGCCAAGCATCCTTTCTTATCTCTCCTTGCTATTCTTTGGAATTCTGCATTCAGATGGGTATATCTTTCTTTTTCTCCTTTGCCTTTTGCTTCTCTTCTTTTCTCAGCTATCTGTAAAGCCTCCTTAGACAAACATTTTGCCTTTTTGAATTTGTTTTTCTTGGAGATGGTCTTGATCATTGCTTCCTGTCAATGTCACGACCCTCTGTCCATAGTTCTTCAGGCACTCTGTCTATCAAATCTAATCCCTTGAATCTATTTGACACTTCTGCTGTATAATTATAAGGGATTTGACTTAGGTCATACCTGAATAGTCTATGGGTTTCCCTGCTTTCTTCAACTTAAGTCTGAATTTTGCAGCAAGGAGTTTTGATCAGAGCCACAGTCAGCTACTGGTCTTGTTCTTGCTGACTGTATAGAGCTTCTCCATCTTCAACTACAAAGAATATGATCAACCTGATTTCGGTATTGACCTTCTGGTGATATCCATGTGTAGAGCCTTCTCTTGTGTTGTTAGAAGTGGGTGTTTGCTATGACCAGAGTTTTCTCTTGAAAATTCTGTTAACTTTTGCCATTCTTCATTTTGTACTCCAAGGCCAAGTTTCCTGTTACTCCATCTATCTCTTATGTCCTACTTTTGCATTTCAGTCCCATATGATCAAAAAGGCATATTTTTGGGTAGACATCTTTTTTGATTCTAGTTATTTCAAATCCTAAAAGATGATGCTATTAAAGTGCTGCACTCAATATGCCAGCAAATTTGAAAACTCAGCAGTGGCCACAGGACTGGAAAAAGTCAGTTTTCATTCCAGTCCCAAACATTCTTTGGGAATGTTCAAAGAATGTTCAAACTACTGCACACTTGCACTCATCTCACATGCTAGCAAAGTAATGCTCAAAATTCTCCAAGCTAGGCTTTAACAGCACATGAACTGTGGACGTCCAAATGTTCAAGCATGATTTAGAAAAGGCAGAGGAACCAGAGATCAAACTGCCAACATCTGTTGGATCAACAAAAAAGCAAGAGAGTTCCAGAGAAACATCTACTTCTGCTTTATTGACTACATGAAAGCCTTTGACTGTGTGGGTCACAACAAACAGTGGAAAATTCTTAAAGAGATGGGAGTACAAGACCACCTGACTTGCCTTTGAGAAATCTGTATGCAGGTCAGGAAGCAACAGTTAGAACTGGACATGAAACAATAGAATGGTTCCAAATTGGGAAATGAGTACTTCAAGGCTGTGTATTGTCACCCTACTTATTTAACTTATATGCGGAGTACGTAATGAGAAATGTTGGGCTGGATGAAGCACAAGCTGGAATCAAGATTGCTGGGAGAAATATCAATAACCTCAGATATGCAGATGATACCACCCTTATGGCAGAATGTGAAGAGGAACTAAAGAGCCTCTTGACGAAAGTGAAAGAGGAGAGTGAAAAAATCGGTTTAAAACTCAACATTCCAAAAACAAAGATCATGGCATCCGGTCCCATCACTTCATGGCAAATAGATAGGGAAACAATGGAGACAATGTCAGATTTTATTTTCTTGGGCTCCAAAATCACTGCAGATAGTGACTGCAGCCATGAAATTAAAAGACACTTGCTCCTTGGAAGTAAAGCTATGACCAAGCTAGACAGCATAATAAAAAGCAGAGACATTACTTTCCCAATAAAGGTCCGTCTAGTCAAAGCTATGGTTTTTCCAGTAGTCATGTACGGATATGAGATTGGGACTATAAAGAAAGCTGAGCACTGAAGAATTGATGCTTTTGAACAGTGGTGTTGGAGAAGACTCTTGTTGAGAATCCCTTGGACTGCAAGGAGATCACACCAGGCAATCCTAAAGGAAATCAGTCCTGAATATTTATTGGAAATACTGATGCTGAAGCTGAAAGTCCAATACTTGGCCACCTGATGCAAATAAATGAGTCGCTGGAAAAGAACCTGATGCTGGGAAAGATTGAAGGCAGGAGGAGAAGGGGATGACAGAGGATGAGATGGTTGGATGGCATCACTGACTGGATGGACATGAGTTTGAGCAGGCTCTGGGAGCTGGTGATAGACAGGGAAGCCTGGCGTGCTGCTGTCCGTGGGGTGACACAGAGATGGACTGAAGCGACTGAGCATGCATGCATGCATTGGAGAAGGAAATGGCAACCCACTCCAGAATTCTCGCCTGGAGAATCCCAGGGATGAAGGAGCCTGGTGGGCTTGCTGTCTATGGGGTCTCACAGAGTCGGACACGACTGAAGCGACTTAGCAGCAGTAGCAGCAGCCTGGTTGAGACCCTGAGCCATGAAACATGAAATCCTAAGCTAAAAAAAAAAGAGTCAAAGATAGACTTGTAACTTTATCTATATAAGGTAAGTCCAATGAAGATGAGACTGAATTGTAAAGTCAGTGTACTTAGAGGCATTCTTAAAGAGATGAAATCAGGATGTCCCTTTAGTTTTATATAGGATATTATATGAATTTCACTGGGAAGCCGACTCAGACTTTTTTTTTTTACCGTGTCCTGTGAACTATACAAAGTTAGTACACTAGGCAGTGCTTTAGTAGCCTAGACACTGTTAAAGAATAGGAGCTACCAGAAAGATAAACTTAATGTAAACTGGCTACTAGGAGTTGTCACAACTGACAATAGAAAAGCTTCGGAGAGCTCTTTCATGATTCAGTAGTTGTTGGCTGTGAGATAAAAGCAACAGCTAATATTTGAAACAGTTGTGAAAAAATGTTCTTCCAACTAGAAGCTCTCAAAGATGTTAGATATCAGGGTCAATTGATTCAATATTATCCAGTAATGAATGGAGACATGATACCATGGAGAGAGTATGAATTTTTTTTTTCTATATTCCTGTTATTCTGGAGAAATAATATTTCCTCCAAGAAATGTGATGGATTTCAAAGCTTTTAACTCTGGATATGGTGTTAATTCAATTACAGAGATCTTGATTTTGAATTCATCCATATACCCTAATAACAACAGAGTCTAGGAAAATAAAGTCACTTGAAAATAAAGAGTTCCATTGCAGAAGCCTGCAAATTGTCATGGAGTCTCTCTATGTCAGTGTGAGATGGACTTTGGAAGGTAATACTGTTTCCCCAGTTTTCAAAACAGATATCAACACTGCCACCTGTGCGTTTATAATTTAAATGACACGGATTCATCTATGATCAATGAGGGATGAGAGCTGCATTTCAGGCACTTGTCAAGGATTCCACTGTAAATAGACTGTAGGGCAACACTTGCTGAAGGTTTACTTGAGATAGTTGATATAGGACAGACATAGTCTAAGAGCATACTAAATCTTTATTCCTCAAGTTTCTCCAAATTCCTTTTCTGTGTTGAACGAAAAGCTAGGGTTTATTAGGGAAATGATGCTGACCATATTATCTTAATTCCCTGTAGAAAGAGATTTAGTGGGCTAAGATTTCAATGTTATATTCATCATCTTGCTTACATTCATAGTTTAAAGAATTTCATTATGAAAAAGAATTACTTTCCATTTTACTTTTACTTTTTTTCAAGGGTTGAATTAAAGATAATGATAATTTTAATTAAAACATTCACAAACCATTTTTCTTAGGACTCAAGAAAAATAGAATATTTGTTTCTGTAGATCAGATTCTACAGTGTAGCATGCAAAGGCATGCTCAGGAAACTGATAGACTTGGTTCAAATTCCAGCTCTTCCACTTTCTGGTTGTGTGGTTAAATAAAATTACCTCTAAATTAAATCAGAATAATCATAGTACTGGTTTCATAGAATAAGAAGGGCTAAATAAGTTAATATATGTAAAGAGCTTAAGTGATTGGCATATAGTGAGCTATGACAAAAGAAATGAAAAGACATGGAAAGCACTTACACTAGGTTGGTAGCAATACAAAGGAAGAGAAACAGGGAGATTTAGGAGATAATACTGACAAGGTTTTGTACTGAACTGGACGTGAAAAGTAGAAGGATTTCTAAATATTATACCTCCATTTAAGGGTTTATACAACTAGAGGAGAAATTATATCATTCATGAAAACAGAGACCATCGCATTTTGACTTCAGTTTAAACCTGATAGTTCAAAATTTGAACATTGACTTTATAAATAAGAACACTGTATCGATATTAAATATTCTGAATGATATAATTGTGTTATGATAATTATAGGAGAATGCTTTTGTTCAAAGGAGATAAAAGTAGTATTTAGGAATAAAGCATTATGATGTTTGCAAAGTACTCTTGATTTACATATACACATACATGTATAAACACACAAAGAAAGAGGACACTAAGAGAAATTCAACTAAATGCATTGGATCATATGTTAACATGATTTCTCCTCAATATAAATATTTAATATTTAATGGTGATATGCATATGTATTTCTTTTTATCATATTTTAAAAATCTTTTTAAATTGAGCCATATTTGATTTACAATATTATATATGCCTCAGGTATAAAACATAGTAATTCACAATTTTTAAGGATTATACTCCATGTATAGTTTTTTATTAAATATTGGTGATTTTCCCTGAGCTGTATGATATATCCTTGTGGCTTATTTATTTTATACATAAAAGTTCATACTTCATAATTCCCTATCTCTATCTTGCCCCTCCCCTGTCCCATCTCCCTAAATCATTGATTTATTCTCTATATCTGAACCTGTTGGCTGGTTATCCTTCCAGCCACTGCTTAAACTAGCTTCTCAATAGTAGCTCATTGTTAAAATGAGGAAACAAAGGTGATAGAAGTAGGTGATAATGAATGAATGAACCAACTAAAGAATATCATTTGAGCATTTAAAGAATCACTTCATTGAGCTCAGTATTACACCCATTAGTTCATATACACTTCAAACAAAGTGGCTCATTTTTTTAACTGAAGTGTAGTTTACTTACAATATTTGTCAGTTTCAACTATGATTCAGTTAGATTATTTCAGACTGTAATGCTAGTATGTGATCTATTTCAGATTATAACCCTAGTATATGAACTATCCTACTGAACATTTCAAGTGCACTTGGAATATGTGTTCTGCTGCTTTTGGATGGAATATCCTGAGGATATCTTTTAAGTTTAATGGGTCTTTTAGGTCATTTAAGACTTCTATTGTTTTATTGATTTTCTGTCTGGAACATCTGTCCATTCACATAACGGGAGTGTTAAAATCCCATATTATTAACATTTTGTTGTCACTTTCTGCCTTTATGTATGTTGCTGCTGCTGCTGCTGCTAAGTCGCTTCAGTCGTGTCCGACTCTGTGCGACCCCATAGACAGTAGCCCACCAGGCTCCGCCATCCCTGGGATTCTCCAGGCAAGAACACTGGAGTGGGTTGCCATTGCCTTCTCCAGTGCATGAAAGTGAAAAGTGAAAGTGAAGTCGCTCAGTCGTGTCCGACTCTTAGCGACCCCATGGACTGCAGCCCACCATGTTCCTCCATCCATGGGATTTTCCAGGCAAGAGTACTGGAGTGGGGTGCCATTGCCTTCTCTGTTATGTATGTTAGAGCTTATCTATTTTGTTGTTGTTCAGTTGCTCATTTGTGTCTGATTCTTTGTAACTCCATGGATTGTAGTACACCAGGCTTCCTTTTCCTTTACCATCTCCTGGAACTTGCTCAAACTCATGTCCATTGAGTTGGTGATGCCATCCAACCGTCTTGTACTCTGTTGTTCCCTTCTCTTCCTGCCCCCAATCCCTCCCAGCATCAGGATCTTTTACAATGACTCAGTTCTTCACATCAGGTGGCCAAAGTATTGGAGTTTCAGCTTCAGTATCAGTTCTTCCAATGAATATTCAGGACTGATTTCCTTTAGGATTGATTGGTTTGATCTCCTTTCAGTCCAAGGGACTCTCAAAAATATTCTTCAGCACCACAATTAGAAAGCATCAATTCTTTGGTGCTCAGCATTTTTTATGGTCCAACTCTCACATCCATGCATGACTCCTGGAAAAACCATAGTGTTGACTATATGGACTTTTGTTGGCAAAGTGATGTCTCTGCTTTTTAATATGCTGTCTAGGTTTCAGTTCAGTTCAGTTCAGTTCAGTCGCTCAGTCATGTCCGACTCTTTGCGACCCCATGAATCGCAACACGCCATGCCTCCCTGTCCATCACCAACTCCCAGAGTCCACCCAAACCCATGTCCATTGAGTTGGTGATGCCATCCAACCATCTCATCCTCTGTTGTCCCCTTCTCTTCCTGCCCTCAATCTTTTCCAGCATCAGGGTCCTTTCAAATGAGTCAGCCCTTCGCATCAGGTGGCTAAAGTATTGGAGTTTCAACCTGAACATCAGTCCTTCCAGTGAACACCCAGGACTGATCTCCTTTAGGATGGACTGTTTGGATCTCCTTGCAGTCCAAGGGACTCTCAAGAGTCTTCTCCAGCACCACAGTTCAAAAGCATCAATTCTTTGGCACTCAGCTTTCTTTATAGTCCAACTCTCATATCCATACATGACCACTGGAAAAACCATAGCCTTGACTAGATGGACCTTTGTTGCCAAAGTAATGCCTCTGCTTTTTAATATGCTGTCTAGGTTGGTCATAACTTTCCTTCCAAGGAGTAAGCTTATCATAGCTTTACTTCCAAGGAGCAAATGTCTTTTAATTTCATGGCTGCAGTCACCATCTGCAGTGATTTTGAAGCCCAACCAAATAAAATCTGTCACAGGTTTCACTGTTTCCCCACTGTTTTGCCATAAAGTGATGGGACTGGATGCCATGATCTTCTTTTTTTGAATGTTGAGTTTTAAGCCAGCTTGTTCAGTCTCCTCTTTCACTTTCATCAAGAAGCTCTTTAGTTCCTCTTTGCTTTCTGCTGATAGGGTGGTGTCATCTGCATAACTGAGGTTATTGATATTTCTCTTGGCAGTCTTGATTCCTGCTTGTGATTCATCCAGCCTGGCATTTCATTGTGCATGATGCATGGTGTAGCCTGCATATAAGTTAAACAAACAGGGTGACAATATACAGTCTTGACATACTCCTTTCCCAATTTTGAACCAGATTGTTGTTCCATGTCTGGTTTTAACTGTTACTTCTTGACCTGCACCCATGTTTCACAGGAGGAACGTAAGGTGGTCTGGTATTCCCATCTCTTTAAGAATTTTCCACAGTTAGTTGTGATCCACACAGTCAAAGGCTTTACTGTAGTCAATGAAGCAGAAGTAGATGTTTTTCTGGAATTCTCTTGCTTTTTCTATGATCCAATGGATGTCAGCAATTTGATCTCTGGTTCCTCTGCCTTTTCTAAATCCAGCTTGTACATCTGGTAGTTCATGGTTCACATACTGTTGAAGCCTAGCTTAGAGGATTTTGAGCATTACTTTGCTATCATGTGAAGTGAGTGCAATTACGAAGTAGTTTGAACACTATTTGGCATTGTTCTTCTTGGGACTGGAATGAAAACTTACCTTTTCCTATCCTGTGGCCACTACTGAGTTTTCCAAATTTTCTGGCATACTGATTACAGCACTTTATCAGCATCATCATTTAGGATTTGAAATAGCCCAGGTGGAATTCCATCACCTCCACTAGCTCTGTTTGTAGTGATGCTTCCTAAAGCCCACTTGATTTCACACTCCAAGATGACTGCCTCTAGGTGACAGATCACACCATTGTGGTTATCTGAGTCATTAAGATCTTTCTTGGATAGTTCTTTTGTATAATCTTGCCACCTCTTATTAATATCTTCTACTTCTGTTAGGTTCATACCATTTCTGTCCTTTATTGTGCCCATCTTTGCATAAAATGTTCCCTTGGTTTGTCTAATTTTGTTGAAGACTTCTCTAGTCTTTCCCATTCTATTGTTTTACTCTATTTCTTTGCAGTGTTCACTTAGGAAGGCTTTCTTATCTCTCCTTGTTATTCTTTGGAACTCTGCATTCAGATGATTGTCTATTTCCTTTTCTCCTTAGGTGCTCCTATACTGGGTGCATGAACATCAATGAGTTGTAGTGTTTTCTTGTATTCATTCTTTTATCACTATATAGGGGCCTTCTTTGGGCTTCCCTGGTGGCTCAGTCAGTAAAGAATCTGCTTGCAATGCAGGAGACCTGGGTTGAATCCCTGTGTTGTGAAGATCCCCTGGAGGAGGGCATGGCAACCCACTCCAGTATTCTTGCCTGGAGAATCCCCATGGACAGAGGATCCTGGTGGGCTACAGTCCATGGGGTCATAAAAGTCGGACAAGACTGAGCTAGTAAGTAGAATACAGCACAGGGTCTTTCTTCATCTTTCTTTACAGCCTTTATTGTCTCTTTTGCCTAATAAAAGTATTGCTACCATTGTTTTATTGTTTCTATTTACATTAAATATGCTTTAATCTCCTCTCACTTTCAATATGTGAGCATTTTTCACCATAAAATTTTATTTTGCAGACAAAATACTGTAAGTTCTTGTTTTTCTACCCAATCTGCAAGTCTGTGTCTTTTGGTTGACACCCTTACTCCATTGACATTTAAAGTAATTAATGATAGATATGTACATGTTTCCATTTTGAACCTGTTTTCCATTTGACTATGTAGTATTTGTTCATTTCATCTTTTTTGTTGATTTTACTTTTGTAGTTTGATGGTTTTCTTTTGTATTATGCTTGAATTCCTTTATTTTTGTTTTCATGTACCTATTGTATGTCTTTGATTTATGATTACCCTGAGTTTCAAGTATGTTTACCCATAACTATATCTATTTGTATTGGGTTGATAGCCACATAAGTTCAAATACGTTCTAAAAGATCTACATTTTCCTCCTCCCCAACATTCTGTGTTTTGATATCCTATTTTACATCTTCATGTATATCCTTTTAAATGTTAATTATAGTTATAATCACTTTTTACAAATTTTTGTGTTTATTCATCTATATTCTTGGCTTATTTAAATTCATCTATATACTTGGCTTATTTAAGTTCATCTATATGCTTAGCTTATTTACTCAATTCTTTTATATGCTTGCCTTTCTTATTGTGTTTTTCTCTTGCCTATAGATTCCTTGTTTGTTTGTTTTTTTAATTTAGAGAATATCTTGCAATATTTAAATTTTTTGCTTGTCTGAGAAATTCTTTATCTCTCTCTCTATTGTAAATAATAATTTTACTGAGTAGAACATACTAGATTGCAGGTTTTGTTTTTCTAGAACTTCATCTATATTCTGCTTCTTTCTAGACTTCACACTTTCTGCAGAGAAATCAACTGATAGCCTTATGGGGGTTCCACTGTAGCTTTTTTTTTTTTTCTCTTGCAGCCTTTAGAATTTGCTCTTTAACTTTTTCTATTTTAATTATATCCTGGTGTGGGTGTGTTTGGTTCATCTTGTTTGGAAGCCTCTGTGCTTCCTATACTGGTATATGTTTCCTTCCTTAGGTTTGAGTTTTAAGTCATAATTTCTTCATATGTGTTTTTAATCCTCCCCCTCTTATCTATTGACATCAATATTAATAATCTCAGATACGCAGATGACACCACCCTTATGGCAGTAAGCAAAGATCTAAAGAACCTCTTGGTGAAAGTGAAAGAGGAGAGTGAAAGAGTTGGCTTTACTTTGTATGGAAATACAAAATTTTTGAATAGCCAAAGCCATCTTGAGAAAGAAAAATGGAACTGGAGGAATCAACCTGCCTGACTTCAGACTATACTACAAAGCTACAGTCATTAAGACAGTATGGTACTGGCACAAAGACAGAAATATAGATCAATGGAACAAAATAGAAAGCCCAGAGGTAAATCCGTGACCTATGTACACCTTATCTTTGACAAAGGAGGCAAGAATATACAGTGGAGAAAAGACAATCTCTTTAACAAGTGGTTCTGGGAAAACTCATCAACCACTTGTAAAAGAATGAAACTAGAACACCTTCTAACACCATACACAAAGATAAACTCAAAATGGATTTAAGATCTAAGACCAGAAACTATAAAACTCCTAGAGGAAAACATAGGCAATACACTCTCTGACATAAATCACAGCAGGATCCTCTATGACCCACCTCCCAGAGTAAAGGAAATAAAAGCAAAAATAAACAAATGGGACCTAATTAAACTTAAAAGTTTTTGCACAACAAAGGAAACTATAAGCAAGGTGAAAATACAGCCTTCAGAATGGGAGAAAATAACAGCAAATGAAGCAACTGACAAAGAGTTAATCTCAAGTGGTGCTGGGAAATCTGGTCAACCACTTGTAAAATAATGAACACATGTATACCTGTGGCGGATTCATTTTGATATTTGGCAAAACTAATACAATTATGTAAAGTTTAAAAATAAAATAAAATTTAAAAAAAAACAATAAAAAAATAAAATAATGAAACTAGAACACTTTCTAACACCATACACAAAAATAAACTCAAAATGGATTAAAGATCTAAACGTAAGACCAGAAACTATAAAACTCCTAGAGGAGAACATAGGCAAAACACTCTCTGACATACATCACAGCAGGATCCTCTATGACCCACCTCCCAGAATATTGGAAATAAAAGCAAAAATAAACAAATGGGACCTAATTAACCTTAAAAGCTTCTGCACATCAAAGGAAACCTTTAGCAAGGTGAAAGACAGCCTTCAGAATGGGAGAAGATAATAGCAAATGAAGCAACTGACAACTAATCTCGAGAATATACAAGCAACTCCTACAGCTCAACTCCAGAAAAATAAATGACCCAATCAAAAAATGGGCCAAAGAACTAAATAGACATTTCTCCAAAGAAGACATACAGATGGCTAACAAACACATGAAAAGATGCTCAACATCACGCATTATCAGAGAAATGCAAATCAAAACCACTATGAGGTACCATTTTACACCAGTCAGAATGGCTGTGATCCAAAAGTCTACAAGTAATAAATGCTGGAGAGGGTGTGGAGAAAAGGGATCCCTCTTACACTGTTGGTGGGAATGCAAACTAGTACAGCCACTATGGAGAACAGTGTGCAGATTCCTTAAAAAACTGGAAATAGAACTGCCTTATGATCCAGCAATCCCACTGCTGGGCATACACACTGAGGAAACCAGAAGGGAAAGAGACACGTGTACCCCAATGTTCATCTCAGCATTGTTTATAATAGCCAGGACATGGAAGCAACCTAGATGCCCATCAGCAGATGAATGGATAAGAAAGCAGTGGTACATATACACAATGGAGTATTACTCAGCCATTAAAAAGAATACATTTGAATCAGTTCTGATGAGGTGGATGAAACTGGAGCCTATTATACAGAGTGAAGTAAGCCAGAAAGAAAAACACCAATACAGTATACTAACACATATATATGGAATTTAGAAAGATGGTAACAATAACCCTGTGTACGAGACAGCAAAAGAGACACTGATGTATAGAACAGTCTTATGGACTCTGTGGGAGAGGGAGAGGGCAGGAAGATTTGGGAGAATGGCATTGAAACATGTAAAATATCATGTATGAAACGAGTTGCCAATCCAGGTTCGATGCACGATACTGGATGCTTGGGGCTGGTGCACTGGGCCGACCCAGAGGGATGGTATGGGGAGGAAGGAGGGAGGAGGGTTCAGGATGGGGAACACATGTATACCTGTGGCAGATTCATTCTGATATTTGGCAAAACTAATACAATTATGTAAAGTTTAAAAATAAAATAAAATTAAAAAAAAATATGCAAACACCTCCTGCAGCTCAATTCCAGAAAAATAAACAACCCAATCAAAAAAGGGGCCAAAGAACTAAACAGACATTTCTCCAAAGAAGACATACAGATGTCCAGTAAACACATGAAAAGATGCTCAACATCACTCGTTAATAGAGAAATGCAAATCAAAACCACAATGAGCTACCATCTCATGCCGGTCAGAATGGCTGCTATCAAAAAGTCTACAAGTAATAAATGCTGGAGAGGATGTGGAGAAAAGGGAACCCTCTTACTCTGTTGGTGGGACGGCAAACTAGTACAGCCACTATGGAGAACAGTGTGGAGATTCCTTAAAAAACTGGAAATAGAAATATGGCCCAGCAATCCTACTGCTGGACATACACACTGAGGAAACCAGAATTGAAAGACTCACATGTATCCCAATGTTCATTGCAGCATTGTTTACAATAGCCAGGACATGGAAGCAACCTAGATGTCCATCAGCAGACGAATGGATAAGAAAGTTGTGATACATATATACAATGGGATATTACTCAGCTATTAAAAAGAATGTATTTGAATCAGTTCTAATGAGATGGATGAAACCGGAGCCTATTATACAGAGTGAAGTAAGCCAGAAAGAAAAACACCAATACCGTATATTAATGCATATACAAGGAATTTAAAAAGACAGTACTGACAATCCTACATGCAGGACAGCAAAGGAGACACAGATGTAAAGAAAAGACTTTTGAACTCAGTGGGAAATGGCGACGGAGGGGATGATTTGAGAGAATAGCATAGAAACATGTACATTATCATATGTGAAATAGATCACCAGTCCAGGTTTGATGCACAAGACAGGGTGCTCAGGGCTGGTGCACTGGGATGACCCTGCAGGATGGGATGGGGAAGGAGGTGGGAGGGGGGTTCAGGATGTGGAAACATGTACACCCATGCCTGATTAATGTGAATGTATGGCAAAAACCACTGCAATATTGTAAAGTAATTAGCTTTCAGTTAAAATAATTTATTATTTTTTTAAAAAGCTCAACATTCAAAAAACTAAAATCATGGCATCCGGTCTCATCACTTTATGGCAAATAGATGGGGAAACAAGGGAAATAGTGTGAGACTTTCTTTTCTTGGGCTCCAGAATCACTGCAGATGGTGACTGCAGCCATGAAATTGACACTTGCTCCTTGGAAGAAAAGTTATGACCAGCCTAGACAGCATATTAAAAAGCAGAGACATTACTTTGCCAACATAGATCCATCTAGTCAAAGTTATGGTTTTTCCAGTTGAGAGAGTTGGAATATAAACAAAGCTGAGTGCTGAAGAATTTATGCTTTTGAACTGTGTTGTTGAAAAAGACTCTTGAGACTCCCTTGGACTGCAAGGAGATCAAACAAGTCCATCCTATAGGAAATCAGTCCTGAAAATTCATTGGAAGGACTGATGCTGAAGCTAACCTCCATTACTTTGACCACCTGAGGCAAAGAACTGACTCATTGGAAAAGACCCTGATGCTGGGAAAGATTGAAGGCAGGAGGAGAAGAGGATGACAGAGGATGAGATGGTTGGATGGTATCACAGACTGACTCAATGGATATGAGTTTGAGCAAGTTCTGGGAGTTGGTGATGTACAGGGCAGCCTGGCATGCTGCAGTCCATGGGGTCGTAGAGTCAGACCCGACTGAGCAACTGAACTGAACTGAACTCTCTCTCTTCTTCTTTCACCCCTATTATGCATAGGTTTATTATTATACCATTTATACCATCCCACAGATCTTGTATGTTGCTTTCACTTCTAAAAAATCTGTCTTTCTTCCTGTTGTTCTGATTGGTGATTTCCATTATTCTAATTTCCAGATCATTTCTTTGTCCTGCATCATTTAGTCAGTTATTCATTACTGTTTGGTTGATTTTTATCATGGCAATTGAATTAACTCTGAATGATTCCTCTATAGTTTTTAGTTACATGTTACAGCTATACATACTTGTACTAAGAATTTTTATTAATCCCTTTAGCATTTTTATTATCTCCTAGTAAACTGGAAGTCTGTTTCATTATTAGTTCTTTCAGGGGATTTTTCTCTTGTTCTCCTAATTGAGAGTATTTCCTCTACCATTTCCTTTTACTTTACTTTCTCTCTCTATGAATTTAGGACAAAGAGAAACAGCTATCTATTGTGGTCCTGAAGGGATGTTTTGATGTGGGATTTTCCCTGTGTTCACTGTATGAGTCCAGTGTTTTTGATGAGAGGGCTCTTTTCGGTATGAATGCCAGCCATGTTTTTCCTCAGAGTGTGCTGGCCATTATCCCCTTGATAGACAGTGTGATTGGTATTGTGTCCAGAACCTGCACTGGATGTTGAGTGAGCAGGGCTTCCTCTTTATTCTTTGGTTGTCACAGCTTTGTTTGAGGTGGGGCCTGTTCTCCAGTTTTTCAGTAGAAGCCTTGAGTCATGTTGATAAAGCTTCATTGCCCCTGAGGCTTACTCAAGTATGTAAAACCTGTGCAGTCACAGCAAACCTATATATTACCATGCAGGAGTTTGCAGTTTTGCCCAGAAATAGCCCAAGTTTATGTCTTTGTCTTTGTTACGTTCATCCCAGTTTTAGTTCTAGGTTAGTGCCAGGGATGGGGCTTTGTAGCTGCAGAAATTGAGGTGGTTGTGCTGCCACTTGGGACCAGGGCTTCCTCTGTTTCTGGCCTCTCCAGGACCTGATTGCCCAGATTCAGCTCCAAGCTTCAGTGTAGGATGGGCAGAATGGAGCACTTCCACTAGGGAGAGAATCACTGTGTATTTCTCCTTAGGGGCTGTCAACCCAAGATTTGCATTTCTGTGGTTCCACCTAATATGTGTCCCCAAAAATTCTACTGTGATCTTTATCAACCTGCCCTGTGAGTGTAACTATGAGCTACAATGTCAGATTTATGCCCTGTCATGCACATGCTGACAACTGACTCTGATAATGAACCTATACACATGGTGTACGTGCCGACAATGGCTCTAAGATTCAGCCCATACAACACTCTGAGTCTTCTGAGGTGTCTCCATGCAGCTAGCCTGAGTTATTTCCTGGGATTCAGCACCTGGCTGCTGTGTGTACCAGCAGCCCTACCCAACAAGCATTTTGCACTGGTAATTGTGGTGAGGTGCCAGCTGTCAGGGCTGGCCTCTCTCTATCCTATTTCCTAAGAAGCCGGCTCACACACTCCCTGTGAGCAGAGTCCAGGCCCATCCAGTTCTTCTATCTGCCCCATCAGACCTTCCACAAGGTGAGGGGGCTGCTCCTGTGCATAGTCTCTCCTTCACAGATTCCTCCTAGGGGTGCTGGATCCTTTGTTGTTGTTGTACTTAACCAAGATTAAGTGGAGATTTTCCTGCAGCTTTGGTTATTTAAAAGATCTTTTGACAGTTTTCAGTTGGTTTTCTGTGAGAATTGTTCCACATAGAGATGTATTTTTGATGTATTTGTAGAGAGAGATGAGCTCCACATCCTCCTACTCCACCATCTTATTCCTCTCCCTGCATTTCTTAATGCAAAATGACTCAGAATTGAAAAGCTTGTCATAAATGAAAAAGTCATTTTTGGAAACATACTATTTATACCATTAGTGTTTTTGAATAATGTTTACCATGATAAAAACAGCAAATTAAAAATAAGGTAACTTAATTTTTGCTCTTTACAACAAAAATAAAATATAACATGAAAAATAGGTAAAGAATGCAATCCCATGAATCAAGGACATAAGATGCCGTGGTAAAGAGGATCTAAGTTTTCTTCCAATTATTTATGCCTGTGTGATCCCTTCCTCTGTAAGCTTGACCTAGTGAATAACTTTTAATAAAGAAATATAGCAAAAGTGATGGAATTTCACTAATGGGATTAGATTATGAAAAGTCTATAGTTTATGTCTTCATTGTGTTCTCTACACTCTTTCTTGCTCTAAAAGAAGTCAGCCCACATGTTATCCAGATACTTGTGGCTAAAACTGAGAGAGGGAGAAGCCTGGCCAACCCCAGTGAGTAACTGAATCCTGCCAACAGCCACATGAAAGTGGCTTCTTCCCCATCAAGCTTTCAGATGAAGCCACAGGTCCAGTTGACACCTTGATTGAAGTCTTGTGAGAGACTTTGAGGCACAGGCACCCAGATAACCTCAGCTGATTTCTGATCAACTATGAAATAACAAATATTTGTTGTTTAAGCCATCTCATTTTATGTTACCTTGTTAGACAGCAATAGAAAACTAATACAGATACCAGCTGCAAATAGACTAGATGTGTTAGTAGATGTTCATAATCTATTCCCATATTTTTCATAAATTACTAAATGACCAGGGCTATAAAGTTTAAAGCTATATATACTAAGGATCCATTCATACTTGGGTTTTGAAGGTAATTACTTTGCTATTTAGAAACAATTGAGTGAACTTTAAAGAGAAATTAGGTGGAAGCTATCTTTCTGCTACTGTTTTGAACTTAGCAACTTGGTGATGGCTGTTTGATGATTCTCTGCAGTCTAGTCTCCAGTTTCAGAGGGGTCCCAAGTTGTACTAGTGGCTGTTGATACTGCACCAGCAAAGGCCAAGTTCTCTTGCGCTCAAAAGTTCAACAGGTGGGTTCCTACCCTCTGTATTGCAGAACAGACAGCAGTTCCCTTGGGAGGTCAGTTTTGTGATATTCAGAGAGAGAATACTGGCAGCCCAGATAGAAGCCCATACCTGCATTCCTCATAATTACATAATTACTTCTTTTTCTGCTTAAAATCTCCAGCACAGTTTTCCCTTCCTGCACTAAACCCAGACTCGTGCTTGACTGTATACTCATTGCTGTTGTACAGTTGCTCAGTCATGTCCAACTCTTTGTGACACCATGGACTGTAGCACGCCAGGCTTCCCTGTCCTTCACCATCTCCCAGAACTTGCTCAAACTCATGTCCATTGAGTTAGTGATACCATCCAACCATTTTATCCTCTGTCATCCCCTTCTCCTTCTGCCTTCAATCTTTTCTGGCATCAGGGTCTTTTCCAGTTAGTCGGCTCTTCACATCAGGTTGTCAAAGTATTGGATCTTCAGCTTTGGCATCAGTCTTTCCAACAAATAGTCAGGGTTCATTTCCTCTAGGATTCACTGGCTTGATCTCCTTATGTTCCAAGGAAACCACAAGAGTCTTTTCCAACAACACAGATGAAATGTATGAATTATTTGATCCTCAGCCTCCTTTATGGTCCAACTCTCACATCCATACATGATTACTGGAAAAACCATAGCTTTGACTAGAAAATTCCTTGTTGGCAAAGTAATGTCTCTCTTTTTTAATATGTTGTCTAGGTTGGTCATAGCTTTCCTTCCAAGGAGCAAACGTCTTTTAATTTTGTGGCTGCAATCAACCATCTGTGGTGATTTTGGAGCCCAAGCAAATAAAGTCTGTCACTGTTTCCAGTTTTTCCCCATCTATTTGCCATGAAGTGATGGGACAAGATGCCATGAATTTCATTTTTTGAATGTTGAGTTTTAAGCCAGCTTTTTCACTCTCTTCTATCACCTTCATCAAGAGGCTCATTGGCTCAAAAGGCTTCTTCACTTTCTGCCATTAGGGTGGTATCATTTGCATACCTGGGGTTATTGATATTTCTCTGGGCAATTTTGATTGCAGCTTGTGCTTCATCCACCCTGGCATTTGGCATGATGTACTCTGTTAAATAAGTAGGGTGACAATATACAGCCTTAACACACTCCTGTCCCAATTTGGAACCAGTCCATTGTTCCATGTCTGGTTCTCACTGTTGCTTCTTGACCTGCAAACAGGTTTCTCAAGAGGTACGTGAGATTATATGGTATTCCCATCTCTTTAAGAATTTTCCACAGTTTGTGGTGATCCACAGAGTCAAAGGCTTTAGTGTAGTCATGAAACAGGGTAGACATTTTTCTGGAAGTCTCTTGTTTTTTCTATGAGCAACGGATATTAGCAATTTGATCCCGAATTCCTCTGCCTTTTCTAAATCCACCTTGTACATCTGGACATTCCTGGTTCACATACAGTTGAAGCCTAGCTTGGATGATTTTGAGCTTTACTTTGCTAGCATGTGAAGTAAGTACAATTGTGAATTAGTTTGAACATTCTTTGGCATTATGCTGCTTTGGGATTGGAATGAAAACTGACCTTTTCCTCTCCTGTGGCCACTGCTGAGTTTTCCAAATTTTCTGGCATATTGAGCACAGCACTTTCACAGCATCATATTTGGGGATTTGAAACAGCTCAGTTGGAATTCCATCACCTCTACTAGCTTTGTTTTGTAGTGATTCCTGAAGCCCACTTGATTTCACATTTCAGGATGTCTGGCTCTAGGTGAGTGATCAAACTATCGTGTTTACATGGGTCATTAAGATCTTTTTTTGTATAGTTCTTCAGTGTATTCTTGCCACCTCTTCTTAATATCTTCTGCTTTTGTTAGGTCCATACTGTTTCTGCCCTTTATTGTACCCATCTTTGCATGAAATATTCCCTTGGTATCTCTAATTTCTTTGTAGAGATCTCAATCTTTCATATTCTATGCTTTCTTCTATTTCTTTGCAGTGTTCACTTAGGGAGGCTTTCTCATCTCTCCTTGCTATTCTTTGGAACTTCACATTCAGATGAATATATCTTTCTTTTTCTCCTTTGCCTTTCCCTTCCCCTCCTTTCTCAGCTATATGTAAGACCTCCTCACACAACCATTTTGCGTTTGAATTTCTTTTTCTTGGGGATGGTTTTGATCTCCACCTCCCATAAAATGTTACATACTTTCGTTCTTAAGACACTCTCTCAAATGCAAATCAAAGCCACAATGAGATACCATTTCACGCCAGTCAGAATGGCTGCAATCCAAAAGTCTACAAGCAATAAATGCTGGAGAGGGTGTGGAGAAAAGGGAACCCTCCTACACTGTTGGTAGGAATGCAAACTAGTACAGCCACTGTGGAGAACAGTGTGGAGATTCCTTAAAAAACTGGAAATAGAACTGCCTTATGATACAGCAATCCCACTGCTGGGCATACACACCGAGGAAACCAGAATTGAAAGAGACACTTTCAATTGAAAGTGAAAGTGTACCCCAATGTTCATCGCAGCACTGTTTATAATAGCCAGGACATGGAAGCAACCTAGATGTTCATCAGCAGATGAATGGATAAGAAAGCAGTGGTACATAAACACACTCAGCCATTAAAAAGAATGCATTTAAATCAGTTCTAATGAGGTGAATGAACCTGGAGCCTATTATACAGAGTGAAGTAAGCCAGAAAGAAAAACACCAATACAGTATACTAACGCGTATATATGGAATTTAGAAAGATGGTAACGATAACCCTGTATGCAAGACAGCAAAAGAGACACAGATGTATAGAACAGTCTTCTGGACTCTGGGAGAGGGAGCGGGTGGGATGATTTGGGAGAATGGCATTGAAACATGTATAATATCATATAAGAAATGAATTGTCAGTCCAGGTTTGATGCAGGATACAGGATGCTTGGGGCTGTTGCACTGGGATGACCCAGAGGGATGGTATGGGGAGGGAGGTGGGAGGGGGGTTCAGGACGGGGAACACGTGTACACCCGTGGTGGATTCATGTTGATGTATGACAAAACCAATACAACATTGTAAAGTAATTAGCCTCCAACTAAAATAAATAAATTTAAATTAAAAAAAAAAAAAGACATTCTCTCTGTCAGATCTAATCCCTTGAATCTATTTGTCATTTCCATTGTATAATCACAAGGGATTTGATATAGGTCATACATGAATGGCCTAGTAGTTTTCCCTACTTTCTTAAATTTCAGTCTGAATTTGGCAATAAGGAATTCATAATCTGAGCCACAGTCAGCTCCCAGTCTTGTTTTTGCTGACTGTATAGAGCTTCTCCATCTTTGGCTGCAAAGCATATAATCAGTCTGATTTCAGTATTAACTATCAGGTGATGTCCATGTTTAGAATCTTCTCTTTTGTTGTTGGTAGAGAGTGTTTGCTATGACCAGTGGGTTCTCTTGGCAAAATACTTTTAACTTTGTCCTGTTGCATTTTGTTCTCCAAGGCCAAACTTGCCTGTTACTGCAGGTATCTCTTGACTTCCCACTTTTGCATTCCTGTTCCCTATAATGAAAAGGACATCTTTTGTTGATGTTAGTTCTAGAAGGTCTTGTAAGTCCTCATATAACCATTCAACTTCAGTTTCTTCAGCATTAGAAGTTGGGGCATAGACTTGGATTACTGAGATATTGAATGGTTTGCCTTGTAAAGGAACAGAGATCATTCTGTCATTTTTGAAATTGCACCCAAGTATTGCATTTTGTACACTTTTGTTGACTATAATGGCTATTCCTTTTCTTCTAAGGAATTCTAACCCACAGTAGTAGAGATAATGGTCATTTAAATTAAATTCGCTCATTCCAGTTCATTTTAGTTCACTGATTCCTAAAATGTCAATGTTCACTCTTGCCATCTCCTGTTTGACCACTTCCAGTTTGCCTTGATTCATGGAGCTAACATTCTAGGTTCTTATGCAATATTGTTCTTTACAGCACTGGACTTTACTTTCATCACCAGACACATCCACTACTGGGCATTGTTTCCACTTTGGGTCAGCCTCTTCATTCCTTCCAGAGCTATTGCTTCACTCTTCTCCAGTAGCACATCGGGCACCTACTGACCTGGGGAGTTCATCTTACAGTGTCACATCCTTTTGCCTTTTCACATTATTCATGGGGTTCTCAAGGAAAGACTTCCCTGGTGTCTCAGACGGTAAAGCGTCTGCCTACAATGCGGGAAACCTGGGTTCAATCCCTGGGTCAGGAAGATCTCCTGGAGAAGAAAATGGCAACCCATTCCAGTATTCTTGCCTGGAAAATCCCATGGATGGAGGACCCTGGTAGGCTACAGTCCATGGGGTTGCAGAGAGTTGGACACAACTGAGCGACTTCACTTCACTTCAAGGAAGAATGCTGAAGTGGTTTGCCATTCCCTTGTCCGTTGGACCATATTTTTTTTTTAATTTTATTTTATTTTTAAACTTTACATAATTGTATTAGTTTTGCCAAATATCAAAATGAATCCACCACAGGTATACATGTGTTCCCCATCCTGAACCCTCCTCCCTCCTCCCTCCCCATTCCATCCCTCTGGGTCGTCCCAGTGCACCAGAAGGGAAAGAGACACGTGTACCCCAATGTTCATTGCAGCACTGTTTATAATAGCCAGGACATGGAAGCAACCTAGATGTCCATCAGCAGATGAATGGATAAGAAAGCTATGGTACATGTACACAATGGAGTATTACTCAGCCATTAAAAAGAATACATTTGAATCAGTTCTAAGGAGGTGGATGAAACTGGAGCCTATTATACAGAGTGAAGTAAGCCAGAAAGAAAAACACCAATACAGTATACTAACGCATATATATGGAATTTAGAAAGATGGACCATATTTTGTCAGAACTCTCCACCATGACCCATCCATCTTGGGTGGCCCTACATGGCATGGCTCATGGTTTCATTGAGTTAGACAAGGCTGTGATCTGTGTGATCAGTTTGGTTAGTTTTTTGTGATTGTGCTTTTCATTTTGTCTGCCCTCTGATGGATGAGGATAAGAGGCTTGTGGAAGCCTCCTGATGAGAGGGATGGAGGGGCTAGCTGTGGGGGAAGTTGCTCTGGTGGGCAGGGCCATGCTCAGTAAATCTTTAATCCGATTTTCTGCTGATGGGTGGGGCTGTGTTCCTTATTGGTAGGGATAATGGTGGTAATGGAGACATCCTTCACAAGGACATATGCCAGCTTGCTGCCGCTCCCAGGACTATTGTACTTATAAAAAGCAGGTAATATATCAATTGTGGCTTTTATCCAAACTATATTTTATTTTATAATATACTTATGCATGGCTACCTCTCTGTGAAACCTTAATAGAGAGTTCATTTAATTAATTTAATAAGACTTGGTCTAAAAAATTGTATTGATTGCCACCTTTTTATCATGAAGATTTTTCTTCTAGTCATAGTTCTCTACCTCCAGATACTGTTTCAATTCTTAGTCGTCTCCCTTCATTTTGAGCTGCCCCACCCCCGCACTGCATTCAGTGCAATTCAATACAAGTAAACAAATATAGTTCATAGGTTTTTATAACTATGTCTATATATTTGTACATATTTGTATTGAGTTGAACTGTATTATATTTGTATTGAATTATATTGAATTTGTTTAGAACAAAGTAGTTTCAGGTTTGCTGAAAGTTACGTTTGAATAGGAATGGGGAGTGCATTTTTAGAATTCTTTGAGTTCTGTGAAAACAGTCTTTGACATTGTCTTAGGGATTGTATCAAATCTATATGTTGTCATGGGGAGCATGATCATTTTAACAATATTAATTATTTCAATCAGTGAGCACAATATATACCTCAACTTGTTTGGGTCATCTTCAATTTCTCAGTTTGGCACAGTTTTCCAAGTACAAGTCATTTATCTTCTTGATTAGTCATTCCTAGGTATTTTATTCTTTTTTCATGCTAATGTAAATAACATTATTTTCTTAATTTCTCTTTTGATAGTTTGTTGTCAGTATATATAGATTTCTATACATTAATTTTGTATCCTACAACTTTACTGAATTCATGAGTTCTAATACTTTTTATTGAAGCCACTTTAAGATTATATATGTATATATATATATATATACACATATATATAATGCCATTTCTAAAAAGTGATGGTTTAACTTCTTTCTTTTACATACATTTGGATTGCTTTACTTTCTTTCTTTTTGTGTCTCATTGCTGTGGCTAGGACTTTCAATACTATACTGAACTAAACTATTAAGAGTGGGCATCCTCGTCTTGTTTCTGATTTTAGAGAAAATGCTTTCAGATTCCCATGATTGAATAGGAATTAAGCTGTGGTTTTGTCATATATGGCCCTTATTATGTTGAGGTATGTTCTCTCTGGGCTTCCCAGATGGCGCCAGTGGTAAAGAACCCACCTGCCAATGCCGGAGTGATAAGAGACACAGGCTTGATCCCTGGGTTGGGAAGATCTCCTGGAGGTCGTGGCAACCCAATCCAGTAGTCTTGCCTGGAGAATCCCAGGGACAGAGGAGACTGGCAGGCTACAGTCTATAGGGTCATAAACAGTTGCACGCGACTGAAGCGACTTAGCATGCATGCACACACGTGTTCTCCCTATGCCCACATTTGGGAGAGTTTTTATTATTAATAGATGTTGAGTTTTTCTAAAGCCTTTTCTACATCTTTTGAGTAGATTATATAGTTTTCATTCTTCATTTTGTTAATGTGGTGTATCACATTGACTGGTGTGTGGATATTGAACCATTCTTGCAGTCCTGGTAGAAATCCCACTTAATTATAGTGTCCAATCTGTATTAATACCTTATTCAGTTTGGACGTTGATATTTGTTCAGGATTTTTGCATCTATGTACTTCAAGGATATGGACTCATACTTTTCTTTTCTTATGTTTTTGTCTGGTTTTGATATCAGTTCAGTGTTGGTCTTGTAGAATTAGTTCAGTAAAAATCCTTACTGTTCGATATTTTGGACTAGTTTGAAAAGGATGTGTTGCTGCTGCGTTGTTTCAGTAGTGTCCGACTCTGTGCGACCCCATAGACGGCAGCCCACCAGGCTCCCCCGTCCCTGGGATTCTCCAGTCAAGAACACTGGAGTGGGTTGCCATTTCCTTCTCCAATGCATGAAAGTGAAAAGTGAAAGTGAAGTCGCTCAGTCGTGTCCGACTGTAGCGACCCCATGGACTGCAGCCTATCAGGCTCCTCCGTCCATGGGATTTCATCTATAAAGGTGTATAATCCTGGACTTCTGTTTATTGGGAGATTTTAAAATTACTGGTTCAATTTCATTACTCATAATTGTTCTAATAATATTTTCTAGTTCTTCCTGATTCAGTCTTGATAGATGACAAGTTTCTAGTAATTTATCAATTTCTTCTAGCTTGTCTGTTTTTTGGCATATAATTGTATTGCTCTTATGATAATTTGTGTGTTTGTGTTGGTTGTAACTTAATATCTTTAATTATTATTTTTTTTTAATTTTCTGATTTTATTTGGTCCCTTTCTCTTTCTTCCTTGATGGGTCTGGCTAAAGGTTTATCTTTTTTTTTTTTTTTAACTTTTCAGAAAACCAGCTTTTATTTTCATTGATCTTTACTATTTTTCATCTCCATTTCATTTATTTCTTCTGTGATTTTTATGATTTATTTCCTCTACTAATTTTGCATTTTGTTTGCTCTCTTTCTAGTTCCTTTTGGGGAAGATTAGATTGTGCATATTTGAGATATAGACTTTGGTTTCTAATGTTGCCATTTGTATCCGTTTCTATGTAATTTTATTTCCCTTTTGATTTCTCTATTGATCTATTGGTTTATTAGTAGCATATTGTTTAGCCTTCAGTGTTTCACCTTTTTTCTTTCAGCTTTTCTCTAGTAGTTTATTTCTAGTCAAGTATTGTATTTGGGAAAGAATTTTGTTAAGATTTCAATCTACTTCAAATTATTGAGACGTATTTTGTGGGCTAGCATATGATTTATTCTAGATAATGTTCCATGTGAACTTCAAAAGAATGTATATTCTGATTTTAGTAAAGTTGTTCTTTGTATATTTATTAATTCCATCTGATCTAATGTGTCATTTTAAGATCAATGTTTCCTTATTTTCTGTCTAATTATCTGTCCATTAATGTAAGTGATCTTTTAAAATTTCCTATTATTGCTACTGCCAATTTTGCTCTGTATATCTGTTAATATTTGTATTACTTATTTAGGTGTTTCTATGTTGGGTGTATATACATTTACAGTTTCTATGTCTTCTGGTTAAATTGATCCCTGATTTTTAGGGGATACCTTTCTTTGTCTTTTGTTATAGTCTTTACTTTTTATTTATTTATTTTTTATTGGGGGTAATTATTTTACAATATTGTGTCATGATACATCAACATAAATTAGCCTTAGGTATATATATGCCCCATTCCTCTTGAACCTCCCTCCCAGCTCCCACCCTTTGAGCTTGACACAAAGCGCTGGATTTGAGCTCCCTGAATCACACAGCAAATTTCCACTGGCTATCCAATTTTCATACACTAACGTATATGTTACAGTGCTACTCTCTCAATTTGTCCCACGCTCTTCACCCCTGATCCGTGAGTCTGTTTATGTCTGCATCTCCATTGCTGCCCTGCAGATAGGTTCATCAGTACCATCTTTCTAGATTCCATATATATGCATTAACATACAATATTTGTTTTTCCTTGTATGACTAACTTTACTCTGTATAATAGGCTCTAGGTTAATCCACCTTGTAAGAACAGACTCAAATGCAATCCTATTTATGGCTGAGTAATATACTATTTTGTATATATACCACAGCTGCTTCATCCATTCATCTGTTGATAGACATCTAGGTTGCTTCCATATCCAAGCTATTGTAAATAATGCTGAGGTGAACATTAAGGTACATGTGTCTTTTTCAGTTATGTTTTCCTCAGGGTATATGCAATGGTGTGGTTGCTTGGTCTTGTGGTAATTTTAGTCCTAGTTTTTAAAGGAATCTTCATGCTGTCTTCCATAGTGGCTGTATCAATTTGCATTCCCACCAGCAGTGCAAGAGAGTTCCATTTGCTCAACACCCTCTTGATCAGTTATTGTTTATATATTTCTTAATGATGGCCATTGTGACTGGTATGTGATGACACCTCCTTGTAGTTTGATTTGCATTTCTCTATAATGAATGATGCTGAGCATCTTTTCAAGTGTTTTTTAGCCATCTGTATTATCTTCTTTGAAGAAATGTCTATGACTTCTGCCCACTTTTACTGGGCTGTTTGTTTTTCTGGTACTGAGCTACATGAGCTACTTGTAAATTTTGGAGATTAATCTTCTGTCATTTGTTTTGTTTGCTATTATTTTCTCTCATTCTGAGGGTTGTCTTCTCATCTTGTTTATAGTTTCCTTCACAGTGCAAAAGCTTTTAAGTTTAATTACATCCCATTTGTTTATTTTTGTTTTTATTTCCATTATTCTAGGCAATCGGTCATAGAGTATCTTGCTGTGGTTTACGGCAAAAAGTATTCTGTCTATGTTTTCCTCTAAGAGTTTTATAATTTCTGGTCTTACATTTGGGTCTTCAATCCACTTGAGTTTATATTTGTGTATGGTGTTAGGCCTTACAAATAACCGAGAGAAGAAGAAAAATGAAAGGCAAAGAAAAAAAGAAAAGATATACACATCTGAATGCAGAGTTCCAATGAATAGCAAGGAGAGATTAGAAAGTCTTCCTAAGTGATTAATGCAAAGAAATAGAGGAAAACAATAGAATGGGAATGAGTAGAGATCTGTTCAAGAAAATTGAAGATACCAAGGGAACATTTCATGCAAAGAATGGCACAACAAAGGGCAGAAACTGTATGGACCTAACCGAAGCAGAATATATTAAGAAAAGGTGGCAAGAATACACAGAAAAATTATGGGAAAAAAAAATCTTAATGACCCAGATAATAATGAGAGTGTGATCATTCACCTAGAGGAAGGCATCTTGGAATGTGAAGTCAAGCAGGCCTTAAGAAGAATCACTATGAACAAAGCTGGTGGAGGTGATGGAACTCCAGCTAAGCTATTTCAAATCCTAAAAGATGATGCTGTTAAAGTGCTGCACTCAATATGCCAGCAAATTTGGAAAATTCAGCAATGGCTATAGGACTGGAAATGGTCAGTTTTCATTCCAATCCCAAAGGAAAGCAGTGTCAAAGAATGTTCAAACTATTGCACATGTGCACTCATCTCACATGCTAACAAAGTAATGCTCAAAATCCACTAAGCTAGGCTTCAGTAGTATGTGAACTGAGAACGTCCAGATGTTCAGGCTGAATTTAGTAAAGGCAGAGGAACTAGAGACCAAATTGCCAACATCCGTTGGATCATAGAAAAAGCAAGAGAATTCCAGAGAAACATCTACTTTGTTTCACTAAAGCCTTTGACGGTGTGGATCACAACTAATTGTGGGAAATTCTTAAAGAGATGGGAATACCAAACCATCTTACCTGCCTCCTGCGAAACCTGTATGCAGGTCAAGAAGGCAACAGTTAAAATCGGACATGGAATTTTCTGTGTCTACTGGGATGATCATATGGTTTTTATCTCTCAATTTTTGATATGGTGTATCACATTGATTGATCTGCATATGTTGAAGAATCTCTGCATGCCTGTGATACAGTCTACTTGATCATGATGTATGATTCTTTTAATGTTGGATTCTGTTTGCTAGAATTTTGTTGAGGATTTTTGGATCTATGTTCATCAGTGATATTGATCTGCCATTTCTTTTCTTTTCTTTTCTGGCATTTTTGTCTAGTTTTTGTATCAGGGTGATGGTGGTTTGGTAGAAGGAGTTTGGGAATTTTTCTTCCTTTGCAGTTTTTGGAAGAGTTTGAGCAGGATAGATGTTAATTTTTCTCTAAACTTTTGTTAGAATTTGCCTGTGTAACCATCTGTCCAGGGGGGTTTGGTTGTTAGAAAATTTTGATTTCTGTGCTTATGATTGGTCTGTTCGGATTTTCTATTTCTTCATCGTTCTGTTTTGGAAAGTTATACTTTTCTAATAATTTTTCAATTTCTTCCAGGTTGTCCATTTTATTTTCATATAGTTGCTGATGCTGTGCTGATGTGCTCAGTCATGGCTGACTCTTTGCAATCCCATGGACTGTGGCTCATGAGATTCCTCTGTCCATGGAATTTTGCAGGCAAGAATACTGGAGTGGGTTGTCATTTCCTTCTCCAGGATAGTTGCTGATAGTATTTTCTTATGATCATTTCTCACATTCTTATCATAATACAGATAATATTTCTGTATTATCTGTTGTAACTTCTCCTTTTTCATTTCTAATTTTATTGATTAGGATCTTCTCCCCAAATTTTTTTCCTTTTTTTTTTTTTTCAAATTAATCTGGCTAGTGCTTTCTCAATGGTTTATCTTCTCAAAGCACCAGCTTAGTTTTATTGATATTTGCTACTGCAACAGACTGGTTCCAAATAGGAAAAAGAGTACCTCAAGGCTGTATATTGTCACCCAGCTTATTTAACTTACATGCAGAGTACATCATGAGAAACCCTGGGCTGGAAGAAGCACAAGCTGGAATCAAGATTCCTGGGAGAAATATCAATAACCTCAGATATGCAGATGACACCACCCTTATGGCAGAAAGTGAAGAGGAACTAAAAAGCCTCGTGATGAAAGTGAAAGAGGAGAATGAAAAAGTTGGCTTAAAGCTCAACATTCAGAAAACTAAGATCATGGCATCTGGTCCCATCATTTTATGGCAAATAGATGGGGAAACAGTGGAAACAGTGTCAGACTTTACGTTTTGGGGCTCCAAAATCACTGCAGATGGTGACTGCAGCCATGAAATTAAAAGATGCTTACTCCTTGGAAGGAAAGTTATGACCAACCTAGATAGCATATTCAAAAGCAGAGACACTACTTTGCCAACAAAGGTCTATCTGGTCAAGGCTATGGTTTTTCCAGTAGTCATGTATGGATGTGAGAGTTGGACTGTGAGGAAAGCTGAGCACCGAAAAATTGATGCTTTTGAACTGTGGTTTTGGAGAAGACTCTTGAGTGTCCCTTGGACTGCAAGGAGATCCAACCAGTCCATTGTAAAGAAGATCAGCCCTGGGTGTTCTTTGGAAGGAATGATGCTAAAGCTGAAACTCCAGTACTTTGGCCACCTCATGTGAAGAGTTGACTCACTGGAAAAGACTCTGATGCTTGGAGGAATTTGGGGCAGGCGGAGAAGGGGACGACAGAGGATGAGATGACTGGATGGCATCACCGACTCGATGGATGTGAGTTTGAGTGAACACCAGGAGTTGGTGATGGACAGGAAGGCCTGGCGTGCTGCAATTCATGGGGTTGCAAAGAGTTGGACACGACTGAGCGACTGTACTGAACTGAACCGATTGTCTCTTTAATTTGTTTTCCATTTATTTCTGCTCTGATATTTATGATTTCTTTCCTTCTACTAACTTTGTGGTATTTTTTGTCCTATTTTTCTAGTTGTTTAAGATGTAAGGTTCGGTTTTTTATTTGATGTTTCTCTTGTTTTTTGTGATAGACTTGTATTGCTATAAACTTACTTCGTGGCATTGCTTTTATTGATCCCATAGGTTTTTAGTTGTTGTGTTTTCATTGTCATTTGTTTCTAGGTATATTTTGATTTCCTTTTGTTTCCTTCTTCAGTGATCTATTGTTTATTCAGAAATGTATTGTTTATAGCTTCCATGTGTTAGTGTTTTTTGTAGTTTTTTTTCCCCCTGTGAAAATGAAATTCACTCAGTCATGTCCAACTCTTTGTTACCCCATGGACTATGGTCCATGGAATTCCCAAGGCCAGAATACTACAGTGGGTAGCCTTTCCCTCTTCTAGGAGATCTTCCCAACCCGGGGATCAAACCCAGGTCTCTCGCATTGCAGGCGGATTCTTCACCAGCTGAACCACTAGAGAAGCCCAAGTTAGCATCTCATCTTATAGCATTGTGGTCAGAAAGGATGCTGGAAATGATTTCAATTAAAAAAAAAAAAAGTTTCAAGACTTAATTTGTGAGCCAGTATGTGATCTGTCCCAGAGAGTATTCCATGTGCACTTGAGAAAAATTGAAATCTGCTCTTTTTCATGGAATGCCCTGTAGATATCAATTCTGTCCAACTGGTCCAATGTATCATTTAAAGTTTGTGCTTCCTTAGTAATTTTCTGTCTGGATTATCTGTCTTTTGGCATGATTGAAGAATTAAAGTCCCCCACTATTATTGGGTTACTATCAATTTTCACTTTTGCCTTATGTATTTAGGTGCTCCTATGCTGTGTGCATATGTATTATAATTGTTATATCTTCTTGGATTGATCCTTGATCATTATGTAGGGTCCTTCCTTGTCCCTTGTAATGCTATTTATTTTGAAGTTTATTTTATCTGAGTATTGCTACTCCCACTTTCTTTTGATTTCTGATTCCTCAGAATATCTTTTTCAAGCCCCTCACTTTCAGTCTATATGTGTCCCTAAGTGTGAGATGAGTGTTTTATAGACAGCATATATAGGTTTTGCATTTGTATCCATTCAGCCAACCTGTGTCTTTTGGTGGCAGCATTTATTCCATTCATGTTGAAGGTAATTATTGATATGTATGATCCTATTACCATTTACTTATTGTTTTGGGTTTGTTTTTGTAGGTTTTTTCTTTCTCTTTTGTTTCCTGTCTAGAGAAATTCCTTTAGTATTTGTTGTGAAACAGTTTGGTGATGCTAAATTCTCTTAATTTTTGCTTGTCCATAAATCTTTTGACTTATGGACAAATCTGAGTCCATATTGAGTCTTCAAATATGAATGAAATACTTGATGGACAGAATAGTCTTGGTTGAAGTTTGTTTTTTTTTCCTTTCATCACTTTAATTATACCCTACCCCTCCCTTCTGGCCTGCAGAATTTCTATTGAAAGGACAGCTGTTTGCCTTATGGAGATCCCCTTATATGTTATTTGTTGCTTTTGCCTTTCTGCTTTTAATATTTGTTCTTTGTGTTTAATTTTCATTAGTTTAATTAATATGTGTCTTGGCATGTTTCTCCTTGGGTTTATCTTGTATGGGACTCTCTGGGCTTCCTTGACTTGGGTGACTATTTCCTTTCCCACTTTAGAGAATTTTTTGACTATAATCTCAAATATTTTCTCAAACTCTTTCTTTTTTCTTTTTCTTCTGGGATCCCTATATTTCTCAAGATGGTATGCTCAGTATTGTCCCAGAAGCCTCTGGGACTGTCCTCATTTCTTTTTATTCTTTTTTATTTATTCTGCTCTGCTTCAATCATTTCAATCATTGTATCTTCCAGATCATTTACCCATTCCTCTGTCTCAGATAGTCTGCTGTTGGTTCCCTTTAGTGTCTTTGTAATCTCAGTTATTGTGCTGTTCATTGCTGATTGTCTATTATTTGATTCTTCTAGGTTTTTTCAAACATGTCTTGAGTCTTCTAGATCTGTGCCTTCAGTTTCTTTATCTGTTGGTCCATTTTATTTCCTAAGTTTTGCCTCACTTTTACTATCATTAATTCTGAATTCTTTTTCAGGTAGACTGCTTATTTTCTCTTCATTTGTTTGTTCTTATGGGTTTACATCATGTTTCTTCATCTGCTGTATTCATCTGTTGCATGTTTCTTTGTCTTTTCATTTTGTTTAATTTACTGTGTTTGGGATCTCTTTTCTGCAGGCTTAAGGTTTGTAGTCCCTCTTAACTGTGGAGTCTGCCCCCCTCCATGGGTGGGGTTGGACCAGTGCCTTGTGAAGTTTTTCTGTTTGGGAAGATTTGTGTTTGAGATCTGACGGTAGTGCCACGTTCAGTAGTGCGTTTTAGGGTGTCATGCTTCTAACCCCTGGCACCCCACTCCAGTACTCTTGCCTGGAAAATCCCATGGATGGAGGGGCCTGATGGGCTGCAGTCCATGGGGTCGCTAGGAGTCGGTCACGACTAAGTGACTTCACTTTCACTTTTCACTTTCATGCATTGGAGAAGGAAATGGCAACCCACTCCAGTGTTCTTGCCTGGGGAATCCCAGGGACGAGGGAGCCTGGTGGGCTGCTGTCTAGGGGGTCGCACAGAGTCAAACACAACTGAAGTGACTTAGCAGTAGCAGCACGGACTTTTTATTACTTTGAGTAGCCTTTTTGCTAAATGCAGGGCTGTGTTTCTGTTTTGCTAAAGGTTTGGCATGAGGATTCCAGCACTGGAGCTTTCTGGACTTTGGGTGGGGCTTGGTCCTACTGTTGAGATGGAAACCTTTCAGTGAGCTCTTGTCAATTGATGTTCCACATGATCACGAGTTCTCTGGTGGTCCAAAGTCTTGTACTTGTGTCTCTCACCTCAAGGGTTCAGGCCTGACCCTGTACTGTAGCACCAGGATTTCACAGGTCTCCCAGCACAGAAGATAAAACCCCAAGACTAAAGATGAAAGCAACAGTCAGTAGCCAAGAACCCAAATAATCCCATACACTTACAAAGAGAAAGGAAGAGAGAAAAAAGACAAAAATAACAGTGAAAACAGGAGTCAAAAAATAAGAGATCAAAACAATAAATGAACCCATAGTAAAATGAATACTAGAAACAAGATCAGCAAAAATACACAATCAAAAACATGGGGAGAATGCTACATAATTAAATAATACTGTAAAAATAGGGAAAATAATAAAATGAATTATTTTAAAAATAAGATGTTCTAAAAATTGAAAAAGTAGGTTATAAAATAAAATTAAAGAAATAATGAAGAACATGAGAACAACATAAAAAAGAAAAGACAGTTTTTAAAAAGATAAAAAAAAGGAGAAAAATGTACATAGAGTCATAGTTCCATCTCTGCCTCTCTAAGAGGCCCTCTAATACTGGACTGTTCTCTGGACCTGCTGTGGGACAGCTCAGACTCTCATCTAGCCCTAGTCCTGTATGTACTTGCTGCTGGGAGCCGGCATATTGCATATTGAGTGAGGATCTGTAATAGCTCAACTGGAATTCTATCACTGCCGGGAGCCAGCGTGAGGCACTCCGCCCATGACAAAGGTCATGAGGAAGGAGGCTTGGCATACGCAAAGGCGGGATCGAGCCTCAGGAGTCCCCCTGGAAATTCTCGAGCATCTACCCCCAAAACCAGAGTCTGCCTACTTTCTGCTTTGTGCTTTCACCTACACCTCTGACTTTACGGGGGGCTGTCTCCCACTACCTCTCTCTGAAAAAAGAGTTAGCTTACAGCTCCAGTTAATAATTCTTGGGTGTGACAGTGTTTAACCTACAAACTCCTTTGGAAATCCTCTAGCCTGCCTGAATAGGTTTTTCCAGCCACATGTGATTGTTCAGAGCCTCCCAACTGTGAGAGGCAGGAGATGTTCTAAACTGCCTAAACACAGATTCCTTTGAGTAGTTAAAAGATTGATTAGAAATTGTATTGGTGAAGGGTTTTTCACTTGTTGGGCCAATGTTTGCTGCTAAGTCTCCATACTCCTTACCTACTGTGTTCTTGGCAGTGTATTGATTGATATAATGGGTGTATAGAAATGTAAAATGCAGCTTTGTCCAATGCTTTTTGGAAGGCTGGCGCCTGACTTTGGAATAATCACCTTTAGAGAAAGATAAGTTTCTTAAAATGTTAACAGGCCTCCTGGCCAGAAGATGATGTCAATCACCTGAACTTTTGCATATGATAAGGAAGAAAGCCTGGCTTGCTGCATGGCTCTACCCCTTCCCCCATTATCCTCTATGCATACCTTAAGGTATAAAAACTACTTTGGAAAATAAAGTGTGGGCCTTGTTCACTGAAACTTGGTCTCCCCATGTCACTCTCTCTCCCAAATTTCAGCTGAGTGTCCATCTGGAGCGTGGATGTCCTCTGCGACCATTTATTTGCCTGGGCTTCTAAGACCCACTCGAGAAGGTGTCTAAGGTGGGGCACCTTCCGCTATTTGAGAGGGCGCCTGCGGCCTCCGTGGTCAGAGCTAACCTGGTGTCACGGGTTATATTGATTTTCCGCGTAAACCAAGCCACTCAGCTTCTTTTCTCCACTGAATTTTCCTACTGAGCTATCCTTATTCTATTACTCTTTATATCTTTGATAAATATTTATAAATAAATAAGTCGCCGACGCCGTCCCCGCTTCGAATACCCTGGATCAGCCGGGGCTGGTCCCCGGCAACTTGCCTCCAGTATCCACGGTTGCCAGAGCTAGGGATTTTACTTTTGTGTGAACACTCTGTCCTTTTATGCATTTCATGGACACAGAGTCTACCTAGTTGGTCATGTGGATTTAATCTGCAACTTATACAGATGGCGGAAAAGTTTTAGATCCTATTCTTTAACCACTCTGTCCTATAATTCAATTGTGTTTTATTTACACCTCTGCATGTGGGTCATCCACAGGAATTTACTCCTGAGGCTCCCCAGAGGACTTTGAGACTGCCCCAGGGAGGAGCAGGTGTGGAGGCAGCATAGATGCTTGGATTAAGAGGTCATTAGCAGAGCCAGGTGGAGAAGGTGATGGCACCCCACTCCAGTACTCTTACCTGGAAAATCCCATGGATGGAGGAACCTGGTAGGCTGCAGTTCATGGAGTCGCAAAGAGTCGGACACGACTGAGTGACTTTACTTTCACCTTTCACTTTCCTGCATTGGAGAAGGAAATGGCAATCCACTCCAGTGTTCTTGCCTGGAGAATCCCAGGGACAGGGGAGTCTAGTGGGCTGCCATCTATGGGGTCGCACAGAGTCAGACATGACTAAAGTGACTTAGCAGCAGCAGCAGCAGAGCCAGGTGTGCAGGGAAGCTGACAGCCATAGGCAGAGGGGATATGGTTCCATTAGTTTTCCCTAGCCTCTGTCCATTCTGCCCTAGTGAGGACTGAGCATGAAGGTGGTGCAGCTGCTTGGATCACAGGGAATCTGGTGTTGCCAAGTACACAGGGGAGCCAGTGACCACAGGCTCAGGAGATAAGATGCTATATGAGCCTTTTTCTAGCTTCTGGCAGCAGTGTTCAAAAGGCTTCCCTGGATGGTCCTTCTTTGTTGCTTGGTGCAGCAGGCACTCAAAGGGACCATCCTGGCTGGGGTCCTTCTCTATTGTTCATCACAGCAGGCACTCAAAGGGCCACCCTCTCTGGGGTCTTTCTCTATTTATCAGCTGCCAGTGCCAATGTGTGGAGAGAGAGAGGCTACAGTGATGGCTGCACTCTGTGCCTGACTCAGCAGTATTGCCTTGCCTCCATGGCTGTCCAGTTTCCTCCAAGGGCATTCCCTGCAGTAATCTCCTCCCTCACATCCCGTTGGGCCATCTTCCTGCAGTCAAAGGCCATCCTGGTCCTGGGATTTCTCTCCAGTCCCTATGCTCCAGCTTCCAGCCACTGTGTGTACTGGGGGACCTGCATCCCTGTCTGCAGTACGTAGGGCTGCAATACAGATTGTCTATGTGGTTCTCACTCTATTCAGACCATCACAGATCAGCTGCTTCACTTCCTAGTCCTTTCAAATGCCTCCCCCCTGTCCCAAACTATTACTCTGATGTGGGGAATCTTACCCCTGCTTCAGTTCCTCCACTCCCCAGAGGCAGGTCCAGTCCATACATTCTCCTACACTTTTTCTCTTCCTTCCTTCATCCTACTTAGTTTTGCCTGGGTCTATATATTCCTTTCCAGTGGTCAGGGACTCTTGCCAGCTCTCAGCTGGTGCTCTGTGAGATACTAGTCTTTGTTTTAAAGTCTATTTTGTCTAATATAGATATTGCCACCCAGTTTACTTTCAGTTCCATTTACATGGAATATCTGTTTTCATCTCTTCATTTTCAGTCAATCCAAGTGAGTCTCTTGTAGGCAGCATATATGTGGATATTTTTTAAAAAAATTCATTAAGTCACTCTGTGACTTTTTGATTGGAACATTTAGTCTATTTACATTTAAAGTTATTATTTGTAGGTATGTACTTAGTGTCATCTTGCTAATTGTTTTCAGGCTTGTTTTTCTTTTTTTTAGTTTTTATTCCTTTCTGCTCTATTCCCTTGTGATTTGATGACTATCTTTACTTAGCATTACCTTTGGATTCTTTCTTCTTTTATCCATGTGTATGTGTTATCCATTATAATTTGGATGTGGTCACCATAAGGTCATATATAACCCTATATGTGCTGTGTGCTGTGCTAAGTCACTTCAGCCGAGTCCAACTCTTTGTGACCCTATGGACTGTAGCTACGCTCCTCTGGAACCCATGGGTAATAATACTGGAGTGATTGCATGTCCTCCTCCAGGCAATCCTCCTGATCCAGGGGTTGAACCCACATTTCTTATGTCTCCTGCATTGGCTAGTGGGTTCTTTACCACTAGCCCAATTGGGAAGCCCAATAGTCCGATATATAGTGACTGCAGCCATGAAATTAAAAGACGCGTACTCCTTGGAAGGAAAGTTATGACCAACCTAGATAGCATATTCAAAAGCAGAGACATTACTTTGCCAACAAAGGTTCGTCTAGTCAAGGCTATGGTTTTTCCTGTGGTCATGTATGGATGTGAGAGTTGGACTGTGAAGAAGGCTGAGCGCCGAAGAATTGATGCTTTTGAACTGTGGTGTTGGAGAAGACTCTTGAGAGTCCCTTGGACTGCAAGGAGATCCAACCAGTCCATTCTGAAGGAGATCAGCCCTGGGATTTCTTTGGAAGGAATGATGCTAAAGCTGAAACTCCAGCACTTTGGCCACCTCATGTGAAGAGTTGACTCATTGGAAAAGACTCTGATGCTGGGAGGGATTGGGGGCAGGAGGAGAAGGGGACGACAGAGGATGAGATGGCTGGATGGCATCACTGATTCGATGGACTTGAGTCTGAGTGAACTCCGGGAGTTTGTGATGGACAGGGAGGCCTGGCGTACTGCGATTCATGGGGTTGCAAAGAGTTGGACACGACTGAGCAACTGATCTGATCTGATCTGATATGATTATTTTAATATATTAATTTGATACTTACTATGATAGTTTGATATGATAATCTGTGTGATCTGGTGGTAGGGTGAAGCTTGGTGAGTGGGGCTGGGTTCATGACCTTAATAAAAGCGAAGGAGGATTCCCAAATTGTGCTTTCAGTGTCAATGTTTTACCATTAGAATGAGCTCACACATCTGTTTCCAGTGTTCAGGTTCCCAGGGAGAGTTCCATTTGCCTCCTAACCCTGTGGGAAACTTTCCAAGATCAGGAAATTGGTTTGACCAAGACTTCTTTCAAACTTCTGCTTCTGCACTGGGTCTCATATCACGTGAGATTTTGTGTGTGCCCTTTATGATTGGCGCTGTACTTCCTACAGCCATCTGGCTCTCCTGAACATAAACTCCATTGATTTTCATAAACAGATAATCTGGGGGCCCATGTTTCTGGCATAGGACCCGCCAGGCAGGGTGACTTGATGTGAGTCTTAGAGTTTTGCTCTAAATCTAAGTAAAAAGATAGTGGAAAAAAATAAGGAAAAGAAAAGGATACTTATGTTAATACTTATCTCAAAATCCAAACCATGCTGTTTGGAAAAATGTTCTCAAAATGGTAAAATGCCCATGTATTTTTGGGTTTTTGGCTGTACCACAGGGGCATGTGGGATGTAAGCTCTCCAGCAAGGAATCAAACCCATGCCCCCTGCAGTGAAAGCATGAAATCCTAATCACTGGACTGCCAGGGAATTCTGCACATGGATGTTTCATATTGCAATTATGCCTTTCTGTGATTTACTTTTAATTAATATTAAAATTTATCTCTCCAACTAGAATTTAACTTGCAAGGAAAAAAAAGATGGTGAGTTATTCCTTTTAAAATCTCATTAAAGTCTTAATATGACATTGTGCTAATATTATAGGTGCTAAACAAATATTTGTTTAATAAATAAATGTCTATGAATCAAGGCAAATTGGAAGTGGTCAAACAGCAGATGTCAAGAGTGAACATCGACATTTTAGGAATTGGCAAACTAAAATGGACTGGAATGGGTGAATTTAATTTAGATGTATCTACTACTGTGTGTAAGAATCCCTTAGAAGAAATGGAGTAGCCATCATAATCAAGAAAAGAGTCCAAAATGGAATACTTTGATGCAATCTCAAAAATGACAGAATGATCTCTGTTAATACCCAAGGCAAACCATTCAATATCACAGTAATCCAAATCTATGCCCCAAGAAGTAATACTGAAGAAGCTGAAGTTGAATGGTTCTATGAAGACCTACAAGGCATTCTAGAACTAACACCCAAAAAAGATGTCCTTTTCATTACAGGGGACTGGAATGCAAAAGTAGGAACTCAAGAAACACCTGGAGTAACAGGCAAATTTGGCCTTGGAGTACAAAACTAAGCACGTCAAAGGCTAGCAGAGTTTTGCCAAGAGAACCCATGGCAAATACCCTCTTCCAACAACACAAGAGAAGACTCTACACATGGACATCACCAGATGGTCAACGCCGAAATCAGATTGATTATATTCTTTGCAGCTGAAGATGGAGAAGCTCTATACAGTCAGCAAAAACAAGACCAGGAGCTGACTGTGGCTCAGATCATGAAATCCTTATTGACAAATTCAGACTGAAATTGAAGAGGAATGCCACTAGACCATTCTGGTATGACCTAAATAAAATTCCTTACAATTATACAGTAGAAGTGACAAATAGATTCAAGGGATTAGATCTGATAGAGTGCCTGAAGAGCTATGGACAGAGGTTCATGACATTGTACAGGAGGCAGTGATCAAGATCATCCCAAAGAAAAAGAAATGCAAAAAGGCAAAATGGTTGTCTGAGGAGGCTTTACAAATAGCTGAGAAAAGAAGAGAAGTGAAAGGCAAAGGAGAAAAGGAAAGATATAACCATTTGAATGCAGAGTTCCAAAGAATAGCAGGAGAGATAAGAAAGCCTTCCTCGTTTCATATATGATATAATACATGTTTCAATGCCATTCTCCCAATACAGTATTGTAAAGTAATTAACCTCCAATTAAAATAAATAAATTTATATTAAAAAAAGAAAGCCTTCCTCAATGATCAATGCAAAGAAACAGAAGAAAACAACAGAATGGGAAAGAGTAGAGATCTCTTCAAGAAAATTAGAGATATCAAGGGAATATGTCATGCAAAGATGGGCACGATAAAGGACAGACATGGTCTGGAACTAAGAGAAGCAGAAGATATTAAGAAGAGGTGGCAAGAATACACAGAAGAACTATACAAAAAACATCTTCATGACCCAGATAACCATGATGGTGTGATCACTTACCTAGAGCCAGACATCCTGGAATCCAAAGTTAAGATGCATTATCAAGCATCACTACAAACAAAGCTAGTGAAAGTGATGGAATTCCAGTTAAGCTATTTCAAATTCTAAAAGATAATGCTGTTAAAGTTCTGCACTCAATATGCCAGCAAGTTTGGAAAACTCAGCAGTGGCCACAGGACTGGAATGGGTCAAGTTTCATTCCAATCTCAAAGAAAGGCAATGCCAAAGCATGTTTGACTACTGCACAATTTCACTTATCTCACATGCTAGCAAGTAATGCTCAAAATTCTTCAAGACAGGTTTCAATAATATGTGAACTTCCAGATGTTCAAGCTGAATTTAGAAAAAGCAGAGGAACCAGAGATCAAACTGCCAACATCTACTGGATCATAAATAAAGCAAGAGAGTTCCAGAAAAACATCTACTTCTTCTTTACTGATTATGGCAAAGCCTTTGACTGTGTGGATCACAACAAACTGCAGAAAATTCTTCAAGAGATGGGAATACCAGACCACCTTACCTGCCTCCTGATAAATCTGTATTCAGGTTAAGAAGCAACAATTAGAACTGGGCATGATACAATAGACTGGTCCCAAATCGGGAAAGGAGTATCTCAAGACTGTATATTGTCACCCTGCTTATTTAACTTATATGCAGAGTACATCATGAGAAATGGACTGGATGAGAAATGGACTGGAGAAATGGACAAGCCAGAATCAAGATTGCTGGGTGAAATATCAACAGCCTCATATATGCAGATGACACCACTCTTATGGCAGAAAGTGAAGAAGCACTAAAGAACCTCTTTTATTTTTATGATATTATACATGTTTCAATGCCATTCTCCCAAATCATCCCACCCTCTCCCTCTCCCACAGAGTCCATAAGACTGTTCCATACATCAGTGTCTCTTTTGCTGTCTTGTATACAGGGTTATTGTTACCATCTTTCTAAATTCCATATATATGCATTAGTATACTGTATTGGTGTTTTTCTGGCTTACTTCACTCTGTATAATAGGCTCCAGTTTCATCTACCTCATTAGAACTGATTCAAATCTATTCTTTTTAATGGCTGAGTAATACTCCATTGTGTATATGTACCACAGCTTTCTTATCCATTCATCTGCTGATGGACATCTAGGTTGCTTCCATGTCCTGGCTATTATAAACAGTGCTGCGATGAACATTGGGGTACACGTGTCTCTTTCAATTCTGATTTCCTCAGTATGTATGCCCAGCAGTGGGATTGCTGGATCATAAGGCAGTTCTATTTCCAGTTTTTTAAGGAATCTCCACACTGTTCTCCATAGTGGATGTACTAGTTTGCATTCCCACCAACAGTGTAAGAGGAAGAACCTCTTGATGAAAGTGAAAGTGGAGAGTGAAAAAGTTGCCATAAAACTCAACACTCAGAAAACTAAGATGATGGCATCTGTTCCCATCACTTCATGGCAAACAGATGGGGAAACAATGGAAACAGTGACTGACTTTATTTTCCTGGGCTCCAAAATCACTGCAGATGTTGATTCCAGCCATGAAATTAAGAGATGCTTGCTTCTTGGAAGAAAAGTTATGACCAACTTAGCACATTAAAAAGCAGAGACATTTTCGGCTATGATTTGGGAGAATGGCGTTGAAACATGTATAATATATATGAAACAAGTCGCCAGTTCAGGTTTGATGCACGATACTGGATGCTTGGGGCTGGTGCACTGGGACAGCCCAGAGGGATGGTACGGGGAGGGAAGAGGAAGGAGGGTTCAGGATGGGGAACACGTGTATACCTGTGGTGGATTCATGTTGATATATGGCAAAACCAATACAATATTGTAAAATTAAAAATAAAATAAAATAAAATAAAAAGCAGAGACATTATTTTTCCAGCAAAGGTCCATCTAGTCAAAGCTATGGTTTTTTCAGTAGTCATGTATGGATGTGAGAGTTGGACTACAATGAAATCTGAGCACTGAATAATTGATGCCTTTGAACTGTGGTGTTGGAGAGGATTCTTGAAAGTCCTTGGACTGCAAGGAGATCCAACCAGTCCATCCTAAAGTTAATCAGTCCTGAATATTCATTGGAAGGATTGATGCTGAAGCTGAAACTCCAATACTTTGGCCACCTGATGCAAAGAACTAACTGATTGGTAAAGACCCTGATGCTGGGAAAAAGTGAAGGCAGGAGGAGAAGGGGACGACAGAGGATGAGTTGATTGGATGGCATTACTGACTGGATATACATGAGTTTTGAGTAAGCTCTGGAGTTGGTGATGGCCAGGGAAGCCTGGCCTGCTGCAGTCCATGGGATCATAAAGTGTCAGACATTACTGAACGACTGTATTGAACTGAAATAAATATCTATGTCTTTTGGTATAAAAGTCACAAAAAAATATTATAAGAGACTCTTTATTCCCATGAAATTCAAGCACAACTAATAGACATGGAGTGGTATAAAAGTGATTTTAACAAATTTGTTATATTCCTTTGAGAAATCTTTTTGTAATTTAATTTTTAATTACACCCCTCTAAGTAATGTCCACTAAATATTGTTTTAGGATAGATTGACTTATTTAAGCCTCATTATCTATAATCCTTTCACTCTATTTGTCCTTTTCAGGTGTTCTTGTGTTTAAATAATTTTAATGGCACTCCTTTAAGTAGACCCCTCCTGCCACTCCAGTAAAAGCAAGAGAAGACCCAGCTGCCAGTTCCTTCTAGCTACATGTCTTGTGATGCATATTTAGTGCTTGCTTCTGTTTTCATAGCCTTTAACCAAAGTATATTTCTACCTACATGTCTTCCAAAGTTATAAGTTGAGATTTATTGCATTGACTTTTTATTCAAAATATTGGATAAGAGGGGGATTATATATATGAGACAGGGTCAGGGTCTTAAACAGTGTTTGGAATCACCATGTATTGACCTCTGCACCAGGTAGATGTCATGGTATTGACTAGAATACATGGTAAGCCTGAATTCAGTTTGAGTACACTGGCAGGGAGTGAAAAGAACGTAGATTCAAAGCTGGACAATTTAAAAAGTACATGTCGAAACAAAGTTTGGAGACTAATAATATTTTGCCGTGTATAGCAGCCAGGCTTTTCATTTCCTAAGCTAATGACAAAATTTGTCAATTTTATAACAATAAAAATAAAAGACTAAAAAGAAAATATTTATAACCATTCACTATGCACCAATGTAAAAATGCATTCATAAAGAACCTTTTCTTTCTTTGTGATAAGCTCATGCTACCTATTTTTTCTTATCAAACAAAAAGCATCACTGCAGTTCAAGTTACAGATCTTTACATGGTAATTTATTTTTCCTGTTTTCTTCCTCCCATGGTAGATTTAATAAATGGCATTATAGGTTTTCCTGTATCCAAAATATTCTTGCTAAATAAAAGTATAGTTAAATAAAATTTCCAAACATTTTGATAATTGTTTTAATTGAAAGTTCTTTCTAATTTGCACATGGCTGCAGTTTACCATTTTAAACAAACTGATAATTCAATGCTTCTTTTTAAAAAATTTACCCTTGTGAAGAATAATAAATGCTTTCAGAGATTTTCTACATATGAGAATAAAATTTCATTATTTGAGGCTTATTATCAAAAATAGAAAAAATAATAATCAAAAGATAGATAACATATTTAAAACAAAATTGAATAGAATTTGAATCTGATATTGTGGTATACTGAAACTAATCCAAGGTAGCAAAAATTCAGTCAGTACAAGCAGAGGACATCTAGGGATTTTGGAAATAGAGCTGCTGTTTCTCACATATTTCTTTAAAAATATTGTTTCTGCAGTTATGTTAAGCCATGATCTTCTAAATAACTAGAGTAATATTCAAAATTGACTTTTAAAAATAATTTAATAAAATCATATTAAGTGGGAGCAGTGTTTTATATGTAGAGTCAGTGAGGATTGTATAGGAGTTAGAACTTCAGCAAATAGACAGTATTAATACAACAAAGACTAATGTAGAAGTTGATGCAAAGGTTGAAAATAAATTTACAAAAGCTAATAAAATGCCTAGAACAGTAACTAACCATTATTACCACAATAACAATGAAGCTGTTTGTGTTTGAATTTAACAATACACCTAAGCCAAAGTTGAATTAATATAAAAATAATATGCAGTGAGCAGATATCATACATAAGGTACAATTAAAAAAATTAATGTTCCCATTGAAGACCTAAGTTATGACAACCTCTTTGAGTGTGCCTTCTAAATACTTTACTCCCCAGTTGTGTGAGGGAAGCTCGTTGAGGCCTTATAAGATATCAACCAGAAGAATATTCACAGTATTTCTTAAAAACACTACATTTTCCCTATCACATCAGATAAAATAATTTAATGTACTTATTTTAACAAAACGCACATAGTTACTAACTCCAAACTATATAGTAGCTTTTTTTGTTTCTTAAATTTCTAGCATTAACTGTGGTTCTTAAAGATATCTACAGTTGATATTTTAATTGTCATGCGATTACTGAAAGTAACCAAGTTTATTCTGAAAGTTCTACTGTAATTCACCTCTAAAACTGACTTTATGTGGAAAGTTTCAGCATAAAAATATATCTACTATATATATATATATATATATATATATGTCAAGATTGATTCTACTACATTTTTAGAATAAGCACAGAGTTTTATATCAGACAATTTGAGTTTTAACATCTAACTTTACACTGTAACCCTGGGAACATTATATTCTTTCTTTGAGCCTCAGTTCCTAAACCATAAAATGAGACCATCATCACAGTTCTCAAAGGGTGGCATGAAATTAAAAGAGCTCGTGTGTGTGCTTACTACTGGGCTGGGCACAGCGTAGTATACCAGGTTTAAATGTTTCTTCTTTTCTCCTCTCTTTCCTATTCCTAATATTTTGGCTCACTGGAGATTGATGAAAAAAATATAGAAGAAGTTACTGGAATAAATCAGCTCCACTAAAAAGCTCCTTATATTGCAGGCAATATTTATACATTTCCAAAGTAATGTTCCATGAGATCAAAAGATTGTTTTTAAAGATGTATTTACATAATACAGTTCATACACAAGAAAAGACTTTCAAGGCAACAATGGGAAAAAAACAAGCTAAATCTATGTGTATAGTTTAATTTTGTAAAATGAAGAAAGATTTTTAATTTTATTAAATATTGAATGTTCATGGACAGACAACAGAACCAAAGTACTTCATACAGCAATCTATATAAACATAAAAAAATATCAAAATAGAGTTTCTCTGAAGGAAGGAGCCTTTTTTAAAATGGGATTGATAATAATGAGAAATTCCCATTATTTGTCCATGAAACAGCTTATTAAAGTTGCTACTTCAAACAGGATTCTAGCAGAACTTGGCACATAAATTTAAACTTATCAGCCACCCACTACTTTTCACCTTCTTGTAGCTTCACTCATTCAGACAATCTCACATATACATACATTAATATTAAAAAAAATCCTGGCTTCAAAGCAGAAAATTAATTTTCTACAATAAAAGTAGGTCACCATATTTATATGTAAAGATCTCAGTCACAGAAATTAATTTTCCTCATAGAGATGCTAACTACATATACTACTATACTCAACTTTTCAAAAAAGGTGTGTATCTTAGGAGGATCTGCTCAATCATTCACAATAATTCTAAGGCATTATAAGCAGTTGCTCCACAGGACAAGTGCTACCCTTGCAATGACATACTTTTGATACATTTAGCAAGTCTTTAGTCTTCAAGTGCTACCAGCCAGACAGAGACATTTGTAGTCTACAGGTGGTTGGCTCAAAGGTCAAAAACGTTGTTTAAAAAAAATGTTTATGGAATAGCACCATAGAAAGTCTTTCAGAAACATATCTTTTTTTTTTTTCCAACATACATTTTAAAAACCTGAATTCTAGGAAGAAAAAGAAAATTTTCAGTTCTAACAAGGCTTACCCACTTCATTTCATTAAAAAAAAAAATTAACCTTGACAACATCAACATTAACAGCTACAACAGATCAACAACAAAAGGGAGAATAGCAGCAGTAGAACTTGAGCATGAGCCATCTAGGCAGTCACGTTAAAATGATCCGGTTCACACCTGTTGGGAATTATCTCACCAAGTTCATAAGACATCATGAGGTCTCTTAAATTTGGTGTGAAAAGGCAGCATTTCTCACTGAAAGAATTAAGTTTACTGATAAACTGGGCATTTTCCAGCACTTAAATAAAATTATGTCTAGAATTAACTAAATGATAGACACTACTGACATTTCAAACTTGTCAAAGGTCAGGAAAATGAAATGGTTTCAAGATCGTTTATGTTTCAAAGAGGTAAATTTAGCCTGCAAGTGAAAATAATGAAGCTGAAATATTCCAGTTTCCAAACACGGGTCATACCCATATTTAAAGTATAAACCACCCTTAAAAGACTTCCACTTTACAAAAACTTATATGGATCTGGTTTACATTGTCTTCAAGATGCACAGTCAAAGCAATTATCCTAAGATTCAGGGAGAGAGTTTTCCAGTTTATAACCTGTAAGATCATTTTATTTCTCCCATATATTGAGAAATTGTCAAAAAGAACATTCTGCAGGGTCACAGACCCTGAAAGGAACTATTTGAATTGTGAAGCATCTGTGTTGTGCTGTGAACAAATTGTGAAGTCTTCTTTGAATCATGATGCTCTTTCACCAACTTTATTTCTATTGATACTGTCAAGAATGGAGTTCAAATATCCTGGTAATGCTCATCAGGATTAGCTGGAAACTTCTCTTGTAGCGCAGAGATAATTCTGGTTTTGCAGTTTTCTTTTGCTCAAACTCATATGAAACGTTTGTGCTAAAATCTTCATTTAAAAAAGAAATACATCTTCTCTGCATTATACACATTCCTTTATGTTCTGATGGAGGTTTTGGTTATTTTTTGGTATGTGTGGAATCTGGATATCTGATGCTTTTATATCTTATATGAAATCCTTTCTTGCTGATTGTGTCATCAGTGTGAAAATGAATTAAAACTGTATCACCAATTGAATAGATTTCTTCTGGTGGCTGAAGACAAAAACAAACAAAGACACACAAACAAAAAACAATAAAATGAATTATTTTTTCTTCAATGTCATTCACATTTGGAAATTTGGTATAAAATTGAATCCTCCTAACAACCTTGAAAAGTAAATGAGTGACTTCATTTTACAGGTGAGAAAGCTTGAATTTCAGAGAACAGATGATGTGCTCAAGATCACAAAGTTGATCAGTGATATAGCTGAGCTTTGAACATAATTAAGTCTGCTTCCAAGTTCTGGAACTTGGTGTTTTCCCCCAAAATTTTAAACCAAGTCCCTTTGATTTACAAATAATTAAAGTGAAGCTCAGAGAGAAAAAAGAGACATTAAAATTATTTCAGAAGCTGCTCTGAGGCAGAGCCACTTCCCGAATCCAAATTGTCCATTCCTTCTTGTTTTAGTAATCTAAGTACTGAGAAGCACTTTTGTTTCATTTCAGTAGTAATTTGGACAGGAGTTCAATATTATTCAAATTCAGTATTATTTAAATAACAGTTATTGTTAGACATTTGAAAAATGGAACTAAAGCTTTAGAACAAAATATGTATTCAGAAGAACATTTGATATTAATGTGCTGAATCCTGGGGGGAAAGCATTGAGAAAACCTTAAGCTTTCCTTTTTCTTATGTGTCATGTTGATGCCCTCTAACCTGTTTTTGGTACTGTGTCCTGTGCACACTGCAGTGGAGCAACATTCAATAAGCTAAACCTCCACGCTGGTGGCAGATCCTGCCACTTATCAGATATGTGGTTGAGAGGGGGATCTCAATTTGAATTGTGCATATTCTTTTTCTTCTATGCTTTAATTTAGAAGTTTGCAAAACTGTCATGGTGTGTGTTAAGGTATATTGCTTTTAGATAATTAAATATTTTGTGCACAATTAAAAGCACGAATTAAAAAAGTTAGAATGTGGACAGTAACAACAATTATAGTTACTGAATTCATCTGTCTTGTTTGATGTTATTGAGCAATTCAGTAGCAATAGGGAAGGGAAGAGACACGTTATAACTTATCAAGCCATTAATAATATGATGTCACATTTTTTTTGTAAAAGCATTGCTGACTTACACATCTTACATATATCGATTCACCAATTTATAGGTATTTTTATCATGTCAATGGTATCCTGTTGGTACTGTATTTACCCCTGATCCACAGAATCGACCAAGCCCCACTGCTGTTGAATCAAGACCATCAAAGAGCTCAACGTAGTCATAGCCACAGTCAGCTTCTTCTTCCACTTCAAAAATCTGGAAGGATAATTCGAGTCGAGAGCCCCGTTCTGACACTAAGAGCCATTCACAATCAACTTGTCCTGGGTAGTTGTTATCACCAAACTGAGCATGTGAGTACAGATCTCTGGGTTTTGATTCCACTTTCAGTCTGCCACCACACTCTGCCCAAGGAATAAAAATGAGATAAGTGAGCTCAATGAGCTTTAACAACTCCAATTTCTCTTTTAGTGTAGTATAACCACTCTCTAACTTCTGTATTCATTTCCATGGTCAGTTATGCTTCCCATATTTGAAGATTCCAATGATGTAGTGAATATTGATAGGCCCTAGGTTTGGTAGGCTGGGTTTGGTATTTCAGCTTCACACTTACTAGTTCAGTGACTTTGGATAAGTGACATCGCTTCTCTGATACATAAGGTAAAGTGCAGATGAGAACAATAGTACCAATCTTAGCAGGCTTTAAGGATTTAATTAACACATGAAAATCGCTTAAAACAGTACCTGCCATAGAGTAACCAGTCAGTCCTAAAGGAAATCAACCCTGAATGCTGAAGTTGAAACTCCAGTGCTTTGGCCACGTGATGTGAAGAGCCGTCTCATTGGAAAAGACTCTGATGTTGGGCAAGACTGAAGGCAGGAGAAAAAGTGGGCAGCAGAGGATGAGATGGTTGGATGGCATCACCAACTCAATGGACATTTCTTGTTGTTCATTCTCTCATCATGTCTGACTTTGCACACCCATGGATTGCAACATGCCAGTCTTCCCTGTCCTTCACTATCTTCTGGAGTTTGCTTAAACTCACATCCATTAAATCAATGATGCCATCCAATCATCTCATCCACTGTCACCCCTTTCTCCTCCTACCTTCAATCTTTCCCAGCATCAGGGTCTTTTCCAATAAGTCAGGTCTTCCCATCAGATGGCCAAAGTATCGGAGCTTCAGTTTTAGCATCAGTAGTTCCAATGAATATTCAGGGTTGACTTCCTTCAGGATTTACTGGTTTGATCTCCTTGCTGCCAAGGGACTCTCAAGAGTCTTCTCTAGCACCACAATTCAAAAACATTAATTTCTCACTGCTCAGACTTCTTTATGGTCCAACTCTGACATCTGTACATGACTACTGGAAAAACCATAACTTTGACTATATGAAACTTTGTTAGCAAAGTGATGTCTCTGTTTATTAATACACTGTCTAGGTTGGTCACAGCTTTTCTTCCAAGGAGCACGCATCTTTTAATTTCATCCCTGCTATTACCATCTGCAGTTATCTTAGAGTCCAAGAAAATAAAACCTGTCACTTTCCATTTTTTCCCCATCTATTTGCATGAAATGATGGAATTGGATGCCATGATCTTAGTTTTATGAATGCTGGATTTTCAAGCCAGCTTTTCCACTCTCCTCTTTTACCTTCATCAAGAAGCTCTTTAGTTCCCCTTTGCTTTCTGCCATTAGGGTAGTGTCATCTGCATATCTGAGGTTATTGATATTCCTCCTGGCATTCTTGATTCCAGCTTGTGCTTCATCCAGTCTGGGCATTTTGCATGATGTACTCTGCATATAAGTTAAATAAGCAGGGTGACAATATACAGTTTTGACTTCTTTCCAAATTTGAACCAAACTGTTGTTCCATGTCTGGTTCCAACTGCTGCTTCTCAACCTGCATACAGGTTTTTCAGGAGGAAGGTAAGGTGGTCTGATATTCCCATCTCTTTAAGAACTTTCCACAGTTTGTTGTGATCCATGCAAAGACTTTATCATAATCAATGAAGCAGATATTTTTCTGGAATTCCCTTGCTTTTTCTATGATCCAATGGATGTCGGCAATTTGACCTCTGTTCCTCTGCCTTTTCTAAATCCAGCTTGTACATCTGGAATTTCTTGGTTCACGTACTGTTAAGGCCTAGCTTGGAGGATTTTGAGCATTACTTTGCTAGCATGTAAAGTGAGTGCAATTGTGAGGTAGTTTGAACATTCTTTGTCATGGTCTTTCTTTGGGATTGAAATGAAACCTGACCTTTTCCTGTCCTGAGCCCACTGCTGAGTTTCCCAAATTTGCTGACATACTGAGTGCAGCACTTTTACAGCATCATCTTTTAGGATTTGAAATAGCCTAGATGGGATTCCATCACCTCCACTAGTTTTGTTCGTAGTAATGCTTCCTAAGGGCCACTTAACTTTACACTCTAGGATTTCTGGCTCTAGGTGAGTGATCACACCATAATGGCTGTCCAGGTCATGAAGACCTTTTTTCTATAGTTCTGTGTATTCTTGCCACTTCTTCCTAATATCTTCTGCTTCTGTTAGAATCATATTGTTTCTGTTCTTTATTGAGCCTATCTTTGCATGAAATGTTCCCTTGGGATCTCTAATTTTCTTCAAGTAGTCTCTAGTCATTCCCATTCTATTGTTTTCCTCTATTTCTTTGCATTGTTCATTTAAGAAGGCTTTCTTATCTCTCCTTGTTATTCTTTGGAACTCTGCATTCACATACATGGGTATATCTTTCAATGGACGTGAGTTAGGGCAAACTCTGGGAGATAGTGAAAGACAAGGAAGCCTGGTGTGCTGCAGTCCCTGGGGTCACAGAGTCAGACACGATTGAGTGACTGAAAAACAACTTATAGTAGCTCTCAATGAATATTTTTTATTGTTATACATTATATTGTTTTCACTCTTAAATAACTGTTTTCAAGGACAAGAAGGTCAGTGTTCAAGTTAAATCTTAATATTTTAAGAACCCAGAAGCCAAAGTAATAAGAAATAACTGAAAAAATGAACAATATAAAAATCCTGTATGTGTATATGTGCCATATAGAACTCTTTACGTAGAATATACAGACCAGTATTACTTTACTTAGGTTGAACTACTTATCTAACTTGATTTGGAATAACGTACACCCCTCATAAATTGTAGTTAATCTTGTAGTTCCAGAACATTATGAATCATATTTTTTGTGTTTAACAAACAAAAAAAAATGCTCTTTCACAGCTTTTTCAGAGAGATTTTAATAAACATATGATTTACCAGTTACTACTTCTGTCATTAGAGGTAAATATAACAAATATATACCTGTATAAAATTTACAGTTAATGTATTTTAGAGAATAAAAGTTCTCAAAAATTACTCTTTGTAGCCTGGGCCCCCAAATTTTACAATGACTAGAGAGGAAATGAATGTTCAAAGTACTGTAAACTTGTGCTCATGTCATATGCTAGCAAGGTTATGCTCAAAATTCTTCAAGTTAGGTTTCAGGAGTACATGAACTGAGACTTTTCAGATGTACAAGTTGGGTTTAGAAAACACATAGAGGAACCAGAGATCAAATTGTCAACCTTCTTTGGATCATGGAGAAAGCAAGGGAGTTCCATAAAAACATCTACTTCTGCTTAACTGACTACACTAAAACCTTTGGATGTGTGGATCACAACAAACTGTGGTAAATTCTTAAAGAAATGGGAGTAACAGACCACCTTACCTGTCTCCTGAGAAACCTGTATGCAGATCAAGAAGCAACAGTTGGAATCAGACATGGAACAATAGACTGGTTCAAAATTAGGAAAGGAGTATATCAAGGCTGTATATTATCACCCTGCTTATTTAACTTATAGGCAGAGTACATCATGTGAAATCCTGGGCTGGATGAATCACAAGCTGGAATCAAGACTTCTGGCAGAAATATCAACAATTTCAGCTATGCAGATGAAACAACTCTTATGGCAGAAAGCAAAGGGGAACTAAAGAGCCTCTTGATGAAAGTGAAAGAGGAGAGTGAAAAAGTTGGCTTAAAACTCAACATTCAGAAAACTAAGATCATGGCATCTGGTCCCATTAATTCATGGCAAATAGATGGGGAAACAATGGAAACAGTGAGAGACTTTATTTTTTCGGGCTCCAAAATCACTGCAGATGGTGACTGCAGCCATGAAATGAAAAGATGCTTGCACCTTGGAAGAAAAGCTATGACCAAAGTAGATAGCGTATTAAAAAGCAGAGACATTACTTTGCTGACAAAGGTCCATCTAGTCAAAGCTATGGTTTTTCCAGTAGTCCTGTATGGATGGGAGAGTTGGAATATAAAGAAAATTGAGCACTGAAGAATTGATGCTTTTGAACTGTGGTGTTGAAGAAGACTCTTGAAGTCCCTTGTACAGCAAGGAGATCCAGCCAGTCTATCCTAAAGAAAATCAGTCCTGATTATTCATTGGAAGGACCGATGCTGAAGCTGAAACTCCAATATTTGGCCACCTGATGTGAAGAACTGACTCATTGGAAAAAACCCTGATACTGGGAAAGTTTGAAGGTGGGAGGAAAAGGGGACGATGGAGGATGAGATGGTTGGATGGCATCACTGACTCAATGGAAATGGGTTTGAGTAAACTCCGGGAGTTTGTGATGGCTAGGGAACCCTGGCCTGCTGCAGTCCATGAGGTCGCAAAGAGTTGGACACAACTGAGTGACTGAACTGAACTGAAAGGGTACTAAAGAATCTCTTAATGAGAGTGAAAGAAGAAAGTGAAAAAGCTGGCTTGAAAATCAACATTCAAAAAACTAAGATCATGGCATGTGGTCCCATCACTTTATGGCAAATAGATGGGGGGAAAAATGGAAACAGTGACAGATTTTATTTTCTTGGACTCCAAAATAACTGCAGATGGTGACTGCAGCCATGAAATGAAAAGACACTTGCTCCTTGGAAGAAAAGCATATTAAAAAGCAGAGACATTACTTTGCCAACAAAGGTCCTTATAGTCAAACCTATGGTTTTTCCAGTAGTCATGTACAGATGTGAGAATTGAACCATAAAGAAGGCCAAAGGATTGATGTTTTTGAACTGTGGTGTTGGAGAAGACTCTTGAGTGTCCCTTGGACAGCAAGGAGATCAAACCAATCTATCTAATTGAAATCAGCCCATATATTCATTGGAAGTGATGATGCTGAAGCTGAAGCTACAGTACTTTGGCCACGTGATGTGAAAAGCTGACTCATTGGAAAAGACCATGATGCTGGAAAAGAATGCAGGCAAAAAAAGACGAGGGTGGCAGAGGATGAGATAGTTAGATAACATCACTGACTCAATGAACATTAGTTTGAGCAAACTCCAGGAGATAGTGGAGAACAGAAGAGCCTAGCATGCTGCAGTCCATGGGTTCACAGAGTCAGACATGACTTAGTGACTGAACTACAACAGAGAGTAGATAAAAGTAGAGGATGCCTACAGTCTCCTCCAACCAACATATAAGCATGACTGGGCATAGGGAGAAAAAGAAAGTGATATGAAAAGTGCCATGAGAAATTAGAGTTTCATTCTGCCCTTATTTGCAATGACTGAGAGGTTACTGGGGAAGCAGAAATTTCATTATGAAACCAGGGAAGTCCCCAGAAAAGTGGGATGAGTTGGGAGAGAACAGAAACAAAAATACAAAGATTTGGACAGATAAACCAATGGTTATTGAAACACAATTTTAACCCTGATGTGGTCTTCTGTGACAGACAGTCCTTGGCAGCACCATGTGAGGGTGAATTAGGACAGCTAAAACTCTTACTTAGATTTTTTCAGATTGGTATATGGTTTACCCACATTGTGGCTTGGTGATTTTAACTAACAAAATATTTCTGAATCCCCAAGATGGAACCCTATTCAGATGTGTCTGAATACAAGTAGGCTCAGCCAAAACTCTGGGCATTGCTGCATACAACTGCGCATTCAGAGACCTTTGTGTGACTATAGATGCAAAAAAATTCCAACTAGTGTTTCAGTCATGAGAATGCCTTCCACATCATGTTAAATGATAACAACTATGTATAAAAGAATGAAATTAGAACACTTCCTAACACCATACACAAAAATAAATTCAAAATGGGTTAAATACCTAAATGTAAGACCAGAAATTATAAAACTCTTAGAGGAAAATATAAGCAGAATACTCTTTGACATAAATCATAGCAAGATCCTCTATGACCATATCCTACAGTAATGGAAGCAAAAACAAAAATAAATAAATGAAATTCAATTAAACGTAAAAGCTTTTGCACAGTGAAGGAATCTATAAACAAGGCGAAAAGACCACCCTCAGAATGGGAGAAAAAACAGCAAACAAAACAACTGACAGAGAATTAATCTCCAAAGTTTACAAGCAGCTCATTCAGCTCAATACCAGAAAAACAAACAACCCAATCAAAAGTGGGCAGAAGACCTAAACAGATATTTCTCCAAAGAAGACATACAGATGGCTAAAAACACATGAAAAGATGCTCAACATGGCTCATTATTAGAGAAATACAAATCAAAATTGCCATGAGGTATCATCTCACACTGGTCAGAATGACAATCATGAAAATATCTATAAACAATAAATGCTGGAGAAAGTGTGCAGAAAAGGGAACCTTCTTGCACTGTTGGTGGGAATGCAAACTGATCTATAACCACTATGGAGAATAGTGTAGAGATTCCTTTAACAAACTAGGAATCAAACTACCACATGATCCAACAATCCCACTACTGGGCATATATACTCAGAGGAAACCATAATTGAAAAAGGCACATGTACCCTACTGTTCATTGCAGCACTATTTACAATAGCTAGGACATGGAACAATCTAGATGTCCACTGGCAGATGAATGGATAAAGAAGCTGTGGTACTATTAATACACAATGAAATATTACTTAGCCATAATAAGGAACACATTTGACTCAGTTCTAATAATGTGGATGAACCTAGAGCTTACTATAGAGAGTAAAGTCATAAAGAGAAAAACAAATATTGTATTCTAACACATATATATAGAATCTAGAAAGATAGTACTGATGAAACTGTCTGCAGGGCAGCAATGGAGATGCAGACATAGAAAACTGACTGGTGGACACAGTGGAGGAAGGGGAGTCTGGGACGAATTGAGAGAAACATTGAAATATATACATTACTATATATAAAATTATATAGCCAGTGGAACTTTGCTGTATGATGCAGAGAGTCCTAAACTGGTACACTGTGACAACCTAGAAGGTAGGATGGGGTGGGAGATGGGGGGGAAGTTCGAGAGGGAGGGGACTTAGTATACATAACCTATGGCTGATTCATATTGATATATGGCAGAAACCAACACAACATTGTAAAGTAATTATACTCCAATTAAAATAATTAAAATTAAATAAAAATAAATAAATAAATGTCCCTTTGTCTTCCAGTTTGTAGGACGAGTGTCTTGCACAATCGATTGATATAGGTCCCATGTGTGCTTATAACCACTCTCTCTGGAAAGCTGGAAATCTGATCAGTCTTGGGAACTATCTCTTAAGTCCCACAGACTGGAAACTAAGCATCCTTCCTTTTCCACAATGGTGGGTCTCTTATCCCTAACTCCAAGAATTATTGTCCTCTCCCTGTGACAGAACTCTACAGCCACATGGCCTGGATACAAATCTGAATTCTACTAGTCATCAGCTGTGGGATTTTGTCCCCCAGTTCATTTCTAAAGTAGGGATCATACACAGTACTCAACTGATAGGATCTAGATGAAGAGCTTTAGGCTGCTGCTGCTGCTGCTAAGTTACTTCAATCGTGTCCGACTCTGTGTGACCCCATAGACGGCAGCCCACCAGGCTTCCCCATCCCTGGGATTCTCCAGGCAAGGACACTGGAGTGGGTTGCCATTTCCTTCTCCAATGCAGGAAAGTGAAAAGTGAAAGTGAAGTCGCTCAGTCGTGTCTGACCCTCAGCGACCCCATGGACTGCAGCCCACCAGGCTCCTCCATCCATGGGATTTTCCAGGCAAGAGTACTGGAGTGGGGTGCCATTGCCATCTCTGGAGCTGTAGGCTAATACATGTGAAATTATTGAAATATATGTGAAATTATTGAAAGATACCTGGCACGCAGGAAAAGCCACCTAAGAATACACTACCATCATTTTATTATTTTCCAGCGAGAACATCTAAATGCCATCATCTGTACTTCTAGGGATCCACTCAGGTATGAAAAGAAAAGCCAGAAAAATTGAAAAACAATTTAAAGCACTATTAATCTGTTTTCAGAAATGAAGAATTATCTTTTTGAAGGCCAGTAAAATATTTTGTGACAATATTTCTGAATTCATTATATAAATGTATAAATCAATGTAATTCCATTTACAAATACTTAATAAATTTGCTTTATTCTCAAAGTTTGATATAATTGAGTGATTTGTTTTGTTTACACTTGTCAGTACTTGCATTACTTTTATTCCACAGAGCAGGAAGAGGTGAACTGTGGGAGAGGTGCTGGCTTCTGTATGCCTACTTTGGAGAAACAAGTTAGCAAAACAAACCAGGATCCAGAGGAAACAATTCTCTGAGGGACCTAGTTCAGAACAGAAGTCAAGAAGGAAATGAAGTATTTGAACAAAATGGGAAAAAGAGACTTAACAAAGCCCTTGTGAATCTGAAATGTGAGATTCAGATTATCTCATTCTACTGAAAACTTCATTATTTGATTTTACTGAAAACTTCTAGAAAATGACAATACTCAAGTGACTTAAACTACAATTAAGACTGACCTAAATTGTTTCAGAAAGGGTGACCATAATTTTAATTTGGAAAGACATTTGTTTATTTCCTGGTAAAGTTCCTATGAGGGCCTGTAATCTGACCAATAAATGCTTTTAGTAGGCATAGAACTATAATTTAATTTAGTTTTATCAACATAATTTCAAAGGTGCTGAATAGTATATTATTTAATTTTTAAATGTCATTGACAATTATGATGATGCTTTATGCTGCAGAAAAATGTCCTGCCAGACATGCAGTGTTTTACAATATTTTCTTCCACACTTTTCCTCTTTTCCTGTACTATAGCCTTATCTTCTGAGAGAATACACAGGATACTTTTTTTAATTAAAGAATTTTTTTCTTCAATAGTTTATTTAATAATACCATTTCTTTTACCTGATTAAAATAAATTTGGACTTAGAATTTGAACCCACCTTCAGAGGAAAATGGCACCTTTTTCAATAAAGTCCATTTCCCACGGATTTGGAATGTATTACTTGTAAAAAGAAAAAAAAGGGAAAACCATAAAGCAACATTAATATTTATATTCACCTAATTTCAAAATTCATAGTGTTAGAAACTTTCCTTGTGGATATAATTAAAATTGTATATAGAAATATAAATATGTTCAAGCAAATTAAAATGTATACTTCAGGGCCCATTAATAATAATTACATGCATTCTAGAAAGCAGTAAATAATGAATAAATGCCTTATACATTTAGCAAATTTAACAAATGTAGTATTGGACTTCACCCCACTCCAATACTCTTTTTGCCTGGAAAATCCCATGGACGGAGGAGCCTGGTAGGCTGCAGTCCGTGGGGTCGCTAGGAGTCGGACACGACTGAGCACTTCACTTTTACTTTTCACTTTCATGCATTGGAGAAGGAAATGGCAACCCGCCCCAGTGTTCTTGCCTGGAGAATCCCAGGGATGGGGGAGCCTGGTTGGCTGCCATCTCTGGGGTCACACAGAGTAGGACATGGCTGAAGTGACTTTGCAGCAGCAGCAGTATTGGACTTGACTGTCTTAACAAAAACCCACAGAAAATCTTAAATTTAACTTCTCAGGCTATAGCTGTCAAAAGGTAGATATTGCTTCTATTTTCTCATTGTCATTATTCATGTTGTTTAGTTGCTAAATTGTGTCCAACTCTTTGCTACCCCATGGACTATAGTACACCAGGTTCCTCTGTCCATGGGATTCTCCAGGCAAGAATACTGGAGTGGGTTGCCATTTCCTTCTCCAGGGTGTATTTCTGACCCAGGGATCAAACTTGCATCTCCTGCATTGGCAGGCAGATTCTTTATGCTGAGCCACCAGGGAAGCCCCTGTTTTCTCATGAAATGAAGTGAAAGTCGCTCAGTCGTGTCTGACTCTTTCAACCCTGGACTACATGGTCCATGGAATTCTCCAGGCCAGAATACTGGAGTGGGTAGTCTTTTCCTTCTCCAGGAGATCTTCCCAACCCAGGGATCAAACCCAGGTCTCCTGCATTGCAGGCAGATTCTTTACCAGCTGAGCCACAAGGGAAGCCCCAAAATACTGGAGTGGAAAGCCTATTCCTTCTCTGGTGGATCTTCCTAACCCAGGAATCGAACCAGGGTCTCTTATTATTTTCTCATAAGTTCCCATAAAATTCCCATTTGTTTTGCTATGAATTATTAATACTCTACAGTGTCTATTTAAAGTACCAAATAAATATCTGATGAAAGACTATGGAATAAATAAACTTGTTAAAGAGAAAGCTTTCAAAGGAATAAATAATAAGCAGTACATAATATTTCAGTTTGTATAGCTACTTGAGAGTACCAGTAAAAAATAAATCTACCCCCAAAATTCAAAGATAACTAGTTAAGTGACAGTAACAATTTACACATGAAGAAGAGAAAGAAACAGATAATGCCAAAAATTTTGACAAGAGCACAAGTAAGTAGAAGTTGGGAGAGGATTCTAGTTCCAGCTGTTATTTTTTTGTGCTACTTTGGTTGTCATTAAGTTTTAGCCTCAGAAGCCTCATTTCTGAGATGACAGGACTGAATCAAACAATATCCAAGGCATGTTTTGCCTACAAAATAATAGTGAGGCTGCTTACATGGGTATTTGAATGGATATGGAATGAACAGTAAAGTAAAATGAAACTAGTCCGTTGGTTACTTTGGACAGAGCATTTCTATAAGGAAGCATTCAATCTCTACATATTGTTTCAATTAACAGTTATCCAGTTTTGTATTGGTTTTCTTCCTAGTCCAAAATGGTTATGTTTAGAGAAAATATACCATAGTAGAAAGTACATGAGCTTTGGACACAATCAGAATTAGGATGAAATCCCAGGTTTGAACTTTAGAAATTGTTGCACATTAATGTCTCAGATTTTAAATTTCTTTATCTGAAGATAAAGATAATTCCTACATCATATAGCTCTTTTGAGAGCTCAGTGTACGTAGTTGTTAAGTGTATGTATGTGCCTGAAATATCAAGTGCATGCTACATATACCATTGGATTTCAATATATGATCTCTGTGATAATGTAATTAGAGCCTACCAATGAATTCTTAATGGTAATACATACACAGAAATAGCGTCTATAGCAGAAGCCATGTAAATTAAGGAGTCATGGAGTTTTATAGTTGCAAGAAAACTTGAAGTTTAAGGTAAAGGTAAAGATAAAAAGAGAAACTATAAAAGTAAGTGACTGATGCTAAAGCTGAAACTCCAATACTTTGGCCACCTCATGCAAAGAGTTGACTCATTGGAAAAGACTCTGATGCTGGGAGGGATTGGGGGCAGGAGGAGAAGGGGACAACAGAGGATGAGATGGCTGGATGGCATCACTGACTCGATGGACAAGAGTTTTGGTGAACTCTGGGAGTTGGTGATGGACAGGGAGGCCTGGCGTGATGCAATTCATGGGGTCGCAAAGAGTCGGACACGACTGAGCGACTAAACTGAACTGAAGAGGAATTTATAGGTGAGTAAACTGAAGATACTCTATCAGCTGTTTCAAGAGTTTTGAAGCATATTTTTACATTCCATTCTTAGAAACTGTGACAGCCAGGATTATTTAAAAAATTATGCCATTAACACTATGATGTCAGAAAAATATTGATCAAGTAATGAGATTTCAATTTTTCTATTCCTTCAACATGTGATAAGTTATCAGAGAAGTATTTAAAGAGTAAATGTCAAAGGCATAAAAAGTTCATTAATATGGAATATTCTTAATCCATGAAAGATTTTTCTCAAACCAGAATATTTATATTAATGATGAGAAATAATGACATTGTATTATTTTTGAGTCCAGTCATTACTAGCATAAATCAGATAAAATCCACTTTCTCACAAATACATACATAGACTTCAATATAAATCTGCTCATAGCAGAATATACTAGAGCGGAAAATAAAATTAAACAATAGAATAAAGTTATTATTTCTAAAATAGAATAAAAGTGAAAGAAAACAATAATCAAGAGAGCATGACAAACATTACTGCACTAAATTTTTTTTATGGATTAATTTGTAGACTGTTTTTTTTACACCAAGGGGTAGCACTCGTGGTAAAGAACCTGCCTGCCAAAGCAGTAGATGTCAGAGACTGGGGTTCAATCCCTGGGTCGGGAAGATCCCGTGGAGGAGGGCACGGAAACCCACTCCAGTATTCTTGCCTGGAGAATCCCCTGGCTACGGTGCTGCTGCTGCTAAGTCGCTTCAGTCGTGTCCGACTCTGTGCGACCCCATAGACGGCAGCCCACCAGGCTCACACATCCCTGGGATTCTCCAGGCAAGAACACTGGAGTGGGTAGCCATTTCCTTCTCCAATGCATGAAAGTGAAAAGTGAAAGTGAAGTCGCTCAGTCCTGTCCGACTCTTAGCGACCCCATGGACTGCAGCCCACCAGGCTCCTCCATCCATGGGATTTTCCAGGCAAGGGTACTGGAGTGGAGTGCTGTGGCAAAGCGCTGGACACGACAGAAGCGGCAGATCTCTCCTGGGGTCTCAGCAGTGAACGCACTGAGCCTGGCACCAGGTGTCGCTATAAGCTGAGCGACTTCAGTGAGTGTATATTTCAACTGAAGGATTTTAAAGGACACTCACTGCACTTAACGGAATATATTGTTAAATTTGCTCCAAATTAAAAGTTATTTTACATTTTTGCCTAAAATTTTTCATTGTCTAAATTATATTTTATTTCTTAAAAACTTCCATTATTGCTGTAACCTGTAAGGGTTAAATTAGGGATTAGGGTTAGGAAAAAGATGTATTGCATACCAAACAAAAGAGGAAAAGGTAGGCTCTGTAAACAGAGAGTTGAATTCAAAATTTGAATCACAAAAATATATTAATGTGAAAGTTAGCTAATAGGTAAAGCAAAAACTTTTAGTCACTCATTAGGATTTTAGCAATAACAAAATTTTTGAATTTCTAGCTATAGATTTCTATCTGTTAAATATAACATAAAAATTGAATTTCTAAAGTTAACATAGAATATACCATATAAATATTTAAGGTAGTTCTTCTTGATCATACCACATTTTATAAAAATATTAATATGAAAGTTAGCTAATCATGTAGGATTTTAGCAAAAACAAAAATTTTCAGTTTCAAGCTACAGATTCTATCTATTAAATACATAAATCAGATTGCCAAAATTAACATGGAATACACCTTATAAATATTAAGAGATAGTTTTCTTGATCTTCGGGGCTTCCTTGACAGCTCAGTTCTTGATTATGAATCAGATCAAATTACTGTGTTTCTTTTAATTAGTGCAACAGCTACAAAGATCCAGTTCCAGTTTCAGTTCAGTAGCTCAGTTGTGTATGACTCTTTGCAACATCATGGACTGCAGCACTCCAGGCTTCCCTGTCCTTCACCAACTCCTGGAGCTTGCTCAAACTCATGTCCATTGAAGTCAGTGATTCAATCCAACCTTCTCATGCTCTGTCGTCCCCTTCTCCTGCCTTCAATCTTTCCCAGCATCAGGGTCTTTTCCATTGAATCAGTTCTTCCCATAAGGTGGCCACAGTATTGGAGCTTCTGCTTCAGCATCAGTCCTTCCAATAAATATTCAGAACTGATTTCCTTTAGGATTGACGGGTTTGATCTCCTTGGAGTCCAAGGGACTCTCAAGAGTCTTCTCCAGCACCACAGTTCAAAAGCATCAATTCTTCAGTGCTCAGCTTTCTTTACAATCCAACTCTCACAATCATACATGACTACTAGAAAAACCATAGTTTTGACTAGATGGACCTTTGTAGGCAAAGTGATGTCTCTGCTTTTTAATATGCTATTTAGGTTGGTCATAGCTCTTCTTCCAAGGTGCAAGCATCTTTTCATTTCATGGCTGCAGTCACCATCTGCAGTGATTTTGGAGCCCAAGAAGATAAAGTCTGTCACTGTTTCCATTGTTTCCCCATCTATTTGCCATGAAATAATGGGACCAGATGCCATGATCTTAGTTTAATATTGAGCTACAAAGATAGGACTTCCCTTTTGCCTCAGCAGTAAAGAAGCTGCCTTCCAAGGCAGGAGATGTGGGTTCCATCCCTGGGGTGAGAATATCCCCTGGAGAAGAAAATGGCAACCCACTCCAGTATTCTTGCCTGGAAAATCCCATGGACAGAGGAGACCATGGGGTCACAAAGAGTAGGGCACAACTTGGTGACTAAACAACAACTACAAAGATGTTTAGATAGGTTGCTACATGGTTCTCAAATATTTCAGACAATGTTTCAGTCGGATTTCTTTTGATCCTGTTAGAAATACCCTACCTTCACTAGAAGAGAAACTTGGTACTTACTCAGAAAAGAGAAGCATCACCTAATTTACTCACCTGTAGAATGTGTGGCTTGAAAACCTTTTCTTTGAACAGATGCATCAGAGACAAACCGAACAAACATGTTATTTCCAGTAGCCACAAGGGGCTCTGGTATCTTGTTCCCACACAGTCGTCCAAGAACTGGTGATTTTTCTGTTTCTCCATCAAATACTTCCAAGTGATCATAAGCACATTCTTGATGCTGCTCAACCTCAAATTCAGTAAAGGCCTATTAAGAAAGAAAAAAAAGAAAATTTATAAAGCCACATATCACTCAAAATGGGTTCGTTTCTTTGCAGCAGAAAGAGAAAGACAAATATTGTATATTAATGCATATATAAGGAATTTAAAAAGACAGTACTGATAATCCTACATGCAAGACAGCAAAGGAGACACAGATGTAAAGAACAGACTTTTGAACTCAGTGGGAAATGGCAAGGGTGGGATGATTTGAGAGAATAGCATTGAAACTTGCATATTACCATATGTAAAATAGATGACCAGTGTAACTTCCGTGCATGAAGCAGGGCACCCAAAGCTGGTGCTCTGGGACAACCTAGAGGGATAGGGTAGGGAGGGAGGTGGGAAGGGGCCTCAGGATGGGGGGGACACATATATACCTGTGACCAATTCGTGTTGATGTATGGCAAAAACTAACAAAGTATTGAAAAGTAATTATCTTCCAATTAAAATTAATTAATTAATTGAAAAAATATGTTCAGAGTTTGCAAATGATTTAATCCATCTAGCACATTACTGAAAAGGGGTGTGAAATCAGTAGAATATAAAGTCTAGGAAGACATAATGAGGAAAACAATGCAATAATATCACGTGAAATTCTATTTGACTATTGCAACTAATTCTACTATTGCAATTAAGTCTACTCCAGAAATTAGACAGATTATAATAGCAAAATGATATTTTATTCTGAATTTATTCTTAATGTATTAGAAAATTTTAAAAAGTTATATTTAAAATGTGATTCCTTCTGGTGTTGATGATCATAAACTGTTGAACATCATCATACCATTGAGCATTTAAAATAAAAAGAAAATCTCATAATTTTAAAAGTAAGTATTTTCACAAAAATTAAATACAGTAAACCTTAATAGAATACATAAAGGGGTTTTTCATCATATATTTATTTAGATCTTACAACCCATATTATTAGAAAATAACAATATGTCTTCAAGATAGATTATTTTTAATTAACTTTTCAGAGGCTTATTACACTTATTTTAATATTTGGAGTGTTACAAATTTTAGTATGCTTTTTTATGTGTAAGTGTTACAAATTCTTAAAAGTTTATTAACTATTTAATATTAAATTCAACAACAGAGTGTTTAATTGAGATGGGCTGAAAATAATAATTGTCCAAACTATTAATAATTCTAGGAATTCTAGGTTATTTGTGACTGCCAATTAAAGCTTTTTCATTTCCTCTTCATGCGTTCAAGAAATAAACCATTACTCCTACCTAAGTGCAAAGAGCAAACCTAAAAAATAATTTGGAGAAAATATGAAATAAGCTTGAAAATGTATTAATTTTGCTACAATCCCTGCAGCATAAAATTTTGCACATAAATGTTTTATATGAATATTTTTAAATGCAATTTTGTGAAGGGATCATAATTCTTGATTGAAAACACAATTTTATATTTTTCAAAGAAAAAAGTGACTTGAACTTGGGTCTCCCTCAGTGATGACCACATTTATGTATTCTGTTTCACACTACCACTTGATATCACTTCTATCTTTAGAAGAGTAAGGTAAGAAATGAAGGAAGTGATTTATATAATTAGGGAGTAGGAGAAAAGAGTGAAGAGACAAAAGAAAAGGAAGACAGCTGATCTTTTATGTCTCATTCCACTGTGCCTTACTTAAAAATATAAATTAAAATGTTATAACCAATAAGTGTTAGTGAATCTCTATTTGTTATAATTATTATGAGTAAAAGGAAATAATCATTTCATTCATCCAATAACACCGGATAGTACACAAAAGATTAAATACAGCACAAAGAATCTCACTGGAAAAAAACAGTGCAGAAAAATATAGTGAACAAGAAGACTTTTAGCAGTTTATTTAATTTGAAGCACAACATTCAAAGTGTGCGCCACTGAAGGATTTGTCACATATTAATCTCTGTAATCTAATTGCAGAGAATGAAACAGAGTAGAAACACAGTGCTTGGAAAATAGAAAACCCTGAATGGACTGTTGGCTGGATGTCTGGATAAGTCTGTCCAATTATCTATCTAACTACCTAAACCATGTTTATGGTCAATCCCATGAATGGAAACACCAAGGACATGGCAACCCAAAACTTCTGGTTTTCTGCCTCTCATAAGAGGGTAGTCAGTCAGTTTCTATTATCTTTGTGTATATATAAACAGTCTCAATATCAGTTTGTAACTCTTAATAAAACAATAAGAGAAAATCAGCTTAACTTCATCCAGAGGGTTGTTTATTTATTTATTTTTTTAGCTAAATATGAAACCAAACTTTTCAATACTAAGAAAAATATTGTATAAAGAGAAATAACATCTGAAAACTGTTGCATGTTGAATAATTGTCTCATTGGAATGGACTTTAGAAGCATTCATCTATAAATATAAAGAGCAGAGAAACCCACTGTGTAGAAGAGAAAACTTTAAGCATGATGGGAGTAATGACATTCTAAAGCTTATCCTGTAAGTAAAAGTTAACAATAGGATCAGAATCTACAGACCACATGAGTTTAATCCATTGATTGGTTCATTGAACATGAAGTGAATGAGATAACCAATGGGCTACTTCAATCTCTAATGAAATGCAGGATGTCTGGAGTAAATCATAACATCTGTTTTACAGAACAGAGTAATACCACAGAAGGTGGCATTGAACTAGTGGGCTAGGGACTACGCTGACACTTGATCTGGAACCAACTGACTCCAGGTTTTTATCAAATTACTAACAGAATCAGACTGATTTTGTAAGAGTCACATCAAGCAGTTTGTGTAGCTGATACATTTTTAGTAATGCAAATAACTCTCATTCATTAAAGTATTGATTAATTTTCCCCTTGGAATTAATAGCAGCTTGTAAGGTCAGTTGCTAAGATTGGGTGGTCCTTTTGTAGAAGCCAGCTTAACCCAAATGCTTTACGACACACAAGCAAAATGTGACTAATTCACATGCTGAGATCTCATAAATCTGCCCTGTAATATGTTAGAGACATACATGTAGAGACATCTCCATATATAGTGAAAAAGTGAAAGTGAAAGTTAAGTCACTCAGTCGTGTCCGACTCTTTGCAACTCCCTGGACTGTAGCCCACCAGGCTTCTCTGTCCATGGGATTCTCCAGGCAAGAATACTGGAGTGGGTTGCCATTTCCTTCTCCAGGGGATCTTCCTGACCCAGGGATCGAACCCAGGTCTCCCACATTGCAGGCAGACGATTTAACCTCTGAGCCACCAGTACACGCCATATATAGTGACTTTGCCTTAATATGAAATATTTCTAGGCCATAGAATGGTATCATAAGAGTCCATGGAAAACTGGAAAATCTTTAAAAACTAACTTTAGAGTCCCCAAAGGTAAAGGAAGATACAGAATTTATTGTTTTATTCTATCACACATTCTGAAGCATGGATCTCAATGTCTAAATGATGCAGAATGTGAACATTTCCAGTCACCAGGAATCAATGCCATGGAAGTGTGCCTCCCTAAGGCTCTCAAAAAATCTCCCGAAGATTCTCAAAAAAAAATCCCCCCAAAGTCCTTCAAATTTACAATGAAGACAGGACAGAAAATTTGATGTGTGCAGCTATAAGGAACTCTGATTTCTGCTGAAACACTGCCCTCATTTTGGGGGAATTTTAAATACCTTTCTTAAGCATCTGCACTCAGACTTTACAAGACAGTTTGGTATTCAAACATTTAAACCTTATTCACTCCATTATTATACTTCTATGGTTTTAAGGTTAATGATCCATGTTTTAGAGAGACCAAAATGAGTGAATGACAGTACATTCTAGTAAGAAATTCTAAATCATTTAAAGAGAATCATTCAAAAGAAACAAAATTAACCTTTCATTTTAAGCTCTGGAAAGAATAACTGTGCTTTTTTGGAACATTCAAGCAAGCCTAATCTACCTTCCTAGCTTCCAGCCAAGCTTCCATATACAGCCCTTGCACATGCACATTATTTTGCCAACAAATGTCCGTATAATCAAAACTATGGTTTTTTCCAATAGTCTTGTATGAATGTGAGAGTTGGACAATAAAGAAGGCTAAGCACGGGAGAACTGGTGCTTTTGAACTGTGGTGTTAGAGAAGACTCTTGAGAGTCCCTTGGACTGCAAGGAGAACAAACCAGGCAATCCTAAAGGAAATCAATCCTGAATATTCTTTAGAAGGACTGATGCTGAAGCTCCCATACTTTAGCCACCTGATATAAAGCTAACTCATTAGAAAAGACCCTGATGCTGGGAAAGATTGAAGGCAGGAGGAGAAGGGGATGACTGAGGATGAGATGGTTGGATGGCATCACCAACTCAATGGACATGAGTTTGGGTAAATTCTAGGAGTTAGTGATGGACAGGGAGGCCTGGTGAGCTGCAGTCCATGGGGTCACAAAGAGTTGGAATAAATGAGTGATTGAACAACAACAACAACAAAGAGGTACTTTTGCCTGAAAAAGTATTCTTGTCTGAAAAATCTCCTGGACAGAAGAACCTGGTGGGCTACAGTCCATGGGGTAGCAAGAGTTGGACACAATCTAGAGACTAAACTACCACCAGAGGTACTTTTACTGAAAATACAAGCACTAGCTAAAATATAAGGCCATTCAAAGTCTCTACATACACTCAGAGAGGACAAGATAATAAAATAATAGTGCTTAATGTGGAAATAAAATTTAGCCAGGGTGACTACAAACTTAGAGAATTAAAGAGACTGATACAATGTGAGCAGTTGTGAGATGAGATTCAGACCTCCCTGGTTCTATCCATCCTTTGCATTTTCCTGCCTTTGATGAGAACTATCATTTGGTTTTCCTCAAGATATTGGAAGAATTAAAGGCCACTGGAAAACAACGGCACAACTGAATTCAAACTCCGGTCTTCTGACAACAGTGATCAAATACACTTATTACAGATTTATGGTGGAGAATTATATATCACTGTGAGTGTTTTGTTTTCCAAATATCCCGCATATGAAGCTGTAAACTACAACTATATAACTTAGCAAAGCTAGGATACAATACATAAAATTAAAATGGTATATTAGCTTATTGCTATGTGATCCTATGCCTAGATCTTTTTTCAGCTGTTTAAAATTTTTTTTAGATGTAGAGTAATTTGGAATATGAAAAGTACCAAAAATTTAATGATCAGTAGAGAGAGACTTTTAGAACAAAGACATGGTAAAGCCAGGAATGATAGAACACTACCCCTTTATTCATTCAGAACTTTATCCCTTTTTTAATAGGGAGACTTTTTCCAAGTACCTTTCAGCCAAGGTTTCTTTTACTTTTTTTTAAATATAAATTTATTTATTTTAACTTTAAAACTATTATGATGCAGTTAGCATTTAATGATTAACACACACACACACACAAATACAAACTCCAAAAACAAGGCAAATATATTCATTTCCTCCAGCAAATTTGCTCCAGGAAATTATGGCACACTTAGTGGCTCAATGCAATACACTTACATTGCTCTAGAACCGTGGAAGTCAGCGGTCTAAAGTGGGTGAGGAAGCACTGTGCTGCTTCTAGGGGTCTTTGGTGTGAATCTGTTTCCTTTGATTTTCTTCAGCATCTAAAGGCTTCCCTCATTTCTTGGTTCATGTTTGCTTCCTCCATCTTCAGATCCAACAGTATAACACTTGGCTCCCTCTTGTATGGACACTTAAGATTACTTCAAGCCCATCTAGATATTCCAGGATAATCTTTTCATTTGACGACCCTTTATTTAACCACGGTGCCTTTTGGCATGTAAGATAATGTATGCAAAAGTTCTGAGAATTAGGAGATGGTGATCTTTGGAGGATGGGGAGCATCATTCTGCCTACCATAGAAAGTAAAGCCAAATTCTTCCACCCTCTGTGATTTTCAGGGGAAATGAGGACAAAAACTTATAATTACATTTCAAACTTTTTTATATGTGAATTTCTTAACTCAGGTCAGCAAACTAAGTCCCACAGAAGAAATCTGACTTGAAGCCTGATTTTTTATAATTAAACTTTTACTGGGACACAACTATGTCCATTAATATGTTGACTGGCTCCACCTGTCAGCACACAGGGTGCTTAAAGACTTCCTGAACCCACAGCAACCTCTGCACACAGCCCTGCCCAGCAGAGGGCCAGGGCCCAGCTCTACGTCTCAGAGAGCAGAGAACAGATGCCAGAAACTCACAGTCCTATAACCTGTGGTCCTAATCTGTCACAGTAGGTCAAACCCTGCCCTGGGACCAGCTGGACCCCAGCCCACTAGCAGGCCAGTGCAAACTCTGGTACATCCCAAGAGCCTCTATCCACCTGTTTCAGGAACTGCCCCCTCCCCTCCTACCAGTAACCTGATATCAACTCTGGGATTCCTGGACCCTGGAACCAGAGTCCAGGGTCTGACTCTGCCTGCCAGTAATCCTGCACTAACACCAGGACCAGGTTTCACCCACCAGTGGGTGGGCCTCAGCCCCAAAGTCTATGGACTCTAACTCTTTCCATCAGTGAGCCAGCAACAGCCTTGGGACACCCTGGATTCTGCAGCTGGCCACCTTATGACCAGGCCCCTGTGTGGAATAGCCAGCAGCCTCCATACAAGGCAGGCCCAAGCAATCAACCAGACCGGGGCTCAACCAAGCCTAATAGGCCACCCACATATTCAGCCTGCCACAACTAAAAGACTCGCACAGTCCTGATAGGGAGATACCCTAGAGCATATAGTTTGGGTGATGAGAAGGGAGTGCACTGCTGGGACACATAGGACACCTCCTGCAAATGGTCACTTCTCCAAGATCAGGAAACATAATCAAACTATTAGATACATAAAAATAAACACAGCAACTTAGACAAAATGAAGCAACAGATGAACATGTTCCAGATGAAGGAACAAGATAAAAATCCCAGAAGAACTAAATGAAGTGGAGCTAGGCAATCTACCTGAGAAAAGGTTCAAGGTAGAGATTGTAAAGATGATCAAAGAATTTGGGAGGAGAATGATGAACAAAAGAAGTTAGAAGTTTTTAATAAGTTAGAAAATATAAATGACAATCAGAGATGAAAAATATAGCTGAAATGAAAATGCACTAGAAGGAATCAAGTGTAGACTAAATGATAGATAACAGAAAGCTGGAAGAAAGAGTAGTAGAAATCACTGGTGATGAACAGAGAAAAGAAAAGAGAATGAAAAGCAATGAGGACAGTTGAAGAAACCTCTGGGACAACATAAAATGCACTAATATTAGTATTACCATCTCAGAAGGAGAAGAGGAAGAGAAAGAGGTTGATAATATATTTGAAGATATAATAGCTGAAAACTTTCCTAACATGGGAAAGGAAACAGTCCAGAGAGTCCAGGAAGTATGGAAAGTCACATATAGGATTAACCCAAAGAGGAATGCACCAAAACACACTGTAATTAAAATGACAAAAAGAAAAACAGAAAATATAAAAAGCAGCAGGGAAAGGCAACAAATAACATACACAGGCCATAAAATTAAAAGATACTTGCTCCTTGGAAGGAAAGCTATGACAAACCTAAACAGCATATTAAAAAAAACAGAGACATTACTTTGCTGACAAAGGTCTGTATGGTCAAACTATGGTTTTTCCAGTAGTCATGTAAAGATGTGAGAATTGGACCATAAAGAAGGCTGAGTGCTAAAAAATCGATACTTTTGAATTGTGGTGCTGGAGAAGACTCTTGAGAGTTCCTTGGACTGCAAGGAGATCCAACGAGTCCATCCTAAAGGAAATCAATCCTGAATATTCATTGGAAAGACTGATGCTGAAGTTGAAGCTCCATACTTTGGCCGCCTGATGCAAAGAGCTGACTCAATGGAAAAGACCCTGATGCTGGGAAAGACTGAAGGCAAAAGGATAAGAGGCAGCAGAAGATGAGATGGTTAGATAGCATCACCAACTCAATAGACATGAATTTGAGCAAACTCTGGGAGACAGTGGAGGACAGAACAGCCTGGCTTGCTACAGTCCATGGGCTTGCAAAGAATTGAACATGACTTATCAACTGAATGACAACAAACATAGAAGAGAACTCTCATAAGACTATCAGCTGATTTTTCAGCAGAAACTCTGCAGGCCAGAAGGGAGTGGCATGATTTATTTAAAGTGATGAAAGAGAAGAAAAATCTATAGCCAAGAGTACTCTGCCAAGAATACTCTACCCAGAAAAGTTTTTTTCAAACTTAATAGATAAATTGAAAGTTTTACAGAAAAGCAAAACTAAAAGAATTCAGCACCACCAAACCAGTTTTACAACAAATATTAAAGGAAATAGTCTAGGTGAAAAAGACAAGGCCATAACCAGAAACAATAAAATTACAAAATGAAAAAGTTTGCCAGTAACACAATAATAGTAACACCTTACTTACATCAATGGACAGATGATCCAGATGAAAAATCAATCTGGAAACATTGCCCTTAAATAGACCATTAGAACAGATTCATCTGAAAGCACTCTTAAGTGCACATGGAATATTCTCCAGGATAGGTCACATGCTAGGCTACAAAACAGGTCTTAGTAAATTTAAGAAAATTGAAATCACATCAAGCATCTTTTCGGACTGCAATACTTTGAGACTAGAAATCAACTACAAAGAAAAAAACTACAAAAAAACACAAACACATGGAGACTAAACAATATGTTACTAAACAATTAGTGGATCACTAAGTACTGAATTTCAAACTGATAAGGGTACACACACACTTGAATATGGTTGAATTTTTAATAAAAATTTAAAAAATTAAATTATTGTCATATTATTATATCATATGTCATTGTTTATTGGCACTTAATAAATTACTGTGCCAAATACTTTGTGTACAAGTTCATGTCTATATACACAAAATCTGAGTAAGCAGCAGCTTCAATTTTCAGATGAAGAAATTAAGGTTTTAAAATGGTAAATATCTTTCAAGATAACACAACTCATAAGTAGAAGTGCTAGGATCTAGACAAAAGTATTTGGCAACAAAACTATATGTTTTTAATCCCTCCATATTTCCCTGATGTATACATTTGCTTAATAATTTATTTAATCACTGTAAATTTGTTAGGGTTTTATTCTACTAAATGTTCCTAATCATAATAAGAAACATTATTTTCTATTTAAATTATTACATAAGTGTACACAGCAATTATGGATCTCTTTCTTCTCTGATGTAGGATGTTATAAAGAAGAATAAGGTTTTTTTGTAGAGACAGAATGCCTGTGCTTGAAGGTAATTAGGCTGTCTGAGGAGGCCTTACAAATAGCTCTGAAAATGAGGGAAGCTAAAAGCAAAGGAGGAAAGGAAAGATATACCCATTTGAATGCAGAGTTCCAAAGAAGAGCAAGGAGAGATAAAAAAGCCTTGCTCAGAGATCAATGCAAAGAAATAGAGGAAAACAACAGAATGGGAAAGACTAGAGATCTCTTCAAGAAAATTAGAGATACCAAGGGAATATTTCATGCAAATATGGGCTCAATAAAGGACAGAAGTGGTAGGGACCTAAATGAAGCAGAAGATATTAAGAAGAGTTGGCAAGAATACACAGAAGAACTGTACCAAAAAGATCTTCATGACCCAGATAATCATGATGGTGTGATCACTCACCTAGAGTCAGACATCCTTGAATGTGAAGTCAAGTGGGCCTTAGAAAGCATCACTATGAACAAAGCCAGCAGAAGTGATGGAATTCCAGTTGAGCTATTTCAAATCCTAAAAGATGATGCTGTGAAAGTGCTTCACTCAATATGCCAAAAGAAGTTAGAAGCAAATTTGGAAAACTCAGCAGTGGCCACAGGACAGGAAAAAGTCCTGTGAACCCCTTTGGGGTTCATTCCAACCCCAAAGAAAGGAAAATGCCAAAGAATGCTCAAAGTACTGCACAATTGCATTCATCTCACATGCTAGTAAAGTAATGCTTAACATTCTCCAAGCCAGGCTTCAGCAGTGCGTGAACCTTGAACTTCCAGATGTTCAAGCTGGTTTTAGAAAAGGCAGAAGAACCAGAGATCAAATTGCCAACATCCGCTGGATCATCAAAACAGTAAGAGAGTTCCAGAAAAATATCTATTTCTGCTTTATTGACTATGTCAAAGCCTTTGACTGTGTGGATCACAATAAACTGTGGAAAATTCTGAAAGAGATGGGAATACCAGACCACCTGACCTGCCTCTTGAGAACCTATATGCAGGTCAGGAAGCAACAGTTAGAACTGGACATGGAACAACAGACTGGTTCCAAATAAGAAAAGGAGGACGTAAAGGCTGTATATTGTCACCCTGCTTATTTAAATTATATGCAGAGTACATCATGAGAAACACTGGGCTGGAAGAAGCACAAGCTGGAATCAAGATTGCCGGGAGAAATATCAATAACCTCAAGTATGCAGATGACATCACCCTTATGGCAGAAAGTGAAGAACTAAAGAGCCTCTTGATGAAAGTGAAAGAGGAGAGTGAAAAAGTTGGTTTAAAGCTCAACATTAAGAAAACTAAGATCATGGCATCTGGGCCCATCACATCATGGCAAATAGATGGGGGAACTGTGGAAACAGTGGCTGACTTTATTTTTCTGGTCTCCGAAATCACTGCAGATAGTAATTGCAGCCATGAAATTAAAAGATGCTTATTCCTTGGAAGGAAAGTTATGACCAACCTAGACAGCATATTAAAAAGCAGAGGCATTAGTTTCTCAACAAAGGTCCGTCTAGTCAAGGCTATGGTTTTTCCAGTGGTCATGTATGTAAGTGAGAGTTGGGCTATAAAGAAAGCTGAGTGCCAAAGAATTGATGCTTTTGAACTGTGATTTTGGAGAAGACTCTTGAGAGTCCCTTGGCCTGGAAGGAGATCCAACCAGTCCATCCTAAAGGCGATCAGTCTTGGGTGTTCATTGGAAGGACTGATGTTGAAGCTGAAACTCCAATACTTTGGCCACCTGATGTGAAGAGCTGACTCATTGGAAAAGATCCTGATGCTGGGAAAGATTGAGGGCAGGAGGTGAAGGGGACGACAGAGGATGAGACGGTTGGATGGACTCAATGGACATGGGTTTGGGTGGACTTCGGGAGTTGGTGATGGAGAGGGAGGCCTGGTGTGCTGCGGTTCATGGGGTCACAAAGAGTTGGACATGCCTGAGTGACTGAATTGAACTCAACCATCTTTATAAACTTGCCAAGTTATCTAAAATGCCTGGGACTGCTTCCTTATTGATGTGTCATTTATGACATCAACTTCAGCTAAAATACAAGATACCACTACAAAACCATTGGGAACTATACACACAGTCTTAGACCAGATACACTTTTAGGAGCCTGGTCAAGCTACATTTTACTATTTGGAGAGCACTTTCAAGGAATGGAAAACCTAAGAATATTCATATTTTTATTTGTGAATTTCATATGAGAGAGGGACTATTTTAGAATTTTTTTAAATGACACTCCCAGGCTCTTTGGATCCCAGTTCTCTAGTTTACTGCATTTATATGAAGATAATATTCCAGGGTCTTATAAGAGAAAGTATGTACAAGAATACAAGAAATCCTCAAGAACTGATATAATCACGCATACATACAATTCTACTTAATTTTCATATTCTGCTTTATAACAGAAAAATCATTATTTTTTAATTTAAATTTATTTATTTTAATTGGAGGTTAATTACTTTACAGTATTGTATTGGTTTTGCCATACATCAACATGAATCCGCTACAGGTGTACACATGTTCCCCATCCTGAATCCCCCTCCCTCCTCCCTCCCTGTAAAGACAAAATTTAATGAATATGTTCATGGGATTTCCCAGTCAAGAACACTGGATTGAGTTGCCATTTCCTTCTCCAAGAAAGAAGACTAAACCTCTCAAAATTGTTTCAGCCATGAAATTAAAAGACGCTTACTCCTTGGAAGGAAAGTTATGACCAACCTAGATAGCATATTCAAAAGCAGAGACATTACTTTGCCAACAAAGGTTCGTCTAGTCAAGGCTATGGTTTTTCCTGTGGTCATGTATGGATGTGAGAGTTGGACTGTGAAGAAGGCTGAGTGCCAAAGAATTGATGCTTTTGAACTGTGGTGTTGGAGAAGACTCTTGAGAGTCCCTTAGACCTCAAGGAGATCCAACCAGTCCATTCTTTTTTTTTTTTTTTTTATTCTTTTCTTTTCTTTTTTTTTTTTTTAATTTTATTTTTAAACTTTACAATATTGTATTGGTTTTGCCAAATATCAAAATGAATCTGCCACAGGTATACATGTGTTCCCCATCCTGAACCCTCCTCCCTCCTCCCTCCCCATACCATCCCTCTGGGTCGTCCCAGTGCACCAGCCCCAAGCATCCAGTATCGTGCATCGAACCTGGACTGGCGACTCGTTCCATATATGATATTATACGTATTTCAATGTCATTCTCTCAAATCATCCCACCCTCTTCCTCTCCCACAGAATCCAAAAGACTGTTCTATACATTCTAAAGGAGATCAGCCCTTGGATTTCTTTGGAAGGAATGATGCTAAAGCTGAAACTCCAGTACTTTGGCCACCTCATGAGAAGAGTTGACTCATTGGAAAAGACTCTGATGCTGGGAGGGATTGGGGGCAAGAGGAGAAAGGGACGACAGAGGATGAGATGGCTGGATGGCATCACTGACTCGATGGACATGAGTCTGAGTGAACTCCGGGAGTTGGTGATGGACAGGGAGGCCTGGTGTGCTGCGATTCATGGGGTCGCAAAGAGTCGGACACAACTGAGTGACTGATCTGATCTGATCTGATCTGATGGAATTGTTTTCAGGGGAAACCTCCTTTTCTTTGCTTTTATATAATAAAATACTTATAAATGATTTCTTATTTTTCCATGCAGCCTAACATAAGAGGAATAACTGTGAGTTGTAAAGAAAGCTCCATGGCACACATGGGGCTACCACAGCTTCTCTTTGTTGTTGTTTTTTTTGCCTGGTCTATAAAGAGACTGGAGAAGGCAATGGCACCCCACTCCAGTACTTTTGCCTGGAAAATCCCATGGACGGAGGAGCCTGGTAGGCTGCAGTCCATGAGGTCGCTAAGAGTCGGACATGACTGAATGACTTCACTTTCACTTTTCACTTTCCTGCATTGGAGAAGGAAATGGCAACACACTCCAGTGTTCTTGCCTGGAGAACCCCAGGGATGGGGGAGCCTGGTGGGCTGCCATCTATGGGGTAGCAGTGACTTAACAGCAGCAGCAGCATAAAGAGACTAATTTGGAACTGAGTATCTATCGGCAGCTCTTGAAATAACAGGATTAAGATATTTTAGAATTTTCCAAGTTTTCTTGGAATCTGTTTTCCAGATATAGTTTGGGTTCAAGTTCCTCCATTAAAATTAAGGATCTTAAAGAAATTAAGCAAAATGTATTTATTTTAAACTTGTATTTTCTTGATCAAATCTCCTATATAATAAATGTCAAAGCATATAGATAGGTGGTTGGTTGGTTTGAATCTTATAACCAGGGTTAGCCAAATGTACATTGGCTGATATCTGCAACAGATAGTGATTTCAGTTATAAAGTAGATAAGATTCATTAAAAATTACATTATAAACATAGTAAACCTAGGGAACAATAATGCCAAAATGGCAAGAGTTAGAAGGTACAGCTGGAGAAGGCAATGGCAACCCACTCCAGTTCTCTCACCTGGAAAAATCCCATGGACAGAGGAGCCTGGTAGGCTGCAGTCCATGGGGACACGACTGAGAGACATCCCTTTCACTTTTCCTTTCATGCATTGGAGGAGGCAATGCAACCCCCTCCAGTATTCTTGCCTGGAAAATCCCATGGACAGAGGAGCCTGGTAGGCTTCAGTCCATGGGGTTGCTAAGCGTCGGACATGACTGAGCGACTTCACTCTCACTTTTCACTTTCATGCATTGGAGAAGGAAATGGCAACCCACTCCAGTGTTCTTGCCTGGAGAATCCCAGGGACAGGGGGGCCTGGTGGGCTACCATCTATGGGATCGCACAGAGTCAGACATGACTGAAGTGACCTAGCAGCAGCAGCAGAAGGTACAGCATTAAAATAACACTTGTTGGTAGCAAATCTGTAACACACTTTCTGCTGATACTGATTGTTGAAGTGATATTGTGGGTCAGATTTTATATGAACATGATTAATGATGTAAGAGAGTAGAATCAACATTATGCTCTGATTCAGAAATCTCAGAATAGCAAAAATGTGTTTTAGCAAATCTTTCAGGTAACTCTGATGCATGTTAATGTTGACAAAATCTGGCTTAGACTGCAACTACTTCTACAAAATCACAAAGTCAAATACTTAAAAAGAGATAAGTAGTTGCATTAAAGCTCTTATTTTCCTTCTAAAAATTATCTTCTTAGGATACTAGCAGGTGTAATCATTTTTGACCAGACTGTTTCCTGATCTTCATGTGGAATATTTGCCTGTAATTTGTGAAGAAGCAGACTGTCCTAGAGTTGAAAGGGATGCTCAATAAGCTGACAGGTATATAATTATGTACAAATAAAATTATTGACATATTTTCAAGTTGATGTATATTAGAAGTTCCATTTCTTCTTGGATATATCATAGAATGCTGGGACTAGTGTTACTCTACCCTACCTGTGCAAAGAGCCAACTCATTAGAAAAGACCCTGATTTGGGGAAAGATTGAAGAGGAGAAGGGGATGACAGAGGGTGAGATGGTTGGATGGCATCACTAACTCAGTGGACATGAGTTTGAACAAGCTCTGAGAGACAGTGAAGGACAGGGTAGCCTGGTGTGCTGCAGTCCATGGGGTTGCAAACAGTCAGACATGACTGAACAACAACCTTACAAAAAAAACCTATGTAAACAAAATCACAGCTTTGCTGAACATATCAAAGAGCCAAAGTCACTAGCAATCCACACACTCGCAGGCCCTGTCAAGCAAAGATGAGACACATACATCTGCTCACCAGTGACAGAGGACAGTTAGGGTTCCATATAATTAAGTTAGATGCATTTAGCTACAATTGTGATGTACTGTCAAGGTCAGGGGTGGAGTCGGATACAGCATCCTAAGATCTACAGACACAGGAGTTTTTACACACGTTCAGGCTCTTCCCCATGGACCTCAATCTCCTGCTCATGAGAAAGATGTGGGAAGAGCAGGAGATAGACAAGTACCTTCCTTGCTATTGTAGGCCTGGATGGGAAAGTGGTCAATTCTGGGAGAAAAGCATGAAGTCCTATTGCAACCCTTCTGTGGAAAATGAAATAAGCTTCTGGGGGAGGAGTAGAAACCTGTCACCACCAGGGCAAAGATGTAGACTCCCTGTAGCAAGGTGAAAAACAAATGAACAAATAAAACTGGGAAAGTCTTGGACCCAGGAGCCTACTCCAATAATACCAGAGACCTTCTAACACATGCGAGAGGTAAAAAACAAACAAACAAAAAGACTCTCCCATGGAAGATCAGCCAGAGATATGAGATGCCGTTTGGCTGTCAGGAAGAGACGAGGCAAGATCACTGGGAAAGGATATTTCTAACACCTAAAAACAGATCCTGTCTGAGGTGGAGAACCCCTTTCTCTCACCACCAAAGTACCAAGTACCAAGAAGCATGAAACTGCAGTCTTTCACTGGTTGACTGAAAAAAGTCTGAAGAGGTATACAGTTGTGGTAGACATGAATGAGGAAGCTAAAGCTAAAGATAAAGGTGAAATTTTGAGAAAATGCATCTGAAATTTCAGCCTCCAAGCTAAAACAAAGGAATTAAAAGCCAATGGTCCGCTGAAGGTAATCATAGGATAAAGACAATCCAAACTCAGCTGATTACTGACTATATTCACTCAGCAATATCCCTTCCCATATACATATATTCACTAACAGCCTAACACAGCCTGAGCTGTGTCCATTTCCAGATGTAAAGTCTCTACTGTTAAATATATAATACATACTTAGTCGCTCAGTCATGTCTGACTCTTTGTGACCCCATGGACTGTAGCCTGCCAGGCTTCTCTTCCATGGGATTTTCCAGACAAGAATACTGGAGTGGGTTGCCATTTTCCTCCTCATGGGATCTTTCCAACCCAGGAAGGGAAACCACGTCTCCTGTGTCTCCTGCTTTGCAGGTTGATTCTTACCTGCTGAACCATCAGGGAAGCCCCCTAAACACATATTATCTGATGATTAATCAAAAATTACATGACACACAAAAAGGCAAGGAAAAAAACACAGTGTTAAGAGAGAAAATAATCATCAGAACAGACTCAGACATGACTGCTATGTTTAATCTATCAAATGAGAAATTTCAGGAGAGAGAGTATTATAAATTGAATTGTGCCTCCTTGCTAAGTTTGTACACTGAAGCCCTAATCCCAATGAGGTCATAAGGGTGAGGCCTAATCCCACAGAGCTAATGTTCTTATAAGAAGATGAACAGACACCAGCGCCCACTTTCTTTCTCTGTCTCTCTTTTTCTCTCTCCACACGCACACACACACACAGAGCAAATGCTATGTGAGGGCACAGTGATGAAGCAACCATCTGCAAGTGAAGAATAGAGGCCCCAGCAGACACCAATTCTCACAGCACTTTGATATCGAAGGCCTAGCCTCCAGATCTGTGAGAAAATACATTTTTGTTGTTTTAGACATTCAGTTTGTGATATTTTGTTATGGCGACCTAAGCAGACCAACACACATTGCAATTCTACTAATGAATCAAATGGAAATGCTAGAAATAAAAAAAGAGAGATAAAGTTCACCTTTGACAAACTCATCAATAGACTGAAGACAGTTGAATAGACAATCACTGAAATTTAAGATTGGTCTCTAGAAATTACCCAAACTCAAAAAGGGTGGCAAAAAATAACAGAATTCAAGAGTTATGGGATAATATGAAACAATCTCACACATGTGTAAATGAGTTACAGAAGAAGAGATAATAATGCAGGAGAATTGTGAAATAATGGGCAAGAGTTTTCAAAAATTCATGACAGATATCACAATACCGATGCAAGAAATTTAGAGACTTCTCAGAAGGGCAAATTACTACATAGATAGACAACACTCCTAGATACATTATATTCAAACTGCTGATAAAAAAAAATGTGAAGGTAGCTATTAGAGGAAAAAAACATAGGAATAAAATAAAGATTTACCACAGACATTAAAAACCATCACGAATGGTAAATAAAAGAGTCAGGAATCTAACATGCAGGCGGCGCTAGTGGTGAAGAACGGCCGGGAAGATCCACGGGAGGAAGAGATGCCCACTCACTGCAGCCTTCCTGCCTGAGAAACCCCATGGACAGAGGAGCCTGGCGGGCTGTGGTCCATGGGGTCACAGAGAGTCGGGTACGACTGAGTGACTGAGCGTACATATTTAACATGCCATCTTAGAACTTTATACCCAAAGAAAACATCTTCAAAAAATGAAAATTTATAGACATACTCTATACAAAATACAAAAAGAAATTCTTCAGGGAAAAGAAATATGATATGAATCAAAACTTGGATCTACATATGCACACACAAAAATCTTCAGGAAAATCCATTTTCCCAACCTCCTTAGCTACTGCATTGATCAATGCAGCTTCTGTATCTCAGTCCATAAGCATCCGAGAGTGTTCCTCTCAACCAGGGCTTTGAACAGGACTGGAAAGCAATCAAGTTCCTACAGTGCTGTTATTTTAGCACCTAGGATCATCCCAAAGAATGGTTGAAATTAATTGATGTCTTTGTCTAGGAAGTCATTATTGAGGTTTTACAAGTATGGTGATTGGAAAGAACTCCATAGTAGGAATATGAATGTCTCCATGACAGTCTCTAATATTATTATTCTTATGCTGCATGTGAATAAGATAACTTTACTGGAAAAACAAAAAAACAAAAAAACAATCCTCACTGAAGAAAAGGATTCAAACAGAACTTTAAAATTAACTTTATGGCTGGATTGGCCCAATAAGCTACTATGGACTTGTAGCCTCATTCCTAACACAATTTCTTTTTCTTTATTATGGTTCTTGTTAGACTGTCCTAAGCCTTGCTAGTTGGCATTCTTTCCTGCTTTTGACAATAGCATAGTGCAGAAAATTGTCAAAATTTCTATATTCTATGATTCTGTTTCTTTAAATTGTACTCTTCAAGTATTCTGTAGTCTATTATAAAATATAAGATGTACTATCAGATGACCAGGACAGAAAGCAAGACCCAAAGAATACAAGAGAGAGGATGAACATTATATTCATTTTTGAATTTGGAAGAAGTCTAATGATATCAGTACTCATCTAAACAGGACAGCTACATTATGCAAAAATAACACTCCAGAAATCACAAGACAAAATTAGTTTTCTATTAAAAAGCACATATGCTTTGCATATAGACATAGAATTGACGCAATAGAATTTACTATGGTAAGTTGAAGTGAATAACTTATAGTTTTCTTCCTGAATTTTTTTTGTTTACATCTCCATTTCAAAACATTATTTTCAATAACATATTAGGAAGTAAAACATACTGTTTTGCAGTAACTTTGGCAATGCCTTTTAAAGCTTCCCATCCAGGATAAGAAGACTATATGAGAACTACACAGCTACCATTACTATGACTTTGATTAGGGAATCAGGAATTTAATCAATGTTAGTAGGAAAACATAAGAAAGTCTTTTCCATCTGTCTACTAATTCAATTCAGTTAAATAAACATTCATTGTATTATTCTATTTCCACATACTAGCTGTGCATGTGCAAGACATTAGCAAGCAGCTTAACAGGAAAAGAGAATAATGTCCTCACTTACTAATTTGACTCGATGACCAGGAGTGGCACTGATTTCCCACGTGCATTCTTTTCTGCTTGGGTACTTGTCTGGCCAGTTGGGACTAGTGATGAAGCCACTTGGACTGTGAATCTTCTGTTCACACTCAGCTGTGCCAATAACGATAGTATCAATTAGTGTGTAAATCTAACCCAGGATTGGGCCATCAAGGAGGCAGCTTACTTGCCCACTATCTTGCTGAAAAATTTTCCCGAATAACTAATCATCACTCTACCACTTATCATATTCATCTGCTTTGGCAAACATTTTGCAGCACATAATCATAATTAGACAATGACTATTTTTGAGTTCACATGAAATTAAGTATTTATAATGAATTAGATAAATGCAATGAGAAAATGAATTATTTTTAACTGCTGGATTTATAAGCTCAAAATTTAACAGAGTAATGTTATTGATAATCAAAGGTATCAATTCTTGGTATGTACAAAACATTTAATGCAATGTCACAACAAAAGTCAATGGACTATGTCATTTTCAATTATTTTTCCTATTAACATAAACATCATTTATAGTTAACTAGGATCACTAAGCCACTTTATGAATCATATCTTTATATTTTTTCTCTCCCTTTGTTAAAGTATATGCTTGAATATCTAAATCATAATTTTAGCTGCTAAAGTAAATTCTTTGTAATTTCATCAAAGTAAAATGAAGCCCTGAGGGGAAAACAGCTACTAGCTTCAGAACTAACTTAGAAAACATGGCATTCAATTAATATGAAATTTCTTTTAGATTTTACACAGTTTAAATAACTTCATCTTGGGGGGGCATCCAATATTGCTAACGCGTGCGTGCACTGTTGCTTCAGCTTTGTATGACTCTTTGTAGCCCTATGGATCACAGCCTGCCAAGGCTCCTCTGTCCGTGGGATTCTTCAGGCAAGAATGCTAGAGTAGGTTGCCATTTCCTTTTCCAGGGCAGCTTCCTGACTCAGAGATTGAAACTGAATCTCCTGCAGCTCTGGCATTGCAGGTGGATTCTTTACTGCTGAGCCACTGGGGAAGACGCAATATTTCTAATATCAAACTTCAAAAACATATAATACTGTATCTTCAAACTGTGTTCCAACTATAATAATTTATGAAGCATCATGCTGTGTATCCTGGAAATTATTTGTTGTATATTATGTCACCCATTCTAAAATATAATTAATTCTCTGAAAATTTCTAAGAAGTCTCAGGGGAAACACTTTACTATATGAACAAAACACTTGTTAAATAGTAGTGCTGCACAATAAGGGTAAAATGACTGACGCTACTGTGCTGTTGGTGCCTGCCTTCCTTCTAAACCCTTGCTTTAACTGCCAGCTTTCCACAGGGAATTGGATTTGTAACCAAGAAATCAAAAAAAAAAAAAAAAAAAAAAGTGAAGTTTAGCTTGTTAAACAGCATAGGTTCGTACAGCAAAACTTAAAGTCTGAGTGCTGTCTTGATAAGGGTTTTCTAAGTTCCATTATCCCTGTCCTTGCCTTGCTCATATGAAATGTGGAATCTTCCAGATCTGGCAAATAGCCTATAAGATAAAGCCAAGAGGCTTGCTGCTGAAGTGTATAAGGTACAGAGTATCATAGCAGTAGTGAAACAAAATCCAGCCCCTTTACTGACAGAAAAGAGGAGTGTCATTAGGGGTGCCTGGATATACTTCTACATAAAAGAAGTTTCCTAGAAAGTCCTTTCTTGAAAATATTTATTATAAAGAGAAACTTTGGATATCTAAATTTATTTGCTACCTGAGTCACTACATGCACCCTCTGTAAAAACTTTTTTTTTTTTCCTAAATCATCTTCCATATCTCAAAATAACTGGGCCTATTCCCCAGCCTATTGATTTACTAGAATACTTTACCAAGTTTCACAATCAGAATCTCATTGGTTTATACATGAAAGTAAAAAGAGAAAAAAAAAATCTTGCATATAATTCTGTGCAACGTCATTAATTTAGTGAAATAGAGGGGAAAAATGTGACGTGACCATATTTGAATGTAGGATTCAAATGTGCATACAAAGAATTACTATGTAATTGTGGTTCTAGTCAGGCACCTACCACTCTACCTGTACTAATGACTAGTTATACACTTATCTTAGTAATAAATCCAAGTTAAATAGAAAGCTTTATTTTCTTTTTAAACAAAAGAGAAACAAGGAAGAAATAAAGGAAGAAAGAAATAAGATCTGAGTAACTATATCTTTTCCCCATGTAGCTCACACTGGCTGAGGAGATGAAGATAAATGTCTTTATAAAACCTTGGAATATAGTAAGAACGTAGGACCAAAAGCTGATAGGCTAATACTGCGCTACTAAGATGCTGTGTCTGTATGTGTGTGTGTTGGGGAGTGGGGTGGGAAACCATGACTTAAAACTCTAAATGGCACAGTATTTTCAAATGTCTTTTTTATGGTAGGCATTTGAGTTTGAGATGCCTGGTATTTAAAGTGACAGCATTCATGCATCACATATATAAGATATGTTGGGGAGGGAAATTAAACCAAATGCAAAGCATTTAGCAGCGGTTTAAATATGGAGACAGGTATGAGGCCTGTTATATGAAGACTGGCGGATAATGCAGTGCTTTCCTGGCTGCCAGACGGCATCATGGCAGCTCTTGCATCTGTTATACAGGTATTCTAATGCCACCTATGCATGGTGTGCAGAACCTTGAGGTAATACAAAGTTTCCAGTAGTGTGATTTGGATCTTTGAACACTGGGTGTATTTTTATTTTTGACATTTGAATAGTTAACAATTTATACTCACTGAAATGATTAACTCTACCTGGAAGCAGTGCTTTACCCAAACTGCATGATGTTCTAGATATCATCAGAAAAAATGACCTTTCTTTCATACCTTCCTTGCAATCATGCTTATTTTCGTGCAGCACAAATCCATTTCGGCACTGACACAGGTAGCTTCCCATTGTGTTGACACACTCATGTTGACACCCGCCATTATCCTTAGAACACTCATCTTTGTCTGGCAAAGAGATAACCACATAGATTAGTAAGTAACTTTAAAAATGAAGGACATCAAAGGAGAGTCATTTAGTTGTAGTTAATATTGGCAAAGGGTAAGCTAAGTCACAGCTTTCCCTGTTCCCAAAATAAAGCCAAACAAAAAATTATAGTGACTTAGTTCTACCTAGTCCTTGTTTAGCTTGGAGCCTTGTGCCGTAAACTGAATTTCTGAGATCACTTACACCAGGATGACAACATGTAGTCCTCTTTCATTCCTCTATTGGAGAAGTTTTGAGTAGGGCAGAGGAAATAAAAGAATCTTTTTCCAAATAATCCTAAAAATTTATTGTCAATTTTTAAAATCAATTAAAAATAGTGAATACTTTGAATAAATGCAAATAGGGGCATATAAATGGAGGGAAATCCTTCACTATGGCATGTAGACAGAGGCTAAACAAGGTTCCAAGATTTGTGTGCATTCATTTTTAAAAATCACTCATTATAACTACTGTAGCTGATTTTTTCCATTAACTTTGCAGTTATGCTTAGCATTAATAAATCTGGATATTTTATAAGATTCCAAGACAGAAAAAGGCATCATTAGATTATCCTGAAGGAAAAACAATTAATATATTTTAAATTAATATACTCAAGCAAACCAGTTAATTAATAAGTAATTCCATAAAAGAGCTTTTAGTGTGCTAGAAGTAAAGATTGCTGCTAAGTCGCTTCAGTCGTTTCCAACTCTGTGCGACCCCATAGACGGCAGCCCACCAGGCTCCCCTGTCCCTGGGATTCTCCAGGCAAGAACACTGGAATGGGTTGCAATTTCCTTCTCCAATGCATGAAAGTGGAAAGTGAAAGTGAAGTCACTCAGTCGTGCCTGACTCTTAGCGACCCCATGGACTACAGCCTACCAGGCTCCTCCGTCCATGGGATTCTCCAGGCAAGAGCACTGGAGTGGGGTGCCGTTGCCTTCTCCATGAAGTAAAGGTTAGGATACGAAATATGAGCTCTAAGAAATAACCAACAAATTCACTACAGGGAAAAAATCCCAACTCTATTAGCAGGCAGTCAATTCAGTGAGAGGCATCAGCCACCATATTACATTGCTTAGCAGTCATTGCATGAAGGGCTTGTCCATTAAAGTCAAAACTGGCCTCTGCTCCTGACACATAGATATGATGATTCTTCACTCAGACCTTCCCCACTCCCATAGTACAGAGAACAAAAAGCCACATGACAGTCACATCAGAGATTAGGCTGAATTCAAAAGTTACACCGTCAACTGATTTTTTCTAGTGAGAGTTTGTGAGCTCATGGTGGCACACAAATAGCAAATACTATTTTTGCTTGTTTTATTTTATTTTTGCTTGTTTTAATCAAATCAGTATTCCCCCTATGGATATGGGTGTAGGAAAGCCATTTTATCCAAGAACCTGATACTAATATTTGTGAATACATTTATTTTTTCCCATTTTGGTGACTGATAACATGATATACCACATGCATGCTTCTGGGATATATTCCTGCATTGGCAATATCAGAATATACATATAGACAGTCTTGAAATTTTTAATAACATATCAGGATCAATATAGCTGCAATTTAAGTGTTTTTTACTTGTCCTTAAGACTTCCATAACACTTTTAATACTTAATATTGAAGCTAAGCAAATAAGAAAAAATAAATAAAATAAATAAAATTTATCTCTAAAAGAGCATCAAATATTAAAGTGTATAAGAAATCAGAAATTAATAGAAAGTAGCCTTGCAAGATTAATTTTCAAGAAGTTCATAATTTGGAAGTACTTTTACCTTAACTGTGAAAACTACAGGTGATGTTTGTCAATGGCCCACGTGGAAAGGATGAGTGGGGAACTAGACTCCCTGCTCCCGCTGTCACTACCCATATTTCCTAGTTCAGACAATCAGGAGATGATTTAAGTTTCTTATTTTAATATGCCTTTCCAGGGGCTGTTTACTTAAGATTGTTTGGAAAAATACTTCTTTATGAGTTGATGTCAAATATACTGCATCACTGTAAATGGAAAGAGCCAATTAAAAATTTTCTGGTGCTAGAATTACTCTGAAATAGATACATATTTCTTATAAACTATTTATCTAATGATTGGTAATCTTAAAATCTGATATAGTGAACTATGGCTGTATTCTAGGTCAACCAGATTTTTGAGAGTTAGTTGGATATCTAACAATTGTAAGTATTTTACATTTAAGAAATTAGTTTACATTTGCAATTGGCTGGTAAACAGGTTGCTCAGTGACAAACCTATCAGAGCAGGGACCACCTGAGTCATCCCTTCATTTGGATCTGTTAGACGCCATGCATGAGAGACAAAAAATGTTAAAAAAGAACACAGGTTAATATGCTAAATTTTTCAACCCATAGTCATTTTACAATGAAAATAATTCCAAAACATAAAATATTTCTAACATTTAAAGTTCCTTGTAGTATAAATATCATGTTGCTACATGATATTTCTAAGGAGAGTTATTTCTTTAGATTTGATAGAACATAATCTGATTTGTAGTAATGGTAAGTACAGAGAAATAAAGTTGAAAGTGAAACAATTCATATTTGAATAATAGTTTTTTTGCCAGATTTTCATATTTCTGTTGTGCTGAAAAAATAATAATAATTTAAAAATAATTTTTAGAGGAGGAATAAGAAAATGAGGAACAAGAGGGAGAAGAAGAAGATTTTATATATCATACTGTCTAAGTATCTTATTATTTTTCAGTGTCCCAATTAATTAGTGTTTCCTTCTTCCCTACATCAAACATTGCTTAATATAATCAATGTCACATGAAATTAAGAGTTACCAAATATATTGCTAGAATATATGCGTAAGCTAATCTAAACTAAGCTAAAATTCAAACTTGGGCAAAAAAGCAGCATATAAAAGTCATCATGCCGAACAAAGCAGTGTATAAAACTGCCCACACATGCCAAATAGTCAATATGAAAAGAGAAAATTTCAGTAAACATTGGAATACTTGAAGTTATCCAGACTTCCTACATCACACAAAGAAAGCTATTTATTTAACTTAATGTCTTTAAAGATGATTACACAAATATATTCTGAATTTTTTATAAAAATCATCAAATTTGAGGAAAAACATTAGCAAATATAATTCTGTTTTCATTTTCTTTCCTTTTTATCTTCTTAGGACACAAACTACAAATATTTTGAACAATGAAAATCCCAAGGAAGAGAGAAGGAAGGAGGATATGGGGTTTTAAAAATTTCTCAGACTGTGGAATGAATTCAATAATTGATAATTCTGTCAATGAATTATTTGAAATTTTCTAGCATTTTCATACTGTCAGCATGGGATTTTAAGAACTGTTTTTATTAAAGAGAAATAAATGTCTTATTGAGTAGAAATTGAAACATTTAATTTTTTAGATGGAAATTAGCCTCCTTCTTTGGAACGGACATATCTGATTTCCATTCCTTCATATTAGATGAAGGAAACGTCCATTATTAGGGAAAAGGGAGGTGGCATTTTCCCATCAGAGGCCTGCAGAGTATCTCTGAGACTATCAGAGACCATCAGTCTATGAATAATACATACTGGATGGAACTGAAGTGGCAACCTATATCAAGTTCTTGCAAGATTCAAAAATAAAAATTTTCTCTTTGCAGAAAGCTTCCATGTCTGTAGGAAAAAGAAGTAAAGGGTCCACGCACCAGAACAGAACAATATATGAGCAGATACACTTACAATAAATGCTCAGATATAAAACAAACATTGTACACACTCATGCATACACACATACACAATACCTCTCATGCATGTGTGCATGCATACAAGACACACAGTTTTCAACACAAAACTGTTGAAAAAATAATCACCTTCAAATGTGCTCTGATAAGCTCTATTGAGAGCAACAATTCAGACAATTTCCTCTTTCTAAAATATGCAAGTATTTAAATATCATTAATCATGAAACTTGGAACTAGATTCAGAATCATAGAAGAGCTTTAATTGTGTTACTACTTGAAATTAATCACACTAATATTTAAAGTTTTGTTAGGATAATATCAGGTTGAATTTATTCTAAAAATATCTATGACCTTCTCATGAGAAAAAAAAAAATGGTGTGTAGGAGAAACAGTGTAAAGAAATATCTATAAACACTGAAAGGTGGATAAGATGAGAATCAGGGCAGTTGAAATCACTTGAATATAGAGGAAGAAAAATCACACAAATCATTTTATCTGACTCCTATATTTGTAACAGACATAAAGGAACTCAGAGTCAAGAAATCCGGGCTTTAATGAGCTTATCCTTTAAGTCATCATTGCATCTTTTTACCACTACAGGGTTGCCTAAAGAAAGTGGAAGTTCTATGTGCGGCTCTCATTGCCTGAAGTTATTTGTTATATTATTTCCAAATAACGAGCACTGTGATTAAAGTAAAACTCAAGCTTCCCAAATGTTATTTTTACATGCATAAAATCCTACTAATATTTCCTTTAAGTTTAACCTATTTAAGGAAAAATAATTTTGTTCTTACAATACAGTTAATTTTGCTTAATCACTTAAAGTAAGTAAACTATATCAAGTACACCTATGCAGATTTGCATAATTGTATTCAAATACAATATCATATAAAATTAAGTTAGGCTTTACTTCATATAAAGTAATTATTGTTATTTAGAAACAAACCTCATTCATTCATGGAAAATAATGGTAATATATTGTTGAATCAATGATAATATATTGTTGAACCAGCTATCTTCTAGAAAATGTCTATATTATTAGACATTCATCTGTTATATTCCAAAATACATAAAAATTTAATAGATATGTAATTCAATATCATTTTCAAATAACCTTAGTTTTATAGTCATAATTTCCTTATTTACTTGTACTATTTCATTATATTGCTTTATAACACACCCTTAATATCAGAAGTAAATAACACTAATTTTTGTAGAGGAGCTTATGGATATTTTGCTGTATAAAACAATAACTTCTAGATTTTCAAACTATAGCATGACTATTTTAAGACATTAAGAATTTATGCAATGATTTCTTGCTTTGCTGAACATGAAAGTGACAGAAATCTGTATTATTTTGCTAATAAACTCTTAGAGTCAGTCTTCTAATTCCATTTCTTAAAGTGCTTATTGAAAATCAAAGTTATGTGTAAACATTAGTAAAATCTCAATATGATTATTCATTAGATATTAATAATTGTATTTTAAAAATAATGCTATAGTTTAATTTCATTTTATTCATTAAAAATCTAAGTATATTTCCTTGTGTTTTTTCTCTCTTGATGCATCACTTAGTTGCAATAAAGCTAGAACATATTTTTAAATAGTTTTCCTTTCTATATAATATGAAATCACTTATAATAAATACTGTTTCTTTTTAAATTGAATTTCTTGATAAATTTCTGGGGAAAGTTATGTGGAAAAATAGCTAAACACTTCTCATTATGTTTTCATAAATCATAACCACTTCTGAACTTTTCAGAGAACTGATTATAAACAGAACCACTTAAGATTATGTCTCCATAAAAAATTTCTGGATTAACATACACAATGCAGGAAATACTTATTCAATTGTCTATAAAATGTTGCAAACTAACTATAAAAATAAAAATTAGAAAATTTAACTCAATAAAAACACATATTAATAGTATTAATTTGTATTAATACTTATGAACTAATCAATAGATGGATTTAAAGTTTCACAAGTTTCAGAATAATGTTTTTAAGAGGAATAATTTTGAAATTGGGAAATTTAGGGAATTTCACTGATGTTTACTTATTTTCTTAAAATGTAGGGGCTTTTAATCAAATTTCACCTCTTTAAGAGGGAATTTTTAATGTGAATTGGTTCAGTATAAGTCAGTCATGTCCAACTCTTTGAGACCCCATGTACTGTAACCCACCAGGCTCCTCTGTCCGTGGGATTTTCCAGGCAAGAATACTGGAGTGGGTTGCCATTTCCTCCTCCAGATCATTAACCTTATACACTTCCAAAGTCATTGTATGAAAATATTGCCATAATAATTTTGTGTTGTTTTTACTAGGCTTTGATATATCTGATTAGAATGTATATAAAATCTAAGTCAGCAAATTTGGAAAACTCAGCAGTGGCCACAGGACTGGAAAAGGTCAGTTTTCATTCCAATCCCAAAGAATGCTCAAACTACCGCACAATTGCACTCATCTCACATGCTAGTAAAGTAATGGTCAAAATTCTTCAAGCCAGGCTTCAGCAATACATGAACCGTGAACTTTCTGATGTTCAAGATGGTTTTAGAAAAGGCAGAGGAACCAGAGATCAAATTGCCAACATTCACTGGATCATGGGAAAAGGAAGAGAATTCCAGAAAAACATCTATTTCTGCTTTATTGACTATGCCATAGCCTTTGACTATGTGGATCACAATAAACAGTGGAAAATTCTGAAAGAGATGGGAATACCAGATCACCTGACCTGCCTCTTGAGAAACCTGTATGCAGGTCAGGAAGCAACAGTTAGAACTGAACATGGAACAACAGACTGGTTCCAAATAGGAAAAGGAGTATGTCAAGGCTTACTGTCACCCTGCTTATTTACTTATATGCAGAGTACATCATGAGAAATCCTGGGCTGCAGGAAGCACAAGCTGGAATCAAGATTGCCAGGAGAAATATCAATAACCTCAGATATGCAGAAGACACCACCCTTATGGCAGAAAGTGAAGAAGAACTAAAGAGCCTCTTCATGAAAGTAAAAGAAGAGAGTGAAAAAGTTGGCTTAAAGCTCAACATTCAGAAAACTAAGATCATGGCATCCGGTCCCATCATTTCATGGCAAATAGATGGGGAAACAGTGGCTAACTTTATTTTTGGGGGGCTCCAAAATCACTGCAGATGGTGATTGCAGCCATGAAATTAAAAGACGCTTACTCCTTGGAAAGAAAGTTATGGGCAACCTAGACAGCATATTAAAAAGCAGAGACATCATTTTGTCAACAAAGGTCCGTCTAGTCAAGGCTATAGTTTTTCCAGTGGTCATGTATGGATGTGATAGTTGGACTATAAAGAAAGCTGGGCACTGAAAAATTAATGCTTTTGAACTGTGATGTTGGATAAGACTCTTGAGAGTCCCTTGGCCTGGTAGGAGATCCAACCAATCCATCCTAAAGGCGATCAGTCCTGGGTGTTCATTGAAGGGACTGATATTGAAGATGAAACTCCAATACTTAGGCCACCTGATGCAAAGAGCTGACTCGTTGGAAAAGACCCTGATGCTGGGAAAGATTGAGGGCAGGAGGAGAAGGGGACAACAGAGGATGAGATGGTTGGATGGCATCACCGACTCAATGTACATGGGCTTGGGTGGATTCTGGGAGTTGGTGATGGATGGGGAGGCATAGCGTGCTATAGTTCATGGGGTCGCAAAGAGTGGGACATGACTGAGCAACTGAAATGAACTGAAGATCTAAGTATTTGACAATGCATTTCATAGGGCCATTATTATTAATATCTTAACTTTAAGTAAAAAATTATTAAACTAGGATAAATGTTCATGGATTCAGTGTACCTCCAAGTTCATTTATAGAAAACTATGAAGAATGGATAGCATACAATTTAAGCCAATCCACCTTGAAAGTCTGTAATACACATGCAACATGAGAATACTGATACCTGAGAAGAAATGTGCTTTGAAGCCCTTCTTGGATACAGTATTGTCAGATTTGAATTCTATTCTCATATTGTTGAAATGGGATGTGATCACTTCAGGCACTTCAGCACCACAATATTTGCCATGCAATTTAGACTCAGAAGAGAGACCACTCCAAATCTCCACATAATCATACTTGCATACCTAGAAATAAACAGGTTACTGTAATCACCAAATCTGAAAGCATCAGATAATTGACAGCTGTTTTTTAAAAATTTATTATGTTTTTCCCTTTTCACTCCTGTGGGTCAAACTGGATTAACAGGTCCAAAAATACAGACTTCAAGAAAGCTGAGATGGGTGACGAATACTTGTTTAACAATGCGTACGATTTGAACTCTCCACATTATGTGTGCCTTGTAATATGTCAACCTAAATTACTGGTTTTTTGTGATATTAATTAGGTAATGAATAAGCAAAATGTTGCTAGGAAAAGTGAAATAAATTTTCTATCTATTTTGCTACCACTGCAGCTTTTATTTAGAGAGGGCTCTGACACAAAAATAGAATAATGTTACTGAGGTTAAAGTTGTTTCCTATTGGCTTTCCTTTTGGATATCAATATAATGAATGAAACAATGAAGTGATAACATAACCCAGTATTCTATAAGTCAAGATTTTTCTCATGCCTTTATTTTAAATAGCCAATAATTTAAACTATGAAAATGCACAGAATTTTTTAACAACATTCCACAAAGTAACCTCATCATAAATTTGAGATTTCCAGGATATGTTAGAGTCTGTAAAGCCTCCTTCCATGAATAAAGACTGCTACCATGAGAAAAATGTCTTCAACCACAATGAACCATTTATTTTAAAACCATCTACCTATCTTCCTTCTAAACATAAACTTCTATCCTTTGGAACTTTTACCACCTAGTGAATCAAAATGCCATTTCTGCCATAACTAACAGTTTTAGGGAAACTCAGAAAGTAGAAGCCATTCAATACTAAGCTCACATGACATCACAGAACTGGTAGGAAGAGTCCCATTTTCAAAACAGTGCTGCTCATGTGAAAGCTTTTCTAAGATTACTGTAAAAATGCTTTTTTAATTTTAATATTTCCCTAAATTTCAGATAATTATTAAAGAAAAATGATGTTTCATGTGGATAAAGTATGTGAGAAAAATAAATTGCAGTAGTTTTTCCATCATAAAACTTATACATGTTGTGAAGAAGACCTCAAAAGGTCCATAGAGGTTTAAAATTGTACAGTTCTCTGAAACATCAGTTCATTGCATTTCAGACTTTAATTTCCTTAAGGGAAACACAAAAGTCTGCACTTCTTTTCACCTCAAAGCCAGCTATTGTTTGTTTAGTTGTGAAGTCATGTCCAACTCTTTTTGTGACACCACGGACTATAGCCACTCCAAGCTCCTCTGTCCATGAGATTTCTCAGGCAAGAGTACTGGAGTGGGTTGCCGTTTCCTTCTTCAAGGAATCTTCTAATTCAGGATCAGACAGGTTTCTCCTTCATTGTCGGCTGGAGTCTTTACCACTGAGCCTCTTGGGAAGTCCCACCTCAAAGCCATTAATAAGAGACTGAAAATGCACACAAATGCCTTCACTACTACAAATAAAAATTTTTAAAAATGATTTAAAAAGTAGGAAAAGTGGGAGGGGTAAAGAAGAAGCAAAGATACATATACAATATAAAATTATAGCATAAAACCCACAATTATTACCAATAATATTACCCAGGAGTACAGATACATTGGGCTTCCCTGGTGGCTCAGTTGGTAAGGAGTCTGCCTGCAATGTGGGAGACCCAGGTTCAATCCCTGGGTGGGGAGGATCCCCTGCAGAAGGAAATGACAATGCATTTCAGTATTCTTGCCTGGGAAATCCCAAGGACAGGGGAGCCTTGTGGCCTATGGTCCATGGAGTCACAAAGAGTCGGACACAACTGAACAACTAAACCACCACAGATACATTACATTTCTGTTCTCCACTTATTTGCAATCATTCAACAAATATACATCAAAGACAAAATACATTTTATGAGTGAATTTATCATACTTTTGAATCTTAATTCATTATAAATTGGGCTTCCCTGGTAGCTCAGCTGCAATTCAGGAGATCCTGGTTCAATTCCTGGGTTGGGAAGATCCCCTGGAGAAGGGATAGGCTATCCACTCCAGTATTCTTGGGCTTCCCTGGGGGCTCAACTGGTAAAGAATCTGCCTGTGATGTGGGAGACTTGGGTTTGATCCTTAGATTACGAAGATCCCCTGGAGAAGGGAAACAGCTATCCACTCCAGTATTCCGACCTGGAGAATTCCATGGACTGTATAGTTCATGCAGTGGCAAAGAGTGGGCACAACTGAGCAACTTTCACTTTTACTTTTTCATTTTAAAATAAACAAAGAAAAAAAGTTTCTGGGAGAAAAGATGTGAAAGTTAGAAAGAGAAAAGGAAACAAAGTACAAAAGCTCAAACAAACAAAACACTTTTGTTACATTTTCTCCGGACTTAAAACAATATTGAGCAGTCATACAAGACACAGTTCTAAAAGTTGTCATTTCTAGGGTTGACATTCTGTTTGAATTTGGTGCTTGTGTACTAGCACATAGGAATTTTCAAATAAATGATTTCACTTGTTTAAAAGTGATCACCTAACCGAAAACTGGACTTTTACTATGGTAAACTATAAAGGTAAAGAAAGGAAAGATACTGTCAACCAGATTCATCTTTTATTGAGGTTAAAAATTAATCTTTGTGAATCATAAGCATATTCATAATGCAAAACTAGTTATATAATGAAAATATACCCATTTCCACTAGTGAAATATACCAGGTTCTTCCAAAAAGGAATTTTTGCTATGATTCAACAAGTGAATTTTGGTTTGTTTTTCTAGAAAAGTCTATGTGACATGACCCTAATGTTTTAATAGTACTTCAGAAAACCAGGAAAATGCTGGGGAGTAATTTTCAATCTCCTAAAGACAGTCTAAATCATCCAGTGCCAACAGGAATTATAAGCAGTTGCAGAAATGAGAAATAGAGCAAAGAAAGACTAGAGTATCTATACTATCATACTTGTTTCTTGTCTTCTTCTCTCCCTCTTTCCTGCCTCCCTGCTTCCTTCCCTCCCTCCTTCCATTCCTTCTTTCTTTCCTTTTTCCTTTCTTTTTTAGCTTTCCAGATCGCCACTGGGGATTCCTAAAACACTTTATAAAAACATATTTATTATTCACTTACTTCATTGCCTTCCAATTCAAAAAACTCAAACCTCACAGAAATTCTGTACTGTGTTGGTGCAACCACTTGCCATATACAGTGTTTGTTGGGAGGATACTCCTTGGGCCATCCTGGAGTGGTTATGGTGCCATTCAGCTTTGTAAGAAGTCCGCCACAAGCCGCTGGAAAGAAAGAAAAAGGAAAGTTTCTCCTAATAAATCTCTCCCCTTCTTAGCACCTTTCCACTAATAATTAAATATCTCAGCATTAAATTTCAACCATCTTCTGAATTTTTCAAAATCTAGAAAACTGCAGTCTTTAGTACAACAATTTGAATCATCTAATCCCATTTGTAAGTGTTATTTTGCAGGTTTGGAGCCAAGAAAGTGATTGCTGAACTACAAGAAAGTGATGGCTGAACTACAACATTTTAGGTCCTTTTAAAGTTGTCTGAGCAATATAAAGAAAACTGGGTGTCAGTTTTCTTATCTTTTTTTTTTAATATAAGTTTATTTATTTTAATTGGAAGTTAATTACTTTACAATATTGTATTGGTTTTGCCATACATCAACATGAATCCACCACAGGTATACACATGTTCCCCATCCTGAACCCCCCTCCCTCCTCCCTCCCTGTACCATCCCTCTGGGTCATCTCAGATATAATATCTATACCATATGATTGCTGTAAGAATTCATAAAAATATATATAAAGAACAATACAGCCTATTGTAGTAAGACCAAAATCAATTGCTTATTTCTCCAAACTCTTTCTTTTTTTTTTTTTTCCAAGACAAGAAACTCTTAGGAAGAATTAGTTGAGCTACAAGGCAAGGTAAACTATAGTAAATAGAGCATATTTGTTACTCCCAAAACTCCATTTAAACTGGTTTTATTTCCCTTTTGGGTGATCTATTTAAAAGAGGTACTACAAGGAGATCAAACCAGTCAATTATAAAGGAAATCAACCCTGAATATTTATTGGAAGGACTGATGCTGAAGCTGAAGTTCCAAATTTTGACCATCTGATGCGAAGAGCTGACTCATTGGAAAAGCCCCTGATGATGTGAAAAATTGAGGGCAAGAGGAGAAGAAGGTGACAGAATATGAGGTGGTTGGATGGCATCACTGACTCAATGGACATGAGTTTGAGCAAACTCCAGGAGATAGTGAAGGACAGGGAAGCCTGGTGTGTTGCAGTCCGTGGGGTTGCAAGGAGTCCGACATGACTGAGCAACTGAACAACAACAGCTATTTATATTACCTCTAATTCTTATTGATAGTGAGATTAGGAAAATTAGAGTATTTAAAAGCAAGTTAAGCGAAAGGAAGGACTTCCTTCACAGGTCCGTCGGTAAAGAATCTGCCTGCAATGCAGGAGACCCAGTTTCGATTCCTGGGTTGGGAAGATCCTCTGGAGAAGGAAATGGCGACCCATTCCAGTGTTCTCACTTGGAGAATCCTGTGGACAGAGGAGCCTGGTGGGTTACAGTCCATGGGATCACAAGAGTCAGACACGACACAGTGACTAAATCACCACCATCAGTGAAAGGAATGTATTATACACAGTTCCTAATTAATTCCTAAGGAGTTAAGAGTTAGCTAAAGTAATTGATATCTTTACTTGCCTTTGTGTATGTATGCATGTATATGTGTATCTGTGTTTGCATGTCAACTAGTATAAAGATTATCATATTTATACATATATTTTTAAAGCTACCTGTACTTTCAGGTTTACCATATTTGGCATATTTCTAAAGTGTAAAAATATTTATGTTAGGAGTCACAAAGAAATAGCCACATAACTTTCTTTTTATCTTGTATGCAATATCCTCTGTTTTAAAGATACCATATTTTCTTTGTAACTGTGTCTATTTTATTCTTGCTTAAGAGGGAGGCAGAAAGATAGAAAGAGAATGAGATTGCATGAGAGAAAGGGATGGGTAGGCTTTCAGGCAGGGAACACCATGTGCAAATCTAGCCCCACCTTCGCAGGTCCTTCTGTCGGGTCCCAGTTCATAGCCAGGCTCACAGGCGCACTGGTAGCTGCCCAGCGTGTTCAGACAGTGCTGCTCACAGCCACCACGGTCAGGCTTGGCACACTCATCTTCCTCTAGAAAAGTGGCAACAATTAGAGAACAGCTATTTTGTTTTTATATACTAATGTGCAAATTTTTTTTGAAAATGTGATGTTTAATAGTTTTGAATAAAACTGAAACAATTGATTTCTTCAACAAAATAACAGGAAACATTTGCAAGCCTTTGATGGATGACATATAAGAATCCATGTCACTGCAACCTAAAAATTATGTGAGAATCAGAAGGACTGTGCCAACTGATGATCACCTTATCTCAGACACAGCATGTATTTTTTTCTGAATTTAAATTTAAAGGAGATTACTACGATGTAGAGATTTTTCAGAATGAAATAGAAAACTTACTGAAAGAACATGAATTCATCTGTTCATTTCATTGTACAGTTTGCTAGGTAGCCTGAAAAATGCTTTTAAGAAATAGCATTATTAATAAATAAATTATGGTGGCAAAAAATTAAAAAGGAAAAAAACTAAGAAAATTTCTAGACCTCTTTAAATTAAAACATTCAGTATTTTTTATATAGTGATGTTGATTCAGAAAATACATAATTCCATATTTTATAAACATTAATTATTTTAATTGTATGTGGTAACATAAAAAATATACAAAATAGACATGTGAAACATATATATTATTTAAAAAAAAACATGTGTGACAAGGTACTTCATAATCTCACTCTTTAGGAATAACCTACTCTGAATTAAGAAAAGAGTAAAAAATATTCTCTGGAGAAACTGTGTATCATCCAACACTAAGCATTTTGATAACCAAATACAAACATCACATGACAGACTCTTATAGTATGTTTCTTCTACTATAAAATATAACATGTGGGGAAGATTTAAAGTATGTAAATGAATATTTTAATGAATACTTTGGATACATATACCCTAAGTGCCAAGGTTCTCTGCGTTTCAATTCAAATGGTGAATAATACCCAGGGGAAATCAATTTGCTCTTCAAATAAGAAAAATGTCTAGATATTCTTCACACTTTGACATACACAACTGAATTCATCACTTATTCTTTAAAAGGTATCACAGAAGAAATTTATTTTCTCTATTAAAAAAAAATTTATTCTACAATAACACAGTTAACCTAAATGTCTTTAAATTTTCAAGAAGCAAATCTGATACCATTATTTACACTCAAACAGCTTTCTTTTTACCCTACAAATATACATCATGCATAGAACATGAAAATAAAATAAAATGTGATTATACAATTCAAAATAAAAGATAATTAGTAATAATTCTTTGTCAAAAAGACATTTTAAGGGATCAGAATATTCTACTAAGGAGGCCATACATTATTGGTAATGTGGTAGAATGCTGCTCCCTAACGGATGGCATAGAAGTGCTGCCACCTGGGAATAAATTGATGAAATATACATCAGTAATCCCCTTCTGGTTATAAACTTTTTGGTGATTATATTGCAAATATTTCCTCTTATCTGAATATCCCTTTCTGGATTTTGCTATTTTGACTGTTTCCTAAAAAAGAGATGATAGAAAATCCTAATGGACTTCCTGTCCTGTGCTACAAATCTCCAGATTGCAGTTTTCTTTATTTTTTAAACCAGTAAACTTTTCCATCAAAAACCATAAAAATATTGATATATTTACGAAGACTGCATACTTCACCCTTCAATATTACATTACTCTATTTCTTCCCTGCCTCAAAGCTAAATACATTTACTACATAATACTATATTTCTTGTTGACAAAGTGAAGCTTACATTTTAAATGCTTCTAAATTACCTTTAAAAAAATTGGCAGCAAATCCTGCCTTGTTCACGGTTCCATCAGAAACAAACTTCATCCACAAGGTATTGGAGGTAGATCTGATATCTTCAGGTTTATCATAACCACAAAAACGTCCTATCAAAGGACTACTTTCATTGGTTCCATCTCGAACTTCTAGGTAGTCATAGGCACAATTGTCATGTCTTTCAATCTGTAATAGTAAAAATATGTGATCTATCTCATTAATAGACAAAACAATTTCTATAAAAAGAGCATTATGTATTCTCAGTGCCATGGTACTAACATAGCCATATAACAAATTATTTACACAAAAGAGAGCATTTCTGATGAATTGTGCATGGTAATATCACACTGTCCATGAATAAAGGGTGTATTAATCTGGTAAAGACAGAGAGAGAAAATATCTATGAAAAAGTGCATCCACATGAATTAGGATCATAGAAGTTAGCTGCCTTTTAAAATGGAATAAAAACACAAGTAGTAATTCTTTGGAAAACAGAATTTTAAAAATCCAGATTTAAAATTATCATTAGAAATCTGGGCTAGATATCCTATAAGGAATGAATAATTTGTTCTGAAACATAACCAATAATTATAATAATTGCTCATAGCTGATCAACAAAACCATTATTTTATCAATATGTTGCATAGTTTCAGGTTATACATAACTTTCTGAAGGAAAATCTGATAATATGAGATTACAATTCTTCTTAGTCTATGAATCCTTTATCCATAGTTCGCATAGCTGTGAGTGAGATGACTCCATGATGGAACTAGCGCTAACTGCCCTCTCAGAGTCACAGGGCTTGCTAAATGAGCCCTTTTACCCCAAATCTTTCCTTGCAACCTGTGCATCCTGGATGAGCTTAATCTCTTTCCTAAACAACTAAAAGCAAATATTAGCTCAGACTATTGGTCTATAAGAGGCTCCCCAGGTGGCTCAGTATTAAAGAATCCCCCTGCCAAAGAAGGAGATGCAGGTTCAGTTAATAGGTAGGGAAGATCCCCAGGAGAAGGAAATGTCAACCCACTCCAGTATTCTCGCCTGGGACAACCACGAACAGAGGAGCCTGGTGGACTACAGACCATGGGGTCACAAAGAGTCAGACACAACTTAGTGACTAAACAGCAGCACCTCCAGCAGCAGTAGCATTGGCCTTTATAAAGGAGTGACGTTTGTTTTAGCCCTAAAATACTAAAAAAATCTACAAATTGTTTTATAAATTATAAGACAATTTTTAAATAAATTCTTGCTTTTATATTTTTTTTATAAAAAATGACTAACCCTAAAATCTTAGTAGAGTCAACTACTTATTAAGTATTTGAAGCTGGAAAGCACAGTCTTCTACAATTAATAAACCATGAAAAGTATCACATCTTTTCAACCATCATTCAACATATATTTCACTAATTTATGGAATTCTCCTATCACAAAACAAATGTCAGGTAACATGTTCATTCCATGAACTACAATCTGTATGCATGAAACTGGTGGTAGAGTTGGTTGAAGAAGCCATTTCCTGATTTGTCAATACATTAGCAATGATAGTCTTCACATTAGGAAGTATGAAGACAAACAAGAAAATATATTTTGAAGAGGATTTGGTTAGAACTAAGTACTGCATTTGCTGCTGTCCTTTTCCCAATCACAAATCAGGATCATTCATTTCTCCATTGAATGTTCACCACCTGGGTCTACGCTGGGCATCTTCTCACTCAGTGTGCATAGTGGGCTTAGTACCCTTCTCACTGCTCAGCATGCATCATTTGTCAAAGTAACAGAGCCTTGCACTCCTGGAAACTATCCTGGCACGTAGAGAGCAAAGGAACAATAAACAAGGTAAATCATAATCATAAAATGTTAGAAAGTAATATATTCTATAGAAAAACACGAAGTGAAAGAAGACAGGAAGCAGGAAAAGTGGGGGTGGGGTGAGTGAAAGTTGTGATTTTAAATTATACTATCAGTAGGAGCTCACTAGGATTCATAATTCCGGATTTTTCCCTAAAATGTACTCTCTTTGTGTGTGGAATTATGGGAAAGAATTGGAAAGTATTTAACGTTAAAAATGTCTCACGAGTTGCCAGTCCAGGTTCGATGCACGATACTAGATGCTTAGGGCTGGTGCACTGGGACGACCCAGAGGGATGGAATGGGGAGGGAGGAGGGAGGAGGGTTCAGGATGGGGAACACATGTATACCTGTGGCGGATTCATTTTGATATTTGGCAAAACTAATACAGTTATGTAAGTTTAAAAATAAAATAAAATTAAAAAAAATAAAAGAAGACAAATATCTGGAAAAAAAAAGAATAAAAAAATAGTAAGAGCTTTAAAAAAAAAAAGTCTCACTTTTAAAGCATACCTCTGTGACAATAGCTATTAAATAGGAAGGTGAGGGAGAGCTAGGAGTTGCACGAGGAGTGAATTAGTCACCGGGGTGACAAGGCTATCTGACCAGGTAGGACACATCTTCTTCTCTCAGTCTTTAACACACTCTCTTCAAAATCAGAATTCTCTATAAATATGAGGACATTTCCAGATGGCCAAAGGCTATTCTTTGGCTAAGGGGACATATAAAATAATATCTGAAACTCTTAAGGTATACAGCTTGATAGAAGAATAAGTGAAACTGAGCAATAACAAAACTGTAGGGAAAATAACCAAAGTCTCAGCAAGCCAACCTATCTTTACCTGCTTGAGCAACACAGAATGAACTTCTTGCAACTCATGAATCATGTTGGAAGTGGAGGAAAAGGTTATATCAGAAGAGGAAAGGGAGTGAGAACACACAGTGAAGAAAGAAGCTGCCTGCCAGAGAAGGTCAATTAATAGAAAAAAATCACATTTTTCATATTAGAAGTCATACCAGAGGTAAAAAAAAAAAAAAAAAAGAAGGCTAATTTAAAAGGCTTTGGGCTTTTAAATACAGTATGAAGAAAATGAGATAGACAATATTGATAACAAATTACACTTCATCAATGATTACAAAGAAACAGGATAATGCATATTTCCCTGTATATAAAACTCACTTTGTTCTTTTAACAGTTACACAAAAGTTCTCTTTAAATTTACAGCATATTCACTAATTATACTTAGCAAAAATTTTAAATATTTTATATGATGTGAAGTGAAATTGCTCAGTCCTGTCTGACTCTTTGCGATCCCGTGGATTGTAGCCTACCAGGTTCCTCCATCCATGGAATTTTCCAGGCAAGAGTACTGGAGTGGGTTGCCACTTCTCCAGGGGATCTTCCCAACCCTGGTCTCCTACATTGCAGGCAGACTCTTTACCATCTGAGCCACCAGAAAAGTCCATTTTTTATATGATACACAAAGTGTAAATATCTCATGGGTAAAATGTATAAAAATGATCAATTTTAAGATTGATTCTACCAGTACTTATTTATGAATTACATGTTACTTACATATCAAGTATCATGCACTTGGTATCTTGGGTTAAACAACAGAAAATAAACTATAGTCTCACATAGCCAATGCCACAGTTGTTGACCCAGATAGCTCACCTGTGACCTCCATGATTCCTGTTTACATATTTTTCTAAGTTAATTACATAAATCCTAATGCAATATCAGCACAATAAATCTGCTCTATTGGTGTTAATTACAATTAATATCTCTTTAGCTATATCTGCATAGCAGTAATGATGGTGAGCACAAATAAGAGTTTGAGTTATTTCATTTATGTTATTTGTGTGACAGTTTTAGAGAATGATGGTGGTAGTTTAGTCACTAAATTGTGTCCTGACTCTTGTGACCCTGTGTACTGTAGCCCTCCAGGCTCCTTTGTCCATGAGGCTCTCCAGGCAAGAACACTGGAACGGGTTGCCATTTCCTTCTCCAGTATAGAGAATAGATAGAAATAGATATGTTCAAAGCTAAAAAGTGGATAAGTTCCTTGATGTTACATTACATTAGGGATAATGGGGAAAAGAACAGCAAAGTCAATAATTCACAAAGACCAAAAAAGAAAAAATTTATTCTTGCTTTGAAGCATGGACATAGTTCACAGATCTGGAATGTGAATGCAATGTCACGTACAATTACACATGTAGCAAATGTGATGATGATACGGACCTATTACAGACTTTAAGGTAATCAGAGCACAAACCATATAGGAGTGTGGCAAGTTTATCTTAAAGTAAACAGACCTCATATGTACATATATATATAAAACAATAAAAGTGATATTAAGCTCTGAATATTTTTTTTAGGAAACTGACATATAAATGGTACTGGAAGTAGATCCAGTACACAAAGAAGGAAAAACAAGTACAAAGCTTAGGCAGAAGAGATGGATATTACATTTCATTATTAAGTGGAGGGTCCATGTCTTTACTGGTATGTTAGAGAAGAAGCATTGAAAAGCTAAGTTCTTTTATTTAGCAAGATCTGAAATCAACTAAATATAATTTAAAGTAGCCAGCCTCTCATTCTAACACTGCCAGCCAGTACAGAGCTCTGTGGTCAGTGATGCAGAGCACTAAGACTGAAGGAATTGCTAACCCTGGAGCAAGATATCAGGCCCAGGCTGCAGGGCCATTCACACACTGTGCTTTCATTTTATAATCAAATTTCCAAATAAATGTGACATTCCAAAAACATCTACTGCAATATCTAGTTATTTGTAAAAACCTCTGAAACGTCCAAATTTCCTAGGGAATAGTTTTGGTGAAAGCTTTCCCATACTCCTTGAAAAATTGAAAATAAAATTACCATATGATTCATCAATTCCACTTTGAGGTATACATTTGGAAAACTGAAAGCAGGGTCTTGGAGAGATATTTGTGCATCCATGTTAATAGCAGCATTATCCATAATAGCCAAGGGGTGAACACAATCCAAGTATCCATCAGAGGATGAATGGAAAAGCAAACTGTGGACTATACATACAATGGGGTATTAGCCTTAAAAAGGAAGGAAATCCTTTCATGTGCTATGGCATAGATGAACCTTGAGGATATTACAGTTAGTGAAATTTAAAAAGTCACACAAAATTCAAATACTGTATGATTTCACTTACACGAGGTACCTAGAGTAGTCAAATTCACAGAGACATAAAGCAACAGTGATTGCCCTGGTCTGGGGGGAGCATGGATGTGGAATTGTTGCTTGCTGGGTAAACAGCTGCAGTTTTGCAGCATGAAAAGAGTTCTAGAGGTTGATTACACAATGTGAATATACTTAACACTACTGTGAGTACATATGTTATATCTATTTTACCGTAATAAGTCTTCAGTGAGTGGTAGGACATAATTTCAAAATATAATTAATACTATAACTACATAAATGATTAAACTTTTATAGTTAATATAACTTAAAATTCTATACACTTGGAACAATTTTAAGTCATTAATGTTGCTTTAGGGGAAGATATTAAAGAAAAGTATGACTAACAAAAACAATCAAGATTAGCATGTGTTATTAAAAATAATTTTAATAATGTGAAAAATATAGCAAAGTCATGATAAAGCTATAACAAAAGGAATTTTAAATAAAAAAGAAAAGTGCTTAATAGGATGGTTATTTGAAAATGTACTGTCATGTTTAATATTTTATTAATTAATATTATTTTTATTAGTACTTCTCCAGGGGATCTTCCTGACCAACACTGAAGGATTGAACCTGGGCCCCCTGCATTGTAGGTAGATTCTTTACCACCTGAACCATCAGAGAATCCCTTATTATTACTATTTGTACTATTAAGTACTATTAGTACTTAATGAATATTGTCAACTAAAAATTGTCACTTGCTATTGGCAGTTGCCATCTACCTCTACAAGGATTAAATCATATGCTTCTGCAGCTTCTTATTTTCAATACTCCCTGAAAGGAGTTCAGGGTGGAGAGTAGAAACAAGTTACTCTGTACTTGAGGTGGGGGTAGGATGGTGGAGAACTAGCAAAGACAGGTCTTCAAATAGATGTTTTCAGGAACTGATTTTACAAGCCCAATTCTGGCATCTCCCCATATCTAGAAAAGCACTAAAATCCTTCATGATGATGACTATTGCTTCTTACTAGCAAAAGCTTCATGAGACTAGTAGAAACCTTTTGGAAAATTGTGTGCTTGATTGCATGCATTCTCCCTTCACCAAAATAACATCTATGCTGACCTTTCCCCCTTGACTCTTTGGAGCAGTCTCTCAGAGTCTGCAGTCCTAATTTTGCCCCCAATAAAACTAACTCACAACTCTCACACTGTGCATATTTAAGTAGACAATTTTGATACTAGAGTGGAGAAAAAACAAACATGATTAAATATGTGGAAATCAAAACCATAAGGTGTGGTTAGGTTTAATTTCATATGATTCAGGTTTTTCAATGCTGCCATTTGATTTTTTTTCTTCATGACACAATATTTTTTAACTCACTCATAAATGTAGTAAAGATTCATTGAAAATCTATAATGGCCAGATAATAAATATACACTTGATAGTATATAAACAGTGATGAACAAACAGACATGTCCCTGACTGATAGGCATTTATTGACTAAATAATACAAATGTACAAATGACAATAGCTATGAAGGGAAAGAATTTAATGCTATGAGAGAATATATATGCTTCATTTTGCTAGCAAGACAAAATGGGTGCGTGAGTGCCAGGCCATGGAACTGCACTGTTAATCACAGCGCTACTAATTGAGATTTGTGTGACATTGGGCAGGTTTATTTAATCTAATCTTTCAGAATAGACTGATAGCCTAAAGTATTCAATAAAATTATGGAGAGGTACTTAATTCTCTTTTATAGTTATTAACCAAAACAATGGTTAGGGAAGGCTATTATCTACTCCAGTATTCTGGCCTGGAGAATCCCAGGGACTGCCTAGGCCATAGGGTTGCAAAGAGTCAGACATGACTAAAAGACTTTCACTTTCACTTTCACCAATACATTAATGTATTATTAGCCAAATATCCAAAGAAATAGTGCACGGCAAGCATAAAAATGTTAACTAATTAAGATCTCCTTGTCTTGGCTTCCTAGTTCACTCACAAAGATGAACCTACTTAATTTAAACTAATATAAAATATTTAAAGGAATTAAAGGATTACCTTTAACTGAGTAATTCATAAAATACAGTTGACCCTTGAACAATGTAGGAGTTAGGGGTGTCAGCCTAGTGCAGTTGAAAAACTGGAAAGGCAATCTCTGCCTCAAAAATAAAGGAAATGATAAATGACACGTTGAAGAGAAAGAGGCTGAAACAGTTTGGAGATATTAGCCATTTATACCCTAGCTTTTTGACTTTATATATTGTGATCTCTAATCAAACACAAATTGCATATAAATCGATAACTGTAGTTCAGACCTGTGTTGTTCAGGGTCAACTGTGCCAAGATTGAAAAAAACAAAAAAAACAAAAAAAACAACTTTTGTATGTGGTTTAGACAGTTGCTAGTAAAGATGAGGAAAACTATTATGCACTATGGTTTTCAGAAGCAAGGTATAACCAAATCAGAATGTATAGAAAAACTGACAAGTGCCTCAAGTGTCATCCCACGTAAATAAATGTATGTAGGGATTTTAATTAAACATAAGTAAGCTCTGGATTTGTTTCATTTACTTTCTTCTTTATTGACCTTTCTTTGAAGTTGTATTATAGCCTCCTCAACTTTTTCTCTTATGTATTTCTGCATACTGAAAGTGCTCAAGTGAAATAGTAGTATCGACCCTGCTTTACCAACACTACTGTTGAAAAGAAGACATGTTCTTCAAAATGATTTTAGACACTATTTACATTCATGTACAAATTCATTTCAGTACTGGTCTTAGGATCAATGTATTAGTAACTACTAGAGAAGAAAATTATCCCAAAGGGTATGATTATAGATATATTAAGACTCTTATTACCACCCATATAGCATCCTTTTCTGCTCAAACATACCTGAAATTCATTAACAAAAGCACTTGTTCAGATTTCTTTCTGTACTTACAATTAAAATCTAAGTAGCATTAGTAAAGGTGAATATTCATGACATAAATTCACAGAAAGGCATAAATAATGAACAGTCAGAAAGTTCTTTATAGTACATTTCAGTAGAACTAACTTATCTTAAGGGCCCTTTTATCTGAAAGGGGAGAGAGAAACACAGGGAATAAAAAAGTTATAAAAATAGAAAGTGTTTGAAAAAAATCAAAGACTGATATCAGTAAATAAAAATGGTTTTGTCAGAAAAAGACATGAAACACTGAGAAACAGTAAGGACCATTTTAAAATTATACATTTTCAATATAAAATGTATAAATGGTATATTGAAAATATAATATGTAAACAAAATAAATTGATTTAAACAGATAACTGACTAACTGAAACAAACCATTTAATGACCATTAGACCAAATTAAAAATATATACAGTCAATTCTCAGTATTCACCATAGTTGAGTTCAACTAATTCACTAAAAACACTAGTTAGCGAATATTGATTCGTAGCTCCTGGGGGAATACAGCGTTATCTTCTTGATAGGTTCTGGTCACAAAATTTTTGTAAACAAATCAATACTTAGCCTTGCTTTATGTGTGTTTCTGTTTAAAGTCACCTTCACAGATATTCCAATTCATTAACCCTGAACTCAGGCCAACAGTGCTACAACACATGCCTTAAAAGTCTAACACAAAGGTTTTCTCCATGAGGCATATGGACAGTAGTGTTTGATAAAACTTTAAGCAGAGTAGTGCTTGATATAACTCATGGTGTGAGAGTATCATCCTGGCTGTTGTGTGGGTACCAGGATATGTAAGGCAAAAGCAGAGATGTGAAGAACTCACCAAGTTACAAAGCAAGAGGCAGTGATCAGAGCAGTGGTGGCAAGAAAGTAAATGTAAAGTGATCATACATATAGGATATCTTGAATACAAAGCAAATGGAATATGCTGATGAACAGGCCTTGGGGTTTAAGAGAAAGAGTGGAATTAGAAATATTCCTTGAGTAAATAGTGACATGGGGAGTCCTCAGTGGCTCAGTGGTAAAGAATCTACCTGCAATCAAGGAAATGTGGGGTCAATCCCTGGGTGAGAAAGATCCCCTGGAGAAGGAAATCGCAATCCACTACAGTATTCTTGTCTAGGAAATCCCAGGGACAGAGGAGTCCATGGGGTTGCAAAAGAGTTGAACATGACTTGGTGACTAAATGACAATAGCAAAATAGTGACATGCTGAAACATTGAATATTGAAATAGGAAGATGATTGGGTTAGTGTGAGTAAGACTAAACAATCAAAGATGGTGTTAGTGTTAGTGAAAGATAAGAGACCTACTAGACAATCAAATATGTCCAGTGTATAAATAAAGGAGGAAAAACATAAGGAAATAAAGCAAAATGAAGAAAGGACAGGGAACTGGAGATAATAAATAAAATATACTATCAATCAAACTATTATATGACATGACCTTACTTCAGTTTCAAAGCATAGTAACAACTTATTTATTGACTTAATCAAGAAGTGTATATTAAATGACTACTCTGTGTCAAGCATGGTTCTAAGTGCCTGAGGTATAAATATTTCTTATTTGTCCTTACATTATCCTATTCTTGAAGAATGCCACTCTTACTATATTGATATATCGAAACAAAAAAAGAAACAGAAAACCAAAAAATTGCAAACCAGCTAAGCCAGCAATTTCTGCATCTCAGTTTTAGATGCCTCAAATGAATGTATTTGCTAACATCACTTCTGTAATAGAATTTTATAAAACACTGAAGTATTGTTGGAAGACAGTTCTTCTCAATGTTTTTAATAGCACAAAATACATGTAATGTGGTCATTAGATAATTTTTCAGCGAACCAGTTGTTTTGGTCCAAAACGTGGGTGAATCCTAAACAATTTTAGTACTCTTTACAATAAAATGGCTATTTCAATAATGTCTTCAATCCAATAAACATTTAAAATTTAAATGTGAATCAAATAATCTCAGAACCAAGGCTTCCAAAAATGCAAAGTGGTCAGGGGCATAAATATCTTGATTATAGGAGAAAAGAGAATTTTTTTCATGATTAAAAAGAAATGAAAATTAAAGGTACAAGCAAAGGGGTAGAGAAGAACCAAAAAATATGTTACAGAGATTACAGGTGAGGGAATGACATTTCTGGGCTTTCAAGTGACTCCTGTATTCCCCTGGGGTTCCTGCTTTGGGGACTGAGACACCTCACATCACCAATTCAGTGGCAAGTACATCTTGACAGTAAGTGGGGTTCTCGGGAGACTTCTGATCACTCGGACAGTAAGTAGTACCTCTGCTGCTGCTAAGTCGCTTCAGTTGTGTCCGACTCTGTGTGACCCCATAAACGGCAGCCCACCAGGCTCCCCCGTCCCTGGGATTCTCCAGGCAAGAACACTGGAGTGGGTTGCCATTTCCTTCTCCAATGCATGAAAGTGAAAAGTGAAAGTGAAGTCGCTCAGTCCTATCTGACTTTCAGTGACCCCCTTGGACTGCAGCCTACCAGGCTCCTCCATCCATGGGATTTTCCAGGCAAGAGTACTGGAGTGGGGTGCCATTGCCTTCTCCAGTAGTACCTCTAATCAGTAAGAAATAATCTCCGATAACGGCATCTTGATCTCTTCCTGGATCTATTGCCAACACCTCATCACTTCTACTCTGCTTTGGGCTCTCAATTTCTAGCCTGATTCTATAATTTAAGCATACTCAGGAGCTCCGAACAAATTCTCATGTCTCTTGGCTTCTCACCTCTTAGTTATCCCCGTCACACAAAAATGACTCATTAGCTAGCATAGTAGTTTGGATGCAGATTTTGCTCCAGGATTCTGATTGGCCTTTGGTTTATTCTGTCCTCATCTAATAATGCAATTTTGGTGCTGATTTCTTCCCCAATAAATATTTTTGATGAAGTAAAAATCTACTAAGAATATTTAAATCCCTGTTTTTGATATAAACAATTTTCTGCATAATAATAAAAAAGTGAAAAATGGATTTTCCCCCTAAAGACAACAAAAAAAGATGAGCTACCTTTAGCCTCCTAGTTTAGAGGAGAAATAAAAGTTGTTTTTTTTTTTTTTTTTTTTAATGGACTCTTCAAGCATTCTTGTGAAACAAGCCTGGCCATTTTTCAAAAGAAAGTATTGTCAGTACTTCAAACATTTTAATTCAAAAGCACAGATAATGTAAGCTCACTTTAATCTTCTTGAAAATGTCTGCAATGAGAGGAACAAAGGAAAAAAAAACAAGCTCTCTTGCTCTTGATGTTACATTTTATAGGCAATCTTTCGCTTCTTCACTGATTCCATAGTTCTTGCTTCCTTAAATGCACTGTCATTTATGGAGGACATGCCCCACAAAGGCTGCCTGAAGGACTTTACCTCAAAGGCCTGAAAGATCAGGCCGACGTAGCAGTCTTCTGACACTGCTATTTTCCACACACATTCCTTCATTGGCCTGTAGTCATCAGGATAATTAGGAGACTGAATCTGTCCTTCATTTTTATGTATCTCACCTCCACAGATAGCTGAGAAAAGCAAAAATAAATAAATAAACCTAGACATGCCATTTCATTTCCATTTTCTTCTAAGATAGCATTTTAGTTCAGTGCCTGTAGCTGAACATATAAAGACCAGGTTATAAAAATCAAGGTTGGCTGGTCACCAATACTTTTATCAACCAAGTATTTCGTTGATTAAAAAACAAAACAAAACAAAACTAGCCACTTAGCTATAAATATTAGATAACAGTCAGCAAAGGAAAATAAGACTTTTTAACCACTGTTAATTCACACCTTTACAAAAACAAGCCTCTTTGTTAGACTTTAAAAACTTTCTGAGATTTCAAAATTTATTCTATGCCTTTGCTCTGTGATTCCCTGAATGGCTTCTTTCGGTTTTTTGACCTCAGTCAGTGGAAGAGCTCATCAGGAGAGAAGCTCCACAGCACTCCCTGGGCCCCTGCTGTGAGCAGGCCTCCTGTGCATCATCTGTGGCTCCACCAAGCCAACTCTTCAGGACCACACAGCTAATCTCTGAAACAAATGCTCCTGTTCTCTTAAAAGTCTAAGAGAAGCACCAACTGTCTCTCTTGTAAACTGCCTAATTTCTGTGCTGTCAGAGGCAGGAGCAAAAAGGGTCCTCTCCACCCATGGTCTGACAAGAAGGGAACTGTTTTTAAAGCCAGGAAGCACAATGCCAGTTTACTCTTTTAGAGACCTTATAGAACAAAGCATCTGGTAAATTCTTCTTGAGTTCTGACTCTCTCGTTTAGACAAAGCAATCTCCAGAACTGTGCACAATTATTTTCTATGCAGTTTCCTTTAACAGGACATTTCTGCAGTATAGGCATAAAATACATACAAACTCAGTACAAAGAGAAGCGGTAATTTCTTCATAAAATTTAATATTATTATGAAAAAACAATCAAAGTTTAAGAATCCTGTGCTATTAGATGTTATTGTTGTTTTCCACACATCTCTAATGAGTTATTTTTTCCCCATACATCCCTGATGAGAACATTTATATATTACCACATTACTGGTACCAGAAAACAGGTTATTTTTGCAATTAAACTTAATGAGTAGTTTTATTAAAATCATCCCATGGACATCATGATGCAGTTTAGAAAGTTTCATAATTAAAATAAAATTACAATACTATTCAAATGAAATTGAAAGTACATTTCTGTTAAAAGGTCTAAGGAAAAGCCATCTCTAAGCACAAAGTGACTTGCCTTCATAGACTGCTGCAAAGCCCTTTCCCACCCAATTGCTGCTGCTGCGAAACTCAATCCACATTCTGCTTTCAGTAGAGGTAAGAACTTCAGGCAATTTGTCCCCACAGAATCTACCTAAAAGAAATAAAAGAATAAAGAGAGACTTCTAAATATGACTTTATATTCTAACTGGTTTTCATACTACCTACAAATTACATACATAAAACCAGATTTGGTTCCTATCACCATGCCTAGTAACTAGAGCCATAGCTATGAATCCTTAATATTTGCTTAATAAAGGTGTATAAGTAAAACTATTTCTTCTTATTTATTTATAGAATATCAGAACATATCACCCTTAGATTAAATGATTGATACCACTACCACTATCTGTGGAATTAGGAAACAGGTAGCTCAAAACATCAATTTGTACATGATACATGAGGGTAGGGAATATTATTCCACAGAGAAGAGAAAAGACCTCAAGTGATCCTGAAAAAATACTTCAAATGTCAGTCTGGTCATTAGTTGGGAAGTGACAGCTCAAGTGTAGTTCTTTGTTTAGCCAAGTTCAGTGGCCATTTGTCACGGAAACCTCCAGGCTGCCTAAGGATCTTAATTACTACATACATTCCATCCCGTCTATAAAGCTATAACACGTAGTGTAGTAGGCAGAATGGCAAACAGTATCAGAAGACTTAGTATGAGTTCTGATATTTTTCTGATTGTGTACCCAAAGGCAAGTATAATACTGAATGAATATAATAATAACTGTCATTCCTTCTTCCCTCCCTCAACCCTCTACAAATATTCATTGCTTACTGTATGTTTGCTATTGTGCTCAAAGGTTTCATATTGATGGTAAAAAGTTAAATATGATAATACACATGAAATAATTCTACAAATAATAATATATTGTCATTTATTTTTGTGTATCCTTGTTAATGATTTCATACATAGTTTTAGTATATGAAAAAAGTCAAAACACATTTATACTAACAGCTAGCAGGCAAAAAAGAAAAAAAAAATGTCTTCCTAAATGGTATTAGGGGCATGTATTAAAAACTTAGGGCCATGTAAAAGAGAGTAATGTCTCTTATACTGCAATGTGTAGGAAAGGGAGGGGGAGAAGGATAAATTAGGAGTATGAGATTAACAGATATGGATGCAGGCTAAATTGCTTCAGTTGTGTCCGACTCCTTGTGACCTTATGGACTGTAGCCTGCCAGGCTCCTCTGACCATGGAAATTCTCCAGGCGAGAATACTGGAGTGGGTTGCCATGCCCTCCTCCAGAGTATCTTTCCCATCCAGGGATCGCACCCGTGTCTCCTACATTGAAGGCAGATTCTTTTCCACTGAGCCACTGGGGAAGCCCATGAGGCTAACAGATACACACTATTATAATATAAAATAGATAAACAACAAAGATTTACTGTATAACACAGGGAACTATATTCAATATTTTGCAACAACCCATAATGGAACATAATCTGTAAAAATAATATATGTGTGTGTGTAGATAGATAGATAGCCAGATATGGGCTTCGCAGGTGGTGCTAGTGGTAAAGAATCTGCCTACCATGCAGGAGATGTAAGAGATGCAGGTTCGAACCCTTGGTTGGGAAGATCCCCTGGAATAGGAAATGGCAACCTGCTCCAGAAAATTCCAGTGACAGAGGAGCCTGACAAGCTACAGTCCATGGGGGCTCAAAGAGTTGAACACAACTGAATGAGTGAGCATACATATATATATATGGGCTTCCCTGGTGGCTCAGTGGTAAAGAGTCTGCCTCCAATACAGGAACTGCAGGAGATGCGGGTTTGATCCCTGGGTTGGGAAGATCCTCTGGAGGAGGAAATGGCAACCCACTCCAGTATTCTTGCCATTGGAGAAACCAATGGACAGAGAAGCCTGGTGCAGTCCATGGGGTCACAAAGAGTCAGTCAAGCAACTTAGTGTGTGTGTGTGTGTATATATTTATATATATATGAATCACTTTGCTATACACCTGAAACTAATACTGTAAATCAACTGTACTTCAATTTTATTTCAATTCTGAATAAAAGGAAACTGGAAGACAAAAACCTGACTAAAAGAAAAAAACTATAATTCATATGAATTGCCAGGGTGTCTGTTAAAATGCCAGAGAAGACAATGACACCGCACTCCAGTACTCCTGCCTGGAAAATCCCATGGATAGAGGAGCCTGGTAGGCTGCAGTCCATGGGGTCGCTGAGGGTCAGACACAACTGAGCGACTTCACTTTCACTTTTCACTTTCATGCATTGGAGAAGGAAATGGCAACCCACTCCAGTGTTCTTGCCTGGAGAATCCCAGGGACGGGGGAGCCTGGTGGGCTGCCGTCTGTGGGGTCACACAGAGTCGGACATGACTGAAGTGACTTAGCAGCAGCAGCAGCTGTTAAAATGCAGTCTGTTTCAGAAGTGTGGCGTGGAACCTGCATTTCTACATTTCTAACACCCAAGTGACTCTGGTCTGCCAGTGTGGTGGCTACACTCTGAGGAGCAAGGTCTCAGAGGAAATAGTGGGGAAAGCGTTCCATATGAGCACTGTGATCAGACTGAACCAGTGTGTTAGGCTATTACACCCTGCAGTATGTAATGCTGATGTTGCTGTAAAAAAGTGTTCTCAGTATTTCAGCTTTAGATTTGATTTTTAAATATGAATTTAATGAAATGTTTTATTAGGATCACACATACATATCAATATATTATAAACAGCTTCATCTAGGCTAAGAAACTGGGGCTTCCCAGGTGGCCCTGTGGTAAAGAATCCACAGTTGCCCGTGTAGGTGACACGAGTTCGATCCCTGGATGGGGAAGGTCTCTTGCAGAAGGAAATGGCAACCCGCTCCAGTATTCTTGCCCTGGAAGTCCCATGGACAGAGGAGCCTGGCAGTGGGATCACGGAGTCAGAGAGGACTTTTTAACCAAACAACAACAACTACTACAAGGCTAAGAAGCTAAATGCTCAAGACAAGGTTTTCCTCAACCTGACAAAGAATTAGTTCAAATCTTTATGTTTACTTATTTTTAAGCATTTCTACAGATGTCTTGGATTTACTAAGGCTGCTATCACTTTTAATACAAATATGTCAATTCAGCAGGTTTTAGATGTTAAGAAGAAAAGATCTGTAGGCACTCAAAAACAACTGAGCAAAGCTACTTCTAAAAATAGAAGAGAAAGTTACAATTTCAAAAAAAAAAATCAATAGAGTAGATACTCACATGCTCACAGCAGCTCTCACCTTTAGCTGAAACAGAGGGCAACAGAAAGTGCCTCATGTAAGTTAATGTGTGGTCTGTGGTTAAAGGTTGGTAGGATACTTTGATGTGCACCAAATTTGAGCTACAATTTATGACACAAACTACATACACACCTTCTAAGCCACAAAACCCTGAGAGGCAAAACTGTGATGTCTACAGGAAGAACCAATATTTTTGGTGCAGAAAGCCAGCAGTTGAATGTGTACCTAACACCTCATGCTCTACTGCCTTAGCAAAGAAAGAAAAACAAAACATATACACATATACACACAAATACACAATTTATCTGGTTTACCCATTAAAACTCTGATTTTAAAATTAAAAATATAGAATATGTGATGAATCTCTACTATAAGCTATTCTAAATCATCATGTTCAGATCCAAGCAACATCTCGTAGTTGAAGCTGGTTTAAATTAATCTGTTGTCTATCTGTAAGCATTTTTGCTATGGTTGAAAAAAGTATAATAAAAATTAAAATATTGGTCTCATGTACCTTAAACCCTAAGATGACTCCTGAAAGAACTGTCTCTGGATAAGACAGACTATATATATAGACATGTAAAAAGCAAAATAAGAAAAAAAAAATCTCTTACCAAGGAGAGGTGACTTCCTCCAGTACCCATCTCTTACTTCAATATAATCATACCAGCACAAACTACTTTTGTATAGGTCCATTGTAGTAAAATTTAAAACAATCTGCAAAATGGAAAAAAAAGAATACACAGATTAAAAAGGATTATAATTTCATATGGCTAGGAACCCAGATCTACTATGCACACAGACTAATAGCAAATTCTTCTTTTTTTTCTTCCTGTATTAGTATCCAATATTTTTTCTTTAATAAAACCTAAAAAGAAAAATCCATTTTCCCAACTTAATGTCTAACAATTTAGAAGCCCAATGCCAACAAATAAACTATACATTTCAGCAATTAAACCAAACTTCTATAAAGTTAATTGAACAATTGTGAGATGAGAAATCTTTATTTAAACATTTTATTCTGAATTTTCTTAGATAAACATGACAACTATGAAAAGTTCTGATTTTGTTATGACTGTGTTTTAATAATTTATTTCAGACATCTATAATTATGTTAAAATAACCACCACGAGCCATATTCCAGGAATATAATATCATTGTGTACTTGAAATGTTTTAAATACAGCTTTAGAATTAAAATTTCTCCATATAACTATAATCGAAGACAGATGTCACTATGCTTCTCTAAATTCAAGAATATATATTCAAAGATCTTTTAAGTTAGAAGATCTTGTACATGACCTTTTATTTTGTACTTTGATTTGAAATGCTACTTTTCAAGATAATTCAAGGATAAGTCAAGGAAAGACAGTTTTCTTACTGCTTTATCAAAAAACTTTACTTTTCAGATAATTAACATTTTTTCAGTTGATTATACCAAAAAGTAGAGGAAAAATGACATACTACTACTACTAAGTCGCTTCAGTCATGTCCGACTCTGTGCGACCCCACAGACGGCAGCCCACCAGGCTCCACTGTCCCTGGGATTCTCCAGGCAAGAACACTGGAGTGGGTTGCCATTTCCTTCTCCAAAAAATTACATAAGAAATGCATATATCTGATGAGGTAAAATTCACTTGAACAATACTCTTTACATTGAAAAACTCATTCTAACTCTATTCTGCTAATAATATCTAAGATGCTTAGGGTGTATAGTGAATGTATTTTTTTACTCTAGAAATCAAAATGGACTTTGGCTAAAAGTAAAAAATTATGAATGTTTGAAATACTTCTAATATAAAAATATAGTTTGTAACTGCATAACCAGAATATTTTTCTGACAATACAAAATCTGAATATAGGAAGACTCTTAAGCATATGAAAAAAATAATGAGTCTTGAATTCCTATTTGCAAAAGTACTACCATTTTTGTGTCAGAAAGCATATACTTCTTTCTTCACACTATTTAACAGAAATGTAAGTACAAACTGTTTCAAGCAATCCTCAACTAATTTACTTCTTCCTATAATGAAGATGGAAACAATGAGAGACTTTATTTTCTTGGCATCCAAAATCACTGCAGATGGTGATTGCAGCCATGAAATTGAAAGACATTTGCTCCTTGGAAGAAAAGGTATGACAAACCTAGACAGCATATTAAAAAACAGACATTAACTAGCTGTCAAAGGTCCATCTAGTCAAAGCTATGGTTTTTCTAGTAGTCATGTATGAATGTGAGAGTTGGACCATAAAGAAAGCTGAGAGCCAAAGAATTGATGCTTTTGAACTGTGGTGTTGGAGAAGACTCTTGGGAGTCCCTTGGACTGCAAGGAGATCAAACCACTCAATCCTAAAGGAAATCAGTTCTAAATATTCATTGGAAGGACTCACTCATTAAAAAAGACCCTGATCCTGGGATTTGATTAAGGTCATACTTGAATGGCGTAGTGGTTTCCCATACTTTCTTCAATTTAAGTCTGAATTTTGCAATAAGGAGTTCATGATCTGAGCCAGAGTCATCTCCTGGTCTTGTAATTAAATTGAAGAAAGTAGGGAAAACCTTACTACTTACATGAGGAGGCCTTATAAATAGCTGAGAAAAAAGAAGCTAAAGGCAAAGGAGAAAAGGAAAGATATACCCATTTGAATGCAGAATTCCAAAGAAGAGCAAGGAGAGATAAGAAAGCCTTCCTCACTGATCAATTGAAAGAAATGGAGGAAAACAATAAAATGGGAAAAACTAGAGATATCTTCAAGATAATTAGAGATACCAAAGAAATATTTCATTACAAGATGGGCACAATAAAGGACAGAAAATGTATGGACCTAACAAAAGCCGAAGACATTAAGAAAAGGTGGCAAGAATACATAAAAGAACTGTACAAAAAAGATCTTCATGACCCAGATAATCATGATGGTGTGATCACTCACCTAGAGCCAGACATGCTAAAATGCAAAGTCAAGTGGGCCTCATGAAACATCACTTCTAACAAAGCTAGTGGAGGTGATGAAATTCCAGTTGAGCTTTCAAATCCTAAAAGATGATGCTGTGAAAGTGCTGCATTCAATATGCCAGTAAATTTGGAAAACCAGCAGTGGTCACAGGACTGGAAAAGGTCAGTTTTCATTCCAATCTCAAAGAAAGGCAATGCCAAAAATGTTCAAACTACTGCACAATTTCACACATCTCACATGCTAGCCAAGTAATGCTCAAAATTTTCCAAGCCAGGCTTCAACAGTATGTGAACCATGAACTTCCAGATGTTCAAGATGGATTTAGAAAAGGCAGAGGAACCAGAAATCAAATTGCTAACATCTGCTGGATCATCAAAAAAGCAAGAGAGTTCTAGAAAAACATCTACTTCTGCTTTATCGACTACACCAAAGCCTTTGAGTGTGTGGATCACAACAAATTGTGGAGAATTCTTAAAGTGATGGGAATGCCAGACCACCTTACCTACCTCCTGAGAAATGTGTATTCAGGTTAAGAAGCAACAATTAGAACTGGACATGAAACAACAGACTGGTTCTAAATTGGGAAGGGGTATGTCAAGGCTGTAAATTGTCACCCTGTTTATTTAACTTCTATGCAGAGTACATCATGTGAAATGCTGGGCTGGATGAATCACAAGCTGGAATCAAGATTGCCAGAAGAAATATCAATAACCTCAGATACGCAGATGACACCACCCTTATGGCAGAAAGCGAAGAAGCACTAAAGAGCCTCTTGATGAAAGTGAAAGATGAGAGAGAGAAAGTAGGTTGAAAACTCAACATTCAGAAAACTAAAATCATGGCATCTGGTCCTATCACTTCATGGCAAATAGAAGAGGAAACAATGGAAACAGTGACAGACGTTATTTTCTGGGGCTCCAAAATCACTGCAGATGGTGACTGCAGCCCTGAAGTGAAAAGATGCTTTGCCCTTGGAAGGAAATCTATGACTAACCTAGATAGCATATTAAAAAGCTGAGACATTATTTTGCCGACAAAGGTCCGTCTAGTCAAAGCTATGGTTTTTCCTGTACTTATGTAGGGATGTGAGAGTTGGACTATAAATAAAGCTGAGTGCCAAATAATTGATGGTTTTGAACTGTGGTGTTAGATAAGACTCTTGAAAGTCCCTTGGACTGCAAGGAGATCATACCAGTCAATCCTAAAGGAAACCAATCCTGAATATTCATTGGAAAGACTGATGCTGAAGCTGAAATTCCCAGAGTTTGGCCACCTGATGTGAAGAACTGTTTCTTTGGAAAAGACTTTAATGCTGGGAAAGACTGAAGGCAGTAGGGGGAGGTGACAATAGAGGATGAGAAGATTGGATGGCATCACTGACTTGATGGACATGAGTTTGAGCAAGCTCCAGGAGTTGGTGATAGACAGGGAGGCCTGGCATACTGCTGACTGAACTGAACTGACTGAACTGATGCTTGGAAAGATTGAAGGCAGGAGGTGAAGGGGACAACAGAGGATTAGAAGGTTGGATGGCATCACCGACTCGATGGACATGATTTTGAGCAAACTCTGGGAGTAGGTGATGGACAGGAAAGCCTTTTGTGCTGCAGTCCATGGGGTCACAAAGAGTCGGACATGACTGCACAACTGAACTGAACTGAGAATGAAGAAACAACATAAACATAAATATTTTTATGGTATTTTATATCTTTGGAGAAGGAAACATAACCCACTACAGTATTGTTGCCTGGAAATCCCATGGACAGAGGAGCCTAGCAGGCTACAGTCCATGGAGTTGCAAGAGTCGGAGATGAATTAGCAACTAAAGAGAGAGAGATTTTATATCTTAGCACCCCAATGATTATTGATGAAATTGTATGTCACAGTTGGTTTTAATTGCCAAATAAATAATTTCACAGTGGTAGAAAGTAAGAATTTGTCTAACTATAATGAAAATCAATTGTACCTTACAGTGGTATTAACATTTTACCATTAAATTCAACATCTATCAGTTTTTTTGAACATGTCCTTTCCTGATTCCAAGTAGCAAAATCTAAAAAGGATGTGAAAATAGAGACATGATATTTTTTAAATATAATATAGTAGGCATGGCATAATTTGGTTTATTTTAATAAAACTTTTCATTTATTTATTTCTATTTTAGTTATAGTTTTTCTTTTTCCTTTTTTTCTCTCATGTTATTATTCTAAATATTCTAAAAGAATATTTACAAGAATTTCCTAAATATCAAAGGACAAAAGACTTTTTTTTCACTTTCTTTTTCAATAATCCTCAATACTTGATTATTAAATGCATATTTTCTAAACTATTTTCCTGAAATATGTTTGTAATATGTCTGCTCTTCCAACTCTGAATACTAATTCAACATTAGGTTATTCTTAGGATTTAACTGGAAAATAATTTATGGTTTTCCCCCTTAACTTTGTATTTAAGTTTGCTACAAATGTGGAATAATACCACTTTCTGATATGAAGTTTCATTCTCCATTTGTATTCTCCCTATAACAAAGAGCAGGTTTCAACTACAGTTAATGAGAACTTATTCATTATAGTAGAGATGGAAAACTAGAATACAGATACAAATGGTAGATCTCAAGGTTCTTTTGTGGCTTCCCTCTGGGATATAAAGGAGAGTTTTATAATGGCATGCAAAGAGTTTCAGCTTCCTCCTTGGTGAGGAAAAATTCAGCTAAATTGGAGAGATGTGTATGATCAGAATTTACTCAAAATTGAAACAATGTGGTTGGATTGCTTATGATAGTTAATTTTTGAAGCCTGCAACACACACACACACACACACACACACACACACAGTTGGAAGGGGGGCTAACTCTAAACAGAACAGTTTCCTATCTTGTTTTTAGTCTTCTATTTTAAACTCCAAGTACTGTGAAGGAACAAAACTGGCCTACTTAGATGTAAAACACAGAGTCCTTTAGAAGCAGAAAATATAATAATGACAAGTTTTCTAAAGTCAAATCTTAGGGTTCTGATGCAGAAGTAAAACACTGGCCTTTGACTATAGTTACTAGCAGAAGCCATACTTGAATTACAAATCAAAAACACTTGAAAAATATTTGAGTGTTTTATATTGTGCTATTTTATATAAATATGTTGCATCTTTTTTCCAACAATGATGAAATAAAAGCTACCTAGCACAATTACATATATGTTTTATATGTATCTAGTTACCATTTGTAATTTATAATTAATCATAGTTCCCTTGGAAGGGGGATTGAGGGAAATACAGGGGACAATGCTAAGATTTCCTGTGATCTATTTGGAGTCTTAGTTGGTATTCTACAAAGTTAAATGCATTCAACTGCTGTGGAGTTTGCTTATTAAGACTTTGTTTTACAATCCTAGAGAGTGAACTGTCTTGAAGAAAGGCAGATCGACAGTCAAGGGACCAGACGTCTGGGAGTCTCTAGAGAAAGACATAAAGACATAATCAGCGAACCGTTGTCAGCACAGTTCGGATATTATTGACCACCTAAACAAACTCCATAAGCAGCATAAAAAGACCCATCAAAAAAAGATTTATACTTTATAGTGCTGACGATGCTCCCCATTTTCAGCACTATAGAAATCTTGTCAATTAGACTATTATTAAATAGTTCTTTATAAAGAAACATTAGAATCAAAGCAGTAAAATAAAATTGATTTCTGGGCTCCATCCAAAAACAGCTTGGACAAGTCTAATAAACTCTCTAGGGAGATAACTGTTTTCTACTCAGATATGAGACTAAGGGCAAAAGCAGTAAACGATACCCATGGGCCAAATCCAGCTTGCAGCCAGTTTTTGTAAAAAAAATTTTGTTGTACACATTGTTTATGACTGCTTTTATATAATAGTAGAATTAAGTATTTCAACAAACTGTATAGCTGACAAAGCAAAAATATCATTTTTTACTGTATGTACTCTCTAAAAGATTAGCCAAATTCTGCAATAATTAAGGTTTTGTTCAGAGCTGAACTGTATCATACTAAAGGGAAAATTTACATTTATTTTTATACTAGAAGTTCTTTGCAACTGGGATTCATAAAGCTGAGGTTCAAATTCTAGGTTCTCATTTTGCTAGTTTACTTAAGCTTTCTGACTTTGAATGAATTCTTGTTATAAAATGGAGATCATCATATAAGACTGATCTCAGCAGAATTAAATCAGAAAAATTTAATTAAATAATGTGTAGAAAACCACTAAGGTAATCTAAATACGTTGTTAAGATTCTCACAGATTATTATTTTCATGGCACATATCTGAGCATCTCTCACAATATAACTCCTAAACAGTTCAGTTCAGTTAGTTCAATCGCTCAGTCGTGTCCAACTCTCTGCAGTCCCCATGGACTGTAGCACGCCAGGCCTCCCTGTCCATCACCAACTCCTGGAGTTTAACCAAACACTTACTAAATCAATAAAAGTATTAGGAAACAGTTAGGAAATAAAAGAAAACATTAATCTAATTTATCTAATTCAATTATGCTGGAAGACATAAAAACATTAATTATAAAGTTTTGCAGGAAACTCTACGTGTTAAAGTAAGGGATTCTTAATCTAAAATCTAAAGAAGAATAGACAGGAGAATTTGAGGCCTTGGTTTAAGCCCCTGTTTTACAACAGACTAGTTGTATAACTCAGGCAGATGCTAATTCCATCAGGGATTCATTATATGACAGGTGAAAACCAGGAACTGGATTAGGCTATGAAAATAATTTTTTGCTTAAATGTATATGATAATATATATACATTTTGACATTATGATTTCAGCTGTTCATCAGAACATTTATTATACTTGCCTTTCCTTAATCCCCACTCCGCCCCTGTATCTAATCAGTGCCAATTTCTAAAGATACTCTGCAATGCATTTGAAAATATTCTCCTACTTCTTTATCACTGTCAGTGCTCTCCATGCTTCTGTGAATTAATCAATAGCTTCATAAGATATGTTTTGTTTTTCAGCTGTGCTCTTTTGCAATTCATCCTGTACTCTATTACCATTTTAATCCCGGTAAAGTTGAGTTCCCATCATGGTACTGGTGTTGGCGTTTGCATCCAGCCTTACAAATTTCTAAGCCTGGGCTCAAAGATTCTAGGTCATAATCTACTTTTGCTACCTCACTTTCACTGTCTCAGAATCTTCATTCCACTCACCCCTGACTCTTGCTACTGGGTCCTGACAAAGTACCCTGATTTCAGTATTCCTTTATTCAAGGTATACTTAATTCTACTTGGGATTCTGCTTCCCACTTTCCTATTTCTGGAAACTCTTCAAATCTCTCAAACTCTAAATTAAATAATATCCTCTCTTCAGTTGTGTCTGGATCTCCCAACAAGATCTCAGTTCTATCCCTGCAAATCCATGACAAGTTGAGTCTTGCTTTCCTCAGTTAGATTTTAGTTTGCCTATTAAATTACTAGGCCTTTTTCTTGCTCTATGTTTATAAGATTCTTGATGGCAAAGATTTCTTTCACAAGCCAGAAGATGCATTTATTTTAATAAGATCAAAGATATTTTCTATACCTAATAATTGTTAAATTTAAGCATTAGCCTTTGGCAATATAAATTTTATATTGTAAATTGACCATATATGTGTAAATCATTAGATTCTGTAAAGAGAGAGTTCTGCAAAATGAGAAGTCAAATGATAGTTTTTAAATGGGCTATACAAGGAAAGAAAAAAAAAATTAACTCTAGTTAAGACAAAAGCAATATGCCCTTGTTGAAAGGTCAATTAGTTCTAAGGGATGAAAGAATCGATGCTGTGTGCTTCTGTCAGCTCAGTATAACTATGTTCCCAGAGGCACATTCTGGTCTACCTCCAGTATTTCCTGTACAGCATCAAGGACAGCCTGGGATTGGATAGGAACTTCTCAGGGGCTATCCAGGTGGCATTAGTGGTAAAGAATCTGCCTGCCAGTACAGGAGATGTGGTTAGGTCCCTGGGTCAGAAAGATTCCCTGGAGTAGGAAATGGCAACCCACTCCAGTATTCTAGCCTGGGAAATTCCATGGACAGAGGAGCCTGGGGTCACAAAAGAGTTAGACATGACTGAGTATACACACATGCACATCTTACCTCAGGAGGCTCAGTCTTAGCAAGACATATATGTACATCAACAATCTTATTAGTTTTTACTATGGAAAATAAACATAAAACTTAACATTTTAACTCATTTAAGTATACAGTTCTGTGGCATTAAGTACATTATTCACATTTTGGATATAATAATATATATTTATTGCAGAAATGGAAGGAAGAAGAAATAAAAACCTATCTATAAAACCAACAGGGAGAAATAAGCATTGTGTCAGCATATACTCATCTATAATTTTGTCTTTAATATATATATTTAAAAATTAGATATTTTTAAACTGTATACCGAAAACTATAAGACACTGATGAACTAAATCAAAGATGACACAAACAGATGGAGAGATATTCCATATTCATGGGTTGGAAGTATCAATACTGTGAAAATGCTACCAAATGCAATCTACAGATTCAAAGCAATCCCTATCAAATCACCAATGGCAATTTTCACAGAACTAGAACAAATAATTTCACAATTCATATAGAAACACAAAAGACCCTGAAAGTCAAAGCAATCTTGAGAAAAAAGAATTTAGCTGGAGGAATCAACTTTCTTGACTTCAGACAATACAACAAAGCTACAGTCATCAAGACAGTATCAGTTCAATTCAGTTCAGTCGCTCAGTCTCTTTGTGACCCCATGAATTGCAGCACGACAGGCCTCCCTGTTCATCACCAACTCCCGGAGTTCACTCAAACTCACGTCCATCAAGTCGGTGATGCTGTCCAGCCATCTCATCCTCTGTCATCCCCTTTCCTCCTGCCCCTAATCCCTCCCAGCATCAGAGTCTTTTCCAATGAGTCAACTCTTCGCATGAGGTGGACAAAGTATTGGAGTTTCAGGTTTAGCATCATCCTTCCAAAGAACACCCAGGACTGATCTCCTTTAGAATGGACTGGTTGGATCTCCTTGCAGTCTAAGGGACTCTCAAGAGTCTTCTCCAACACCACAGTTCAAAAGCATCAATTCTTCGGCGCTCAGCTTTCTTCACAGTCCAACTCTCACATCCATACATGACCACAGGAAAAACCATAGCCTTGACTAGACGGACCTTTGTTGGCAAAGTAATGTCTTTTCAATATGCTATTAGGTTGGTCATAACTTTCCTTCCAAAGAGTAAGCGTCTTTTAATTTCATGGCTGAAGTCACCATCTGCAGTGATTTTGGAGCACCAAAAAATAAAGTCTGACACCGTTTCCACTGTTTCCCCATCTATTTCCCATGAAGTGATGGGACTAGATGCCATGATCTTCGTTTTCTGAATGTTGAGCGTTAAGCCAACTTTTTCACTCTTTCACTTTCATCAAGAGACTTTTTAGTTCCGCTTCACTTTCTGCCGAAAGGGTGGTGTCATCTGCATATCTGAGGTTATTGATATTTCTCCCGGCAATCTTGATTCCAGCTTGTGCTTCTTCCAGCCCAGCATTTCTCATGATGTATACTGCATATAAGTTAAATAAGCAGGGTGCAATATACAGCCTTGACGTACTCCTTTTCCTATTTTGAACCAGTCTGTTGTTCCATGTTCACTTCTAACTGTTGCTTCCTGACCTGCATATAGGTTTCTCAAGAGGCAGGTCAGGTGGTCTGGTATTCCCATCTCTTTCAGAATTTTCCACAGTTTACTGTGATCCACACAGTCAAAGGCTTTGGCATAGTCAGTAAAGCAGAAATAGATTTTTTTTGGAACTCTCTTGCTTTTTCCATGATCCAGCAGATGTTGGCGATTGATCTCTGGTTCCTCTGCCTTTTCTAAAACCAGCTTGAACATCTGGAAGTTCACAGTTCATGTATTGCTGAAGCCTGACTTGGAGAATTTTGAGCATTATTTTACTAGCATGTGAGATGAGCGCAATTGTGCAGTAGTTTAAGCATTCTTTGGCATTAGCTTTCTTTGGGATTGGAATGAAAACTGACCTTTTCCAGTCCTGTGGCCACTGCTGAGTTTTCCAAATTTGCTGGCATATTGACTGCAGCACTTTGACAGCATCATCTTACAGGATTTGAAAGCTCATCTGGAATTCCATCACCTGCACTAGCTTTGTTCATAGTGATGCTTTGTAAGGCTCACTTGACTTCACATTCCAGGATGTCTGGTTCTAGGTGCGTGAACACACCGTTGTTTTTATCTTGGTCGTGAAGATCTTTTTTGTACAGTTCTTCTGTGTATTCCTGCCACCTCTTCTTAACATCTTCTGCTTCTGTTAGGTCCATACCATTTCTGTCCTTTATCAAGCCCATCTTTGCATGAAATGTTTCCTTGGTATCTCTAATTTTCTTGAAGAGATCTCTAGTCTTTGCCATTCTGTTGTTTTCCTCTATTTCTTTGTGTTGATCGCTCAGGAAGGCTTTCTTATCTCTTCTTGCTATTCTTTGGAACTCTGCATTCAGATGCTTATACCTTTCCTTTTCTCTTTTGCTTTTCACTTCTCTTCTTTTTACAGCTATTTGTAAGGCCTCCCCAGACAGCCATTTTGCTTTTTTGAATTTCTTTTTCATGGGGATGGTCTTGATCCCTGTCCCCTGTACAATGTCACAAACCTCCGTCCATACTTAATCAGGCACTCTATCAGATCTAGTCCCTTAAATCTATTTCTCACTTCCACTGTATAATCATAAGGGATTTGATTTAGGGCATACCTGAATGGTGTAGTGGTTTTCCCTACTTCAATTTCAGTCTGAATTTGGCAATAAGGAGTTCATGATCTGAGCCACAGTCAGCTCCCAGTCTTGTTTTTGCTGACTGTATAGAGCTTATCCATCTTTGGCTACAAAGAATATAATCAATCTGATTTCAGTGTTGACCATCTGGTGATGTCCATGCGTAGAGTCTTCTCTTGTCTTGTTGTAAGAGGGTGTTTGCTATGAGCAGTGAGTTCTCTTGACAAAACTCTATTAGCCTCTGCCCTGCTTCATTCCATACTCAAAGGCCAAATTTGCCTGGTACTCCAGGTGTTTCCTGACTTCCAACTTTTTCATTCCAGTCCCCTATAATGAAAAGGACATCTTTTTTGGGTGTTAGTTCTAAAAGGTCTTGTAGGTCTTCATAGAACCATTCGGCTTCTTCAGTGTTACTGGTTGGGGCATAGACTTGGATTACTGTGATATTGAATTGTTTGCCTTGGAAACGAACAGAGATCATTCTGTGGTTTTTGAGATTGCATCCAAGTACTGCATTTCAGACTCTTTTGTTGACCATGATGGCTACTCCTTTTCTTCTACGGGATTCCTGCTCGCAGTAGTAGATATAATGGTCATCTGAGTTAAATTCATCCGTTTCAGCCCATTTTAGCTCACTGATTCCTAGAATGTTGACCTTCACTCTTGCCATCTCCTGTTTCACCACTTCCAATTTGCCTTGATTCATGGACCTAACATTCAAGGTTCGTATGCAATATTGCTCTTTACAGCATCGGATCTTGCTTCTATCACCAGTCACATCCAGAACTGGGTATTGTTTTTGCTTTGGCTCCATCCCTTCATTCTTTCTGGAGTTATTTCTCCACTGATCTCCAGTAGCATATTGGGCACCTACCGACCTGGGGAGTTCCTCTTTCAGTATCCTATCATTTTGCCTTTTCATACTGTTCATGGGGTTCTCAAGGCAAGAATATTGTAGTGGTTTGCCATTCCCTTCTCCAGTGGACCACATTCCATCAGACCTCTCCACCATGCCTGCCCATTTTGGGTGGCCCCACAGGGCATGACTTAGTTTCATTGAGTTAGACAAGGCTGTGATCCTAGTGTGATTAGATTGACTAGTTTTCTGTGATTATGGTTTCAAGACAGTATGGTACTGGCAAAAAAAATTCCAGAAATATATACCAGTGAACAAGATAGAAAGCCCAGAGACAAACCCACACACCTATAGGAGGAGCATGGTAGACTGCAGTCCCTGGGGTCATGAAGAGTCGGACACGCCTGAGCAACTTCACTTTCACTTTTCACTTTCATGCATTGGAGAAGGAAATGGCAACCCACTCCAGTGTTCTTGCCTTGAGAATTCCAGGGACAGGGGAGCCTGGTGGGCTGCCATCTTTGGGGTCGCATGGAGTCAGACATGACTGAAGTGATGCAGCAGCAGCAGCAGCAGCAGCAGCAGCATAGGTACCTTATTTTTGAAAAAGGTAGCAAAAATATACAATGGGGCAAAGATAGCCTCTGCAATAGTGGTGCTGGAAAAACTGGATACCAACCTGTAAAAGACTGAAATTAGAGCATTTTCTAACACCATTCACAAAGATAAACTCAAAATGGGCTAAAGATTTAAAAGATCAGAAAGTATAAAACTCAGAGGAAAATGTAAGCCAAACACTCTATGACATAAATCACAGCAGGATCCTCTATGACTCACATCCTAGAGTAACTGGAATAAAAACAAAAATAAACAAATGAAACCTAAGCAAACTTAAAAGCTTTTGCACAGCAAAGGAAACTTAAAAAAAAAAAAAGGGAGAAAAAACAAGCCTCAGATTGGGAGAAAATTATTGCAAATGAAACAACTGACAAAAGATTAATTTCAAAAATACACAAGTAGCCCATACAAGTCACTACCTGAGAAACAAACAACGCAATCAAAAAGTGTGAAAAAGACCTAAACAGACATTTCTTCAAAGAAGATATACAGATGGCTAACAAACACATGAAAAGTTGCTCAACATTGCTCATTATTAATCAAATCAAAACTAAAATCAGATATTGCCTCACACCTGTCAGAATGACCATCATCAAAAAATCTACAAACATTAAATGCTGGAGAGGGTATTCAGAAAAGGAAACCCTCCTGCACTGTTGGTGGAAATGTAAATTGATACAGCTACTATGGAAGACAGTATGGTGATTTCTTAAAAACCTAGGACTAAAACCACCATATGATCCAGAAATCCCACTAATAGACATATACCCCAAGGAAACCAAAATTGAAAAAGATGCATGTATCCCAATGTTCATTGCAGTGCTATTCACAATAGCTAGGGCATGGAAACAATCTAGATGTCCACTGACATGAATGGATAAAGAAGCTGTGGTACATATATGCAATGGAATATTACTCAGCCAAAAAAAAAGGAATGCATTTAGGTCAGTTCTAATGAGGTGGATGAACCTAGAGCCTATTATACAGAGTGAAGTAAGTAAGAAAGAAAAACAAGTATCATATACTAATGCATATATACAGAATCTAGAAAGATGGTACTATGAAATTATTTGCAGGGCAGCAAAGGAGACACAGACATAGAGAATAGATTTATGGACATGGTAGGGGGAGAAAGGAGAGGCAGGGATGCATGGGGACAGTAACATGGAAATTTACATTACCATATGCAAAATTGATAGCCAAAAGGAATTTGCTTTATGACTCAGGGAACTCAAACTGAGGCTCTGTAACAACCTAGAGGGGTGGGATGGGAAGGGAGATGGGAGGGGGATTCAAGAGGGAAGGGACATATGCATACCTATGACTGATTCATGTTGATGTTGGCAGAAACCAACAAAATTCTGTAAAGTGATTATTCTTCATTTAAAAAATAAATAAATTTAAATTTTTTTTTAAATTAGATCTTTTCGTGCCCATAATTTTTAACCTGCTATTAAATTTACCAATAATTTGAAAACATAACCCTTTAATTCAAGGAAATGAAGTCAATTAAAAAAAATAATGTTTGTAATAAAGGTGTCACAATATTTTAAAATAATAACTTACTCATATTCAGAGAGATAAATTTAGTGACAGTCTTCTAATTTATACCATGTATTATTCCTTCCTCATAAAATAATTTGATAAAGAAATTATCAAATAAACATTTCACTTTTACATTGACATTGGTCAATATGTATGTTTTTTTGTAAAATAGAGCATTTAGTCCTTAGAAACTCAATCACTGCTCTCTTTTGCTTTCAAATTTTATTTTGTTTTCAATCTTTCATTGTTGTAAGTAGCTATACCTGCACATAACCAGATAATTGTTGTAGGATAAATTTCTAGGATAAAGTGTAGGCATGTTTTGCAAAATGTGATACAGGTTATTAAAGTTCTTCAGAAAGGTTATTTAAATGTTTAGTTCTAGGAGTTGGGCACTCTTACAATCACTTGATATTGTAATTTTATCTCTTCTTTGAAAATTTGATAAATGAAATACAGCATATCATTTTTGGCTCAAATAGCATTGCTTTGATAAAGAATGACAGTAAACAGTTTAATACATTGATTAAATATCTATTTACCCTGATACTTCAATAAATATTCTACATTCTTAGTCATTGTCTAATATAGTATAAATCTTAATTTATAATAGCTCTTCATATATGTGTAGGATTAATGTTCTCTCATCCATTTGTTCTATAATATTCTTCATTTTGATTTTAATATGTATGTTTTCAGTTTTGTAAAAAATTTAGTTAATGTAAGTAGCTCAAAATATTTTACATTTTCTTATTTTCAATTATGTACTCAAGACATCTTTTTCAAAATAAAAAACAAATCACTTATGCTTTCTTGAGAAAAAATATGCAGTATAAAATGTTTGTTTTTTCAAAAATATTAAAATTATTTATGGAAATTTCAATCCCAAAGAAGGGCAATGCCAAAGAATGTTCAAATTACCACACAACTGCACTCATTTCACATGCTAGGAAGGTTATGCTCAAAATCCTTGAAGATAGGCTTAAAAGTATGTGAAGCAAAAACTTCCAGATAGATGTGCAAGCTGGATTTAGAAAAGGCAGAGGAACGAGAGATCAAATTGCCAATATCTGTTGGATCATGAAAAGAGCAAGGGAATTCCAGAAAAACATCTACTTCTGCTTCATTGACTACACTAAAGCCTTTGATTGTGGAGATCACAACAAACTGTGGAAAATCCTTAAAGAGATGGGCCACCTTAACTGCCTCCTGAGAAACCAGCATGCAGGTCAAGAAGCAACAGAACCAGACACGAAACAACAGACTGGTTCCAAATTGGGAAAGGAGTACATCAAAGCTGTATATTGTCACCCTGCCTTTTAACATTTATGCAGAGTGCATCATGCAAAATGCCAGGCTGGATGAACCTCAATCTGGAATCAAGATTGCCAGGAGAAATATCAATAACCTCAGATATGCAGATGCCACCACCCTTATGGAAGAAAATAAAGCGGAACTAAAGAGCTTCTTGAAGAAGGCAAAAGAGGAGAGTGAAAAATCAGACTTTAAAAAGCATTAGAAAAAATAAGATCATGTTATCCAGTCCCATCACTTCATGGTAAATAGATGGGGAAACAGTAGAAACAGTGACAGACTTTATTTTCTCGGGCTCCAAAATCACTGCAGATGGTGTCTGCAGCCATGAACGTTTGTTCCTTGGAAGTAAAGCTATGAGAAACCTAGACAGCATATTAAAAATCAGAGATATCATTTTGCTGACAAACGCATGTATAGTCCAGTAGTCATATATGGACTTGAAAGTTGGACCATAAAGAAGGCTGACAGCTGAAGAAGATGCTTTCAATCTGTGGTGCTTGGAGAAGACTCTTGAGAGGCCCTTGGACAACAAGGAGATAAAACCTAAAGGAGATCAGTCCTGAATATTCATTGGAAGGACTGATGCTGAAGCTGAAGCTCCAATACTTTGGCCACCTGATGTGAAGAACTGACTCATTGGCAAAGCCCCTATGCTGGGAAAGGATGAAGGCAGAGGGAGAAGGAGGCCACAGAGGATGAAATTGTTGGATGGCATCATCAACTAAATAGACTTGAGTCTGAGCAAACTCTAGGAGATAGTGAAGGTCAGAGAAGCCTGCTATGCTGCAGTCCATGGGGTCTCAAAGAGTTGGACATTACTGAGCAACTAAATAACAACAGCAAAATTTATTGAAAAATTATTTTCCTAATTTCTTTCAGAAATCATCTCTTTAAATGTGTAAATTACAAATCTATTCCCAGAGGCATAATTCTGAGCTTTTTAGGTTAATTCCAGAAGCTTATTTTGACATTACCACAGAATTTGAAATATGAAACAATTTTCTACGATCTTACAGTGTAATTTACCTCCTTTCATTAATTATTTTCCAACTTGCCTTGTTTATTCCATACCTTTTATTTTGTAAATAAACTCTAGAAAAATTTGGTCTGGGTATGAAACAAAATTCTATTGGAGAGTTATTTGGAATTACCTTAAAATTCTACATTAGTTTTGGAAAAACTGACAATTGTAATACATCCTGCTATACAGTATATAGTTGTGTGTTAGTCCCACAGTAAAGTCTTCTGCTTTCTAAAATCTATTACATTTTAATATATCTGTTTTTATTTGTTCACCTCTATACCTGTTTTCTAGTTCATTCTCCTTAATTTTTGAAACAGGAAAATTGGTATTCTTTATAAGTAAAAACATGAGATGATTAGCTCTGCCAAATGCAGTCTATATAATATTAGGCAGATTATTCAATCTTTTCTTAAGCTTAATTTTCTTTATATGTAAAATGGAGATTGCTGCCGCTAAGTCACTTCAGTCGTGTCCGACTCTGTGCGACTCCATAGACCGCAGCCCACTAGGCTCCTCTGTCCCTGGGATTCTCCAGGCAAGACTACTGGAGTGGGTTGCCATTTCCTTCTCCAATGCATGAAAGTGAAAAGTGAAAGTAAAGTCGCTCAGTCGTGTCTGATTCTTCGCAACCCCATGGACTGAAGCCTACCAGGCTCCTCCATCCATGGGATTTTCCAGGCAAGAGTACTGGAGTGGGTTGCCATTGCCTTCTCTGAAAATGGAGATTGCTGTCATACTAAGCTCACTGAGGTATGAATAGTTTAGAGATTTGGCATAGCACCTAAAAGCACTTAATAAAGATTAAGTCTTTCTATTTATTGTATTAAAAACAAAACATTCTAGTCCTAAACCACCTTTTCTTTGTTAAATATATATATTAAATTCTAGTGTTACCAGCATTATGGAAAAACTTTTCTTTTCCATTTTGAAATTATTGTGTGCTGAGTCGCTTCAATCATGCCCAACTCTTTGCGACTCTTTGGACTGTAGCCTGCCCGGCTCCTCTGTCCATGGATTCTCTAGGTAGGAATACTGGAGTGGGTTGCTGTGCTGTCCTTCAGGGGATCTTCCCAACCCAGGGACTGAACCCATGTCTTGTTTCTCCTGTGCTGGCAGGCAGGTTCTTTGCCACTAGTGCCACCTGGAAAGCCCTTTAATATTACTATTTGATGAACTAACTGATTTTATAAAAATGAATTACTCTGAAATTACTAAATAAAAACATTGGCAATTTTATAAACTATAGAGATTGACCTGATGATATATATAAAATAAATAATAATCATATATATAAATATATATTATATATAGCAATAATGTGTTTATATTTGTATGTGAAGCATTTCATAATTTTTTCATACGTGATGTATGAGTGCGCCTATGAAAAACATGTATAATATCATATATGAAACGAATCGGCAGTCCAAATTCGATGCATGATACTAGTTGCTTGGGCCTGGTGCACTGGGACGACCCAGAGGGATGGTATGGGGACAGAGGAGGGAGAGGGGTTCAGGGTGGGGAACACGTGTATACCTGTGGCGGATTCATGTTGATGTATGGCAAAACCAATACAATATTGTAGAGTAATTAACCTTCAACTAAAATAAAATAAATTTATATTAAAAAAATTTGACTAGCTTTGTCAAACCAATGAAAAGGTTACACACTGTTTCTATAAATAAATTTTATTATATTAGAAGTATCTGAAATTTTACAATTTGAAAAAATTTCATCAGTGATTAGCATCACTCTAAATAAGTTGTTAGCTTATTTTTATATTGTTATTAATTTATTAAATTTCTTGCACTCATTAAATCAGCTTTGATAACTTGAATTTCCAGGATTCTACCCTAAGAAATACTATTTGCAGGGCAGGAATAGAAGTGCGGGCATAGAGAACGGACTTGTGGACGCAGCGGGGGAAGGCGAAGGCACGAGGGACTGCTAGCAGCACTGACATATGCACACTGCCGTGTGTACAATAGATAGCCAGCAGGAAGCTACTGTGCAGCGCAGGGGACTCAGCTCGGTGCTCTGTGGCCACCTAGAACAGAGGGTGGAGGTGGGAGGGAGACTCAAGATTGAGGAGGTGTATATATATATACATACACACAAATGGCTGATTCATGTTACACAGCAGAAACTAACACAGCATTGTAAAGCAATTGTATTCCAATAAAAAAATAAAAAGTATTCCTGCAAATTTTGATTTCTAAGTTGAATATATAGCTAATTATATCTAATGAAATTATATTATCGTGAATTCAAGTAAAATTTTTAAAATGGAATATTATATATATATATATATAAATTGTAGAAGTGAATGGCAATCCACTCCAGTATTCTTGCCTGGAGATTCCTGTGGACCTCTAGAAGAGCCTGGCAGGTCACAGTCCATGGGGTTGCAAAGAGTCAGATTCAACTGAGTGATATATAAAAATACTGAATCACTGTTGTACTTCTGAAACATATAATACTGTAAATCAGCTATAATTCTTTAAAATTCACATTTCAAACAGGAAAAATATCACTAAAACAAGCTAAACTGAACAATTAAATCTAAAATACAAACTATAGGTTAGACAAAATGAGATTTGATGGAAGTCTGAGATGGGAGAAGGAATACTGAATAAAAATATTTGGTAAATTTTCAATAAATGTTGTTGGGAAAAATGGATCTTTATGTGTAAGAGTGGAGAAGGAAATGGCAACCCACTCTAGTATTCTTGCCTGGAAAATCCTATGGACAGAGAAGCCTGGCAGGCTATATAGGATCACAGAGTCAGACACAACTGAAGTGACTTAACACACACACACACACATACGTGTAAGAGAATGAACTAAGACTACCATCTTAAGCCATACACAAAAGTTAGATCGACAATGGATTAAAGACCTATACATAAAAGTCATAATGCTAAACCTCCTAGAAGGAAACACTGGGGAAAATCTTCATTAAATTGGATTTGACAATGATTTCTTGGTTATGACTCCAAAAGAATAGGAAACAAGCAAAAAATAGATAATCAGTATTATATCAACTAAAAAGCTTTTGTGAAGCAAAGGAAAAAATCAACATTGTCAAAAGGCAACTACAGAAAAGGACATAATATTTGCAGGTCATATATACGGGGTAAATACATATAAAGAATATATGAAGTACTCATACAGCACAACAAGAAAATTTAAATAATCCAGTTTAAAAAATAGGCAAAAGACTTGAAGAGGCATTTCTCCAAAGATGATGTACAAGTGTTGAATAAACAAAGATAAAGCTTCCAATCATCAGAGAAATGAAAATCAAAACCATAAGGATGGTGACTCACATCCATTAGGGTGGTGACTATCAAAAAAATGAAAATAATACCTGTTGGTAAAGATGTGGAGAAACTCGACCCCAAGTGCACTGTTGGAGAGATTCTAAAATAGCGCAGCCACTATGAAAAACAATATGAAAGTTCCTCAAAAAATTAAATATAGAACTGTCAAATGATCCATCAGTCCCTGAGAACTTAATATGCATGCTACCGAGAGAGGCTGGAACCTGGACACTTTGCTATAGTACTGAAATGCTTGTACCTGGACACATTTCTCCTTGAGCAACAAAATACAAAGAACCAATATAGGGCTCAAAATAACTGCATAAAAGTTCAATTAGGGCAATTACTGGGCAAAGCATAAAAAGAGACCTAAAAGCCCAACTGCCTCTTCTGAAGAGCCTAGAGCAAAAGCAGGGTACTGAATATGCCCCCTGCGCTCAACACCACCAGAAGGGGGGGCAAACCACTTAAGCCACCCCTCAGGTCTGACCCCTGGACACACTCCTACATTCACTCCATATAAGTAACAAGCTCACATCCCCTTGGGGAATGAGCAAGCAAAGGAAGCTGTTGTTTGTTCTTGCTTACCTCTGCTGCAACAGGGGCCCATAAAGCCTTGCCTGAATTACTTATCTGGCCTCTAGTAGATTTCTACTTATGGAGGAAAGCCAGCAACTGTGGTAAGTATCACTACAACATGAATAAGATTTGAGGCCATTATGCAAAGTAAAATAAGCCCTCTACAAAAGAATAAACACGATGTGACTTACTTATATGAGGTATATAAAGTAGTCAGATTCATAAGAAACAGAAAGTAAATCATGCTTATCCTATCTGAGGGAAAGAAAATTGTTAAAGATGTTTCAGTTTTGCAAGATGAAAAAGTTCTGGAGATACGTTTCACAGAGGGTGTATGTACTTACCACAGCTTAATTGTATGTTTAAAAATGATTAAGGCAGCAATTCACATTGTATGTTTTTTTATCACAAAAAGTGTTAGGCAAATATCTGCATATAGTTAAATGTTAATCACAGAAAAAAAAATAACATTTCATTTATTTCAAGAAGAAAAGAAGCTTGAAAACAAAACAAAACAATAGGATGTGACAATGTGAATCATAATCTTATTTTTAGAATCATTTAATGGCTTGGGAGAAGGATAAAGATACTAATTATATATGACTCCATTAAAAGAGTAGGCTAGTAGGAAAATATATTAAATAACAGAATACACATGTAAAATTTCCAAACCAGTACAGAAAAGAAAAATATAATGAGGGAATTTAAACCATAATTCAATACATAAGAAGGCAAAACAGAAAAAAAAAAAAAAAAACCAAAACAAACAAAAAACAAAACAGCTGGGACACAGAGAATGAAAAAAAGAAGCCATAATACATCAATAACCATAATAGATGTAACTACAATAAGCACTCTATTTAAAAACAAAACTTGCTCTCTTAGATTCAAATAAAAAATAAAATCAAGCTATTTTCTGTCTAAAAGTGACATACCTGAGAAATATATCTTGAAAGACTAAATGTGTAAAGTAAGATAAAGATATACCAGGTGAAACATTAATCAAAAGAAAGAAGATTTATTAATATCATAAAAACCAGAACTTTAACTAAAACATGATTAATGATAGATTCCTTATATAATGATACATTTTATCAGAAAACTAATATTCTAAACTTATAAGTATACAGTATATAATATAGTGTAAAATATTTTAAAACTGTTGTTCCTCAGTCACTAAGTCGTGTCCAACTTTTTGAATGCCAGTCTCCTCTGTCCTACTCTATCTCAAATTCGCTAAACTTCATGTCCATTGAGTTGGTTATACTCTGCTGCTCCCTTCTCCTTTTGCCTTCAATCTTTCCCAGCATCAGGTCTTTCCCGATGAGTCACCTCTTTGTATTAGGTGGCCAAAGCATTGGGACTTCAACTTCAGCATCAGTCCTTCAATAAATATTCAAGGTTGATTTCCTTTAGGAGTGATTGGCTTGATCTACTTCAGTTCAAAGGACTCTCAAGAGTCTTCTCTGACACCACAATTCAAAAGCATCAATTCTTTGGTGCTAAGCCTTCTTTAAGGACCAACTATCACATCCATACACGACTATTGGAAAAAACCATAGTTATGACTCTACTGACGTCTGTGGCAAAGTAATGTCTCTGATTTTTGATACGCTGTCTAGATTTCTGATAGCATTCCTTCCAAGGAGCAAGTGTGTTTTAATTTCAGGGCTGCAGGCACCATTCACAGTGATTATGGAGAATAAGAAAGTAAAATCTGTCACCATTTCCACTTTTCCCCCTTCTATTTGTCATGAAGGGATGGGACTAGATGCCAAGATCTTAGTTTTTTAAATGTTGATTTTCAATACAACTTTTTCACTCTCCTCTTTTACCTTCATCAAGATGGTCTTCAGTTCCTCTTCACTTTCTGCCATTAGTGTGACATCTGACTATCTGAGGTTGTTGATATTTCTGCCAGTAATCTTGATTCCAGTCTGTGAGTAATCTAGTCCAGCATTTTGCATGATGTGTTCTGCACAGAAGTTAAACAAGGAGAGCAACAATATACAGCCTTGTATATTGTTCTCCTTTCCCACTTTTGAAACAGTCCATCGTTCCACATCCAGGTCTAACTGTTACAGTTTCTTGACCCTCATACAGGTTTCTCAGGAGACAAGTAAGGGGGTCTGATACTCCTATCTCTTTAAGAATTTTCCACAGTTTCTTGCAATCCATTTAGTTAAAGGCTTTAGCATCATCAATGAAGCAGAAGTTGATGTTTTTTTGGAACTCCCTTGTCTTCTCCATCATCCTAAACGTATTGGTAATTTGATCATTGGTTCCTCTGCCTCTTCAAAATCCAGCTTGTACATCTGGAAGTTCTTAGTTCACATTCTGCTGAAGCCTTCTTGTTGTTCAATCACTAAGTCATGTTTGACTCTTTGTAACTCCGTGAATTACAGCACCACAAGCTTCTCTGTCCTTCACTATCTCCCAGAGTTTGCTCAAATCCATGGCCATTGAGTCAGTGATGCTAACTATCTCATCCTCTGCCACCCTCTTCTCCTTTAGCCTTCAATCTTTCCCAGCATCAAGATTTTTTCCAATGAGTTGTCTCTTCCCATCAGATGGCTAAAGTATTGGAGCTTCAACTTCAGCATCAGCCCTTCCAAGGAATATTCAGGGTTGATTTCCCTTAGGATTGACTGGTTTGATCTCCTTCAGTCCAAGGGTCTCTCAAGAGTTTTCTCCAGCACCACAGTTCGAAAGCATCTTCTTTGGTGCTCAGTCTGCTTTATGGTCCAAATGTCACATGTGTACATGACTACTGGAAAAACCAGAACTTTGACCACACGGACTTTGTTGGCAAAGTGAAGTCTCAGTTTTTTAATATGCTGTCTAGGTTGCCCATAACTTTCCTTCCAAGGAGTAAGTACCTTTTAATTTCGTGGCTGCCATCACCATCTGCAGTGATTTTGGAGCCACAGAAAATAAAATTGATCTCTGTTTCCACCCCTTCCATTAGCTAGGAAGTAATGGGAACAGATGCCATGATCTGAGTTTTTTTGAATGCTGACTTTCAAGTCAGCTTTTTCACTCTCCTCTTTCACTCTCATCAAGAGGATCTTTAGTTCCTCTTCACTTTCTGCCACTAGAGTAGTATAATCTGTGTACCTGAGGTTGCTGATATTTCTGCCAGCAATCTTGATTCATCAAGCCCAGCATTTCATATGATGTACCTGATGTGAAGAGTTGACTCATTAGAAAAGACCATGATTCTAAGAAAGACTGAAAGCAGGAGAAGAGGACAACAGATGACAAAATGGTTGAAAGGCATCACCAACTCAATGGACATGAGTTTGAGCAAGCTCCAGGAGATGGTGAAAGACAGGGAAGCCTGATGTGCTGCAGTCCATGGGGTCACAGAGTCTGATATGACTGAACAACTGAACAACAACTCTGCATAGAAGTTAAATAAGCAGGGTGACAATATAGACACCCTTGTTGTATTCCTTTCCCAATTTGGAACCAGTCTGTTGTTCTGTGTATGGCTTTAATGTTGCTTCTTGTCCTGGATATAGGTTTCTCAGGAGGCAGGTAAGGTGGTCTGGTATTTCCATCTCTTTATGAATTTTCCACAGTTTGTTGTGATCCTTATAGTCAAAGGCTTTAGAGTAGTCAATGAAGCAGAAATAGATGTTTTTCTGCAATTCCTTTACTTTTCCTATGAACCAATGTATGTTGGCAAGTTGATCTCTGGTTCCTCTGCCTTTTCTATATCCAGCTTGTACATCTGGAAGTTATCAGGTCACATACTATTGAAACCGAGCTTGAAGGATTTTGAGCATAATCTTGCTAGCATGTGAAATACAGGCAATGGCATGGTAGTCTGAACATTCTTTGGCACTGGGCTTCTTTGGGATTGGAATGAAAACTGACCTTTTCCAGTCTGTGGATACTGCTGAGTTTTCCAAATTTGCTGACATATTGAACTCAGAACTTAAACAGCATCGTCTTTTAGGACTAAAAATAGCTCAGCTAGAACTCTGTCATCCCAACTAGCTCTGTCTGTACTAATGCTCCCTGAGGTGAGTGACCACATTACGTGGTTACCCGGTCATTAAGACATTTATTATAGAGCTCTTCTGTCCCTGTCACGTCCTCACTATTTCTGTTATCATGCCCATCTTTGCATGAAATAGTCCCTTGATATCTCCAATTGTCTTGAAGAGATCTTAGTGTTTTCCATTCCATTGTTTTCCTCTATTTCTCTGCATTGTTCTTTTAAGAAGGCCTTCTTATCTTTCCTTGCTATTCTCTGGAACCCTGCATTCAGTTTAGGGTATCTTTCCTTTTCTCCCTTGCCTCTTGCTTCTCTTCCTTTCTCAGCTACTTACAAATGCAAAGCCTTCTCAGACCATTTTTCCCTCATTCATTTTTCTTTTGGTAGTTTAGGTCACTGCCTCCTGTACAATGTTACCAACCTCTGTCCTTAGTTCTTCAGACACTCTCTTCCAGATCTAATCTGTTGAAACTATTCATCACCTGCGCTGTATAATATAAGGGATTTGATTAGGATACCTAAATGGTCTAGTGGCTTTCCTTACTTTCTCAGATGGTAAAGAATCCACCTGCAATGGAGGTGACTCAGGTTCAATCCCTGGGTCAGGAAGATCCCCTGGAGAAGAGAATGGCAAACCCACTCCAGTATTCTTGCGTGGAAAATCCCAGGGACAGAGGAGCCTGGTGGGCTATGGTCCATGGGGCCACAAAGAGTTGGACACAACTGAATGACTGATCCTTTGCAATAAGGAGCTTATCATCTGAACAATGGTCAGCTCCAGGTCTTATTTTCACTCTCTGTATAGAGTTTCTCCATCTTTGGCTACAAAGAACATAATCAATCTGATTTCAGTGTTTACCATCTGGTAATGTCTAAACAAATGGAGATTACACTGTTGTTTTTAAGGTTGCATCCAAGAACTGCATTTTGGACTCTTTTGTTGACCATGAGGGTTCTTCCATTTCTTCTAATGGATTCTTGCCCAAAGTAGTAGATATAACGGTCATCTGAATTAAATTCGCCAAATTCCCATCAATTTTAGCTCACTTATTCCTAAGAGGATAGTGCCTCTCCTGCTTGACCATGTCTAATTTATCTTGATTCATAGACCTAACATTCCAGGTTCCTATGCAATATTGTTTTTTACAGCACTCGACTTCACTTTCACCACCAGACACATCCACACCTGAATGTTATTTGCGTTTGGTCCAGCTGCTTCATTCTTATTGGAGCTATTTTTAATGGCCTTCTGCTCTTCCCCAGTAGCATACTGGATACCTTCTGACCTGGGGGGCTTATCTTGTGGAGTCATATCTTTTTGCCATTTCATACTGTCCATGAGGTTCTCCAGGCAATACTACTAAAGTGGGCTGCCATTTCCTTCTCCAGTGGACAATGTTTTGTCAGAGCCGTATTATTATCCATCCATTTCAGGTGGCCCCACACGGAATGGCCAATAGCTTCACTGAGTTAAATAAGCCCATTCACCATGACAAGACTGTAATCCATGGAGAGGAAAATTCTAAGTTGTATCTGACACATTTGTGATCCCAATGACTGTAACCCATCTCCTCTGTTCATGGGATTTTCCATCAAGAATACAGGAATGGGCTTCTCTTTCCTTCTCCAGGGTATCTTCCTGACCCGGGGATTGAGTCCATGTCTGCATTGCAGACATCCTGCATTACAGGTGGATAGTTTACCACTGTGCCACCCAAGCTTCCCATTAAATCTGTAAAGACCAATTAATAAATCTAGTAAAAGTGGCAAATAATATTTTAATATGTTAAAATGTATCTTTCTACTATTTGATAGTTGAAGCAGTCAAAAGCAATACTATAGAGAACATAAAAATAGAATAAAAAGATTAATGTGAATGTAGAAAAGATCGTACCGAACCATTGCACAAAACACATTTTCAAGCAGATTTTTTGTGTTTTAATTATTATTAGTCAATTCCAATTTCATACTGTCAGCCTCAATCTATTTCAAACACTGACTTCATACAGACTACAGTCTTTCTTCAAAAAGTGACTAAAGAGAAATTGATAAGAAAAGGAAGACTGGGAAACAACTTATGTTTGTGAATAAAAAATATGTTACTAAATATATGTGAGTTTAGAGGAAATGATAAAAGATGAAGCAGATTATTAAAATTGAAAACTAAAAATACTATATGTCAAGCTGATGAAATTCAAAGTAGCTCATAAAAAAAATTTATATCCTTAAATATTTGTATTGTAAATGAAAAGGTGCTTGAAATTAAAACATTAAGCTTACAACCAAAGAAGTAAAAGTGATCCATTAATCTCTAGATTTAATGCAATCTCTATCAAACATCCATGACATGTTCCCAGAGAAGTAGAACAAATAATCCCATAATTATATCGAGCCACAAAAGACCCTGAATTGCCAAAGCAATCTTGAGAAAAAACAACAAAATTAAATATTTCACAATCCCAGACTTCAGACTAGACACAAAGCTACAGTAATCAAAATTAGTATCTGTTGCATTGGCACAACAGATATATAGAACAATGCAACAGAATGGAGAGCCCAGAAATAAACCCACATAAAGGTCAATTCGTCTCATAAAGGTCAATTCGTCAAAAACAAAGGAAGCGTGAATATGCAATGGAGAAAAAACAGCCTTTTCAATAAATGGTGCTAAGAAAACAAGACAGCTACATTTAAAAGAATGAATTTAGAACACTTCCTCACACCATACGCAAAAAGAAGTTCAAAATGTATTAAAGATCTAAATGAGAGGCCTGAAATCATAAAAATCCTAGAGGAAAACATAGGCCAAGCACTCTTTGACATATATAATAGCATTATTTTTTTGTCTGTTTCCTAAGGCAAAGGAAATAAAACAAAAGTAAACAGATGAGACCTAATTAAACTTAAAAGCTTTTCCACAGGAAAGGAAATAATTAAGAAAGCAGACAACCTACTGAATAAATGTTTGCAAGTCGTACTGCCAGCAAGGGGTTAATATTCAAAATATATAAACAGATCAATAGAAAAAGGCAATACAATCCAAAAATGGACAGAATCTTTTGACATATTTTTGCAAAAAAGAAACATAGATGGCACACAGGCACATGAAAGGATGCTCAATGTCACTAATTGAGAAATGAAAATCAAAACTGAGATATCACCTCACACCAGTGAAAATGGCTATAGTCAAAAAGTCTATAAATAGCAAATGTTGGAGAGGATGTGAGAACAGAAAATCTTCTTACACTGTTATGTGCGTGCACGCATGCTCAGTCGCTACAGTCATGACAGACTCTCTGTGACAAGGGACCATAGCCCTCCAGGCTCCTCTGTTCATGAGATTCTACAGGCAAGAAGACTAGAGTGGGTTGCCATGCCCTCCTCCAGGGGATTTTCCCCCACCCAGGGATGGAAACGGCATCTCCTGCACCGCAAGGGGATTGAGCCAGCAGGAAAGCAACCTACACTGTGGGTGGGAATGTAAATTGGTGCAGCCATCCTATAAAACACTAGGGAGTTTCCTCAAAAAACTAAAAATAGAACTATCATATGGTCCAACAATTCCATCCCTGGGTATATATCTGGAAAAAATGAAAACACTAATTTGAAAGGACACATGCACTTCAATGTTCGTAACAGCACTATTTATAATAGCCAAGATACAGCAGCAAGCCAAGTGCTAATCAACAGATGGATGGATATAGAAGATGTGCCATATATATGAATATTACTCAGCCATAAAAAGAATGAAATTCCTCCACTTGTAGCAACATGGATGGACATAGAGAATGCTATGCTTAGTGAAGCAAAGTCAGAAAGACAAATATTGTATGAAATCACTTCTTCATGGAATCTAAAAAATAATACAAATTAATGTGTACACAAAAACAGAAACATACTCACAGATGAGGAACATAAACTTGTGCTTACCAAAGGAGAGAGGGAAAGAAGGAAAGACAAATTAGGGGTATGGGATATAAAGGTAAAATCTATCATGTATAAAAGGAAGTGAAATGGTACACTGTACAGGACAGAGAACGGTAGCCGTTATAGTTTAATGATTTTTAAGGGAGTGTGATCTGCAAAAATACTGTATGCTGTACACCTGAAACTAATATAACATTGTAAGTTAACAATAACTCAATAAATAAATAAAAAGCAAAGACGTAAAGAAAACCAGAATGAGCATAAATGTTAAATGAAAGAAAATAAAAATATAAGAAAGAAAATAAAAATATAAGAAAGAAAGATGAGTATGTTTCATTCACCATTTGTAACAATAAATTTGTTTGCTTATCATTGTAAACAATATTAAAAAATATAGTAGAAAAATGATAGATTTATTTTTTCCTATTTTTCAACATTTTGGAAAATATTATTTTATTAGTAATCCTGCATATAAGAAAAGTAAATAAACTTTGACTGCTGATGTTATGGGTACTGCAATTAGATAGGAGAAACTTTTTCCAGATATTATCTTGCTCGTACTAACTGATTTAATTTGATTAATCTCATTCCAAAGCTTTCCATATTCTATAATGCTTTGTTTTAAAAAATTATGTATATTGCGGAAACATGGATGGATCTAGAGATTGTCATACTGAGTGAAGTAAGTCAGACAGAGACAGACAAATATCATATAACGTGGCTTATATGTGGAATCTAATCTGAATATAATTTATTTAAATTTAATTCAGATAATCATTATTTCTACTACTGTGGACAAGAATCCCCTAGAAGAAATGGAGAAGCCCTCATAGTCAACAAAAGTTTTGGTGCAATACTTGGTTCAGTACTTGGTGCAATCTCAAAAATGACAGAATGATCTTGGTTCATTTCCAAGGCAAACCATTCAACATGACAATAATCCAAGTCTAGGCCCCAATCATTAACGTCAAAGAAACTAACATTGACCAGTTCTATGAAGACCTACAAGACCTTCTAGAGCAAACACCAACAAAAGATGTCCTTTTCATCATAGGGGACTAGAATGCAAAAGTAGGAAGTCAAGAGATACCTGGAATAATAGGTAAGTTTGGCCTTGAAGTACAAAATAAAGCAACATGGAGGCCAACAGTTTTGTCAAGAGAACACACTGGTCACAGCAGACACACTTTTCCAACAAGACAAGAGACAACTCTACACATGGACATCATCAGATGGTCAATACTGAAATCAGATTGATTATATTGTTTGCAACCGAAGATGGAGAAGCTCTATAGTCAGCAAAAACAAGACTTGGAGCTGACTGTGTCTCAGATCATGAGGTCCTTATTACAAAATTCAGGCTTAAATTGAAAAAAGTAGGGAAAACTGTTAGGCCATTCATGTATGACCTAAATCAAACCCCTTATGATTATAAAGTGGAGGTGATGAATAGATTTAAAGAATTAGATCTGGTAGACAGAGTGCCTGAAGAACTATAGGTGGAGGTTCATAACATTGTAAAGGAGGTGGTGATCAAAACCATCCCAAAGAAGAAGAAATGCAAGAAGGAAAAGTGATATGAGGAGGCTTTACACATAACTGAGGAAAGAAAAGTGAAAGGCAAGGGAGAAAGGGAAAGATATACCCAGTTGAATGTAGAGTTTCAGAGAATAGCAAGGAGAGATAAGAAAGCCTTCTTAAATGAACAATGAAAAGAAATAGAGGAAAACAATAGAATGGGAATGACTAGAAATCTCTTCAAGAAAATTGGAGATATCAAGGGAATATTTCATGCAAGGATGGACAGAAGCAGTAGGGACTGAACTGAAGTAGAAGAGATTAAGAAGAAGTGGCAAGAATATACAGAAGAACTATACCAAAAAAGTCTGACTGACCCAATAACCATGATGGTGCAGTCATTCACCCAGAGCCAACTATCCTGGTGTATGAATTCAAGTGGGATTTAGGAAGGATGTTAAAGCTGAAACTCCAGTACTTTGGGCACCTGATGCGAAGAGTTGACTCATTGGAAAACACTCTGATGCTAGGAGGGATTGGGGGCAGGAGGAGAAGGGGACAACAGAGGATGAGATGGCTGGATGGCATCACTGACTCTACGGACGTGAGTCTGAGTGAACTCTGCAGTTGGTGATGGACAGGGAGGCCTGGCGTGCTGCGATTCATGGGGTCGCAAAGAGTCGGACACGACTGAGCAATTGAACTGACTGACTGACTGACTGACTACAAACAAAGCTAACAGAGGTGATGGAATCCCAGCTGAGATATTTCAAATCCTAAAATATGGTTAATTCAGTTAAAGTGTTGCACTCAATATGTCAGCAAATTTGGAAAACTCAGTGGCCACAGGACTGGAAAAGGTCACTTTTAATTTCAGTCTCAAAGAAGGGAAATGCCAAAGAATGTTCACTACTGTACAACTGTGCTCCTTGCACATGCTAGCAAGATTAAGGTCAAAATCCTTCAAACTAGGCTTCAGCAGTACCTGAACTGAGAACTTCCAGATGTATAATTTGGGTTTAGAAAAGGCAGAGGAAACAGATCAAATTGTCAACACTCTCTTGATCATAGAGAAAGCAAGGGGATTCCAGAAAAACATCTACTTCTACTTCATTGACTACTCTGCTGCTGCTGCTGCTGCTAAGTTGCTTCAGTAGTGTCCGACTCTGTGCGACCCCATAGACGGCAGCCCACCAGGCTCCCTGTCCCTGGGATTCTCCAGGCAAGAACACTGGAGTGGGTTGCCATTTCCTTCTCCAATGCATGAAAGTGAAAAGTGAAAGTAAAGTTGCTCAGTCATGCCCGACTCTTAGCGACCCCATGGACTGCAGCCCACCAGGCTCCCTGTCCCTGGGATTCTCCAGGCAAGAACACTGGAGTGGGTTGCCATTTCCTTCTCCAATGCATGAAAGTGAAAAGTGAAAGTGAAGTCGCTCAGTCGTGTCCGACCCTCAGCGACCCCATGGACTGCAGCCTACCAGGCTCCTCCGTCCATGGGATTTTCTAGGCAAAAGTACTGGAGTGGGGTGCCATTGCCTTCTCCGCATTGACTACTCTAAAGCCTATGATTGAGTGGATCACAACAAACTGTGGGAAATTTTAAAGGGATGGGGAATACCAGACCACCTTACTGGTCTGCTGAGAAACTTGTATGTAGGCCAAGTTCATATTCATTGAGTCAGTGATGCTATCTAACCATCTCACTGTATGCCACCCTCCTCTCCTTTTACCTTCAATCTTTCCCAGAATAAGGGTCTTTTCCAATGAGAGAGTTGTTCCCATCAGGTAGCCAAAGTATTAGAACTTCAGCTTCAACAAAAATCCTTTCAATGAACATTTAGGGTCGATTTCTTTTAGGATTGACCAGTTTGATCTACATGAAATCCAAGGAACTCTCAAGAGTCTTCTCCAGCACCACAATTTGAAAGTATCAATTCTTCAGCCTTCAGCCTTCTTTTCTTTGTTTATTTGATCTAATTCTCACATCCATTCATGACTACTGGAAAAACCATAGCTTTCACTATATGGACCTTTGTCAGCAAATTGATGTCTTTGTTTTTTAATATGCTATCTAGGTTTGTCATAGCCTTTCATCCAAGCAGCAAGTGTCTTTTAATTTCATGGTTGCAGTCACCACGCCCAGTGATTTTGAAGCCCAAGAAAATATGCAGAGTACATCATGTATAATACCACACTGGATGAATCACAAGCTGCAATCAAGATTGCTGGGAGAAATATCAACAACTTCAGATATACAAGTAATACCACTCTAATGGCAGAAAGGAAGAGGAATTAAAGATCCTCTTGATGAGAATGAAAGAGGAAAGTGAAAAGGTTGGCTTAAAACTCAACATTCAAAAACGCTGGATCATGGCATCCAGTGCCATCACTTCCAGGCAAATAGAAGGGGAAAACAGTGATAGATTTTATTTGTCTGAGCTCCAAAATCACTGTGGGCAGTGATGACAGCAGCCATGAAATCAAAAGACACTGAAATCAAAAGGACTGATGCTGAAGCTCCAATGCTTTGGCCACCTGATGCGAAGAATTAACTCATTGGAAAAGACCCTGATGCTGGGAAAGATTGAAGGCAGGAGAAGAGGGGATGACAGAGGATGAGATGGTTGGATGGCATCACTGACTCAATGGACATGAGTTTGAGCAGGCTTTGGGAGTTTGTGATGGACAGGAAAGCCTGGCATGCTGCAGTCCATTGGGTCACAAAGAGCTGGGCATGAGTGAGTGACTGAAGTGAGTCTGAGAGGCAAGGGAGGAGGGATAAATTGGAATATTAGGACTGACATACTGAAGCGATTTAGCAGCAGCAGCACACATACTTCTATGTATAAATAAATAACTAGTATGGACCTACCGTATTGCACAGGAAACTCAATACTCTGTAATGGCCTATTAGGGAAAAAACCTAAAATAGAGTGGTGGAGATAACTCTGTGGAGTTATATAATAACTCTGTGGATATTTATATATATATATACACACACACAGAGTGTATATATACAGAGTGTATATACAGAGTATATACAGTGTATATACTGTATATATATACTGTGTATATACAGTGTATATATATATACACATACACACAGAGTATATATATATATGTATATACAGAGTGTATATATATATATATATATATATACACAGAGTGTATATACAGAGTATATACAGTGTATATACTGTATATATATATAGAGTATATATAGAGTATATATAGAGTGTATATACAGTGTATACACAGTGTGTGTATATATATGTGTGTGTGTATATATATATATATATATATATATACAGAGTATATATATATATATAAAAAATATATATATATATATATATATAACAGATTCACTTTGCTACATACCTGAAACTAACACAACATTAGTTGTGAACTGAACTAAACTGAATTGAATGATTTTCACAATATATTTTCCAGGGCTTATTCAAAGACTATAAGTAGAAATTGATCAACATCTATAACTTACGTTACAACATAGACTCATAATTCTTAAATTAAAAATAACTATATAAAGAATAACATGTGCATTCATGTATTACATGTCTTTTGTAATTTTTTATGTGTAAAATCTATTTATGCTACACAAAAGTTTCATTTAATTTTCATTGTAAGAACTAACTTGTTGTTACCAAAGGGGAGAGAGAAGGGAGAATGAACAAATTATGGTATGGGATTAAAATATAAAAACTACTATGTATAAAGTTTAATAAACAAATAGGCATATTGTATAACACAGAGAATGAGAGTAATATCCTGCACAACTCCATACCCATCATACTCATAACACCACTCAATTATCAGGGATATGAATTTTTCTTCAACTGCATTTTCATTTTCACCAAAACTAAAATGCATTTGAGTCATTCCAGATGAACTAGTGAAAAACAAAGGACAAAAATAATTTAACAACTTATAGAAAGGAATCATTACAATCTTGGTCTGGAAAGATGTTTAAGAAATAATCTAGAAATTAACATTTATTTATTTCACTTCTCAATAATTTAAAATTCTGTAACAAACAATCTGATAAAGGGAAGTTTACATCTTCCTTTTTAATCATATGTGTAATTTCATTTTCTTGCCTTAATGTGCTACTACCTCTACCAAAACTTTTTTAAAAAGGGGTGGGGAAACTGGTGGACACACTTGATTTTGTACCTATTTCAAAAGAAATATTTTCAGAATGTCACCAATAATAATGGTGAAAATGAAAGTGAAAGTCAATCGGCCCTGTCCAACTTTTTGTTACCCAAGGACTGTAGTCTGCCAGACTCCTCTGTCCATGGAATTCTCTAGGCAAGAATACTGGGGTGAGTAGCCCTTCCCTTCTCCATGGGATCTTCCCAATCCAGGGATCAAACCCAGGTCTCCTGCATTGCAGGCAGATTCTTTACCATCTGAACCACCAGGAAAGCCCAATGATAATGGTACTTGGATTAGCTTTTGTTGATTTTCTTCATAAAATTAATGAAATATTTTTATTTTCCTAATTTGCTCAGGGTTTGTTGTTGCTGTTAAATCACTAATAGATCTTTTTCTTGATTTAACTGAGATATTCATTTAATGGTGCTTGTATGTACATACATATACATATAAACACAAACATATATATATATATGATATATAATACATATATATACATATCCATGCATATATTTGCTTTTGAAATATATAATAATAGTAATATATTTTATTTGGTACTTATATGTTTATAGATAGATACATATATACATATACATGCATAGATATTTGCACTTGTTTTGGTAATGTGGGGAGGACTTTACATACATATTCAAATGTGAGTCTGGGTTAAAATTTTCCTTTGTTACACTGTTTTTGTCATCAGGACGTCTATCAGGTTTTGCTAACTATATAATAAATTGTTGCTGGTGTTGAGAGAGTCATTTCCTAGGGAGGTTGATAAGAAGTCTAGGGGTCCCCAAGGAGAGAGGGGTCTGGAATTCTCAAGGAGGAAGAAAGGACAAACTTTTTTTCTTCTACATTCCTTAGGATTATATAACAATAATGTATCCTGCTTGAGGACAGTCTCTGGAAAAAGCCTTCTGGCTAATCCTATTATCTTAAAATGTGAATTATGGGGGTAGGTCTAGCGAGGTCTTTACAACCTCCAGACATTCTTTTGATTCACTGTAATAACTAATTAGAGAATGTATAACTCCATGGCTAACACTAGCAAGTGGGTACTCTTTCTGCCCTGTCCTGATGCTTATGTCAGAAGCTTTCTCTATCTCCTTTATACTTTAATAAAACTTTATTACACAAAAGCTCTGAGCACTCAAGCCTCTTCTCTGGCTGCGGATTGAATTCTTCTCTGGAGGCCAAGAATCCTGGCGCCTTTGCGTCGTTCAGCAACAACCTTTCACCTTGGGGGCTCATCTGTAATTCTTCAGGACAAGGTAAGGATGTTTGGAGCTCAAATTCTTTGTTCTCCTAGTGAACACGTTTTCTGCTGTACTTTACTAAGTCTGCAGTGTGCTTGCATGAATGAATGAAATGCCCTGCACGAAGCAAGTAAGGAACCCTGCTCTGCGGTTCTGTGGTGACCTCACACAGCTTATGGCAAAAGCCTGTCGGGGGTTCATACTGACCTGCCAATGCCAAGAGGCACCCAACGTCTCTTTCAGGGACTGCCCAGAAATGGGCAAAGCATGTGGATTGAATTCTCCTTTCTCGGTCAAACTTTTCAGTCTCTTTGACCATTTCATAACTCCTTGGAAATTAGAAGTACGAACCTAACCTGTCAGATCATAGACTTGTGATCTATGCTGTTACTGTGTACTGTTACTTAGGTCACAAACTTGGATTGGTAGTCAGGAAGCGCCTAGCCTTGTTAGGCATGGAAAGTTTGGAAGCTAGATGGAGCTCTATCTCCAAGAGCATCTCTGAGGCTAAAGTTTACTCAGATTGGAACTACAATGGAGTTTTTTTTTCCTTTGGTAACGCTGGCTCTTAGTGGATCAGCGGAGACTCTTATACTGGTGTGGTGATGCTTAGGAGGCTCTTATACTGGTGTGGTGACACTTGGAAGGAATATCTCAATTTTATGTTCCAACCGGTCTTATTGTGGTCAGGAATATACTCAAGGTCACTCAAGTGCACAAGCACTCAGGTGATGAATGTTTCCCCCAGCAGTTTAGCCTGGGAGGCATTCTGGAAGGATACCCTAATTGCACCCCGGGTGGCATCAGAGGCAAGCAAGGTTTTAATGATGAGCAGCTGGATGTCAGAGATGCCATCAGGTCTACCCCTGGTGCATCCGGATCCCATCTTGGTGGTAGAACTGGGAGGGACGAGTATGTCACCTGCATGGGTAAGGGACAGACTAAGTCTAACTGGGAAAGAAAAACTTTGGTGTAAAGTCTGTCTACACCCCCATCTACAGCAGGGAGGGATGCCTCCAGTAGAAAGAGGGCGCTGGTCGCTTTTTTTCTCTCTTACAGATGGGAGCTAACAATTCCAGCCTCACTCTTTTGAACTGTATCCTGAAGAACTGGGATAGATTTGATCCCCAGGGCTTAAAGAAGACACACCTGGTCTCCCTATGTGATACTGCATGGCCACAGTACCCACTGGAGGATGGCAAATGGTGGCCAGTTGGAGGGTCTCTTAAGTATAATACTGTTTTACAATTAGATCGGTTCTGTAGAAAACAAGGGAAATGGGTAGAAGTAGCCTATGTGTTGCCCTTTTTCTCTCTGCAAAATATACCAGACTTATGTCCTAAGGGTATAGATTTAGGTATTACTCCTTCAGCTCCCTCCTGTCCTCCAACTTTGCTAGATGAGATGGAGGACAGGAGAAAAAGAGTTAAAGAAAAGCAGGCTTCTCCTAGGATAATATGCACAGAGCAGCCAGAGAGACTGAGGAACAGCCACACAAGCTTTTACTTCTTCATGAAGCACTCACCAGGAAAAATAATCAGTCTATGAGAGTTAATAAGCCTTTTTCTTATCAAGAAATACAAAGAATCAAGGGGGATCTGGGAGACTATTTAGAGGACCCAGAAAAATATATTAGAGCTTTTAAAGGTGTTACTCTGCTTTATGACCTTACTTGGAAGGATGTGATGTATATCTTGGGACAAACACTGACTCCCGACTCAAAGACTCAAGTTTTGGGGAAAGTGCTTGCTTATGGAGATGAACAGTTTGGTAATGAATCAGTAGGGAAGAGGGAGGATGAGATAGCCACCCTCCCCACTGGGAGTCAGGTGGTCCCAACTACTGAACCAGATTGGGACTACAACACAGCTAAAGGAAGATGGGATCAGAGTCATTTTGTCAGATGTATTCTTGAAGGACTGAGGCAGGCGCATGCTAAGCCTTTAAACTATGGCAAATTGGCAGACATAGAATAGGAGGAGAAGGAATCTCCTGGTAAATTCCTAGATAGACTGAGAGAAGCCCTTCGCAGATTCACTGAGATTGATCCTGAAAGTGAAGCGGGAAAAGTGATCTTAAAAGATAGATTTCTCACTTAGTCAGCTCCAGATATCCGCCGTAAGCTATTAAAATAGGACCAAATCAGTCTTTGGATAGTCTGTTACAACTGGCTCAGACAGTCTATTATGGTAGGGAATATGAGGAAAAGAAAGGCAGAAAAAGACAAAGGAACAGGCAGAAGCCCTCACAATGGATATGAGAACTATTCTTAAACAGCCTGAGAAAAATGCCCAGAGGGACCCAGGGGAAAAGGGATGGGCTTGCTATTACTGGGGAAAAGATGGGCACCTCAACCAGGATTGCCCTCAGGCATCTAAGCCGCCCCCGGTTCCATGTCTGGTCTGCAAGGACCACACCAGAAGAGAGACTGCCCTCATAGGCGTAGGCTTCAGGAGTCGGACTCTCAAGACAATCAGGACTGAAGATGCCCTGGGGTCCCCAAACAAGCTCCCATCCTAATTACACCTAGGAACCCCAGGTATTAATAACTGTGGGGGCGGGGGGCAATCAGTCAATTTCCTTTTAGATACTGGGGCAACTTACTCCGTGCTTACTGAAGCCCCTGACCCACCTTCTTCCCGATCCACTTCCATAATGGGACTGTCTGGATGAGCCAAAGGGTATTACTTCAGTTGTTCTTTAAGCTGTAACTGAGACTCTGCTATTTTCACACAAGTTTCTGATCATGCCAGAGTCTCCCTCACCCCTTTTGGGAAGGGATATACTGAGCAAAGGAGAAGGCAATGGCAACCCACTCCAGCCCACACTTGCCTGGAAAATCCCATGGACGGAGGAGCCTGGTAGGCTGCAGTCCATGGGGTCGCACAGAGTCGGACACGACTGAAGTGACTTAGCATACTGAGCAAGGTCCATGCCTCTGTTTTCATGAATAAGGAGCCGTCCCTTTCTCTCTCTTTAATTGAACAAAATGTAAATCCTAGAGTATGGGCTGATGGAAAATCTGTGGGTCGAGCACAAAATGTTATTCCTGTAGTTGTCAAGCTCACAGACCCACGCTTATTTCCACATAAGAAGCAGTATCCACTGAAACCTGAAGTGAAGGAAGGGTTAAAACCCATCATTGAGAATTTAAAGGAGCAGGGACTATTAATTCCCTGTAACAGTCCCTGCAACGTTCCTATTCTGGGTATAAAGAAATCAAATGGTAAATGGAGACTAGTTCAAGATTTATGAATAATAAATGAAGCTGTAGTTCTTTTACACCCCATGGTGCCTAATCCTTACACTCTATTGTCTGAAATTCCTGAATGGGCCAAATATTTCTCAGTAATTGATTTAAAAGATACCTTCTATTCAGTGCCTTGGGGGAGGAAAGTCAATTTCTATTTGCCTTTGAGGACCCTACGCAGCTAGGTTCTCAGGTAACCTGGACAGTTTTGCCCCAGGAATTTCGTGACAGTCCTCACTTATTTGGATAAAGTTTGTCATGGGATCTACAAAACTTTAATAGCTCCAAAGCAGTCATGTTATAATATGATATTTTGCTCAGTGCTGAGACAGAGGAAGCTTGTTCATGAGCCTCAGAAGACTTCTTAAACTTTCTGGCAGGCTGCAGTTACAAGGCATCAAGAAAAAAGGCTCAGCTTTGTCAACAATCTGTTAGATATCTGGGCCTAATCATATCAGAAGGTACTAGGGCCATGGAAAAACAGACTGGTTCCAAATAGGAAAAGGAGTACGTCAAGGCTGTATATTGTCACCCTGCTTATTTAACTTATATGCAGAGTACATCATGAGAAACGCTGGACTGGAAGAAACACAAGCTGGAATCAAGATTGCTGGGAGAAATATCAATAACCTCAGATATGCAGATGACACCACCCTTATGACAAAAAGTGAAGAGGAACTAAAAAGCCTCTTGATGAAAGTGAAAGAGGAGAGTGAAAAAGTTGGCTTAAAGCTCAACATTCAGAAAACGAAGATCATGGCATCTGGTCCCATCACTTCATGGAAAATATATGGGGAAACAGTGGAAACAGTGTCAGACTTTATTTTTTTGGGCCCCAAAATCACTGCAGATGGTGACTGCAGCCACGGAATTAAAAGACGCTTACTCCTTGGAAGGAAAGTTATGTCCAACCTAGATAGCATATTCAAAATCAGAGACATTACTTTGCCAACAAAGGTCCGTCTAGTCAAGGCTATGGTTTTTCCTGTGGTCATGTATGGATGTGAGAGTTGGACTGTGAAGAAGGCTGAGCGCCAAAGAATTGATGCTTTTGAACTGTGGTGTTGGAGAAGACTCTTGAGAGTCCCTTGGACTGCAAGGAGATCCAACCAGTCCATTGTGAAGGAGATCAGCCCTGGGATTTCTTTGGAAGGAATGATGCTAAAGCTGAAACTCCAGTACTTTGGCCACCTCATGCGAAGAGTTGACTCATTGGAAAAGACTCTGATGCTGGGAGGGATTGCGGGCAGAAGGAAAAGGGGACGACAGAGGATGAGATGGCTGGATGGCATCACTGACTCGATGGACATGAGTCTGAATGAACTCCGGGAGTTGGTGATGGACAGGGAGGCCTGGTGTGCTGCCATTCATGAGGTCGCACAGAGTCGGACATGACTGAGCGACTTAACTGAACTGAACTGAACTGAAATCATTCCCTATCTATGACTTTAAGACAATTGAGAGGATTTTTGAGACTCACAGGCTACTGTGATTCGGGGTTATGGGGAACTTGCCCAGCCTTTATATAAACTTATAGCTGAAACTCAGCAGGCCCAAACAGACAAACTGGTTTGGTCTCTAGATACTCAAAAAGCTTTTAAGTTTCTTCAGACTGCTCTCCTGCAAGCTCCTGCTCTGAGCTTGCCCACAGGGTCAGAATTTAATTTGTTTGTCACTGAAAGAAAAGGTATGGCCTTGGGAGTTTTGACACAACCCCGAGGGCCTCACCAGCAACCTATTGCTTATCTAAGCAGAGAATTAGATGTAATTTCACGTGGGTGGCTCCAATGCCTAAGAGTAATTGGGGCAGCGGCTTTATTAGCACCTGAAGCTTTAAAAATAATTAATGGATGAAACCTTACTGTACTGACTTCTCATGATGTGAGTGGAATCTTAAATTCTAAGTTTAATATTTGGATGACATACAGTAGGCTTCTTAAATATCAGTCATTGTTGTTAGAAAGACCAGTAACTAAGCTTAAAGTTTGTGGAAATTTAAATCCTGCCACTTTCCTTTCTGAGAAGGAAAATGAAACACCTGATCACGATTGTTCCCAATTTCTAACTTTAAACTATGCAGTTCGAGAAGATCTAATGGATACCCCATTAGACAATCCTGACATGGAAATATTTACAGATGGCAGTTCTTTTGTTCGGGATGGAAAGCGTAAAACAGGTTACGCCATGGTTACTGCTCAACAGGTTTTAGAAGCAAAATCTCTCCCCCAGGGAACCAGTACTCAGCACAGCTTGTGGCTCTGACTTGAGCTCTAGAGTTAAGCAAAGGGCAGCGGGTAAATATCTACACTGATTCTAAGTATGCTTATTTGACTTTACATGCTCATGCTGCAATATGGAAAGAGAGTTTATAACAGCGACAGGAGAACCTATTAAACATTTCAGAGAGATCAAGAGACTTTTAACTGCTATATGTTGTCCTAAAGAAATAGCTGTTATGCATTGCAAAGGGCACAGCAGGGATGGGAGTAAAGTAGCCAATGGTAATCAGTTGGCTGACTGTCAAGCCAGAAAAGCAGCACTTTAGGAAAGCCCTTCACTACAGACACCTTTGATCTAAACAGGTCCTGTGGAACAAGAAAAACCACAATATACTGAGGAAGAATTAGGAAGATATGAGAAAAGAGGAGCAAAGATTACTGATAAAGGATGGTTACATCTGAGGATGGACAATTAATAATTCCTGAAAGTGCTCAATAGAAAATTCTTAAGGGTTTACACCAGAGTTTTCATTAGGGTGGAGAGAGTACTTACCAGATGGCTTCTCGTTTGTTTGAAGGTAAAAATGTAATGAAAACTTTAAAGAATATTATCAAAAGGTGTGAGGTTTCTCAGAAAAATAACCTAAAGACTGAAAAGCTAGCAAAATCTGGGTTACAATGAAATGGAAAGTATCCTGGAGAGGACTGGGAAATTGATTTTACTCATATGCCAAAAGCTAATGGATATTCTTGCTTACAAGTTTGGGTGGATACCTTTACTGGCTGGATTGAGGCTTTTCCCTGTCATAGTGAGCAGGCTAAGGAGTTTATAAAGGTTTTAATCCATGAAATTACCCCCAGGTTTGGGCTGCCACGGAGGCTTCAGAGTGACAATGGCTCCGCCTTTAAAGCTGCTGTAACTCAGGGGGTGTCTAAGGCTCTAGGAATAGAATATCACTTACACTGTTCCTGGAGACCCCAATCCTCGGGAAAGGTTGAAAAAGCTAATGACATTATCAAAAGACATATGTGCAAATTAGCTCAAGAAACGCAGGACAATTGGATTAAAGTCCTACCCATAGCTTTAATGAGGGTTCGAACTGCCCCACAAACGGAGGGACTGTCCCCCTTTGAATGTATTTATGGAAGGCCTTTCTTATGCACAGACATTGTTATAGACCCCAAAGCCTTGGAATTAACGAATTATGTAACTCAGCTCTCAGCTTTTCAACAGGCATTAACAGAACTCCGGTAGATGGCTCCTGATCCAGCCTCTTGAGTCAAGCAAGCCTCTATTTGAGCCAGGAATTGAGGTCCTCATAAAAACATTGGGGTTTGGGGGCCCATCCCTTGAGCCCCTCTGGGAAGGCCCTTACCAGGTTATTCTTTCTTCTCCTACAGCTGTCAAAGTGTGAGGAATTGATTCGTGGGTACATCACACTCGAGTTAAGAGGTGGCACCCTGACCAGAGCTACGTGACTTCATTTTATGTCTTTACTCTCTATGCTTTGACTTTGCACTTTTTAAATGGGCCTGATAATCTATGTGAGCCTATGTATGCTGACTCCAAAAATCCTGAGTCTGCCGTTTGAGCCTCAAGACAATGCCTTCCTGTCCTGGACTCACTCCTACGCAGCATTTCACAAGCAGTCTAACTGCTGGGTGTGTGGAGCACTCCCCTCTTCATCAGTGGAAGGCTTCCCGTGGTGGACATCTCCACTTCAAGGAAAAGACTTTCTCCAAGTCTGCAAATACTTTTAACAACAATCGCATGTGATGCCTCTTCTTCAACTGATGACATCTAACAATCCTAAGATGGACTGATGTAACTCTGGACATAATATGACTTTTAATTTGATTTTAACTTGTTTTAAGGACTATTTTGCCTTGCATCTGTAACTGTGTAATTGGATTTGTTTCTAGTCGCATGAAGGCTTTTAAGTTACAAATGGTTGTCCAACCTCCTAAGAGTGGCACAGCCTCTTCCAAATATTACTTAGGGCCCCTGGATCAGAGACCCTTAATATGAGAGTTAGGAGAATATGTTGCCTCAACAATTTAGGGACCACACCCCTAAATAGCAGGAAGTAGTTATGGAATGAAAATGACGCCCCTTTCCCTTAGCAACATAATTCTCCTAAAGGAAAAGAGGGGAATGAGAGACTCATTTCCTAGGGAGGTTGATAAGAAGTCTAGGGGTCCCCAAGGAGAGAGGGGTCTGGAATTCTCAAGGAGGAAGAAAGGACAAACTTTTTTTCCTCTACATTCCTTAGGATTATATAACAATAATATATCCTGCTTGAAGACAGTCTCTGGAAAAAAAACCTTCTGGCTAATCCTATTATCTTAAAATGTATTATGGGAGTAGGTCTAGAGAGGTCTTTACAACCTCCAGACATTCTTTTGATTCACTGTAATAACCAATTAGAGAGTATATAACTCCATGGCTAACACTAGCAAGAGGGTACTCTTTCTGCCCCCTTCTGATGCCTATGTCAGAAGCTTTCTCTATCTCCTTTATACTTTAATAAAACTTTATTACACAAAAGCTCTGAGAGATCAAGCGTCCTCTCTGGCCCCAGATTGAATTCTTCTCCTCTGGAAGCCAAGAATCCCGGTGTCTTTGCATCGTTCAGCAACAACCTTTCAGTGTTTAGTGACTAAGTCATGCCCGACTTTTGTAAACCCATGAATTGTAGCCCTCCAGGCTCCTCTGCCCATTGGATTTTCCAGGCAAGATTATTGGAGTGGGTTGCTATTTCCTTCTCCAAGGGATCTTCCTTACCCAGTAATCAAACCCACATCTTCTTCATTACAGGTGGATTCTTTACCACTGAGCCACCTAAGAAGCCCTAACCATATAAAGAGTAGAGTGTATTTTTTATTTTATTCTCTGGAAGACTTTATGCAAGACTATATTTATTTCTTACTGGGTTGTTGGGTAGAACTTATTCATGAAGCCATCTAGCCTGGGTTTTCATTGTCAAAAACTTTTTGACTAATAATTCAAATAAACAGTAATTTGATTTCTCTAGTGGTTATAGAAACATTCAAAATTTTAATTTCTTCTTGAATAAGAGCTTACTAAGTAATATTTTGTAGTGATTTTCCCATTTCATTTACATTTTCAAAGTTATTGGATAATGTTCAAAATGTTCTTTTGGTGTCTAAAGCATCTATGGTTATAATAATCATTTATGCTAATTACTAGACAATTGTGCTTTCTCTGTTAATCTTTTTTTTTGACCTTTTTCATCCATTTCTCTAAATTGTTTTCTAAATCTATTTTCTAAATTGTTTCAAAGTACCAACTTTGTCCATACTTTGTACATATAGTTTTACGTTTTTAAATTTATTTTTTATTTCTTCCTTTATGTACTATTCCATTTATTTTATTGCTCCTTTTTCTAGTGTCTTTATATGGATGTCATCTCTTTAGTTTGGAGTATTTTTTATTTCCTAATATGAGTATATAAGTTTGTGAATTTCCTTCTAAATACACTTTAGATATATATTGCTGCTAAGTCACTTCAGTCGTGTCCGACTCTGTGCGACCCCATAGATGGCAGACCATTAGGCTCCGCCATCCCTGGGATTCTCCAGGCAAGAACATTGGAGTGGGTTGCTATTTCCTTCTCCAATGCATGAAAGTGAAAAGTGAAAGTGAAGTCGCTCAGTCGTGTCCAACTCTCAGCGACCCCATGGACTGCAGCCTTCCAGGCTCCTCCGTCCATGGGAGTTTCCAGGCAAGAGTACCGGAGTGGGGTGCCAGGGCCTTCTCCATTAGATGTATCTTACAGACTTGCAATTCTCAGTACTTTTGTTATAATTGAAAATAATTTCTAATTTTTATCATAATTTCTTCTTGAATGAATGGGATAGTTGATATATATTTTTCAATTTTAATATGTGTGGGATTTTTCTAGTTATCTTTCTGATACTGATCTTTAACTTAATTCCATTGTGTCTGAGAATATAATTTGTATTATGTCAACCCTTTTAGATCATTTACTATTTTTTTCAAAATTATATCTTTCAAAAAATTCCTAGAGCTTGAATAATACCTGTCATAAATTTTCTGAGCTATTCAATTAATCAGATAAGAATAGAAAACAAAGTAAAATATATTTGAAAGAAGATGAACCTTTGCATCTGAGACTAAAAGAGAACAGTTGATGGGATAAACTACCTTCTCTCCTGGGGTCACAGAGACTCTCCAGATGCAGTGTGTATAAGATGGATAGCCATTTGGAAATCCTGGGGAGGAAAGATTGCCATTGGATTCTTGTAGGGTTTCTCCACATGCTGAAAGAAAGGAAAAAACAACATATGTTTGATTTTTTTTAATGAAAAAGATAAAATTATTCATTATTTTTTATAAGAGACATTTGCATCACTAATGAATCTTGAGCCTTTTGGTGTTAGAGAAGGATATATATTTGTATAACACTTTTCCTTTATAAGTAATTTTTAAAATGTCTTTCTTACTAGAATTTCAGTATATACTTAAAGGGACTGCTATAGCTAACCATATAACAAGATTATGAGATAAATAACCTGAAGAAACACAAAATTCTTCCTCATGGAGACATTTCTCATTCATTCCCAAGGAGCAAATAGCCAACTTATACATCACCCATACTCAGATTCAAGCCAGTGGGTACCTACTTGATGTGATTCTGGGACCCCATAAAACATTTTATTATTATATTTGGAGTACAATGAAGTTAATTTTAACAATGAATACTGTATCAAAGTTGGGAAAAATAAAATTTAAATAATAATGAATAAATATTCAGTAAAAGTGGTGCCAAAATGACACACAATGAAATATTTTTTTCAAAATAAACTGGAATAAATTGAAACATAAAACATTATGGAAGACAAATTTTCCAATGAGATATAGATATTTATCTATTCTCTGTTTTCTACCTATTATAAGTAGAAATGACTGGGAAAGCAATTTTATTTTCCTTTTACTACCCTTATCTACTGGAGAATCCCATGGAGAGGAGCCTAGCAGGCTACAGTCCATGGGGTCACAAGAGTTGGACACGACTTAGCGACTAAACGACCAAACAACCAACAACGCTTATCTAACTTCTTGGTAGTAATTATCAGTCATCTGATGTGGCAAACAGTCAGCCGTACAGCCTCAAGGTCAGTATGACTAATATCTATAGGCCAATTCAACAAAGGCAAGGTCAGGGGATAATTAGCTCACTGGTTCAGCCAAGGTTTGTAGTCAGAAGTATTCTACAATGGACTGTCTTATTGCTTTTGCAAGACATGATCTGAATCAAATGAATCTAAGATGATTTAAGTATCCTTAATTCATGAACAATTCCTATACACCAGTTAGTTTATATAAATATTTATATAAAGCTGTTTATAACTTTCATTCAACAGTTTGAAAGAATAACTCCTTCCTTCTGAAGAAGACTGAAATAGAACCTGATATATTACCATATTATAGAGCCAGCAGGTGAACTCTAGCAGGTGAACTCTTGTCTCATCAAAACAATACATTATAAATGGTTCTGCATATCTTGATTTAAATGAAGAAACAAAAATAATGGCTTGGAAGACATAAAATAGAGATGTAAAAAGAGTTTGATATGATATAAATATTCATGCAGCCATGAAATTAAAAGACACTTGCTCCTTGGAAGAAAAGCAGTGACAAACCTAGATAGTGTATTAAAAAACAGAGACATAAACTACAAAGGTCCGCATAGTCAAAGCTATGGTGTTTCCCATAGTCATGTATGGATGTGAGAGCTGGAACAATAAAAAAGGCTGAGCACTTAAGAACTGATGCCTTTGAACTGTCATGAGGGATAAGACACTTAAGAGTCCCTTGGACAGAAAGGTGATCCAACTAGTCAATCCTAAAGGAAATCACCCTGAATTCTCATTGGAAGGACTGATGCTGAAGCTGAAGCGCCAATAGTTTGGCCGCCTGATACAAAGAACTGACTCATTGGAAAAGAGCCTGATGCTGGGAAAGATTGAAGGCAGAAGGAAAAGGATAACAGAGGATGAGATGGTTGGATGGCATCACCGATGCAATGGACATGAATTTGAGTAGGCTCTGGTGATTGGTGATGGACAGGGAAGCCTGGTATGCTGCAGTTCATGTGGTCACAAAGAGTCAGACATGACTGAGAGGCTGAACAACAACAACAAATAGTGTTTATACAACAAAATAAATTTAAAATAAGAGCAAGCAATATTTATTCTGATTAACAGGTAGATAAAAGCAACTTGAGAATAAAAGAAAAATGCTCAAGGTAAAAAATATGTAATCAGCACTTTTCATGAATCATCTAAGGATACTTGATAAATGTGACATTATAAAAAACCCTTAGAGAAATGAAAATTTGTTAAGATTTATTAATGCAACCAATGTGCTTCTAATTATGATCAGTTTAGGTGCTAAATAGCCATTGGGGGATTTAGTGTGTTTCAATGAAAAAAGCTACAATTTACAGCAATTTAAAAATAAATTCTGTAATTCTAAGCCACATAGAATGTTGGTACTGGATTTCCTCAAGTGGAATTGAAACAATTAACTCACACTTGTTAACAAACATTATTATACTGATAAAATGATAAAACAGAAAGCTCTCTGAAATGCAAAAAAAAAAAATGAATATAGTTCAAAAATCTAATAAATATATACCACATATATCATTAAATAATTTTAAATTATGATCTAAAAAAAAAACAAAAAACCAAAAATCTAATAAATGCATTATATAGCACCTACTTATAATGCAAGAAGTGTGGACAACAGTTGCCAAGTTGTAATCATTTGTGCATTTCCCTCAGTACATGTGGCTCTCCCAGGCTACCTGATCCCTATTTCAGAAGATTTTCATAAATTTTCCTGGGCATTTGTTGATTCATTTTCAGGTATAAAAAATAATTTTATAACTAAAACAACTAAAGGAAGATTAGCAAGGAAAAGATGGCACTACTAGGTTAAATACATAGTCTCTTCATTTACACAGTACTCTATTTAGTATATGGATGAGAAGAGAGAAGTTTGACTTATGGCATAATCCCTTGTTATGTCATACAAGCAAGTCTCAAAATCTTCAACCTCAGTTTTCTGTTCTTTAAAGTGGCTATCTTATTAATATGTACTTCATAAAGTTGTTTTGTAGGGGTCAAGTATTGTGATGCCCAAAGTCCTCTATTTAACACTTAGATACCTCTGACACAGGTAGGGAAACTGTGGGCTTAATTTTTATAATGTATCTTTGAGCTAAAAAAAACCCAGTCTTATCTAAGAGAAGAAAAAAAAAAAAAAAAACAAATATACAAAGAAAAATTATCATCAGTGTCCTAATAAAAATCATTCTAAAAACAATTTACAAATTGAATTTTCATCTCTGTAGGCAGATGACATGATCTTATATGTACAAAACCATAAAGATTCCACAGACAAAAAAAAAAAACTGTTAGAAGTAATAAAAACAATTATACAAAATTGTAGAATACAAAATCAACACACAAAATTCAATTGCATATCCATTAACTATCAATAAACAATATGAAAATGAAATTAAGAAAATAACTCTTTTTATAAGAAACCCCCCTTAGTAATAAAATATTTAGGAATGAAAGAGGCAAAATAAACTTGAGGCAAAAGACATGAACATTGACGACTACAAAACATTGATAAAAGAAATTTAAGAGGACACAAAGATGTGTTCATGGATTGGAAAACTTAATATTGTTAAAATATTATCCATTCTAGTCAAAGCATGGATAAATTTCTAAAATTCAATGCAATCCCTATCAAATTCCTAGTGGCATATTTTTGTAGAAATGGGAAGAAAAGTCTTAAAATTCATGTAGAATCACAAATCCTAAATAGCCAAAACAATGTTGAGGAAAAAAAAAAAAACAAAACAGAGCTGGAAGTTTCATGTTCTTAACCTCAAAACATACTACGAATCGAACCACTACAATATTGTAAAGAAAAAAAATTTAAAAAAAAAAGTATGATACTGGCATAAGAGGCATATAGACCAATGGGACAGAATAAAGAGCCAAAAATAAACCCACACCTAAACAGTAAAATGGGATCTTTGATAATGGTGCCAAGACCTTTCAATGGTGAAAAGATAATCTTTTCTATAAATGGTATTAGGGAAACTAGATACACACATACAAGAGAATAAAATTGAACCCATTTTTCCACTATCCACAAAAATCAACTCAAAGTGGATTAAAGATCTAAAAGTAAGACCCCAAATTGTAAAATTCCCAGAAGAAAAACATAGGTGAAAAACATCGTAACAGAGGTCTTGGCAATGATTGCTTAGATATTAAACCAAAAGCACAGATAATACAAGTGAAAATAGACAAGGGGGACAACAGCAAGCTAAACAACTGTGTAGCAAAGGAAAGAATTGATAAAATGAAAAGAAATCTTTGGAATGGAACATTTGCAAATCATGCATCTGATAAGGGGTTAGTATCCAAAACACAGAAGGAACTTACCAAACAAACAACAAAACAAACCCCAAGTAACCAAATTTTAAAATGGGCAAAGGACTTGAATAGACATTTCTCCACAGAAGACACACAAATGGCCAACAGATACATGAAAAAAGTGCTCAATGTCACTAATAATCAGAGAAATGAAAATCAAAACCGCAATGAGATATCACCTCACAATGGCTGGCTGGCCATTATTAAAAAAACAGAAATAGCAAGTGTTGGTGAGGATGTTGAGAAACCACTTTACACTGCTGTTAGGAATGTACAATGGTGCGGCCACTGTGGAAAACAATGTGGAGTTTCCTCAGAAATAATAAATAGAACTACCAAATTATACAGCAACTCTACTTCTGGTAATTGATACAAAAGAATTGAAAACAAAGTGTTGAAGAAATATGTATACTCACATATTCATTAAGTATTACTGAGAGTAGCCATAGAAACAAACTGTCTTATCATTGGATGAATGAATAAATAAAACGTGGTATATGCATACAATGGAATATTATTCGACCTTAAAACAGAAAGAAATCTGTCATGTGCTACAACAGGGATGAACCTTGAGGACCTAATTCTAGTGAAATAGGCTAGGCATACACAAAAAGACAAATATCGCATGAGATTTCTAAAGAGATCTGCTGTATAACAGTGTGTACATAATTGACAGCACTGTACTGTATAATAAAATTTTGTTAATAGGACATATGTTATATGTGTTCCATCAAAATTTAAAAATTATTAATAATAAAAAGTAAACCTAAATATTTTACGATCTGTCTCACTTTTGCAACAGATCGTTCTCATGTGTGCTTTACCTTCCAAGATAGAAAATTGTTTTTGAATTATATAAATGCTTCTTGGATTGTGTGTGGCTGAGAAATTATTACATATCATATGTTATAATAACATGATTAAATTTATAGTTGTTTGTATTCCCATCTACAGATATTTTTTGTAGCAAATGTCTATAATATCCACCAGATATCAAAGATTGAGAATAACTTTTCCATATTCTAAAAGAATATCTTTATAATGTTACTAACTCAAAAAAAGTACAATAACTTGTAGTAGATAAATCTCTTCCCTCAAAATCTTGATAAACTATAGAGTAGGGGAAGAAATAAAACTATATCTAAACAACTTAGCACTACCTAGTTAACTTCATACATCCATTGCTCTCTCAAACTTCTAAATGTAATAAATAAAATATAGATTTAAAATGATTTTAAGGTAAGAAATGTTAAATAAAATACTGTCATCTGAGCCATAATGGTGAAATTAATTACTGAAATATTTAAAAATATATTTCAACAGTAACTCCCTAGCCAAGTCCGATACCAGTTCCAAGAAGTCTTCCTCATTCCATGGTGCAGCTCAGTTCAGGTACCCCTCTCAGAGCTGCTTTAGCATCCTTTTACAGATGAGATTTACTTCCTTGACAAGTAACATTGTCTGGAGAATTGTACAGATGATTGGCTATTTGTGTGCATAATCTGTGCTTCCTTCTACCTGGCCATAATATCTGGTGTAGTACCTTTCACATATTAAAGCAACTATTTCATTCATACAGCAACTACTTACTGAGCACTTAATTAATATTTAATTGATATGTAGATGCTGCTGCTGCTACTGCTGCTAAGTCGCTTCAGTCGTGTCCAACTCTGTGTGACCCCATAGATGGCAGCCCACCAGGCTCCCCCGTCCCTGGGATTCTCCAGGCAAGAACACTGGAGTGGGTTGCCATTTCCTTCTCCAATGCAGGGAAGTGAAAAGTGAAAGGGAAGTCGTTCAGTCGTGTCCGACTCTTTGCGACCCCATGGACTGCAGCCCACCAGGCTCCTCCGTCCATGGGATTTTGGTAAAAAGTGAAGAGGAACTAAAAAGCCTCTTGATTAGGGTGAAAGAAGAGAGTGAAAAAGCTGGCTTGAAACTTATCATTAAAAAAACTAAGATCATGGCAACTTCGGGAGGCCCCTGGGGCTCCCCTGATGGCTCAGCTGGTAAAGAGTCCTCCTGCAATCCAGTATACTGACCTGGCTCAATTCCTGGGTCAGGAAGATCCACTGGAGAAGGGATAGGCTACCCACCCCAGTATTCTTGGGCTTCCCTTGTGGATCAGCTGGTAAAGAATCCTCCAGCAATGCGGGAGACCTGGGTTCGATCCCTGGGTTGGGAAAAAACCCTGAGAAGGAAAAGGGTATCCACTCCAGTATTCTGGCCTGGAGAGTTCCATGGACTGTACATGGGGTCACAAAGAGTCAGACATGACTGAGTGACTTTCACTTTCACTTTCATGGCATCTGGTCCCATCACTTCATGGCAAATAGAAGGGGAAAATGGGAAAGCAGTGACATATTTTATTTTCTTGGGTTCCAAAATCACTGCTAACAGTGACTGCTGCCATGAAATTAAAAGATTCTTGCTCCTTGAAAGGAAAGCTATGACAAACCTAGACAGCATATTAAAAACCAGAGATATCATTTTGCTGACAAAGGTCTGTACAGTCAAAGATATGGTTTTTTCAGTAGTATTGTACAAATGTGAGAGTTCGGCCAGAAAGAAGGCCGAGAGTTGAAGAATTGATGTTTTTGAATGATGGTGCTAAAGAAGACTCTTGAGAGTCCCTTGGACTGCAAAGAGATCAAACCAGTCCATCCTAAAGGAAATCAATCCTGAATATTCATTAGAAGGACTGATGCAGAAGCTGAAGCTCCATTATTTTGGTCACCTAATGCGAACAGCCATCTCATTGGAAAAGACTCATGCTGGAAAGATTGAGGACGGGAGAAGGGGGCAACAGGGAATGGGATGGTTGGATAGCATCACTGACTCAATGGACACGAGTTTGAGCAAACTCCAGGAGATAGTGAAAGATGGGGAAGCCTGGTTACTGCAGTCCATTGGGTTGCAAAGATTTGGACACACAGTGACTAAACAACAACAAAATACCCTGAGGGAAAAGTCTACTTCCAGTTCTAAAGATTACACTCTAATTGGGAAATGACAAGTGAATTGATGGTTTTAGGAATAAGACATGAAGGCCAGAGCAAATAGGGCATTTATTACCATGGGAATCCTGGGAGATCAGTTAGTTTTTAAGTAGGAGGTTACATAGAAGCTAAATCCTGAATATTAATTAGGACTTGGCCAGGAGTCAGTAGGAGTTTTCTGGATTGAGGAAGAAGCAGGAGGTAAGCACACTGTAGTGTCAGGTGCTGGATGAAGTAGAAGGGAGAAACTAGGCTGTAAGTGAAACACCTAGCAAAGAGGCTGGGGAAGAGACAGGGGAAAGGAAACCAGTCTTTATGCTGAAATAAGCAGAGTAAGATCTGCATATTGAAGAGCCACTTGAACAGCAGTATGGCCAGAGAACTAAAGAGATGTAAGAATAGAGGGAAGAGGTTAATTAGGAAGCACTGTAGTAATCCAGACAAAAGGTGAGGATCCCTAGGATAGGGGATTCACTTCAAGAATGTGAGATAGATACCAAGAAGGCAGCAGGACTGATTAGTTGTAGGAAGTGTGGCAGAAAAAGGGGTGAAGAGAGAATGCCCTCCACAGTTTTGGCTTGGAACAATCTGAGTGTAGTACCATCAACTGAACTAAGAAATGTTTTATGAACAAATGGGTCTGTATGAATAAATGAGAAAGTGACTATTTTTTTTTTGCATGTTGGCAACATATATGAGCCAAGAATTATATATAAACACATATAAGTGATATTCTCTTTGAAATTTCAGAGAATTATATCAGGAATTACAGATTTTCTGTAACTAAAAAGAACCTCATACTAATTTAAAAAATAAATTTAATGTTCAAATGTTTAAAAAATTGCCAGTATTTAAATTCCCTGCACAATGAAACTGGTCTTCCATCCCTACAACCTCTACACAGATATACATCCAATAGATGCAGATATTCTGTATATATACTGTATGTTTAACACCACTTTTAAATTTGTAAACATCTATTGTGACTACATCTATGAGTGACTACACATACACTTTTACATAACAATGATTCTAATCTTCAAAAGCCTCTTTATTTTTAGATATTTATTTTTTCTTAATTTCATTATGTTACTTTACATTTAATTGATGAAGATTTACTAAGAGAATATTAGGGTTGACAGTTGTATAGGTATGAAATATAAGCCAAAAGGTTATGGGACTATAGAAAAACTATATTAAGAGAAAATGCAAATAAAGATCAGAAACTATATTAGAAGAGCTCAGTATCAGGAGTTTAGAAATTAAAAAAAAAGGGAAGTAATCTTAAAATTAGATCAAATAAATGGAGAATATATTTAGAAAATGGGAGTCACAAGGAAAAAAAGGGCCCCCAAAAAAGAGAGACCAAGAGAACAAATGACTTATTTATAAAGACACACCACCACTCACACATCCCAGTGAGTACCTCTTTCACCAGCAGACTGCTGACTACTGGGATAAAGGGAAGATGAAGACCATTCTCTGCCCCACGTGGACATTTCTATATGTCAATGAGCAAATATGACATTTTGTGAATGAATCAGCTACCCAATCAGAAAGTTTCCTAGACTGGTACCGATAATCACAGTAAACTTAATTAATATAACTTTCCAATAATTAAATATATATAAATAAAATTTAAACATGAGAATCTATGTAAACTTCAATGATTAATTTACCTATCTTATCTTGAATGTCTGTATAAATTATTGGAAAAGCATACAACTAAAACTTTTAGAACTATTTTACTATTTATGATATTAGTATCTGGAACAACAACTGAATTTCACAGGTATTAGTTTCCCATAAATAACAACAACAAAAAAATGAAAATGCTGTGTTAAGCAAAATTAAGCATGTATCTTTGATATAGGCTATTTCAAAGCATGTTGCATATACAGGAGGTACTAGGATATGAAGAAGTTCCAATTTGAAAGCAAAATCTTTTTTTTTTTTTTTTTTTTCCATTGGAGTATAATTGCTTTATCTTTTCTTTCTTAGACCAGTAAGGCATTAGTGATCCCTTGGAACATTGTTATTAAGACCTGTCTTTAATCTTTTTTCACAAACATATCTAATAGGAAACATATTAACAAACTAGTAAACAAACATAAAAACAAACTAGTAGTTCACTAGTAACATGATTAGAACTTTGTTTTTGGCAACGAAGTTATAAATTCCACCTAATGAAATTTAAATTTATATACTGTTAATGATCAGTTCAGTCGCTCAGTCATATCCGACTCTTTGCGACCCCATGAATCGCAGCACGCCAGGCCTCCCTGTCCATCACAAATTCCCGGAGTTCATTCACTCAGACTCATGTCCATCGAGTCAGTGATGCCATCCAGCCATCTCATCCTCCGTCATCCCCTTCTCCTCCTGCCCCCAATCCCTCCCAGCATCAGAGTCTTTTCCAATGAGTCAACTCTTCGCATGAGGTGGCCAAAGTACCAGTACTTGCTATAAAAGATCATTCAGGATCGAATTCTGAAGTTGAAATAAAGGATATTCTTGGTATGTTGGCAAGGAAACTCATAATTTGACTATGAAATCATGCAACTATTTAATAACAACTATATTTTTCTTTTTTATTCATTAAATTAAAAGAAATAAAGCTTACTATCCCTGCTTTTGAAATTTGATTTCTAGCAATTTGTTTTTAATTATACCAATGGGTATTCCAGAGTTCTCTTCTATTTCATTTTATGATTAGTAATTTTGAACTGAGCATCTCAGTTACTCACGAGCATGAAAAGAGACAAGTAAACAGCTGAGTTAATTGTGGCTCATTCATCTGGAAAAGCACTATCAGACTCAATTATGCTTCTGAGTTTGGGTGGTGCAGTACCTGGACATCTATACAGCTTTCTTGCCTGTGCAATATCTCCTTTGCTTAAGCGGGTTCGCTGACCAATTGCTGGACGAATGCCATTATCATCACGTGAGGGGAGAATGGTATCCAGAAACATCCCCCTGGAAAAAAAAAATCAGAAACAAGTCACACATAAGTCATCAAATTAAGACACATATGCCTTACAAATATAGATTTCTTTCAAACTCAAACCAATCAAAGGAGAAATATATCAGTGTTTAGATTTAAACTGTGTGTCCATCTTTTAAAATACTTTAATCAAAGTAGAAAAAAATCGTGTGCTAAATGTGTATGATGAACTTGGATTGGCGATCTATTTCACATATGGTAATATACATGTTTCAGTGCTATTCTTTCAAATTATCCCTCCCTACCTTCTCCCACAGAGCCCAAAAGTCTGTTCTTTACACCTCTGTCTTTTTTGATGTCTTGCACGTAGGGTTGTTGCGGGGAGCGAGCTCCGCCCCGGCAAAGGTCTTGAGGAAGGAGGCTTGGCATACGCAAAGGCGGGATCAAGCCTCAGGAGTCTCCCTGGAAATTCTCGAGCATCTACCCCCAAAACCAGAGTCTGCGTACTTTCTGCTTTGTGCTTTCACCTACACCTCTGACTTTACGGGGGGCTGTCCCCCACTACCTCTCTCTGAAAAGAGAGTTAGCTTACAGCTCCAGTTAATAATTCCTGGGTGTGACAGTGTTTCAACCTACAAACTCCTTTGGAAGTCCTCTAGCCTGCCTGAATAGGTTTTTTCCGGCAACATGTAATTGTTCAGAGCCTCCCAACTGTGAGAGGCAGGAGATGTTCTAAACTGTCTAAACACAGACTCCTTTGAGTAGTTAAAAGGTTGATTAGAAATTGTATTGGTGAAGGGATTTTCACTTGTTGGGCCAATGTTTGCTGCTAAGTCTCCATATCCCTTACCTACTGTGTCCTTGGCAGTGTATTGATTGATATAATGGGTGTATAGAAATGTAAGTAGTAGCCTCAATGTTTGTAACCTTGGACCCTTGAGTTAATTCTTTTCTTGATTGAGCCCACCTCACCTTTGCCCTATAGGAATGCAGCTTTGTCCAATGCTTTTTGGAGGCTGGCGCCTGACTTTAGAATAATCACCTTTAGAGAAAAATAAGTTTCTTAAAATGTTAACAGGCCTCCTGGCCAGAAGATGCTATAAATCATCTAAACTTTTGCATATGATAAGTTTGAAAGCCTGGCTTCGATAAGGATCAGGAACTGCTGTCTTTACATGACTCTACCCCTTCCCCCATTATCCTCTATGCACAACTTAAGGTATAAAACTACTTTGGAAAATAAAGTATGCCCTTTTTTTTGTTCACCGAAATTTGGTCTCCCCATGTCGTTCTTTCTTTCACCTTCTAGCTGAACTTTTCCTCTGAGGCAGGGAAGCTCGTTAAGCCTACTAATTTTGCCTGGGCTTCTAAGATCTGACCGGGGAGGCCTTAGTGTCCCTTCTCCTTCGGGAGAACGGGAAGACGCCTGCGGCCTTCGTAGGTGACGTAAATTCCCTGCTTTGGAATTTTATTCAGCCTCTTTTCTTCACTTAATTTCTTCGCTGAGCTATCCTTATTTCACCGCTCTTTATATCCTTAATAAACGTTTAATTAAGCAGTTGTTTCCTGATTTTCGCTGAGGCTGTCCCCGCTTCGAATTCCCTGGATCCACCGGGGCTGGACCCCAGCAGGTTATCATTACCACCTTTCTAAATTCCATATATATGCATTAACATACTGTATTGGTGTTTTTCTTTCTGACTTACTTCACTCTGTATAAGCCGGTGCACTGGGATGACCCTGAGGGATGGGATGGGGAGGGAGGTGGGAGGAAGGTTCAGGATGGGGGACACATGTACACCCATGGCTGATTCTTGTCAATGTATGGCAAAAACCACCACAATATTGTAAAGTAATTAGCCTCCCATTAAAATAAAATAATTTAAAAAATGTATATGGTAAGTATAAAGTTAGTGGTGGCATTCAAATTTTCCCTAGAAAAAGTATATATTTTTTTCAAAATCTAAAATTCATTTTTTAAATTTATTTTTAATTGGAGGATACTTACTTTATGATACTGTGTTGGTTTCTGCCATATATCAACATAAATTAGCCATACCTATTCTTGAATCTCCCTCCCACTTCCCACCCCATCCTACACCTCTAGGTTGTCACAGAGAATTAGATTTGAGTTGTGTGTGTCATAAAGCAAATTCCCATTATTTTACATATGGTAATATATATATTTCAAAGCTATTTTCTCAATTTTGCCACCCTCTCCTTCCCTCAGTTTCTACAATCTGTTCTTTATGTCTGCATCTCCCTTGCTGTGCTGCAAATAGGTTCATCAGTATCATCCTTTCTAGATTACATATATATGCTTTAATATATATTTGTCTTTCTAACTTACTTCATTACTTCACTTTGTATAATAAGCTCTATTATTATAATATGCTCTATAATGAGGCTCCATCTGATTAGATCTGACTCAAATGCACTAGTTTTATAGGTGAGTAATATTCCACTGTACCACAGCTTCTTTATCCATTCATCTGTAGATGGACATCTAGGTTGCAGCTATATCCTACCTATTGCAAATAGTAATGTGAAGACCACTGGGATTCATGTGTCTTTTTCAAATATTTTTTCCTCAGTGTATGCCCAGTAGTGAGATTGTTAGGTCATATGGTAGACTTATTCCTAGTTTTTTTTTAAGGAATCTCTGAGCGGTTCTCCATAGTGGCTGCATCAATTTACATTCCCACCCACAGTGCAAGAGAGTTCCCTTTTCTCCACACCCTCTCTAACATTTATTGTTTGTAGATTTTTTTAATGATGGTTATTCTGACCAGTGTGAGATGGTAATTCATTTAGTTCTGATTTGCATTTCTCTAATAATGAGGGATATTGAGCATCATCTTTTCATGTGTTTATTAGCCATCTGCATGTCTTCTTTGGAGAAATGTCAACTTTTTGATTGGTTTGTTTGTTTTTCTGGTTTTGAGCTGCATGAATAGGTTGCATATTTTAGAGACTAATCATTTGTCAGTTGTTTCATTTGCTATTTTTTTCTCTAATTGAGGATTTTCTTTTCACCTTATTTACAGTTACCTTTGCTGTGGAAAAACATTTAGCTTAATTAGGTCTCATTTGTTTATTTTTGTTTTTACTTCCATTACTCTAGGAGGTGGGTCAGATAGGATCTTGCTGTGATTTATGTTAAAGTGTGTTCTGCCTATGTTTTCCTCTAAGAGTTTTATAGATTTTGGTTTTATATTTAGATCTTTAATCCATTTTGAGTTTATTTTTGTTAGGAAATGTTCTAATTTCATTCTTTTACATGTAGCTGTCCAGTTTTCCCAGCACCACATATTGAAGAGACTATCTTTTCTCCATCATATATTCTTGCCTCCTTTGTCAAAGATAAAGTGCCTATAGCTGTGTGGGTTTGTCTCTGGGCTTTCTACCTTTTCCATCGTTCTATATTTCTGTTTTTGTGCCAGTACCATATTATCTTGGTGACTATAGCTTTGTAGTATATTCTGAAGTCGGGAAGGTTGATTCCATTTTTCTTTCTCAAGAATGATCTGGCTATATGGGGTCTTTTGTGTTTCCATACAAATTGTGAAATTTTTTGGTCTAGTTCTGTGTAATATACTAAAGGTAGCTTGATAAGGATTGCATTGAATCTGTAGATTGCTTTGGGTAGTATAGTCATTTTCACAATATTGATTCTTCCAATCCAAAAACATGGTATATCTCTCCACCTGTTTGTGTCATCTTTGATTTCTTTCATTAGTGTCTTATTGTTTTCTGCATATAGGTCTTTTGTCTCTTTAGGTAGGTTTATTCCTAGATATTTTATCCTTTTTGTTGCAATGTGAATATAGCAATGATTTCTTGGATATGATACCCAAAGCATAGGAAACAAAAGCAAAAATAGGTAAGTGGGGTTGTGTTTTTAATTAAGAGGCTTGGGCATAGCAAAGCAAACAATAAAAAGAGTGAAGAGGAGATAAAATATTTCCAACATATATATACATCAGTTCAGTTCAGTCACTCAGTTGTGTCTGACTCTTTGCAATTGCATGGACTGCAGCACGCCAGGCTTCCCTGTCCATCACCAATTCCTGGAGTTTATTCAAACTCATGTCCATTGAGTCAGTGATGCCATCCAACTATATATATGTATATATATCTGATAAGAGACCAGAATACACAAAGAAATCCTACAACTCAACAACAGAACAATGAAGTAATCTGATGAAAAAAATAGGCAGAAGATTTGAATGTATATTTTTTCAAAGATGATATACAAATTGTCAAGCATAGAAAAATATTCTCAACATGACTAATCATGCAAATCAAAACCATAATGAGACATGATTTCATACCCATTAGGGTGGCTACTATCAAAACTTGAAAAAATAGAAAAGAAAACATGTTGGTGAGGATATGGAGAAATTGGAACCCTTATACACTGTTGATAGATTGCAAAATAGTGCAGCATCTATGAAAAAATTGATTGAGGTTCTTCAAAAAACAGTCATAGAACTACCATATATTCCAGCAATCTCACTTCTCTGTATATATCCAAAAGAAAGGAAAACAGGCTCTTGAAGAGATATTCACATACACATGTTCATGGTAGCACTATTCACAGTAGCCAAGAGGTGAAAGCAACTCAGATATCCATGAACAAATGAATGAATAAATAAAGTGTCAATATATATCCAATGGAATATTATTCAGTCTTAAAATGGAAGGAAATTTTGCTGCATGCTACAACATAGATGAACCTTAAGGATTTTATGCTAGGTGGGAAAAAAACAACAGTAACAGAATGATAAATATTGTGTAATTTTACTTGGTACCTAAACTAGCCAAATTCATAGAAACAGAAAGTAGAAAAGTGGTTATCAGAGGTTGGGGTAGGGGTGCGGGGAGTGGAGAGTTTAATGAATGGATATAGGGTTTCAGCTTTGCAAGATGAAAAGTTTCTGGAGATCTGTTTCATAACAATGTGAATGAACTTAATACTATCAAATTATACATTTAAAAATAGATAATATGGTACATTTGATATTGTGTGTGTGTGAGTGTGTGTGTGTGTTAGTCACTCAGTTGTATCTGACTCTTTGTGACCCCATGGACTCTAGCCCACCAGGCTCCTTTTTCCATGGGATTCTCCAGGCAAGTATACTGGAATGGGTTGTCATTGATATTGAGATTTCTTTATTATAATAAAAAACTTCCAAATACTTTGAAGGTAATGCCTGAGAACTGTGCCAAATATTTCCTCTCCTGTAATTTTTATTTCACTGTATGTATGAGTTAATAATCATCTTCTTTAAAATCAGAAAAAAGAAATGTGAATTGGATCAATTCTTCTCACAGATACATACAGTTTCTTTCACTATAGGAATATAAATTTATTTAGGAAAAGTGACTACCCAAATTTTGAAACAATAAGAAAACTGATATGTCAAGGTTAGCTGTTATGCAACACCAAGGTAGGTATAGAGGGCGATAAACTGCATGAACCTTGTGGTTTATGGAAAAGCAACCATTTAAAAGACATAAAAGGAGTACAGAATAAGGGAAAATGTGTGTTTCAGATTGAAACATTGCCTTTAAACATAAACATTAATGAGTTGTGAAATGCACATCATGATAAAAAAAGAATGAGTGGAATGGACATATAAGTGTAAAATGCGTATAAAATGGGAAAAAAAGAGATGACTTAAACAGTTTCATATTACTTACCTGGAAACTATTGCCTTGATGATAACTTCTTTAGAGTGAAATAGATCAAAACTCAAATTTATTACACTCTTAAAATTAGCATTCAGTCACTAACAAAATAATTCTAAGGTTAGTAAATGGCAGAATTCTAAATTATATGAAGCAAAATATCTTTCTAAAATGTTTTCTGATAATTATTTTACTATAGCTATTTTCAAGTATAATTAGTACTTGAGCAACAGAAAATATACAAAAAAAACACAAATCACAGAAAGAATATAACATTCCAATTCAACAACTGAGCTCTGTATTTGAAATACCTAATTTCTATTAACAGTGCTTGCCAGTTTAACATGCTTATTGGTTTGATAATCATTTCAATTGAACTTTTGTATGATTAGTAATATTAAATAATTCATACCATTAAAATTTTTACTTTGAATATATTTTGATAAGAAATGTGTTTTTAAAATCTCAAATGAGACACTGATGTATAGAACAGTCTTATGGACTCTGTGGGAGAGGGAGAAGGTGGGAAGATTTGGGAGAATGGCATTGAAACATGTAAAATATCATGTATGAAACGAGTTGCCAGTTCAGGTTCGATGCACGATACTGGATGCTTGGGGCTGGTGCACTGGGACGACCCAGAGGGATGGTATGGGGAGGGAGGAGGGAGGAGGGTTCAGGATTGGGAGCACAAGTATACCTGTGGTGGATTCATTTTGATGTTTGGCAAAACTAATACAATTATGTAAAGTTTAAAAATAAAATAAAATAAAAAAAAAACTGTAAAAAAAATAAAATAAAATCTCAAATGCCTGGTGTTGGCTATAAATACCAAGCAAGTATTTTTTGTACTCTACAGCAGCAATATTTAAAAGTGGTTCTAATTCTATGCTAAACCTACTTTGTGAGGAGCCACACAGAGGAAAGGAATTAAAAGTCAAGAGGTATAACCTGAGACTCCAACCTTGAGAAGGTGTTCCTAGCATAATGCATGATGCTGTCAAAATCATAGCTTTCTCCGAGTGAGTTCACTTCCGCAGGCTCCATCTTCAGAAAATTGTACTCTTGACCTAAGAATCAGGCACAGGAAATGTTTCAGAAACCTCTTGACAGACAGAAAAGAGAACAGAAGAACCCTCCCAGTCCTCTAACTCCTCTCTACTAAAAGCTGATCACTGATCTTCATGACGCTGCATTTACAAACAAACACCCAAGTACACGCAAAAGAGGACATCCCCACTCTAGTACTCTTGCCTGGAAAATCCCATGGACGGAGGAGCCTGGTAGGCTGCAGTCCATGGGGTCGCTAAGAGTTGGACAAGACTGAGCGACTTCACTTTCACTTTTTACTTTCATGCATTGGAGAAGGAAATGGCAACCCACTCCAGTGTTCTTGCCTGGAGAATCTCAGGGACGGGGGAGCCTGGTGGGCTGCCGTCTATGGGGTCGCACAGAGTCGGACACGACTGAAGCGACTTAGCAGCAGCAGCAGCAGCCGTGCCACTATGTGCACTTGAATATCAGCCTAAAAGAATATTAGTGAATTTCATTAAGAAGTTAATTTGTACACTGTTCATGCAGTTCTCAAGGCAAGAATACTGAAGTGGTTTGCCATTCCCTTCTCTAGTGGACCATGTTTTGACTATGCCAAAGCCTTTGGTTATGTGGATCACAACAGACTGTGGAAAATTCTTCAAGAGATGGAAATACCAGACCACCTTACTTGCTTCCTGAGAAATCTGTATGCAGGTCAAGAAGCACCAGTTAGAACCAGACGTGGAACAACAGACTGGTTCCAAGTTGGGAAAGGAGTATCTCAAGGTGTAAATTGCCATCCTGCTTATATAACTTATATGCAGAGTACATCATGTGAAATACCAGGCTAGATAAGCACAAGCTGGAATCAAGACTGCCAGGAAAAAATATCAATAACCTCAGATAGGCAGATGATACCACCCTTATGGCAGAAAGCGAAGAACTAAAGAGCTTCTTAAAGAAAGTGAAGAGAAGAGTGAAAAAGTTGGCTTAAAACTCAACATTCTAAAAACTAAGATCATGGCAACCGGTGACATCACTTCATGGCAAATAGATGGGGAAACAGTGGAAACAGTGAGAGACTATTTTTTCTGGGCTCCAAAATCACTGCATATGGTGATTGCAGCCATGAAATTAAAAGACACTTACTCCTTGGAAGAAAAGCTGTGACCAACCTAGACAGCACATTAAAAAGCAGAGACATTACTTGGCCAACAAAGGTTCATCTAGTCAAAGCTATGGTTTTTTCAGTAGTCATGTATGGATGTGAGAGTTTGACTATAAAGAAAGCTGAGTGCCAAAGAATTGATGCTTTTGAACTGTGGTGTTGGAGAAGACTCTTGAGAGTCCCTTGGACTGCAAGGAGATCAAGCCAAGCAATCCTAAAGGAAATCAGTCCTGATTGTTCATTGGAAAGACTGATGCTGAAACTGAAACTTCAATACTTTGGCCACCTGATGTGAGGAACTGACTCATTGGAAAAGACCCTGATGCTGGGAAAGATTGAAGGCAGGAGGAGAAGGGGATGACAGAAGATGATATGGAGTTTGAGCAAGCTCCAGGAGTTGGTGATGGACCTGGAAGCCTGGCATGCTGCAGTCCATGGGATTGCAAAGAGTCGGACATGACTGAGCAGCTGAACTGAACTGAATAAGTTAATTTTGGCAAAAAGGTAGATTACCAAAAGCATACTTTGGATTTTCTTTGTATACTCTTTCACTTTCTCTTAATATTTTTTTTTAAATGACTGTTTTTTTTCAATATTGTGATTATAAAAGCTACGCTTTTTACCAAATGAGTTTCCCACTTTCTCTTATGACTCTATTGGCCTAGACAAATAAATCTTCCTATTTGTATTAAATGATTTCTATGAAACAATGGGAAATATTATAAGTTGTATATACACACATTTCAAGTGTTTGCTATGTGAATTTGTCACTAAAGATGAAATAACAACAGAACGTTTCACTCAAAACTGAAACAAGATTCTCTTTGATGAAAAGGAAGCTCTAGTCAGAAGGCTTTTTAGAAGAATATGCTTCCAGATTTAATTTTTCTTTTTTTACTTTTCATGACTGCCATTTTAACTTATGGACATCTTCACATTAATAGATTTCTCAACTGCCTCTTTGTATCTGTATTGTAATATTATTTCTTGAAATCTGAAAAGAACATAGTGTTAAATGTGTAGATCTACATTAGTGGTTCAAGAAATGTTTCCTCAGAGTTTAGGTTTCACTGATCCATTTTTCACAATTTCAGCAGCCAAAGAAGGCTGTTTTTATGGCTCATTCTGAAACATCTAAATGTAAAGTTGAGGTATTAAGATTTCAAATTCAAGGTTGGAGTTCAGAACAGAACTATTACAATGTTTATGCAACTATTTAAATTTTATTCCAATTGTTATATTATTACTAAATCTGAAAATATCACATTAAAATTTTTCCCAAAAGCTAATAAAGAAAGTGAGTGATGTACAGAGCATAATACCTTTTGTTCGGGTGATAAGAAGACTGACATACTCAGTTCAGTTCAGTCGCTCAGTCCTGTCCACCTCTTTGTGACCCCATGGACTGCAGCACTCCAGGCTTCTCTGCCCATCACAAACTCCTGGAGCTTACTCAAACTCATGTCCATCGAGTTGGTGATGCCATCCAACCATCCCATCCTCTGTCATCCCCTTTCCCTCCCACCTTCAATCTTTCCCAGCATCAGGGTCTTTTCAATGAGTCAGTTTTTTGCATCAGGTGGCCAAAGAATTGGAGTTTCAGCTTTAGCATCAGTCTTTCCAGTGAATATTCAGGACTGATTTCCTTTAGGATAGATTAGTTCAATCTCCTTGCAGTCCAAAGGACTCTCAAGAGTTTTCTCCAACACCACAGTTCAAAAGCATCAGTTATTCTGTGCTCAGCTTTCTTTATAGTCCAACTCTCACATCCATTCATGACTACTGGAAAAAACATGGCTTTGACTAGACAGACCTTTGTCGGCAAAGTAATGTCTCTGCTTTTTAATGTGCTGTCTAGGTTGGTCACAGCTTTGCTTCCAAGGAGTAAATGTCTTTTGATTTCATGGCTGCAGTCACCATCTGCAGTGATTTTGGAGCCCCCCCCAAAATCACTTAAGCATTAAAGATGAAACAATCAGCCTTAAGTTGTAGAACCTGTAGCCAAGAGTAAAGTGTTTTGTGCTTAGTCACTTCAGTCTTGTCAAATGCTCTCTGACCCTGTGGACCATGGTCTGCCAGGCTCTTCTTGCATGGGATTCTCCAGGCAAGAATACTGGTGTTGGTTGCCATTTCCTTCTCTAAAAGTGTTTTAGTTCACCTTTAAAATGAATTCATATATTAAATAGTTTTCAGTGAACTAACAGACCAAATAATGAGATACATGTTCTACAAATCTCTGTGGCTATTATTACTCTTCTCAGGAAATATTTTACATTGTCTTTAACCTCTGATAGAAGCAAGTGTTATAACTCTACCCTTCATTAAAAAATAGTAAGTATATTTTAGTATATCCAATTCTAAGTGTGATATTTATAAAGCTATGGAGCTGATTTTATTAATATTAACCTGTAATCTACTGGATATTTCAACTTCTAAGCACAATATGTGAATATACTCCTTAAGTAAAGCAAAATGTTTCATAAAAATTTCTTAAAGTGGAACATGAAGCAACTTTAGTAATATCTTCTGAAGCATATAATTGAGCATTTACCACATATGTGACATAGTGGTTAAAAAGCACACAGCCATATTTGGACTCTGTAAAGAAAATTAGACTTATTTTATGAAAGAAGGGAAAAGAAAATCAGAGATACAGAGCACCAGAGAACTCATCCTAAACAATTTTTTTTAAAAAAATGAAAAGCCTCATTCTTGAAGGCCTGTTCTAAAATGGCTTAAAACTAATCTAAAAGTAATCCAATCCTTGTACAAAATTGGCTCCTATCATACATACTCACTAATTTTGCATATGAATGCAAAGCTAAAGTTGACACTTACTAGACATTGCCCTAGTATAACACTTGATCTTAAGTTTCTGAGTAAGTCACAGATCTGTTGAAAGTTATTCTCCAACATGAATTCTTTCATATTAGAATTACAATCAGCCTTCAGTATCTGCATAAGATTGGTTCTAGGAACCTCTTGGATACCAAAATTTGTGGATGCTTAAGTCCTTTATATAAAATGGTTTAGTACAATAAATGAATAAATTTCGATTCAAAGGTTGGTTGACTCTATGGATGCAAAACCCTACAAATATAGAGGGCCAACAGTTCATACATACAAATTATTGCAAGTGAATGAGAAAAGTGAGAATAGTCACATGTTGAGAATATTGTTGAATCCAAAAACGGGTGAGAAAATGTGCACAGAGTTCCAAATACTCAGAACATCTCATTAAATAAATTACTCTTTTCTGTTAACCTGAAGAGTGACTCAACAACAACAAAAAATAAAAGCCATAATTAGTTTAGCACTATGTTAAGTATTATATATTTACATGCTTTTTTATACATTTCTTGCTTGTGGTAGGTATGTAAATTTATGTTGAACCAGAGTCCTAATTTTAAGAGCAAGAAATATTCTTGGAAGTTACTTTCTTTATAAGTTATTTTGTCAACATAATAGAGGAAACTTAATAACTGTAGTTAATAGAAAACTTTTTCTCATTTAATTGGTAGTTGGAGTAACCATCAGAAAAACTATTTCCTCTTTGTCTCTCAGTGATAAAAAAGTATTAGATGAACCTTGATAGCTGCTCAGGAGTTAAAGAGTCTTCCATACTGAGAGTACAGATTTTATTTACTTCTCTTTCAACACTACAGAATACTTCTTTATTCTTGAAATGATCTCTTCCCTGTAACATTATACTCATTAATTTTTCTCCTATCCCTTAGACCAAACTTAATCTTTTGAGAGATTTTCTCCAACTGTAACTTAAATGGTGCTATTCCCCATATTCTACCTGAAATCTTATTTCCTTCTTTCTCCAACATTTTCCTAAACAGTCAAATCCTGTATCAAATTCCTTTCTAGATATGTCCTAAAGTCTAGATTCACCTTTCCTTTGTCTGCTAAATATCTCTACTTCATTCATCTAAAGGCTTCTCAAATTCAAACATATGCTAAATGAAATTATTATTTGTCTTTTCCCTCTTAAAAGTATGTTGCTTTTTGTTTTATCCATATTTCTTAGCTTACTTCATTTAATGGTGCTGCCACTCACCCTGTTGCCTAAAAGAAAACTTTGAAGATCTTCCTTCACATCCTTCATATAGTGCTTCTCCTAAAATATTTTTGAAATGTTATTTCCTCATCTTCTTGGTCTACACCACCCTAACTGAGGACTCAGTCACCTCTTATAGACTACTTATTTAAGCTTCTAATATGTTCATTCTCTCTACTCCCATAACCCCATTCTCAGTTAATAATCCCTACAAGCTGAAAGAAATCTTTTTCTATTTCTTTTAAATCTGAACTTGTTCTGCTTTCAATCCTTTGATTATTCTCCAGTAGCTAGAGGATAAAATCTCTAGGATAAAAGCCAGGATAAATTTCCTGGCTTCTTATAGAAAACCCCTATGATCTAATCCCCTTTGGTAATTACCAACTAATCTCCCACTTGTAACTTACCATGCAGCCCTATGAGCAGATGAAAATAATCTAATTATCTGTAATTGTAGCTTTGATCATGATCCTTTTTTTTTTTCCCCAGTTAGATATTCCATCAGTCTTTTCTGCACTTAGAAACCCTTTACTTCTAAATTTCAGTTCTTTTGTGACATCTCCTGACTTACTAAAGCACATTTTGTCACACCTTGCTTGGACTGACAGTATTCTCAACATATGACTATTCTCATTTTCTCACTTGTTTACAATGTTTATATATATAGAGAGAGACATAGCTACACTAAGCTCTGTAATTTTCATGAAGTATCTCCAATATCTAATAGTGCCTCAATAAATAATTGGTACAAATATGTTGTGAGCGACTAAATAGGTCAATGCTGTTAATCACAGGGAACTCTTAGGAATTCAATGTTTGTATTAGTAACATAAAACTGGCTACGAATAAGGAAATAACACACGGCCTGCAATGCAGGAGATGCAGGTTTGATCACTGGGTTAGGAAGATCCCCTGGAGAAGGAAATGACAACTCACTCCAGTATTCTTGCCTGAGAAATCCCAAGGACAGAGGAGCCTGGTGAGCTATAGTTCATGGGGTTGCAAAAACAGTCAGAAATGACTTAGCGACTAAACAACAATGCTTGAAATACACACAATCTTATAAAACAATTCTAAACAAAAGGGTTTTTCTTTTGGCAATTGAAATGTGCTTATCTTTATGAATTTATGAAAGGTAAAACAAATATAAAACTATAAATGAGGTTATTATTACACCTTAACTGTCAGAGGAAATTAAATTTAAATACATATTAACTACTGAACTACTGACACTTGAAACATTCTTAAGAATTTGTCTTTAGGGTAGTGAAGATTAAGAGAAAATCTCAAGAAAATATTTGAGCTATCCTGGACATGTCTCACTTTACTGGAATTTTCTCATGAAACTACCTGTGATATAATATAGATTTTTATGGTAGCAGCACATTTTGTGACAAACCCTGAACCCTTTTTAAATCCCAACAACATAAATTATAGAACTAAGGATAGAAAATGCTTTTTGAAAATTTAACAATATTAATTTATGGTTCACCATTTTTTTGGAAAGAACCAGAGATATAAAATAGATAAATCGTAAAAAAAAAGCAAATCTAAAAATTGCGTAAGATCATTTGATTTGCAGGAACAAATCAACACCATAATAGGTATTTTTTAATCAAGGAAAATGTTGAGCCACAATATCAACAAAACCATTTACATTTTGTAAGAAATTAAAATGTAAACAGCACAATCCTATTAAAAGATGTTTAGTCAACCTCAAATCCGAGGCCCTCTACAGCCCCTCACCTGGCTGGATGTTTTCCCGTATGATAGTCACATGGTTATCTCTGTCTGGCCGCGTGTGCTCATGCCAAAAGCCTATCACATGGCCCAGTTCATGAACGACGATTCCAAATTTATCACAGTTCTTGCCAATAGAGATTGCCTGAGGCCCATTTCCACGCCGACCTACATAGGAGCAGCATCTGGAATAAAGTAGAAAATGTGAATGGTGGTAAACAGGCTGATGACAAGTTAATTATAATAGGGTGAAAATTTGTTAAAATTTCTGGTGAAATATAAAGTACAGCACAGTCAGAGGTAGAACAGTTTTTCATTAATGAACACAGCCAATTTCTAGTAATCCTGGTAAATTTATATGCCAGTCTCTAAATAATCAATTGCAGTGCATTTGTACTAATTTATATATTAGAAGATGTTGGATATGTGCCTTAAATCATTTTTAGGAGTATTTAGAAGATAATAAGATAATAAAATACTTATGGTGATTAATGGCTATTATGCATATAGTTAAACTCAAGACTTCAATTCACATTTATTTCTAATATAATTTTTGGTCCCCACAACCCATGTAAATCACTTAGGTTGGTTATCTAGCAATAATACATTATTTCACTATTAAGCATAAAAACAAACTTTATTTTTCTACTTTGAGAAAAACAATTAAATTTGTGAAAGATGTTGGCTAATTAAAAAATGAATTATTTCTCCTCCTTACAGGAGAATTTTTTAAAAAGGAAAACTTTTAAAAGAAGTCAATACAGAAAAATTAATTTCAAGAGGCAAATTATCTAGGGTTAATGGTTGACTGGTGAAGAAAAATCAGTAACTGCCAAATGGTGAGGTGTGATTAGTCCATTTTACCTTCTGAAAGAATATCTTGGACTGTCAGAATGTGAACTATCCAGAGTATCCTCCTGAAAATTTTCCTCAATTTACTGATATTTATACATAGTCAATGATACTTTTCTACCCAAAACGTAGAAATTCCATTTTGTGTGTGTGCATACATGAAACATGTCAGTGTGCGTGAAAGAGTGTGTACACACATGCGAGCTTGGACACAAAAGGACATTGACTCTAAAATAAGTTTTAAATGTACAATAATACAGTAACTACAACTAGAGCTATCAATAAAATTACACTTAAAACTTCAACAATTAGGGTTTACATTAAAATAGCTTATCTAAGAGCCACCCCTCTGGAGAGCCATACAAGGACGTAAATAATTGGTCTTGAATAGATGGGGATTATCATGTGCCAGACACCAAAACCTTTTTCTAATTTTTTAATTTAAAAGAGGAAGTTGTTCAAAATTAATTTGCCAAAATATTATAAAATGCACGTCATTAAGTTCACTTTTCAGAGAAAGAACATTTCATAGTCTTTTTGAGTGTTACAAATATTTGTCATTCCTATTATTTCTGTAGGCTTTAAATGATTAAATGTTTTACCTTATTCCTTAGTTGCTGTTCAGTCACTAAGTCATGTCCAGCTCTTTGCGATCCCATGGACTGCAGCACACCAATCTCCTCTGTCCTCCACTATCTCCTGGAGTTTGCTCAAATTCATGCTCATTGATGTTATCTAAACATCTTATCCTCTGAAGCACCTTCTTTTTTGCCTTCATTCTTTTCCAGCGTTAGGTCGTTTTCAGTGCTTCAGTTTTTCATATCAGTGGCCAAAGTATTAGAGCTTCAACTTCAGCATCAGTCTTTCCAATGAATGTTCAGGGTTGGTGTTCTTTAGGATTGACTTGTTTGATCTCCTTGCAGTCCAATGGACTCTCAAGAGTTTTCTCCAGCACCACAATTCAGTTTTTGGTGCTCAGCATTCTTTTTGTCCCAACTATCACATCTGTTCATAGAAAAACCTTAGTTTTGACTCTACAGACCTTTGTTGGCAAAGTGAAGTCTCTACTTTTTATTATACTATCTAGGTTTGCCATAGCTTTCCTTCCAAGGAGCAAATGTCTTCTGATTTCATGGCTGCGGTCACCATCCATAGTGATTTTGGAGCCACAGAAAATAAAATCTGTCACTGCATCCAGTTTTTCCCCTTCTATTTGCCATGATCTTAGTTTTTTCAAGTTGAGTTTCAAGCCAGCTTTTCCACTTTCCTTTTTCACCCTCATCAAGAGGCTCTTTAGTTCCTCAAAACTTTCTGCCATCAGAGTGATATCATCTGCATATCTGAGGTTGTTGATATTTCTCCCAGCAATCTTGATTCCAGCTTGTGATTCATACACCCTGGCATTTCACATGATGTATTCTGAAAATAAGTTAAATAAGCAGGGAGACAATATACAGACTTGCTGTACTTCTTTACCCATTTTGAGTGGGCCAGTTGTTCAGTCCAATTCTAAGTGTTGCATCTTACCTGCATACAGGTTTCTCAGGAGACAGGTAAGATGGTCTGGTCTTACCTCATCTCTCTAAAAATTTTCTGTAGTTTGTTGTGATCCCCATGATCAAAGGCTTTAACACAGCCAATGAAGCAGAAATAGATGTTTTTCTGGAACTCCCTTGCTTTCTTCAGGATCCAATGAATGTTGGCAATTTGATCTCTGTTTCCTCTGTCCCTTTGAAAACCCGGCTTGTAGATCTGGAAGTTATTGGTTCACATACTGCTGAAGCCTAGCTTGAAGGATTTTGAGGGTAGCCTTGCTAGCATGTAAACTGAGTCTAATTGTATGGTAGTTGGAACATTCTTTGGCACTTCCCTTCTTTGACATTGGAATGAAAATTGTCCTTTTCAGGTCCAGTGACCACTGTTGAGCTTTCCAAATTTGCTGACATACTGAGTGTAGCACTTTAACAGAATCATCTTAACAGCATCATTTTTAGGACTTTAAATAGTTCAGCTAGAATTCTGTCACTTGCACCACCTTTACTTGTAGTAATGCTTCTTAAGGCCTACTTGAATTCACATTCCACAAATCTAACTCTAGGGGAATAACCAGATCATCGTGGTTATCCAGGTCATTAAGAAATTTCTTGTATAGTTCTATGGATTCTTGTCATCTCTTCTTAATCTCTTCTGCTTCTGTTAGGTCCTTAACATTTCTGTATTTCATTGTGCCCATCCCTGCATGGAATATTCTTTTCAGTTCAGTTCAGTTGGCTCAGTCGTGTCTGACTTTTTATGACCCCATGAACTGCAGCATGCCAGGCCTCCCTGTCCAACACCAACTCCCAGAGTCCACCCAAACCCATGTCTATCAAGTCGGTGATGCCATCCAACCATCTTATCTTCTGTCATCCCCTTCTGCTCCTGCCCTCAATCTTTCCTGGCATCAGGGTCTTTTCCAATGAGTCAGCTCTCTGCATCAGGGGGCCAAAGTATTGGAGTTTCAGCTTCAACATCAGTCCTTTCAATGAACACCCAGGACTGATTTCCTTTAGGATGGACTGGTTGGATCTCGTTGCAGTCCAAGGGACTCTCAAGAGTCTTCTCCAACACCACAGTTCAAAAGCATCAATTCTTCGGCACTCAGCTTTCTTTATAGTCCAATTCTCACATCCATACATGACCACTGGAAAAACCATATCCTTGAAGAGACCGACCTTTGTTGGCAAAGTAATGTCTCTGCTTTTCAATATGCTGTCTAGGTTGGTTATAACTTTCCTTCCAAGGAGTAAGCGTCTTTTAATTTCATGGGTGCAAATCACCATCTGAAGTGATTTTGGAGCCCAGAAAAATAAAGTCAGCCACTGTTTCCCCATCTATTTGCCATGAAGTGATGGGACCAGATGCCACGATCTTAATTTTCTGAATGTTGAGCTTTACGCCAACTTTTTCACTCTCCTCTTTCACTTTCATCAAGAGGCTCTTTAGCTCTTCTTCACTTTCTTCCATAAGGGTGGTGTCATCTGCATATCTGAGGTTATTGATATTTCTCCCAGCAATCTGTACTCTGCATATAAGTTAAATAAACAGGGAGACAATATACAGCCTTGATGTACTCCTTTTCCTATTTGGAACCAGTCTGTTGTTCCATGTCCAGTTCTAACTGTTGCTTCCTGACCTGCATACAGATTTCTCAGGAGGCAGGTCAGGTGGTCTGGTATTCCCATCTCTTTAAGAATTTTCCACAGTTTATTATGGTCCACACAGTCAAAGGCTTTGGCATAGTCAATAAAGCAGAAATAGATGTTTTTCTGGAACACTTGCTTTTTTGATGATCAAGCAGATGTTGGCAATTTGATCTCTGGTTCCTCTGCCTTTTCTAAAACCAGCTTGAACATCTGGAAGTTGACAGTTCATGTATTACTGAAGCCTGGCTTGGAGAATTTTGAGCATTACTTTACTAGCATGTGAGATGAGTGCAATTGTGCAGTAGTTTGAGCATTTTTTGGCTTTGCCTTTCTTTGAGATTGGAATGAAAACTGACCTTTTCCAGTCTTGTGTCCACTGCTGAGTTTTCCAAATCTGCTGGCATATTGAGTGCAGCAGTTTCACAGCATCATCTTTCAGGATTTGAAATAGCTCAATTGAAATTCCATCACCTCCACTAGCTTTGTTCATAGTGATGCTTTCTAAGGCCCACTTGACTTCACATTCCAAGATGTCTGGCTCTAGGTGAGTGATCACACTATCGTGATTATCTTGGTCATGAAGATCTTTTTTGTATAGTTCTCCTGTGTATTCTTTTAACATCTCCAATTTTCTTGAAGAGATCTCTAGTCTGTCCCATTCTATTATTTATCTCTATTTCTTTGCATTGTTCATTTAAGAAGACCTTCCTATCTCTCCTTGCTATTCTCTGGCATTCTGCATTTAGTTGGGTATATTTTTTCCTTTTTTCCTTGCCAGTTAGAAGTAGTAATTCAACTTATTATTTATGGATCTATTATAACAGCTAATTATACATACTAAATCGATAATAGAAAGAAAAGTGAGGTAAGTGGTAGGGAAAAAAATCAAGGAATTGTATTTTTGCTCCCAGGTAGATTTTTTAGTAGCACATTTTAATTTATACCTACATAGGCAGCTCAGATGGTAAGGAATCTGCCTGCAATGCAGGAGACCCGGGTTTGATCCCTGGGTCAGGAACATCCACTGGCGAAGGAAATGGCAATCCATCTTAGTATTCTTGCCTGGAGAATCTCATGAACAGAGAGTTACTTGGTAGGCAACAGTCAATGGGGTTACAAAGAGTCGGACATGACTGAGTGACTAAGCATATATACATAGTTATTATTACATACTGAAATAGTAAAATATTAGATGTATCAAAATTTGCAAATTTTAGGGAGATTTAAACTGAAACATTTGGTACCATAAAACAATGATAATGAAACTGAAATATCTGAGGATCATACAGCAACTAAATTACCTACATTGAGTCATTCTTGCTGGTTATAGTCAGAGAAGAAAATATTTTGCAAATCAAAATCCAGAAGACAGATAGTCAAGCAATGAAGTTGATTTTTTAAATCTAAAATGGTCAATTCTTTTAATCAGAAAAATCTTTTATTAGTATAACTTTACCCATAACAATTTCTAATAAATAAAATCAGGTTTCATAATAGAAAGCAAAAGTACATTTCACACTGGCTTTTACAATGGTCCTGTGAAGAATGGGAAATGCACTGGTTTAGGAACAGAAGAATTCTAGATGCTCAAGTGACTAAATAGCTAAATATATGCATATACAGTTATGTACGACATTATAGGTTTATAAAAACATGGCTTTAACTTGTCTTAGTTTCTTTCTAATGTCATCCAGATTTGATGCTGTTTTCTTGTACACAGCTTTTGATTTTTTTATTTCAAATTTCAGTCTTCCTTTTAAAGCTTAGCCATTATAAGATCTACTTACCCTCTCCGAAAACTTTCACCACCTTTAGAAAAACCCACTAAGCCATAGAGAGTAAGAAGGTAACTCAAAACCCACTATTCTCTACTTTGACCTCAGACTGGTGGAGCAAAGTCAGGAAGTACAAAGGAAGTTCTCTATAAGCTTTATGCCTTCCTCACAGCAGTCTCTTCTTGTCACTCTACTTGAGCCATGAAGTTTCCTTGCTGTGTCCTGAGCATGCAGATTTACTCTTACTTCATAGTCTTTTTACAGTCTATTTATTTTGTCAGGAACTCTGTTTCTCAGATATCCAAATGGCTTGTTTCACTTTTTCAAATTCTACACAAATACCTTTCCATCCCACTTTCACTACTTTTCTTTTGGTCCTAGAATTTATTGTCTATTAATATATTTCATATTCCATTTATGTTCATAGGTTTTTTTGCCTGTGTACAAAAAATGTAAGTTTTTGTGGGCAGAAAACCTATTTTGTTCACTGTTTTGGTAACTGCCAAAATGTCAGCTCCTAGAATACAGCCTGGCACATAATAGAGCTCAATAGATACAGAGAACAGATTGTTGGTTGCCAGAGGCAAGAGCTGAGGGTGGGTGAAATGGGTAAAATGTAGTCAGAGGTACATACTTCAGTTATTCCTGAGGATGTAATATACAGCATGGTGACTAAAGTCAACAATACCATATCATATATTTAAAAGTTGCTAAGAGATCTTAAAAGTTTTCATCGCAACAATAACAACAACAAAATGTGTAAACTATATATAGTGGTAGATTTTAATTAAATATTGTGATGATCATTTCACAATATACACAAATCTAAACGCATGTTATACACTTAAAACAACATGTTATATGTCCATTATTAACATATCTCAATACAACTGGAAAAAACAAAAATTCAAAAAATAATAAATAAATATTTATTGAAAGAACAGAGCCCCAAAGTGCATGACAGAGCTTAGACTCTAGTAGTTAGGAGCAAGCATCCTTAGAAGTCATGGAAATGCTCAAGGTGAATAATTCAACATGCTTTTGCTGAGATTCCTCCTTCAGTTTGTCTCTTCACTTTTTCTATTAGTCTAATTCTATAAATTCCTTCCAAAACTTTAAAAAAATAATTTCCTTATATAAATAATAATAAATTTGCTCCTATTGTTTTCTGTTTAAGTTAGCCAGTCTTCATTGTTTGAAAACAAGAATCATGGCTAGCACGCTTCCTCTGCCTAACTATAACTTCCTAGCATAGATAACCCCTTAAGTGTCTGGTAAGTTGCTCTAGCCATGTCCAACTCTCTGAGACCCCAGACTGTAGCCTGACTAGCTCCTCTGTCCATGGAATTATCCTGGAAAGAATATTGGTGTGGGTTGCGTTTTCCTCCTTTAAGGGATCTTCCCAACCAGGGATCAAACCCTTGTTTTCTGCAGCTCCTTCATTGGTAGACAGATTCTTTACCTCTAAGCCACCTGGGAAACCCAAGAAACACCTTACACTCAATATTATGGGCCCTGAAGTTAGGATAAATGACATGAAATGAGAATTCAATAGAAAAGGATGGGTAAGTGACTACTGTCATAATCTGAATAACCAAAATTACCAAAGAGAAATGCAATTAAAATACATAAAATCTAGAAGATAAGAAAATAAGTTAATTCTAAGTCTGATTTTTTTTTTTTTTTTTTTTTTTTACTTTACAATATTGTATTGTTTTTGCCATACATCAACATGCATCTGCCACGGGTGTACATGTGTTCCCCATCCTGAACACCCCCCCCCAACCTCCCTCCCCATACCATCCCTCTGGGTCATCCGGCAATCACTAAAAATTAGCATATAATAATTGAAGATAAAAATTCAGTTACATAAATCTCTGACTTACAAAGAATAAAATCAAACAACTTCTGTTTTAAAATGGTCTCACTTTTTTCTGATAATAATTAGTAATATTGTAAAATAGATAAACACCAAAGAAGGTAATAGATATTCACTGAAAAATATTTATTGCTCAGGTTAAACCTTTTGCCAATATAGAGATTAAAGCCTATGACCACTGTAGATGAAGCAAAGATATCATATATCTAGAAACATGCATATGAATATATATATGTATACACAGATATGCAGAACTTAATGTATAGTTATAATACAACTTAAAAATAGGAAATGCACTAGAGTTAAATAGCAAAAAGTTATGATTTCTACATTTTTCTTTTAAAAATTTTATTTCCACACTTATCAATGGCTTGATATGGAATTAGACACCCAATAAATATTTATTGAATAAAAATTGACTGCAGCAGAATACTAAGGGAATTTTATGCTCTAAATTATATAGTCAATTCCATATTTAATAATGGGCTTCCCTGATGGCTCAGTGGGTAAAGAATATGCCTGCAATGCAGAAGACACAGGAGATGTGGGTTCAAGCCCTGGGTCAGGATGATACCCTGGAGGAGGAAATGGCAACCCATTCCAGTATTCTTGCCTTGAAAATCCCATGGACAGAGGAGCCTAGTGGGCTACAGTCCAAAGTGTTGCAGAGTCAGACACATGAGTGCAAGCACATTAAATTATCTAATTTAATAACTCCTCAACTCCTAACTTCCCTGGTTGGGAAGATCCCCTAAAGGAGGAAATGGCAACCCACTCCGGTATGGAGATTATTTCAGGTTTTATTTTTAAAACTTGCAAGAGTTACAAGTTGTCTGACTTAATAGGTAAACTTAGTCAAAGTGATGATAATAAGAAGTAATAAGATGCATTTACCTTCCAAATTAAAGCTAGAAACAGAGCAGACAAATGTTGCCATTCGTATCAATGGCACCACCTTACAGGTTCTTCATATTCAACAATACTAGGTATTGTTAAATGTGATATATTATATGTCATATCTCTTATAAGGAAAAAAACCCATTATTGAGTCCAGTAGAGCATTAAGTGTTTGACTCAAAATATATTTTATTTTAGATGTCTTTCACTATATTGTGCAATATTAACTGTCAAACTCTTTGATAATTTAAATTAACTTTTATGAGCTATAAATGCAGCAGCATCATGGCAAAATATCACTATTTCATGAAATTTTGGCCAATAATGGCAATTTGAAATAAAATTTAGAAGTCACAAAATGATTAGAATGATTAGTAGGCCCTGATCAACTTCAATAAAAAGTATCATCCATCTTATCATTGAAAAAAATAATACGGTGCAAACTTTGATCTGGAAAATTAGCACCAAAACAAACCACCAAAATGCAATGTTACTATTATAACAGTAACAAGTAAACTCAAGGGTCTAATTTCAGTGATGTAACTACAGATTTAAGTATCCTGGGGAAAGTCATAACTTCAGTTTTCAAATCCCTAAATTATTGAATACATGTTTTTCAAAACCCCTTTAAATTCTTACATTGTTTTATTTTAGGATTACACACAATGAACTTCAGCTGACACGTAAATTGCTGACACTCGCCCGAGAGCCACCTCTAAAGCAGTGTGCTGGGTGTCATGAGGAACACAGGTAAGCTCCCTGACCTCATCATTGATGAAGGCCGACATTTGAGTCAACAGTGGAAGTGGAGTTATGATAGCTGTTGTAGAGCAAAGTATCACTGCGGATAGCTCAAAAATGGGAGAATGAAATATATAAAATAAAATAGCTTAGCAGGGTAAAACAAGTGAAATGGAAAACTTTGAAAAGAGCCAAATTAATAAAACAAAATGAGTATATATATATATATATATATATATATATATATATGAATTTGTTACAAACAGTAATTGATCAATAAAATAATTAAGTGGCACTTTGAATGCATTTATTTTACAAAATTGAAGGGTGGGTAAAGAAAAGATGTACTGATCTGAATATGTTGTATATTTAGAAATATGTAACCTGAGCTATATCCACTCCTATTAGATAACCAGAAAGAAGGAAGGATAGTCTAGATTTAGACCTTTATTCCCTTGTAGCTCAGTCAGTAAAGAATCTGTCTGCAATGCAGGAGACCAGGGATCAATTCCTGGGTTGGGAAGATCCACTGGAGAAGGAAATGGCCACCCACTCCAGTATTCTTGCCTGGAGAATCCCCATGGACAGAGGAGCCTGGCAGACTACAATCCATGGGGTTGCAAGAGTCGGACATGACTTAGCGACTAAACCATCATATATAAAGAATTAGAAGAGACTTCAAATATAATCAAAACTTATCAAGAATAAATAAAGTAACTTAGAAGAAAACACTGTGTAAATAATTCGTAGGTAAAACATTAAGGAATTATCCAAAATAAATAGAAAAATAAAAATGTATCTTTTTCCTTAATGTCAATTAGTAGGACCAAAATTAAAACCAAAATTAAAACTCATTACTCATTAAATTAACTCATTAAGTTAATTTAAATGTTCTAGGAAAATATGATGGGACAAAGCCAGATGATGTAATGCCCCCAATACCTAGTGAAATATATATTTTTCCCAACTCAAGAATATATGTCATTAGGGCAAGAATTATTTCCTCCAAAGGATTTAATCATTTTATTTAAATTCCCCATATGAACAATAAGAGAAGGTATCAAATAGCTATAGCTGATTAGAGATAATTCCTCTTTATAGAAGAATTTCAGCTATATGTAGAAAGAATAAAAGAAAACAACAACATGAGAAAATGACTATTTTCCAGTGATGGCGACTTAAAATTGAGGGATGTGGCTGTCACCACTTGAATCCACTGATAAATCTTCGCATTACTAAAGTGGTAGGTGCAGGAACGTGTGCCTCTTGATGTGATGTGGTATAAAGTAGACAGCGTGCCCTATCAACTAATTTCAGCAAACAAACAAAAATGGAAACAATTTAAATACTCAAATATTTAAATATAAGTTCCAATTAACTGGAAATACAGGGGGAAAGGGTTTCCCTGGTGGCTCAGACAGTAAAAGTATCTGGCTGCAATGCAGGAGACCCAGGTTAGATCCCTGGGTCAGGAAGATCCCCTGAAGAAGGAAATGGCAAATCACTCCAGTATTCTTTCCTGGGAAATCCCATGGGTGGAGGAGCCTGGTGGGCTATATAGTCCGTGGGGTCGCAGAGAGTCGGACTCGACTGAGTGACTTCACTTTCACTTTTCACAATGAAAAGTCTTTCTTACACTATACAGAATTGCTTGGAGGACTGCTATTACTGTAACTTGGCTAGATTATGGGATTTGTGAAGAGATGTGGTGGCAGAAGAAACAGTAAATGCAATTTGTGGTAAATGTTATATCCAAGAATCTAGATTTTTTTTCTCAGGCTGGCATTTCCCAAAATGTGTTCTGGGATACTGATCACATTCTTCACTATTAGAAGGATGAGATGGCTGTTCCCATTTTAAAATAAGTTTAAGGGACACTGTATTCTATATTCCTTTAAATTGGCTGAATATTAGCAAGGTTTAGCACACTACTTGTAGGAATACTTACTGAAATTTAACACAGCATTTTCACAACTTACAGGACAGTTGTGAAGAGTATTGTTATCACCCTAAAAGAAGCAAATCTAGAAAACACCACTGTAGGTTGTTATAAACACTGAGGAATCTCAAAAAGTGTAGCATTTTGCTCTAATTAGTATTTTTTGAAGTTAATTCTAATGGCAGTGAATTGATAAGACAGGAGAGCAGTTGAAATAGACCAGGTGTGAGAGGACAAAGGCATGAATGGACAAGAGGACTGACATGGAATAAAAGTGGAAACAAAAAGATATAGTGGATATCAATAGAAACAATGTGTTGAAAACTGAAAATCACTGAAAACAAAACTGAGGTTTCTAACTCAGGTTAGTGGGCAATGCTATCATGTATTTGGAACAGAAGGAAGGGCAGCTGCCATGGTGGAGGATGCACAGAGGTCTGTGATCAAAGAATACATTTCTTTAAAACATAGTATTCGTTTATTCATACTTTTTTATGGGCAAAAGACTAAGCAAATATTTAAAAAGTGAATCTTACCTATGGATTTTTTTCCCTCCTATATTTACTTAACTCATTCCCTGGTTCTACTTACCCACAAGGCCTATACGTGAATACGATGTAACTCTCTTCATCCCCTCTTTCAATGAAAGTCACACATGTGTGTTTTTCCCAGTGCCTCATGGCCTGCTTGAACATGGCTCGCTGGCTGCCTGGAAAAATGGCATGACATTAATAAAACAGTGCCTGTTCCAAAGAGAAGTCTGCATGTGGCTCTTCTGTCCTGAGTCTGGCTGCGCTGATTAGATGCCACCACTATAATCAAACCAAAGAATACTAGCTCCAAGCACCGCAGCGAGCCATTGTTGAGAGTGGACACTGTCTTCAGAATCAGTAGGCATGAGCTTACTGTCTCGACAAGTATGTGTGTACAAGGCTCCATGAACAAAGATATGCATTGTTCTTGTCAACTGAAAAGAGCTTCTAGATTTAATGGGCACATTTGAAACTCCTTTTAAAAACCAGAATAGTTCTTTAGATTCTTAGAATTAAAGACTATATCTATGTTTTTAAATTTCAAGATGTGCTGACAACTGAGGTGAATGGAATCTTTCTCCTATTTGAGTTAATACTATATTTTATGTATTAGTATTCTATAAAAATATATACTTAATCTATGTAATAATCGTTATTCCATTATCAAAATAGACCCTCTGGGAACGTCTTACCAGTGAAGTTGCCTCCTATGACATAAGGAATAACACCTCCAGGCCACACTCTTTCAGTCCTTGATGTAGCAGCCCGGGGAACTCTATTTTTCTCACTTTGCCCTGAGAATTTTAGTGGTAATTTTTCCTTAACTGTGTTGTTTTGCTCCAAGCCTGCAGTGACATTTAAAACATTCTGTGAAACAGAAGTCCTTGGTCAGAGAATCATTTACCTCTTAAAGGACAAGTTAAAATGTCTTATTTACATATTTATATAAATATGCCTGAAATCAAAATGTATTAAAGAAAAACTTCATTTATATTATATACTTGAGTAAAGTGTTAAAATATTTAAGTAGTTTAAAAAATACTATTTCCTAATGCTCTCTCTATAAGCAAATTTTGATGACTTTCCATACAACAGCTTACAGTGGATAGAAGCCAAGTAGACTCTGTAAGGCACAGAAGAATTCTTTGATGTATTCTACTTTACTAGAAAACTAAGAAAGTCACCAATAGAATTAAAAAGACATTTTTAAAAAGTCTTACTTTGTTCAAAAGCTTTCTTAGTCCTGCGAAATCTCTAATCCTTTAAATCAGAATTGATATTCTATAGTACAGATAAAAACTGAATATTACACAATAGAGATAGTAAATGAAATAAGGATGATACAGATATGGTCCCAGATTCTGGGACAATGGGCTACATCTGTTTCAATTTCCTAGGGATTCATATCCGGACAACAGTATGATTTAGAGATCAGCACCCAGGTGAGCAGACCCACAGAACGCAGTCTGCTGTGGAGCAGCTCTCAGGTCTGCAGTCACTAACTTTTCTCGGTAGCCTTTCACAATTTTTTGTTACGGTGTTATTTTTCCTACACTTTCATATTTACTTTTCTTATGGATACATCATTGTTGATACAAATGGCTTACAGCTTCCATACACTTCAAACACAATGAACACTGAATGTATGCCCCTGATATCTGTGTCCCTAACATATCTAATTTTTTAATATCCTAGAGCAAAGCATCTTCATTTGGAAAAATTAATTCTTGGCATAATTAATTAGTATCAATCAACTGAAGGAAAGTTAGGATATGAACTTTGAACAGGAGACTTTAAAAAGAAACTCTAAAATCCACAAATAGTGATTAATAAATTCAATATTAAAATATTTAATATTTTAAATATTAACTAATCATTAATCCAGAAAACAGTTTCCCTGAATCTTTTCCTATACATAGTTTTGGAAGAGTTAAAAATATTTTTAATTGTTTTTTAATCTAATTTATCAGTTTGCCAATTTATTTTAAGTGGATTTTGTTTCAAAATAAGCATTCATATTTTTTCATTTGACGAAAACTGATGTAGCTCCATGCTTGATAAAATCACCTTACTGTGGTACCAATTTTTTGGAAATAAATATCAATAGTAAAATAAACACCTAATGTATTTTTTATTAAGGAGGAGCTGAAAATAAGTTAAAATATTTTAAATGTCCCCAACTAAGTTCCAAAATCTTCCATCACATATCAACTAAATAAAAATGAATAAAGGACTCTCTCTTAGCATACATCTTTCCATACTTCAAATCTTACTGGCTAACTGAACTGCTATGAGTATAATAATCACTGTACAGCAACTCAAGAGTCTGCAACTTTAAACATTGATATACCAGAGCCAATTCTTCTTATTCTGTCTATAAGTTGGTAGAGGGCCCCTCGTTTCTTTGACATACCATGGTCTCCAAATCCACCTTAAAGAGTAAAGGAAAATAGTTAAGTTAAATTCACTATAAATTTAAGTTCTTGTAAATAAGCAATAGTAACATGTTACATTGATTTCTCCTTGGACATCTCTTTTTATGTGGTCTTATATAATTGCATTAAAGTAATAATATCCATTAATCTTGGAAGAGGGTAAAAATTCTGCAATATGTTTGGTAGGAACCAATGAAATACTGTAAAGCAATTATCTGTCAATTAAAAAAAAATTGCAACTAAAACTAAAGAGGTAGGAGAAAACCAGAGAGCAATCTAAATGACTTTATTTGGACATCGTAGCAACTGAGTTATCTATTGACAATTTAAAACATTTTTTTTCACTGTGAACTTTACAACACATAGTATTATATAGGAGAGACCCAAATTGTTCTGCCATGTTGATTGCATTCCAGCTATTTTCCCAATGCAAACTAAATACTTTCAGATGGCAAATCAGCAAATTAAATAAAAACACTAAAAGAGCAGGAGGTATGTCAATTTTTTCTCAATGAAACTGGAAAAAGAAAAAAGCAAGTATATAGTGTAAATTTTGCTCCAAAGCTTGGATCAAGTTTGAGACATTTCTAATAGCATATGTAATGAATATAATTCATTCAAATAAATTTTGAAAATTAGTTTCTATAATTTATAAAAACCAATAACATAGCTTTTAAAAAAGTCACAAGGTGAGAATCTGAAAGGATCCCCAGCTGCAAAATACATTCTATTATGTTGGTACAATTTACAATCTTTATAAAAAAGATATAAAGAATTTTATAGCTCACAATGTAGAGGAGGGGTTTGGGGATAAGAAAATATATTTTCTTGCAGCTTTAAGAACAAAGTCATAATCATAAAGCAGAACATTTGATGAAAATCCAAGTCTTCTGATCCTCATTCCAGGTCTTTAACAAAATGCTTTCTTAATTTTATCACCTGGTTTGCCTTCTCCTTGAATTCTGATAGACAAATACAAAGAGTTATCACTGAGCAAACAACTAATATGATCACTAATGACATCAGAACAAGAGGTTCATGAGCCTGTGGACAAAGCCAATGGAAGAGTACCAGAAATTCATGCAAACAACAATGTGTTCTTGCACTTTGAACTATTTCCTTTCAGTATCTCCTTTCCCTTTGAAATTAATTCTAAAACGTAATTACCTAGATTGAAGCTAATAAAAAGTAATAAATATTGTTAACATATAAGCATCTTTTAGGAAATATCAATTAAGTCCGTATAAGGCAGATAAGTTAAAATGCTTGTTTATTGAGTAACAGTCTGCTTAATTATTTGAATTACATGGTCACATTCTTGCTATGCTCCTTGAGAAAAATTTTTTAAATATTTTTCATTGAATATTTTAGAAAGATGAAGTAATACTTAAATGTATTCATTCCTAAGCAGTTATAGCAAACATTTTTAAAGGATGATAAAAATGTATTTGAAATGACCATTGCATAACAATTATATGGTATATTAGATAGGCCTGAAACACATAGCTATAGATATAGAAGGAGGCTAATTATGAGGAAAAAATAAATGTCTTAGTTAATATTAAGGTAAATTATAAGATAAGAATATTATAGACTAGAAAAAACATTTCAAGACTATCAAAGTCAATAATATTTTAATATTTGAGCAAGTTTGAAAATTTTATAGCAATATAAATAAAATTATGCATAGATAGTTCATTGAAATAAGAAAATTCATAATATGTATTTATTTCTCATGTTTTAAAAATTCTAAAGTGAAATTATATAAAACAAATATTTATGAAAAAGACAATATATTTTCAAATAAGAAATATAGTCAATGCAGCACAAACTAACAAGAAAGAGAAAAGACAGTGAGGAAAAAACTATAGAATTCTTTTGTGATGTCGGAAATTCAGCTGAATAGTGCAAATTACTCTGAAGCATGTACTTTTCACATATATATTTAGAATATGTCTTTATGACAGTATGATTCTGTTTTATGCTTTTCTCTAAATAATAATTTACTTTCAAATATTAGCATTTCAGAGCTTAACGATAAATTAAATGACAAAATTATATGCTGGGTTGACCAATATATAAAATTGAAAAACCTGAACCCCTGCAAAACATGAACAAACTTTCTGGCCAACCCAATAGTATTAATTTTCTAAATCACAGAAAATTAACACCTCTAGTGCAAAGAGAGGATAATGGGCTAAAGAAATCACTTTAATAAAGCATAAATCTAACAAAATGTTTAATCAAACCTGAGAATGTAATGTGATAAATTTAAGATTCTGCTGAGTTGTCTCATTGCTGTCTTTTTTGAAATCCACTGTTGCCGGACAGCGACAGTGTTAAGTGTGAGATAGTGTCCGCAGTGTGTCAATAAACATATCCTATAGGAATGTACTCTCTGTGACTACACTGCAAAGCCGTTTCCTCATATATTTGGTGTATGTTTCAGAAAAGACTCACTATATATAACAAAGACTAAAGGCTATTATTTTCAAGTACCATATTCATTCAAATAAATTCCTTAAGTTTTATTACCTTACATAAATTTCTCATATGTAATATTTGCATTTTGATTATGTACAATAATGTCTTTACTCTTAAAAGGGCATGCTAACCTACTTAACATTGAAAAGCTATTTTGTGTGCATGTGTGCCTATGTGGTCAGTTACTCAGTCGTGTCCTACTCTTTGCAGTCCTATGGACTGTACTCCGCCGGGTTCCTCAGTCTATGGAATTTTCCAGGCAAGAACACTTGCCATTTCCTACTCCAGGAGATCTTCCTTATTCAGGGATCGAACCTGCATCACCTGGGGCTCCTGCATTGGCAAATGGATTCTTTACCACTGGTGCTACCTGAGAAGCCCTATGTTGTCTGCAATTAACTTCAAAATATTTTATACATACTTATGCATGCATACACACACACACACATACACAGAATATGGTAAACTGAACAACTGTTGAATCTTTGAGGTATATGGGTCTTGCCTGCATCATCCCATCAACTTTACTGTATTTTTGAAGCTTGTCAAAATAATCTCCGGGAGTTGGTGATGGACAGGGAGGCCTGGCGTGCTGCAATTCATGGGGTTGCAAAGAGTCACACATGACTGAACAAATGAACTGAACTGAACTGTCATAATAAAAAGTTGTGGGAAAGAAAATTGGGAAAAAAGATTTGTTAATTCACAGTAAAGGGTCTTAAGACTGAAATATATTTGTCTTCTAGATACCACAAAGGGACTATATATTTTCCATGGAATACAAGAAGAAAATAAAAATAGCATTAGCAGGAGGAGAGATCAATGAAATCAAAAAGCATGACTGAATAAATGCTTTAGCTATAACTACAAAAAGAAATTTTACATTTTTAACCTTTCAATTTTTCTCCAAAGTAAAATACAGAATAAAAATTGTATCAAGATAATATAAAATAATTTTCAAATTTTAATTAAATTATTTTAATATGAAAACCCAAATATCTTTGAAATATTACAAGACACATATAGCCATAATTCAAACATGTGCAAACAGCTAAAATTGAAACAGTCTTCCAGGTTTTCATAAAAGTTATAAAAATAAATATACAATTTTTTCTAAATATATTTGTGTATAATCATTCAAGAATAATTTACCTTCTGCATCTCAATATTCAAATGGGAGGCAATTGAGTATAATGTTTGAGAGTATGAAATTTAACCTTTCTCAGAAGTGAATTTTGGTCCTGACTCAGTCATTTCCTGCTGTGTGACAATAAGAAACTATGCATGCATGCTCAGTCACTTCCATCACATCTGACCCTTTGCGACCCTATGGGCTGTAGACCACCAGGCTCCTCTGTTCTTGGGATTCTCCAGACAAGAATACTGGAATGGGTTGCTATGCTTTCCTCCAGGGGATCTTCTTGACCCAGGGATTGAAACCCCATCTCCTGCACAGCAGGCAGAGTCTTTACCACTGAAACACTGGGGAAGCCCCAAGAAAAGTACATAACCTTATAAATCTCCTCCTCATAAATCACAATAACATCAGCAGCTACTCATGTGGTCATTGCTGCTGCTGCTGCTAAGTCGCTTCAGTCGTGTCCGACTCTGTGCGACCCCATAGACAGCAGCCCACCAGGCTCTCCCGTCCCTGGGATTCTCCAGACAAGAACACTGGAGTGGGTTGCCAGTTCCTTCTCCAATGCATGAAAGCGAAAAGTGGAAGTGAAGCCGCTGAGTCGTGTCCGACTCTTAGCAATCCCATGAACTGTAGCCCACTGGGCTCCTCCATCCATGGGATTTTCCAGGCAAGAGTACTGGAGTGGGGTGCCATTGCCTTCTCCATATGTGGTCATTATGAATATTCAAAGAGTTAACACCTGCAAAGTGCTTAAGCCAGGCCTTGTAGATGGTGAACATTACAACATCTTTCTTAAATACATTACATAATAAAGTTAAAATTATGAATTTATGAATAAAACTTAAATTTATAAATAGACTAATCTGTAACAAGGAAATTGAATTTGATCACCAGAACATTAAAAATGATCCAAATTGTATTTTAGCATTTCAAGAGTATATTTTCTTCTAAATAAATGCAAACCAAATCAAATAATCAAACGTACCTGTGATGTGTCCAAATTTTCCAAAGGGGTTCTGTGTAAGGTCAATTGTCCTATCAATTTGAAAGATATTTAAATCTTCATCATCTAAGGCAATGTCACCCCAAAACACAGCTAAAAGAGAAAATTTCAATTAAAATACAAATTATTTAAGAGCAAAAAGCAATGCAAACAAAGCTAATAAGAAAAAAATACTGCTAAAAATATGGAAATTTGGTCCTTATAACTATAGAGATATTTCAGAAAATAAGTGTACCTGAACGTACTGGGCCTGTTTCGGTGTAATGTGAGCCACATGTGAAAGGATGGATCCACTTTTCTCACTTTGATGTTTTAGACGAAAGGGAGAAAGTCATTTTTCAAGTGAAATGATCTAAGATTTATTGGGGCCAGGGGGAGAGGGGTGGTTCTTAAGGGTGTTGGTGATGGACAGGGAAGCATGGAGTGCTGTAGTTCATTGGGTAACAAAGAGTCAGACATAACTGAGTGAATGAACTGAATTGAACTTAAGGGAAGAGAATTCAGCAACCATGGCTAATTTGCAAATAAGTGAAAAAGAATGCTGGCATTTACAGTAGATGCCTGAGATAAGCAAGTCTTCACTGACAGGTGGAAGAAGAGGTAGTAGCAATTAAACCATGTGCTACTTTATAATTTTATAAAGTGAGGTGCAATTGAGTCAAAAGAATCAGATCAGATCAGTCGCTCATTCGTGTCTGACTCTTTGCGACCCCATGAATCCCAGCACGCCAGGCCTCCCTGTCCATCACCAACTCCTGGAGTTCACTCAGACTCACATCCATAGAGTCAGTAATGCCATCCAGCCATCTCATCCTCTGTCGTCCCCTTCTCCTCTTGCCCCCAATCGCTCCCAGCCTCAGAGTCTTTTCCAATGAGTCAACTCTTCACATGAGGTGGCCAAAGTACTGGAGTTTCAGCTTTAGCATCATTCCTTCCAAAGAAATTCCAGGGCTGATCTCCTTTAGAATGGACTGGTTGGATCTCCTTGCAGTCCAAGGGACTCTCAAGAGTCTTCTCCAACACCATGGTTCAAAAGCATCAATTCTTCTGTGCTCAGCCTTCTTCACAGTCCAACTCTCACATCCATACATGACCACAGGAAAAACCATAGCCTTGACTAGATGGACCTTTGTTGAAAGTAATGTCTCTGCTTTTGAATATGCTATCTAGGTTGGTCATAACTTTTCTTCCAAGGAGTAAGCGTCTTTTAATTTCATGGCTGCAGTCACCATCTGCAGTGATTTTGGAGCCCAGAAAAATAAAGTCTGACACTGTTTCCACTGTTTCCCCATCTATTTCCCATGAAGTGATGGGACCAGAGGCCATGATCTTCGTTTTCTGAATGTTGAACTTTAAGCCAACTTTTTGACTCTCCACTTTCACTTTCATCAAGAGGCTTTTGAGTTCCTCTTCACTTTCTGCCATAAGGGTGGTGTCATCTGCATATCTGAGGTTATTGATATTTCTCCCGGCTATCTTGATTCCAGCTTGTGTTTTTCTAGTCCAGCGTTTCTCATGATGTACTCTGCATATAACTTATATAAACAGGGTGACAATATACAGCCTTGACGTACTCCTTTTAGTATTTGGAACCAGTCTGTTGTTCCATGTCCAGTTCTAACTGTTGCTTCTTGACCTGCATACAAATTTCTCAAGAGGCAGATCAGGTGGTCTGGTATTCCCATCTCTTTCAGAATTTTCCACAGTTTGTTGTGATCCACACAGTCAAAGGCTTTGGCATAGTCAATAAAACAGAAATAGATGTTTTTCTGGAACTCTCTTGCTTTTTCGATGATCCAGAGGACGTTGGCAATTTGATCTTTGGTTCCTCTGCCTTTTCTAAAACCAGCTTGAACATCAGGAAGTTCATGATTCACATATTGCTGAAGCCTGGCTTGGAGAATTTTGACCATTACTTTACTAGCGTGTGAGATGAGTGCAATTGTGCAGTAGTTTGAGCATTCTTTGGCATTGCCTTTCTTTGGGATTGGAATGAAAACTGACATTTTCCAGTCCTGTGGCCACTGCTGAGTTTTCCAAATTTGCTGGCATATTGAGTGCAGCACTTTCACAGCACAAAGAATATACTGCTAAATAGCAACTCATTCAATACATTTTGATAAAGTGGTAAAGTACCTTCTCTGAAGATGGTATTGCTTAAGTATCAATAAAATATATAGATTAACTCAACATTTATTAGGCAATGGCTAGGTGCTGGCCTTTCATCATCAATAAAAAATAAGACATTTGTTTGTATTTTCAGGAGCTTCAAAAACATTACCCTAATCCCAGAAATACTCTTTTATACTCAGAAGTTTAGGCTACTTAATAAAGGAAAGCTCTATAAACCATTGTGAATGAATTTACAACTAGTAAGCAAATTATTATTTTTTAAGGTCAGAAATATACATTTGCATAACGAAAAGCAGCCTCCTTGTTTATTTGAGCCCCAAAGTAGATTAATCAATTCCTTTGTACTATCAGATATCAAAATATAATAACTTTAGGAAATGTAGCAAATTTATGAGAGGATAAATTAATCATGAAATAGTAAAGAATTGACAAATGCCTTGGAAATTCTGGGATATTTAAAATTTTTTCTTCAGATTTTTCTTTACAACACCAAAAAGGAAAGAAGGAAATTACATTAAAAATTATAGAAGGAGTCCTACTCAATATTTTATAATAACCTATAAGGGAAATGAATATGAAAAAATATATATATCTGATTCACCATGATTTACACCTGAATTTAACACAATATTGCAAATCAACCATATTTTAATTTTAAAAATTAATAATTTAGAAAATGACAAAATCCATTTCAAATCACTTTTTTAAAATTCAAACCTAAATATATATGAATTTTAGCTATAAAAGCTATTTAATAAAATTAGTTAATTCATAAAATTAAACTTCAGTCCTGAAAGCTATATATTGCTTCCGGCTTTGATCAAAGGTTTATGATATAAAATTCTGTACTTAGTTTAGTTCACTTATACAAATCTGACATGAGATAAGGGGTTTCTTTATTTGCAAATCTAGAAAGAAAGAAAATAGAAATTAGTTCAAGGTGGGTAATAAGTTCCATATATGAAAAAAACCTTTATTAGAATTAGAATTCTCTCATCAACATGAATCAGCTACCGGTATACATGTGATTCATGTTAACGTATGGCAGAAACCATCACAATATTGTAAAGTAGTTGTTCTTCAATTAAAATTAATTAATTAATTTAAAAAATAATTCTCTCATCAAACTCTGTCTTCTTTCATCATGGCCCTACTGTAAATGAAATGGCAGTTTGCAGAAGTAAAGGGATGCTTGCCTGTGTGTGTGCTAATTTACTTCAGTCATGTCCGAGTCTTTATGACCCTATGGACTGTAGCCCATCAGGTTCCTCTGTCCATGGGATTCTCCAGGCAAGAATACTGGCGTCGGTTGTCATGCCCTCATCCAGGGCCTCTTCCCCCACCCAGGGATCAAACCACTATCTCTTACTTCCCAGGCATTAGAAAGTGGGTTCTTTACTACTAGTGCCAAATGGGAAGCCCAAAGTGATGCTTACTGTCTTTTAACATCAAAGAGACAAAGAAGTCTGTAGAAGACTTAACAGTGCTAAGAAGTTGGTCTTGATGCCTGAAATTGAATACAGATTCATACACATGAAGCATGAATGTCTGAGTCTTCATCATCATCCCTAAAGCCAGACATCCTAACAAAGAGATGGCTTAACTAAAAAAAAATATTTTGGAGTTATATAAGACTTGTTCTTTTAAAAAAAATAAAATTTGCACTTTTAGTTTCTAGATTTTTCACTATTCTAAGTAAATAAAAGCTTTCTAGTTATTTAAATCTTCATCATGTGTATTTACTAGGCACATAGGTGGGGACACTGAATGGTACTCTCAGTCTGCCTATTTCTTTCCAAGTGCTAGCAGACAACTAGAGACACTAAAAAAGTGCTTCTCTAACATTTTGTTTTGCCCAGGAATCACAGAAAATCTGGTTAAAATGCAGGGTCTGATTTAGTACCTCTGTGGAGTGATCTTCAGTTCAGTTCAGTTCAGTTGCTCAATTGTGTCTGACTCTCTGTGACCTCAAGGACTGGAGCACGCCAGGCTTCCCTGTCCATCAAAACTCCTGGAGCTTGCTCAAACTCATGTACATAAGTTGGTGATGCCATCCAACCTTCTCATCCTCTGTAGTCCCCTTCTCCTCCTGCCTTCAATCACCCCCAGCATCAGGGTCTTTTCCAATGAGTCAGTTCTTCGCATCAGGTGGCCAAACTATTGGAGATTCAGCTTCAGCATATCCTTCCAAAGAATATTCAGGACTGATTTCCTTTAGGATTGCCTGGCTTGATCTCCTTGCAGTCCAAAGGACTCTCAAGAGTCTTCTCCAACACCACAGTTCAAAAGCATCAATTCCTTGGCACTCAGCTTTCTTTTCAGTCCAACTGTCACATCCATATGACTACTGGGAAAACCATAGCTTTGACTAGATGGACATTTGTTGGCAAAGTAATGTCTCTGCTTTTTAAGATGCTGTCTAGGTTGGTCATAGCTTTTATTCTAAGGACCAAGTGTCTTTTAATTTCATGGCTGCAGTCACCATCTGTAGTGATTTTAGAGCAGAAGAAAATAAAGTCTGTCATTGTTTCCCCATCTATTTGCCATGAAGTGACGGGACCGGATGCCATCATCTTATTGTTTTTGTTTGTTTGTTTTAGTTTTTTTTTAATTTAAATTTATTTATTTTAATTAGAGGTTCAATGCAGGATACAGGAAGCTTGGGGCATCTTAGTTTTTTGAATGCTGAGTTTTAAGCCAAATTTTTCTCCGTCTTCTTTCATTTACATCAAGAGGCTCTTTAGTTCCTCTTCACTTTCTGTCATAAGGGAGGTGTCATCTGTGTTTCTGAGGGTATTGATATTTTCCCCAGCAATTTTGATTCCAGCTTGTGCTTCATCCAGTCTGGCATTTCGCATGATGTACTCTGCATAGAAGTTAAATAAGCAGGGTGACAATGGCCTTGACATATTCTTTTCCATATTTGGAACCAGTCTGTTATTCCACGTTCAGTTCTAACTGTTACTTCTTAACCTGCATACAGATTTCTCAAGAGGCAGGTAAAGTGGTCTGATATTCCCATCTCTTGAGGAATTTTCCACAGTTTGTTGTGATATACACAGTCAAAGGCTTTGGTGTAATCAATAAAGCTGAAGTAGATGTTTTTCTGGAACTCTCTTGCTTTTTCTATGATCCAACAGATGATGGCAACTTGATCTCTGGTTCCTCTGCCTTTTCTAAATCCAGCTTGAACACTTGAAAGTTCCAGATTGACATACTTTTGAAGCTCTGGCTTGGAAAATTTTGAGCATTACTTTGCTAGCATGTGAGATGAGTGCAATTGTGCAGTAGTTTGAACATTCTTTGGCATTGTTTTTCTTTGGGATTGGAATGAAAACTGACCTGTTCCTGTCCTGTGGCCACTGCTGAGTTTTCCAAATTTGCTGGCATATTGAGTGTGGCACTTTCACAGCATCATCTTTCAGGATTTGAAATAGATGAACTGGAATTCCATCACCTCCACAAGTTTTATTCATAGTGATGCTTCCTAAGGCCCACTTGACCACATTTCAGGGTGTCTAGGTGAGTGATCACACCATCGTGGTTATCTGGGTCATGAAGACCGTTTTTGTACAGTTCTTCTGTATATACTTGCTACCTCTTCTTAATATTTCCTGCTTCTGTTAGGTCCAAGCCATTTCTGTCATTTATTGTGCTTATCTTTGGATGAAATGTTCCCTTTGTGTCTCTAATTTTCTTGAAGAGATCTCTAATATTTCCTATTCTATTGTTTTCCTCTATTTCTTTGCATTGATCACTGAAGAAGGCTTTCTTATCTCTCATTGCTATTCTTTTGAACTCTACATTCAAATGGATATATCTTTCCTTTTCTCCTTTGCCTTTCACTTCTTTTCTTTTCTCAGCTATTTGTAAGGCTTCCTCAAACAACCATTTTGCCTTTTTGCATTTGTTTTTCTTGGGGATGATCTTGATCACTGCCTCCTGTACAATGTCACGAACAATGTACAATGTCCATAGTTATTCAGGCAACCTGTCTATCATATCTAATCCCTTGAATCTATTTGCCAGTTCCACTGTGTAATCATAAGGGATTTGATTTAGGTCATACCTGAATGGTCTAGTGGTTTTCCCTACTTCTTCAATTTAAGTCTGAATTGGCAATAAGAAGTGCATGATTTGAGCCACAGTCTGCTTCTGGTCTTGTTTTTGTTGACTGTATAGAGCTTCTCCATTTTGGCTGCAAAGAATATAATCAATCTGATTTTGGTATTGATGATCTGGTGATGTCCATGTGTAGCATCTTCTCTCGTGTTGTTGGAAGAGGGTGTTTGCTATGACAAGTGCATTCTTTCAGCAAAACTCTGTTGGCCTTTGCCCTGCTTCATTTTGTACTTCAAGGCCATATTTGCCTGTTACTCCAGGTATCTCTTTATTTCCTACTTTTGTATTCCAGTCCCCTATAATGGAAGGACATCTATTTGGGTGTTAGTTCTAGAAGGTCTTTAGAACCATTCAACTTCAGCTTCTTCAGCATAGATTGGGGCATAGGCTTGGATTACGGTGATATTGAATGGTTTGCCTTGGAAACGAACACAGAGTCTGTCATTCTGTTGTTTTTGAGATTGCATCCAAGTACTGCATTTCAGACTCTTTTGTTGACTATGAGGGCTACTCCATTTCTTCTTATATCTATATTTTTAACAAGCTCCCATTATCACAAATAATTATCACCTTCTTTTCATCTATTACTTTTACTTTTTCCTGCAAGTATAAATTTTATTCCTCTGAATCAACTGGTAAACATTCAACCGAGTAAAATGCATTTTGTCTGTATCACATTTATATTATATGAGTAATAATAAAATAAAACTCAAATGTTTTAGATTTTTATTTTCTTGTAATGACTTTTCACATGCAATAGGATTCATGTCTTGATGGATTATATAAAACAAAGATCAGCAGTCCAAGTTGATGTAACACCTCAGAGAAGAAAAAACTCAGTTGGTAAAGAATCTGCCTGCAATGCAGGAGACCCAGGTTTGATTCCTGGGTCGGGAAGGTTCCCTGGAGAAGGAAACGGCTACCCACTTCAGTATTCTTCCCAGGAGAATGCAACGGACAAAGGAGCCTGATGGGTTACAGTCCACAGTGTCGCAAAGGGTCAGACAGGACTGAGCGACTGAACCCCGGCCACAGTGGAGGAAGTGGCGTAAGACCAGACAATTTTCACAAAGAGACGAAACTGCTCTGGAATACATAAGCCCATCTTTTATTGATTGCTTTTTTTCCTGAACTAATATCTTCCATAGCTTTGCAGTTATGAATATGCAGTGAACTGATTCAGAAGCAAACACATATTTCTTTGAGAACAATCAATAGTGAGTGACTAAGCCTATTCATTTCCGTGTAGCCTTGATATATTATAGACCTTATAACCGTATATATCTTTATATCTTGATGTTATCAACGGCAACAAAAAATGGACATCTTAGAATTTTCAACGTATCACATAGTTTAAAATGCACAATTTCTTCCTTTTTTGGCACACATTTGAACATTTCCTTAATTCACCTTCCACTTCAGTCTATGTCTTGTGCAAGCGTGAGTGCTAAGTCAATTCAGTCATATCTGACTCTTTGCAACCCTATGGACTGTAACTTGCCAGGCTCCTCTGTCCATGGGATTCTGAAGGAAAGAATACTAGAATGGGTTGCCATGCCCTCTTCCAGGAGAATCTTCCAGACTCAGGGATCAAACCCAAACGTCTTTTATGTTTCCTGCTCTCACAGGTGGGTTCAGTTACCACTAGCACCACCTGGGAAGCCTGTAAGTGTCTTATTTCATGTTAAACATTTACTTATGCATTGGCATAGTGAAATAAATGATGAAAATTTATATTAATGACAATAACATTACAATTTGCATTGTAATCAAACATATATTTTTATATAGATTCCAAGATATTTGTAATTCTCAGGTATACGTTGGAGCCTTTTGTTTTTCTTTCTATGATATTTTCTATTTATTTTACATAAAAAAACACAAAAATTGAAGAGAAATATTTTTAAATTATAAATTATCAGTCATTAGCCCATTTAATACAGTGATTTGTGTTCAGTGATATCAGATACAGAAATTAATACAAAAAACTTATTATAGATTATGAATTTAGGGAAATAGTACAATTAGAATATTTATTATCTGGAATTCTGCTCAGATTCTTACAAAAAATTGGGTTGTAGCTAACGAATAGGCCAAAATAAAATGTCAAAAAGTATAATTTTGACATTACATGGAAAGCCACAGATTTTGTTTTTCCCCTGAAGGCTATTTGCATTCATTGTACTACAAATATTTTTTAATCTGAGACCAAAAAAAAAAAAAGGGGAGGGCTTTTACTGCAATACACAGAATAAATACATTTTATAAAGGAATATATGGTGAGAATAAGCAATCCAATGTTGCGATTCCCTATACTCTAATTTTAAGTGATGTCTCTTTCACCAACTTTCTGATTCTGCAGCGAGCTACAGTCCTTCAATTCTGAAGCTGAGGTCCAGGGACCAGCTTTAAGGAGACTTTAAGTCTGTGATTTCCTAAAAGCTGTATGCAAAAAAAAAAAAAAAAAAAAAAAAAATGTAAGAGTTTATAAACACAGTCACCACATGCTTTTCAGAGAAGAGGTCCATAGCAGATTGTCAAAAAGGATCACACAAGGTAAAGAACCACTTGTTGCTGTTGTTTAAGAGCCAGTACTTTAGACAAAAGCAAAGCCTTTCCATGCACTTGGGACTCCCAAGTGCACTGAACAGCCTAAAGAAAATTAATATATTTTCTTGACAGCTGATTACTACTTGGGAGTGCACTGTAGTAGACAAGATGATAGAGTATCCTCAGACATTACTTACAGGAAGTTCTAGAAATCCCCTCTCCTTACCTAACCTTATTAGGTGTTTCATCTGCTTCCATGTCCTGCTTGTCTTGCCAACACACAAGATTTCATAACATGCTTTCAATTGTCAGATTCTTCCATTTAATTTTGAAAATACCACAGGAAGCATTGTTGCTTAATACTCATTGCCAGCCTGACATAAAGTAGTTCCTCAGTATATGTTTTGAGGCACAAAAGATATGAATAAGTAAGTGAATTGGGGTATAGTTGTATATAACAAAAATGAGGCTAGGAATGTGGTATAACTCACAAATTTGCCTTATGACCCAAAATACTAGATTTCAATCATTTCAAAGAATATTTCAAATCCTTTCAATCCAGAGTGAATTACTATTTGATACTTTAAAGAAAGAAAAAAAAAGGCAGCTGTCTTTCTTTTTTATTCCAGTAGTATATATTATTAAATGTAGTTATGGGAAATGTATCCTTTTTTTTTTCAAAACACCACACTTGCATGTTCAGGAAATACATGACTGAACTAACAGATCAGTTATCTTGAGACATATAGGATTTGGAGAGGTTGTTTAAAGATTCAACAATAGCCAAGAGGATTGCTTATTATGCTTTATCAGTTTAAACTTTATGATGTTATTGATATTGGATTTAGGGAGGAAGAATGATATCATGTGAAAACTGGCAAAACAAAACTGCTTGACAAAACTGCTCTGGCTGCTCTAGGCTAAAATAAAAGCCAAGTGAAAATTTCCTCAGACAAGGGCAACAGTGAAGGCTTAAAGTCAGCTATTTTTACATGATTGACAACCATTAAGCACATTCCCAAGGAAAAGTAAGACTTGGCAAAAGTTCCAATATATACATTTTGGAGACAATGTTACATTACTCAAAAAAGAAAATAACTTTCTGGTGGCATTTCATATACACAGAATAAAAATGTTCCCCAAAATGACAAACATGAAATTTAAGTTCCAATTTGGGAAGCAATTATCTAATATTTTAAAAAGCTCTTGATACAATATAAATATAAAGATATATTTTAATGTAGACTTAGAAATTATCTTCAAAAAATAAGAAAGAGAAAAATTTTCACATAGTACATTTCTTCATTAAATTTCTAATAATAAAGTATTTATAGTCCAATTACTTTAGTGACTATTTATTTAAAAAAAATCATATACATTACTTTATTTAAGATATAAGGGTTATTTCCCAAGATCTGCATTTTAAATTATATCATATACTATCACATAAGCTGAAAAAAGTCATCCAATCTACAAAAAGGATGATGTAATGAAGTACAAATGCTGAGTCATATAAAATGGTTTACTTGTCCTTCTCTGATAAACTGGATTTAAAGGTGCTTTTGTATAACATAACGCTAATTTGCCACCTTAAAACAAGATGCCTCAATGAACCAAAAACAGATTTTTTGGAGGGAGAGGGTGTGGTACAATATAAAAATCTAACTGTTTGGGTCATTATTTAAACAAAAAAAAGTTGTCCAAACATACTTCTAATTTAGATATTACTTTAAAGAAACAAAACTGCTGCTACAGTTAAACACAAAGTTTGATTGTTTCTTGAATCAGGAAACAAACTACAATCTAAGCACAAAATCAAATAAAATCTAAGCACAAAATCTGAAATCTAAAACAAATAAGTGTATATATACATATATATATGTATATATATATATACACACACACACACACACACACACACACATACCATGCAAAGAATATTCCTCCAGAATATGGAGAAATTTGTTAATAATGTCACTTTTCAAGATATTAATGATTTTCAGAATGAATCTAGATTAATCAATATAATTTGAACACAGAAAAGAAATAGCAACTAATATTTTTAATATACTTTTCTTTTTAAAACTATTTTAAAAATTGTTTAAATGCAATTTTACAATATGGATATGATTAATGCTAAATTTGAAAATAAATATATCTTCTTTTTTAAGTCAGAAAGCAAAATTTTTCCCACAGCAAAAGATCCATCAAAATACTATGTCAGTCTTTGTTTATAGCCCACAATGCCCAGGGATAGGGTTTCTCAGGAAATTTTTTAAATGTCACCCACACCACAAATACTCATTCTGAAGTTTTTGACTCAAAAGAAAAAACACTGACAGAAGAGTACTTTGATCAAGAAATGTAAAAAAAAAATGTTGAAACTATTGTATGGCCTAATGTTTTCTGTCATGAGCTTTAAAAATGGATTATTATAGCTCATATTTTTTTAAAAAACTGTCATTATCATACTGTACATATAATGATTATATTTATAATCAACCATTACCAAAATTTGGTTGATTTCTATTTTCCCAGTCCTCCATTTTATAACAATAGAGCTAAAATCTGTGTTTTCTTACCTTAGGCTTATAATTGTCTACATTTGTGGTAGTCTAGGAGTCACTCTGATGCTTCTTTTTAAGTTCATTTAAATTTTTAAGTTAATTTTGTTTATTTTCCAAATGTTGACCTTAGTTCTTTGAATAAATTTTGATGCCTTCCTGCTAGTAAGACCATTCATGAAAATGTTATTTTCTATGTTCTAACTATGTTTTATTCACTGGCTGGTCACTTTTTCACAAAAATAGAATTTTTTTTTTTCTCACTTTTCCCAATTTTGTTAGTGGTAGACTTCCCTTGTGGCTCAGCTGGTAAAGAATTGGCCTGCAATGCAGGAGACCTGGGTTCAATCCCTGGGTTGGGAAGATTCCCTGGAGAAGGGAAAGACTACCCACTCCAGTATTCTGGCCTGGAGAATCCTCAAAGACTCAGACACAACTTTCACTTTCAAGTTTCACTTTCACCATTATAATAGGTTAAGAGAGAAAAATGTTGCATTACAACCTTTCCAGTTATTATTCATCTTTGTAAAAAATATCCTCCAGGGCACAAGTTAAAGGTTGGAGTCTTTTTTCTTTGCTTAATTTATGCCATCGCACAGCCCTCAAGTCAACATAGGCTCAGTGAAAAACCTTTACAAAATTTAAAAGCTCATTGACATCCTAAATACTTGACTCCACATACTGATTTCTGTTTCTTCTCTACATAATCTCAGAGACCTTCAACAATTGAAAGAATAATTAAGGAGAACTTTATTCACACCGAAACAAGCAAAAGCTTGAACTCTCTGTGAAATATCCCTTAGTTCAGTTCAGTTCAGTTCAGTCGCTCAGTCGTGTCCGACTCTTTGCGACCCCATGAATCACAGCACGCCAGGCCTCCCTGTCCATCACCATCTCCCGGAGTTCACTCAGACTTATGTCCATTGAGTCGGTGATGCCATCCAGCCATCTCATCCTTGTCATCCTCTTTTCCTCCTGCCCCCAATCCCTCCAAAATCAGAGTCTTTTCCAATGAGTCAACTCTTCACATGAGGTGGCCAAAGTATAGGAGTTTCAGCTTCAGCATCATTCCTTCCAAAGAACACCCAGGACTGATCTCCTTTAGAATGGACTGGTTGGATCTCCTTGCAGTCCAAGGGACTCTCAAGAGTCTTCTCCAACACCACAGTTTAAAAGCATCAATTCTTTGGCGCTCAGCTTTCTTCCTAGTCCAACTCTCACATCCATACATGACCAATGGAAAAACCATAGCCTTAACTAGACGGACCTTTGTTGGCAAAGTAATGTCTCTACTTTTGAATATGTTATCTACGTTGGTCATAACTTTCCTTCCAAGGAGTAAGCGTCTTTCAATTTCATGGCTGCAGTCACCATCTGCAGTGATTTTGGAGCCCAGAAAAATAAAGTCTGACACTGTTTCCACTGTGTCCCCATCTATTTCCCATGAAGTGATGGGACCAGATGCCATGATCTTCGTTTTCTGAATGTTGAGCTTTATGCCAACTTTTTCACTCTCCTCTTTCATTTTCATCAAGAGGTTTTTTAATTCTTCTTCACTTTCTGCCATAAGGGTGGTGTCATCTGCATATCTGAGGTTATTGATATTTCTCCCAGCCATCTTGATTCCAGCTTGTGCTTCTTTCAGCTCAGCGTTTCTCATGATGTACTCTGCATATAAGTTAAATAAGCAGGATGACAATATACAGCCTTGACGTACTCCTTTCCCTATTTGGAACCAGTCTGTTGTTCCATGTCCAGTTCTAACTGTTGCTTCCTGACCTGCATACAAATTTCTCAAGAGGCAAGTCAGGTGGTCTGGTATTCCCATCTCTTGAAGAATTTTCCACAGTTTGTTGTGATCCACACAGTCAAAGGCTTTGGCATAGTCAATAAAGCAGAAATAGATGTTTTTCTGGAACTCTCTTGCTTTTTCCATGATCCAGCGGATGTTGGCAATTTGATCTCTGGTTCCTCTGCCTTTTCTAAAACCAGCTTGAACATCTGGAAATTCACAGTTCACGTATTGCTGAAGCCCGGCTTGGAGAATTTTGAGCATTACTTTACTAGTGTGTGAGATGAGTCAATTGTGTGGTAGTTTGAGCATTCTTTGGCATTGCCTTTCTTTGGGATTGGAATGAAAAGTGACCTTTTCCAGTCCTGTGGCCACTGCTGAGTTTTCCAACTTTGCTGGCATATTGACTGCAGCACTTTCACAGCATCATCTTTCAGGATTTGAAATAGCTCAACTGGAATTCCATCACCTCCACTAGCTTTGTTCATAGTGACGCTTTCTAAGGCCCACTTGACTTCACATTCCAGGATGTCTGGCTCTAGGTGAGTGATCATACCATTGTGATTTTCTTGGTCGTGAAGATCTTTTTTGTACAGTGCTTCTGTGTATTCTTGCCACCTCGTCTTAATTTCTTCTGCTTCTGTTAGGTCCATACCATTTCTGTCCTTTATCGAGCCCAACTTTGCATGAAATGTTCCTTTGGTATCTCTAATTTTTTTGAAGAGATCTCTAGTCTTTCCCATTCTGTTGTTTTCCTCTATTTCTCTAATCAATATTATTTCTAACATTATAAAGTTTCCATAATGTATTATCAACTTATATTAAATATACGATGCTTAATGTTAATAAAGCACCCTCATAAACACTATTCCAGTTGAGCCTTAGAATATTCTAGGATATAGATTCATATTACTAGCCTGCCAATAAAATTTACATTTAAAAAAAAAAACTTACCATTTCTTATTGTCCATCATTTTATACTATCTCTCTTTACCTCATTTGGGAGTTATTTGCATTAAGTTTAGGTAATATTTTAGAAATAAAAGATTCTAAGTGAGAAGCATTGTCTGTCTAAAAATTTCAATTTGATGTGATGCTGATGTGGTTCACCCCCATGTGAACCACATCACGGTCTCATATAGCAAACAAAGAAATGGGCAGGGTTTTTCTTTTCGATATAGAGAAACAAGGATGGCCTGAATTGGCATAGGAGATGGTATGCTTTATTCACAAATGGAAGTGATCTACACAAGAAGTAGTATAAAACTACTGGGGGAAAAAAGGAGTTAATTATAGCTTGCATGTTGGAAGGAAAAAACCACCCCAGACTCTGCTTAACATCTAATTATAACTTTGTTATTACTGAATAATCTGTCTGTAATGTTTCAAGTCTTATTTTGGATAAAAAATTAAAAGGAAATAGATGATGAAATGTAAAACAAAATACATGCATATTAGATAAAATCTTTATCAAGGGCAAAAGAAATAATTATTTAAATTTAAATGTTAAATAACTTACAATAAATAAATAGCTAAATTGTTTCAATTTAAATATTTGGAAATGGCATAAGTCTTAGCTAATAGATATAAACTGGCCATTAAATCCTTCAATTTCTCTTTTTATTAAGAGAATAACTTAGAATTTAAATAAACTACAATTGTGTAACATGAGCAAAAATTATATATTTAATTTTGAGAAAAAGAATTCAGTTGAAAAACATTTATTAACTTTCATAAAGTCATTACAATCTTATAAAACAAACAACTGTCTAAAAAATGCAAAGGAAGTTCATAAATAAATCTGCATTTTTACTATCCCCACATGATATATTTCTTTGACATCATATTTTACATCATTCTGTTTAAGTGTATCCGTAAACTGCTTATTGTGGATATAAGTGATTTCACTAACTTTGCCTTTAATCTTCCTTTTAGCTTTAAAAGTAGATAATATACTATATTTGCCATATATTTATTTCAATGAGATTTTTCTTTTTTGCAATGTTCATAATTTATTTCATCAACATAAAATAAGCACATACATGATTACATGGAGACTAAATAACATGTTACTCTAAAAACAATAATGGGTCAATGACAAAATCAAAGAGGAAATTTAAAAATACCTTGAGACAAATAACAAAGAACAGACAACCATACAAAATCTACGGAATAAACAAAGGCAGTTATTTCAGAGAAGTTCATAGTAATACAGGCCTTCTTCAAAAAACAAGAAAAATCTCAAATAAATAATCTAATCCACCACTTAAAATCATTAGAAAAAGAAGAACAAACAAAACCTACAGTGAGTAAAAAGAAGGAAATAAAAGATCACAGGTGATATAAATAAAATAGAGAAAAAATCAATACAGACTTTCCAAAATAGTAGAGGGGCAGGAGAACATGGAGTTCATTTCTCCCCACAGGTACATCAAGAATACCTCAAAAATGGAAAAATTCTCACAGAGCACCTGCTGAATACTAGCAGAGGACTTCAAACACATAAAGGGAAATTAATGATTCTCATATAACCAGGCAGGATGAAAGACAGAAGGGAAAAGGAAGAGGAGAGGAGGCAGGATGAGGTCTCTACTTCTGGAAGGAAGCTGAAGTAAGACAGGATTTTTACATCTGGAGAAGTCCCTTCACCAGTAAGGAGATCATCTGAGACAGAAGGGGTGTTTCAGGGGCTTGGAAAAGAGCACAGCACCTGGGCCTGGGGCTGACAGAGTGAGATCTGCACAGATGGTCCGTGCTACCGCCCCGTGCGCCCCAGCCTGAGATGGGCATCCGCGGGTGCACACAGGGTCTGGGTGCTGGGATCTGCAGTTTGGAGAGCCAGCCCAGGATGATAGTGGCAGTGAAAAGACAGCATGAGGTGACAGGATGAGGAGCTCTGTAGCAGGGGATTCTTGGAGGGAAGCATGGACCACTGCAGAGGCAAAGCCCAGAGGCAAAGTGACATGCAAAGAGTGGGGCCCCCATCACAGCCTCTCTTAGCGCTCTGGCCCTTGTCTCCGCAGGCACCAAGGAGGGCTCCCACTGCAGCCAGGTCGTGAGCCTTTGCCGCTGCCCCCTTCCCCTCCCTACTTGGGTACCTCAGCACTCCCTGAGAAGTTCAAATGTTCCGATTGCTACTCCAGGACCCTCTCACCTGGGTGGCCTGCTTGCCCTGTTCTTCGCCTTGTATCCCTCCTGCCTGAGGGGACAGGGTGCTCGGGAACTCTAGAGCAGACTTCATTGGGAGGAACACATGCAGAGGTGGGGCTGAAACCACAGCTAAGCCCTAGGGGTTATGTAACTAGGGAAGAAGAGCTGAAATCTCTCCTAGAAGGTGTGTGAACTGCAGAGTTACGACTCTGCAGATGGCTTCCTAAATTCATCACCTGCAAAACACCAAAAGGACAGCAAATGCTCCTGCAGCTGGGATGGGTCTGCTTTAGCAGCTGTGGGCCCTGTGGTACATATGCACAGAGGCTGAGCCAGACCAAACTCTGAGCTGGCTATAGCTCCCTCAGCAGGTCCAGGTGCGTGACTACTGCAGTCCTGAGACCTGAAGTCAATGCGTATGAGCTAGTGGCCTGGTGAAAACAACACCTGAGAGTCACCAAGCCAACAGACAGCACACCCACAGTTACACTGGGGCCAAGACCAGTGCCAATAGTGAAGGACCGTGTACTTTGTCAGCCCACACCATAGGCTAAAGCGGACACAACAGAGCATGTTCACAGCTGAAGAACTCCAGTTGAGGAATACTCAGTGAGTTCTCTCCCAGTGGGAGTGTTCCAATCCTGCCTAGCTCACACTACACATCAGAAATACAGTTAAGAAAAAAATGGAGGGACCTATACTCACAGATGGTGACTGCAGCCACGATATTAAAAGACACTTGTTCCTTGGAAGAAAAGCAATGACAAATCTAGACAGCATATTAAAAAGCAGCGACATCATTTTGCTGACAAAGGTCTGTCTAGTCACAGCTATGGTTTTTCCAGTAGTCATGTATGGATGTGAGAGTAGGGCCATAAAGAAGAATGAGCTTCGATGAACTGATGCTTTGGAACTGTGGTGCTGGAGAAGGCTCTTGAGAGTCCCTTGGACTACAAGGAGATCAAACCAGTCAATCTTAAGGAAATCAACTCTGAATATTCATTGAAAGGACCTAACCTGAAGCTGAAGCTCTAATACTTTGGGCACCTGGTGTGAAGATCTATGAAGAGGTGACTCATTGGAAAAGACTCTGATGCTGGGAAAGATTGAGGGCAAGAGGAGAAGGGGATGACAGAGGATGAGATGGTTGGATGGCATCACCAACTCAATGAGCATGAATTTGAGCAAATTCCAGGAAATAGTGAAGGACAGAGCAGCCTGGCATGCTGCAGTTCTTAGGGTTCCAAAGAGTTGGACATAACTTAGTGACTGAACAACAATAACAATACTCAAACAAGTAGGAAGCAGATCCTGTTGCTCATGGGGAAGTGACAAGCACAGAGCAAAGGGGGAGACCCTGGTCAATATTCAAAGCAGTTTCTGGTCACCACAACAGCGGTAAACCCACTATCAAGGGGATAATGGCAAACGTCGCTGGGCCAACCTCATTCACTGGAGGCAAACAACAGAATAGAGAGGAACAACTATCCTGCAACCTGCAGAAAAAATATTCTTGTTGTTCAGTCACTCAGTCATGTCTGACTTTTTGTGACCCCATGGACTGTAGCACACCAGATTTCCCTGTCCTTCACAACCTCCTGGAGCTTGCTCAAACTCATGTCCATTGAGTCAGTGGCACGTGTCATCCAGCCATCTAGTCCTCTGTCATCTCCCTCTGCCCTTGCCCTCAGTCTTTCCCAGTTACAGGGTCATTTCCAATGAGTCGGCTCTTTTCATCAGGTGGCCAAAGTATAGGAGCTTCAGTTTCAGCATCAGTTCTTCCAATGAATATTTGGAATTGATTTCCTTTAGGATTGACTGGTTTGATTTCCTTGAAGCCCAAGGGACTCTAAAGAGTCTTCTCCAACACCACAGTTTTAAAGCATCAATTCTTCAGTGCTCAGCCTTCTTTATGTATATTACGTCCATTCATGACTACTGGAAAAACCGTAACTTTGACTGGACGGACCTTTGTTGGCAAAGTGATGTCTCTGCTTTTTAATATGCTAGGTTTGTCATAGCTTTTCTTCCAAAGAACAAGCATCTATTAATTTCATGGCTGCAGTCACCATCTGCAGTGATTTTGGAGCCAAAGAAAGTAAAATCTTTCACTGTTTCCATTGTTTCCCCATCTATTTGCCATGAAGGGATGGGACCAGATGCCATGGTCTTAGTTTTTTGAATGTTGAGTTTTAGGCCAATTTTTTCACTCTGCTCTTTCACCTTCATCAAGAATAAAAATTAAATACAATGAAGCAATATGAAAAGTAACATGGGAAAAGCAACAAATAACATACAAGGGAATCCCCATGAGGTTATAAGCTGATTTTTCAGCAGAAACTCTGACATGACATACTTAAAGTGATGGAAGGAAAGAATACTCTAACCAGCAAGAATACTCTAATCAGCAAGGCTTTCATTCATATTTGATAAGGACAACAAAAGTTTTGTATACAAGCAAAAGCTAACAGAATTCACTATCATCAAACCAGCTTTACAACAAATACTAAAGGAACTTTTCAAGGTAGGGAGAAAAAAAGAGATCACATCCTACAACTAGAAACAAGAAAATCACAAATGGAAAAGCCCATTGATAAAGGCAAAGATACAGTAAATGCCAGAAATCATCCATACACAAATGATATCAACACCAGCAACAGTGAGGAGAATACAAATGCGGGAAACAGAAGTTGCATTCGAAATTAAGAGACCAGCAATTTAAAACAGCCTCATATACATATACATCCACATACATATATACATGTACATGGGCTTCCAGGTGGCACTGGTGTTAAAGAACCCACCTGTCAAAGCAGGAAACATAAGAGACTTGGGTTTGATCCCTGGGTTGAAAGATCCCCTGGGGAAGGGCATGGCAGCCCACTCTAGTAGTCTAGCATGGAGAATCCCGTGGACAGAGGAGTCTGGCAGGTAACAGTCCATGGAGTTGCAAAGAGTCAGACATGACTGAGTGATTTAGCTCACACATGCATACTAATGGGCTTCTTAGGTGACTCCATGCTAAAGAATCTGATTGCCAGTGCACAAGATGCAGGTTTGACCGAAGAGTCAGGAAGATCCCCTGGAGAAGGAAATGGTAACCCAAACCAATGTTTTTGCCTGGGAAATCCCATGGACACAGGAGCCTGGCAGCCTACACAGTCCATGTGGTTGCAAGAGTCAAATGCAACTCAGAGACTAAACAACAACAATGTATACCTGCCTTATCAAAACCTCATGGGTAATGCAAACACCAAACCTACAGTAGATAAATACACCCACAAAAGGAAAAGCAATGCAAACACAACATGTATGTATGTGTTCCCAAGGAACACATGAGGAAGGGAAGAAAAAAAGACCTTTAAAAACAAACCCAAAACAATAAAAATAATGGCAATAGGAACATACATACTGATAACTACCTTCAATGTAAATGGAATAAATGCTCCAAACAAAAGACAGAGGCTGGCTGAATGGACATAAAAAGAAGACCCATAATCATGCTGTATACGAGACACACTTCAGATCTAGGGACACATAAACATGAAAGTGAGGGGATAGAAAAAGATATTCCATGCAAATAGAAATCAAAAGAAAGCTGGAGTAGCAATATTCATGTCAGACAATAAAGACTTTAAAATAGAGACTGTAGGGACTTCCCTGGTGGTCCAGTGGCTAAGACTCTGCATTTTCAATGCAGGGGGCATGGATTTGATCTCTGGTCAGGGAACTAGACCCCACATAACATGTGGCCAAAAAATGAAAATTTAAAAAAAAAGGTGTATAACTTAAAAAAAAAAAAAGACTGTAACAGGTGACAAGAGAGATAGTACAGAATGATCAAGGAATCAATCTAAGAAAAGGTGTAACAATTGTAAATATATATGTACTTAACACAAAAGGACCTCAATATATAAGGCAAATGCTAACAGTCGATAGTAACATAATCATCAGATCAGATCAGTCGCTCAGTCGTGTCCGACTTTTTGCGACCCCATGAATCACAGCACGCCAGGCCTCCCTATCCATCACCAACTCCCGGAGTTCACTCAGACTCACGTCCATCGAGTCAGTGATGCCATCCAGCCATCTCATCCTCTGTCGTCCCCTTCTTCTCCTGCCCCCAGTCCCTCCCAGCATCAGAGTCTTTTCCAATGAGTCAACTCTTCGCATGAGGTGGCCAAAGTACTGGAGTTTCAGCTTTGGCATCATTCCTTCCAAAGAAATCCCAGGGCTGATCTCCTTCAGAATGGACTGGTTGGATCTCCTTGCAGTCCTAGGGACTCTCAAGAGTCTTCTCCAACACCAGAGTTCAAAAACATCAATTCTTCATTAACACCCCACTTACACCGATGGACAGATTATCCAGACAGAAAAGTATGAAGGAAACACAAGGCTTAAATGATACATTAGGCCAGATAGACTTAATTGATATTTATAGGACAATCCATTCCAAAGCAGCAGAATACACTTTCTTCTCAAGTGCACATGGAACAGTCTCTAGAATAGATCTCATCTTGGACCACAGATTAAGCCTAAGGAAATTTAAGAATTTTGAAATTGTATTAAGCATCTTATGCAACCACAACACTATGAAATTAGAAATAAATCACGGGAAAAAAATTGTAAAATACCCACATACATGGAGGCTAAATATATTACTAAATAACCATTGGATCACAGAAGAAATGAAAAAGGAAATAAAACAATACCTACAGACAAATTACAAAGAAATGACAACTGTTCAAAACTTACAGAATGCAGCAAAAACAGTTCTAAGAGAGAAGTTTCTAGCAATATAATCTTATTGCTATATAATCTAAACTTATATAGCAATATAAGTTTACAGGAAATAAGAAACATCTCAAATAAAAAAACTAATCTTACACCTAAAGCAACTAGAGAAGAATAAACAAAATTCAAAGTTAGTAGAAGGAAAGAAATTTAAAAGATCAGAGCAGAAATAAATAAAGAGGAAGAAAACAGTAGCAAAGATCATGAAATTAAAAGCTGATTTTTTTGAGAAGATAAAGAAAATTGACAATAAACATTTAGCCATCAGTTCAGTTCAGTAGCTCAGTCGTGTCTGACTCTTTGTGACCCCATGAATCGCAGCACGCCAGGCCTCCCTGTCCATCACCAACTCCTGGAGTTCACTCAAACTTACATCCATCGAGTCGGTGATGCCATCCAGCCGTCTCATCCTCTGTTGTCCACTTTTCCTCCTGCCCTCAATCCCTCCCAGAATCAGTCTTTTTCAATGAGTCAATTCTTTGCACGAGGTGGCCAAAGTACTGGAGTTTCAGCTTTAGCATCATTCCTTCCAAAGAAATTCCAGGGCTGATCTCCTTCAGAATGGACTGGTTGGATCTCTTTGCAGTCCAAGGGACTCTCAAGGACTTCTCCAACACCACAGTTCAAAAGCATCAATTCTTCAGCACTCAGCTTTCTTCACAGTCCAACTCTCACATCCATACATGACCACTGGAAAAACCATAGCCTTGACTACATGGACCTTTGTTGGCAAAGTAATGTCTCTGCCTTTTAATATGCTGTCTAGGTTGGTCATAACTTTTCTTCCAAGGAGTAAGCGTCTTTTAATTTCATGGCTGCAGTCACCATCTGCAGTGATTTTGGAGCCCCAGAAAATAAAGTCTGACACTGTTTCCACTGTTTCCCCATCTATTTCCCATGAAGTGATGGGACCAGATGCCATGATCTTCGTTTTCTGAATGTTGAGCTTTAAGCCAACTTTTCACTCTCCTCTTTCACTTTCATCAAGAGACTTTTTAGTTCCGCTTCACTTTCTGCCATAAGGGTGATGTCATCTGTATATCTGAGGTTATTGATATTTCTCCTGGCAATCTTGATTCCAGCTTGTGCTTCTTCCAGCCCAGCATTTTTCATGATGTACTCTTCATATAAGTTAAATAAGCAGGGTGACAATATACAGCCTTGACATATTCCTTTTCCTATTTGGAACCAGTCTGTTGTTCCATGTCCAGTTCTAACTGTTGCTTCCTGACCTGCATATAGGTTTAGCCATACTCATTAAGAAAAAAAGGAGAGTACTCAAATCAATAAAATTAGAAATAAAAAAGTAGAAGTTTCAATGGACACCAAAGAAAAACTAAGGATAATATAAATCTACTACAAGCAACTATATGCCAATAAAATGGACAACTTGGAAGATATGGACAAATTCTTAGAAAGATAAAACCTTCCAAGACTGAACCAGGAGGAAACAGAAAATATAAACAGACCAATCACAAGTACTGAAATTGAAATGTGATTAAAAAACTTTCAACAAACAAAAGGTCAGGACCAAATGGCTTCATAGCAATTTCTATCAAAGATTTAGAGAACAATTAAAACCTATACTTCTGAAACTCTTCCAAAAATTTCACAGGAAGGAACATTCCCCAAACTCATTCTATGATACCATCATCATCTTGTTATCAAAACCAGACTAAGAAATTACAAAAAAAGAAAATTAAAGACCAATATCACTCATGAATGTAGATACAAAAATCCTGAATAAAATATTAGCAAACCAAATGCAACACTGTATCAAAATGGGATTTTAATATAGGCAATATATACTATATTCTTCAATATAGACAAATTAATTCATGTGATACACCACATTAACCAATTGAAGAATAGAACCATATAATCATTGCAATAGATGTAGAAAAAGCTTTTGGCATCATTTAACACCCATTTATGGTACAAAGTCTCCAGAAACTCTTTGTAACTCCATGAACTATAGCACACTAGGCTCCTCTGTCCTCCACTATCTCCTGGAGTTTGCTCAAATTTATGTCCACTGAACTGGTGATGTTATCTAACCATCTCATCCTCTGCCGCCCTCTTCTCCTCCTGAACTCAGTCTTTCCCAGTATCAGGGTCTTTTCCAATGAGTCAGTTATTTGCATCAGGTGGCCAAAGTATTGGAGCTTCAGCTTCAGCATCAGTCCTTCCAACAGCTGTTCATGGTTGATTTCCCTTAGGATTGATTGGTTTGGTCTCCTTGCAAAGAGTCTTCTGCAGCACCACAATTTGAAAGCATCAATTCTTTGATGCTCAACCTTCTTTATGGTCCAACTCTCACATCTGTACATGACTACTGGAAAAATCATATACAGTGACAATACAGACTTGTTAGAAAAGTGATGTCTCTATGTTTGAATATGCTGTCTAGGTTTATAACAGCTTTTCTTCCAACGAGCAAGCGTCTTTTAATTTCATGGCTGTAGCCACCATCTGCAGTCATTTTGGAGCCCCAAAATTAAAATCTCTCACTGTTTCCATTGTTTCCCCATCTATTTTTCATAAAGTGATGGAACCAGATGCCATGACCTTAAAAATTAGTATACAAATAAATTTGACAGAAATAGAGTTACATATGTAGAACTCAAACTTATGATTACCAGAGGGAAAAGGGGAGAGGAAGAACTTGGGAGATTGGGACTGACACATACACACTACCGTATAGTGATTAGAATGAGCACGCCTGTCAGGCAGGAAGGAGCTGAGGCTGAGATCAAAGAGATCAAGTCACCCAAATGGGAGGCGGCTGGCAGAGGAGGCGATTATAAGGACATGCAAGCCTGCTCCAAGTGAGAGTCCTCTCTAGGGCCTGTGGAAGCAGGGTCTGGTGTGTGAGGAGAGATGACATGCAACAATGGCACTTTGCTTCTATGATGGTCTGGGTTTCCTCCATGAGCATTTCCCACTGCAGAGGCCCTCACTCCTGTCCCCTCATGCTGTCCCGTCAGAGCCAACAGCAGTCCCCTCTGGTCTGCTCTCCATACCCCATATTCTAGCATCCAGCCCCTGTGCAAATCAGCGGACACCCTTCTCAGGCTGGGGCATGCATGACTGTGTCATGTATCATCTCTGTAGATCTCACTTTGTTGCATCTACTACAGACTGGTTGCTACACTCTCCTCCAAGCCCCTGAACCTCCTCTTCTGTCCCAGCTGATCACCCTAATAGTGAGGGGATTTCCCCAGATATGCTTATGAAATATCACTTATTTGTTGTTGCTCAATAGCTAAGTCATATCCAACTCTTTGCAGCCCCAAAGTAGGAACCTCTCATCTCCTTCAGCTCCCATCAATGTTACAGGCCCCATCTTGCTTCCTATCCTCTTCCTTTTTCCTTCTTTCTTTTATCCTACCCAATTAAAACCCCTAAAAAGGATCTTGTCCTTTTAGATGTCTGA